>NC_084706.1:704622-1904622 GCF_033807575.1 Cydia pomonella | reverse complement strand
ACCATGAAACAGGCAATGTTAGTGTGTCACATGCATACGTGTGCTAACTCGCGGGCCTCGCGGCACGGACACAAAAATTATATTTATAATTAAAGTTTATGATTATTTATGAACTTGCTCATTTATAACCTCCATTACTGTAAAGAGTTATGTCTATTATCGAGCATCTTAAGGTAATAAATTTTAATAATAAACGTAATACGAGTTAGCACACGTATGGGCTCATATAAACGTATTGGTTTCAGTTTGTGTAAAATTATTTTATTAGTATCATATTTATGTAACTTTCAGTAATATAGGTATCTTTGAGGTCGATCATTACAAAAATGTACGATATACTTACGGCCCGATTCGAAGAATAAGACACGATAACGATAAATTCTGGTTTAGATAAGTTCTCATTTAGATATCGTTTGTATGGAAGCAGCTCGATTCGGGCAACCAATGTCACTTTGACGTTAGAAATATCGTAGATAGATCTTATTCGGATCACAGCGGAATCGAAATAATCATCAATTTTGACATGTACCTAGTTTAGTTATCGATCTTTTGCAGATATTTCCAAGATCTTTAATGTGTCTTAATCATTCTTCGAATCGGGCCGATAGTCCTATTAGAGATATCTAAGTTTGATGTTTATAAATTTCCTCGTGACGAGGGAACAGACAGAGTTACTTTTGCATTTATAATATTTAGCGATAGTACCTAATGCTCTTGCTATGTCAAGTTTTAAGTACTTATAAACATATAAGTACTGTACATATAAGTACTGGAAGAAATCCCTTAAAGGGATAAGTTCGCCTTTGTACTGCTTATCCCGTGCCATATTTATATATTTTGTCTTTTGTACAATAAAGAGTTTATACATACATACATACATAAGTTATAAGTAATCAGAAGTATGTTTGAACAAGTTTACATAGATTGTGTAGCGCATTCATGAAAAATAATTATTTTAAAAAACGACGTTTTATATTAACACATTTTTTATGATACAGGAAGCAAACGAGCAGATGAGTCACCTGATGGTAAGCGATTACCGCTGTCCATGGACACCTGCTACACCAGAGGGGTTGCAAGTGCGTTGCCGGCCTTTAAGATAGGAGTACGCTCTTTTCTTGAAGGTCGTATCGGTCCGGAAATATCGCAGGCGACAGTTCATTCCAGCTGTGCGAGGCAGGAAGTTTCTGGAGAAACGCACATTTCAAGACTGCCAACCATCTAAGTGGTGAAGATGGAAATGTCGCGTAGGGTGATGGCGATCTTTTCGCCTCAGCGGCAGGGATCAATCCGAACAATTCCTCGGAGAACTCCCCGTTATACATGCGATAGAAAATGCAAAGCGAGGCCACATCTCTACGCAGCGCCAAGGTGTCAAGCCGATCCGATATACGCTGGCAGTCGACAATTCGAGTCGCTCTTCGTTGGATGCGGTCCAGAAGGAAAAGCTGGTACTGGGGTCCCCTGTCCATGGATGAGAACAGTATTCCATGTGTGGGCGCACCTGCGCCTTATAAACCTACCAATGAAACAAAACAATTTTAAAACCATTGAACTGTAGGTAGACATACTGATGCCACCGGACCACCACGGCTCTGTTATTATAGAAAACTGAAACGTCAAAATTACATATAATATTTTATAAAACCTATAAATTAATAAATTGCAGAGAACAGCCTCATCGATGGAAAACACAGACGAAAGCATTTTTGCTCAAGTTGAAACGGCGACAAAAACTTCATTTATTTATCGTGTTGAAATCAAAAAAGTAATAAATGAATTGTACGTAGGTAAATAAGTAAGTTACACAATGGAAGGCTTTGAAATCAAACAGGGGCTCAATAAAAGCGTGCAATTACTGGCGTCTCGCATGCCGGCCCTGTAACTGAACAGTCGTAAGTGCAATCAAACATCATTGCACATTGGCTTTTTCAATTATTTATCTTTTTCGCGATATAGCTCTGTAGGGTGAACAATACCGTGAGGGGAAGCTTTATAATTTTTTAATTAATCGCGCCGAAAATATCAAAGTCACCCGCCAGCGGCTAGTGGAAAATGTAATTAAAATTGTTAAAGTTTTTCATAAACAACCCTGTTCCGGACAGACAAATACGAGTCTCAATCATGGTAAAATTGTATAACGTTTTTTTAAATTCAACTGTAACTCATGCTAATGGACACTAAAGGTTGGTTTTACACATATTGCCCTCTAACTGACTCATTGTTAACGTATTTTCCATTGTCTGCTATAGAAAAAACAGCAAACTGTTCATATTTTGAACCCATTTTAGCGGTTTTATTAACTTTTTTTATTTTATACCCAGTACATGCCTGAATTTTTTTAATCTACCTCAACTCATTCTAAAGGTCGATTTAATACTATTATTCTTACAGTTTCATCTCATTTCATCACACTTGCTCGAAAAAGACCTTATTTCATACAGGTGTACTAAAGGACGAAGGCCTTTTTTTTTATGCCACGACGGTGGCAAACAAGCATACGGCCTGCCTGATGATAAGCAGTCACCGCAGCCTATGGACGCCTGCAACTCCAGAGGTGTTACATGCGCGTTGTCGACCCTTTAAAAACCTGTACACTCCTTTTTTGAAGAACCCCATACTGTATATTGTTCCCGCGGGAGTTATAGGTTGTAAAAAACAAAACAAACTATAGCTCCCTAGGGAGTTAAAACCCCTATAACTCCCGAGGGAGTTATACCTTTTTAAAATATTCTGTCTAAAATTTATACGAACCATGTAGGTTTACTTTTAAATATTGACTTTTCTAATTTAATAGTCATTGTCGTTATTCATAATATAATAAACATTATATGTCAGATTATTAATCAAGGCATTATTCAGTAACAATATAACATTCAAATTAATTAAAATATTCCGATAGGTACAATGTAAATTATTCACTTAAATTATTGAATTAGATACATTACAAAATAATTATTAAATATTTTTGTTTATATTTAAAAAGATTTCATTTCATTATTTTAATAACCGTTTAAAATAATGGACCCGGGTATGTCCTTAAACTACGTCCAAAAGAGAGGTATGGGCAATGTGAATGTCATCTCGCCTTGTGTGGTAGGGCACAGCACAGCAGATGTCATTCCAGATCTAGAGCAGAGCCCAACTGGGGAAGTACCTCCACCTTACAGAAAACCGCAGCCAAATAACACTTGACCCTACTCATAGTGTTGTGTTCCTGCCGGTGAGTAAGGTTGCCAGAGCTCAACGAGGGGGGTGGGGTTAGGGTCGGCAACGTGCATGTAACTCCTCTGGAGTTGCAGGTGTACATATAGGCTACGGAGACTGCTTACCATCAGGCAGGCCGTATGCTTGTTTGCCACCGAAGTAGTATAAAAAAAAAAATACTTTTACACAATTTTCAATCATGGCTGAATGCCGGATAGGTCTGTGCCTTCGATGCCTAACCCAAACAATGACAATATGGCGGACGAATGTTTGAAACGTCACCGTATTTAAGAATTAATTCGCTTAAAATTTACTTTTTTCTTTGCAAGTGTGATGAAAATCATTGTGTGTAACTCCTGGGGTAAGAATATTGCAAAAACGGGTCTTTAATTCCCGACAGCCGCAGACATTATCACCCTCGTGGCCAATATTTCACTTACCCCTTTCGTTGCACAATATATTATACATTGTCGGCTACAAAAAAACGGTGTTCATATTTTAAACGAAGAATGCCAATAAAACTACTATAATATAATAGCACTCATTAGTGACCACGTGAATTACAAAAGGTCGTTGACCTGTTAAGGAACCCTAGCATAATGTACTCATTGTATCGGAAGCGTTGCTTCACATGTTTGCGGATTCGGAAAATTGTCGCTAGGCATCCATTAGGGGTACCCGTACAAAAGCCCAGTCACTCGTTAATTGTTACACGTGTCTAAACTGTTTGCTTTTTGCATGCTCGGTTTCCAAGATTTAATTGGGATTTTATCGGGGTAAAACCGTTTTGGTCAAATAAGACATCGTACAATGGAAGCTTAATTTGGCGAATAAATGTGAAGTAAGCGAGGCAAATTAAAAGGATCATTTATTCTCATAAGAATTTTACAATTAATTTATCGAGATAAATACAAAACAGTAAATATATTTAATTTTGTTTAGAGCGCACAAATAACTAAAATACTTAATTTAACTTAACTAGTAGTTTTACAAAATAGTTATTATTAATCCTATATAGGTTGATTTCGGGGTCGTGGAGCAAGAGAAGACGAAGGAGAAGAGAGACATCATACAGAATTCAAAGATGAGCTTAATGATGTTGCTAATTATTTATTATCACCAATAATGATGATTATTTTTCAGATGAAAAGTAGAAAAAAAAACTTTTTGCATACAATTTGGTCACCCTATTCAATGTGACGTCTTGTCGCTTTCCTTTCAGCGTATGTCAAAATTCATAGGGTGACCATGATTTCTTAGTATAAAATTAATTTTACCTGAAAAATAAGAAAAAATGAACTAATTATCGTTTAACCAAATACTACTATATGATAATGTGGATCATTTACAGAGTCAGAAAAAGTGGTTCTGGATCACGACCCAAAAATCACCCTGTATATTCACCTCATACACTCGGGGTAGCTTCTAATTCAATGGCCGATTTCGCCTTTATTGAGGATTTGTAATTTTTCAAAGATATGGACTGTTTGATGTAATAAGAGATGTATACTTACTTATTGTATGTATGCGAGTACGTATGCGTGTGCGTGCGCGTGTGCGTGTGCGCGGTCGTGTGCGTGTGCGTGTTCGTGTGTGTGTGTGTGTGTGTGTGTGTGTGTGTGTGTGTGTGTGTGTGTGTGTGTGTGTGTGTGTGTGTGTGTGTGTGTGTGTGTGTATGTGTGTGTGTGTGTATGTGTGCGTGTGCCTGGGCGTGTGTGTATCACTATATTTTTTTTACTCGCAATATTATTTAAGTCGTGGTAACAGTTAATTTTGAAACAATGTCAATTAATGCAGAATAAATATAAAAAATAATCTAAGGTTATAGTTTTCCCCTAATTTTCATTTTATTATTGACTGCTATTACATTACACACAACTGTAGGGAACCCTCCGTTATGCGTGGTCCGACACGCACTTGGCCGATTTTTACTACCAATCCAATCCATTTGTGTGCACAATCAAAGTGATCGCTCGGCGTATCACTCAATACTGTCTCAATCTCATTTTACTTTTCTATGTCCGCTCAAAATTAAACTGTATTTCATACTATCCAGGGGACTTTTTACAATAACAAATTCTACTGACATACGAGAATTAAGAAGTTAACCATGGGTATTTGATAAAATTTTATCGCGCGGACAATGGGCGGTAGGAATTAGCGGTTATTAGCCCTTACTGGTTTAAATCGAACGCATTAATTTTATGTACCTAATTGATTTAATGCCTTTCTTTGTTGTCATTTTAATGCATTCAGTAAAATGACGTTCGAATTTTGATATTGTTGTATGAATTTGGGGTGACTTCTGCCTTTTACCGGGGTTTTACTCGGTCATTTGGCATAATAAGTATTCATTACAATAATTTGCTTCATTCCGTAGCCAAAATGTTAAAAACGGAATTTCCGGACGTACAGTCGGTTCCCTACACACAACTTGTATGGCTACTTGGTTACTTAAGTTGGGGCACCGACCGTACCTAAATTATTCTTATTGATAGTTTTAAAAATAATACGATTCTGAGAATCTTGCTATGCAGCTGTTCTAATACCTATCTATTTACTTTGATAGTATTTATTATCACCTACACTACCAGCTACCCGCTAGGCGAGTACTCTGTTCGTAGACACCTTTCGCTACAAACGAGGAAAGCAGTATTATCAGTTACGCTCGTAACACGATATGCTGGCAGTGTAGAGTTTGTGAAGTTGGGGCTTGTAGAGTTAGAAGCCTGGCTCTACAAGAGATCTGGTAACGTTTTAACAGTGCGAGCCTTATGGTTTCGTCTTGGCAACACTTTACATGCAAATCTTTTTGATGGGATTGACTTTTACGTCATGATTTATAATGACAAAATACTTAATAGTAGCTATTTATTTGGAATTTATTTCTAATGGTTTACAGTTAGTATATCGTATCCTTGCCTTATTGTGAAAAAAAAATGTTTAACTCTGTAGCAAAGTTTGTTTAATCCTTGAAACCCTCCCAACGTTCAAGATTTCATTTTGGAACTACTCGCTACGCTCGTGGGCTAAATTTTGGAATCTTGTTTGGGTATCAATATTAGAACGAGGAGTTAAAAATAACTTTAACTATTTATAAAATAAATAACTATATATTAACTTGTCACAACACATCCTGTTTTTCTCAACACGTCATGCCTGTCTAACTAAATAATGAAAGATAAAAGATTGCTTGTATGTATAGTAAAGTAAATTAAAGTATTTATTCATTGTTAACTGTGTACATAAGATGTCATATACAGGAGATATCGAACCAACAGTTTCCCGTTTCGAGCATACAATATATATGATCTTAAAACTACTAACTCCTGCCTCCTGTTGTCTGCCTCTAAATTTAATCAATGGTTTATTTTTCTTGTATATTTTTACTGAGGTGTGCCAATAAAGAGTATTCTATCTATCTATCTATCTATATATACTAGCTTACTGACTAACTTATTATTATCAAACTGGTAATTCCAGAAAAAAACTCATTTAGGTTGTAAAATACATTTTTAGTCAACCAGTTTTTTAACTTAAATTTAAAACGATTCCCCTCTAACATTTTTGTTTCAACTGGCAGGGCGATAAAAACACGTATTGCAGTATTGAATGTACTTCTGTAAAACATTGAGTTATTTGACTTTGGACATACAAGATTAAATTTGTACTGCTCTCTGAGATTATCTCTCTGCGAGGTTTTTTCCTAAAATAGGCGTCGTTATTTTTTTTAAAGAGACAAAGTTCTGGAATGTATATTCCAGTAAGAGTAAAATACCGCTTGATACATTAAATATATATGCAATATTCGTAAATTTGATCTAATTTTAATACATCAAATGTACATTCGGCAATGAAGCCCCCATGTTGCAAGTCAGGACGATAATTACCTACGGGTCGGTAATTGCCAACAATTGGTCGGGTCAACACAGACTCGGGGGTAAATCCTTTTAAATTGCGAGCAGTCACGGTGAAAAGTACTGTTTTATCTGCCGAAGCCTGGATACGCTTTTTAGTAATAAATCTGCCTGGCCGCGTAGCCAACGTTTCAATCGTTAACGCTTCGTACCGTAGCGTAGTCATCTCTCTCTATCACTCTTCCATATTAGTGCGACTGTGACAGTTGCGTTTCGTTCGCCACAGAGCGAGATTTTCTGTGACTTTTAAGAGAAAGAGGTTCCAGCTTATTGACTCTCATTCCAAGGTGGGCTATACACGGTGCTCACGAGGAACCCGAAAGATTTTAACCACGTACTTCTGAGGCAAAAAGAAGGAAAAAATGTTATATGAGTTTCAGTAAAGATCCCAAAAAAAATTTTTTTTGTTTTTTTTTTAATTTTGAACGTATTTGTACATAAAAAGTTAATGTTATGGTAAAACTGGCACTGAAAATGATTCTTTACGATTTTTTTTTTTGTAAAAACTAGTTCTTGCAACGGTTACTTGTTACTTTTTGGCATCTATCAATAAGGATATTTAGACTACGCTCCATAATGGCATCATCGCGATCAAAAAGGCGTGTTGCACTAAGTTACGATAAGAAGATGTTTTTTTTACATTGGTATTAACTCTGAAACTAGGCGAAATCCAGAAAAGTTTATATGACATTTTAGTCTCTAAATGTGATCAGTAATACACTGTCAAAATCTTTCGGTTTCGTCATGTAGCACCGTGTATAGTCATAATAACATATAATTTCATTTCAATCACCACACTGACAATAGTGATGTCATTAAGTACTTTCGGTTATTCCATACTTATTGATGCAATTACGTTAGTCTTTACCCTTAATCCTATAAATAAATAAATAAAAATAAATAAATATTATAGGACATTATTACACAAATTGACTAAGTCCCACAGTAAGCTCAATAAGGCTTGTGTTGAGGGTACTTAGACAATGATATATATAATATATAAATATCTATAAATACTTAGATACATAGAAAACACCCATGACTCAGGAACAAATATCCATGCTCATCACACAAATACATGCCCTTACCAGGATTTGAACCCGGGACCATCAGCGTCGTAGGCAGGGTCACTACCCACTAGGCCAAACCGGTCGTCAAAATATAACAAAATTCTAAGTGTAACACTAAAAATAAATTGTATTTCAACGCACAAAGACATCCAATGAAACTCATCGCGTGTCTAAAATTATAACACAGTCTTATTTACAAAGGCACGGCTGAAAAGCCTCGGGTTTATCTTTACCCTTTAATTGTTGGCAGGAGTACTATCTGGAGGTTGCGATTGCGGCCATAAAACGTAACAGCTCTTTTGTGGTGCGCCTCGAGAACCGTTACGAGTGAAACTTGTCGCCTGTAAAACGGATATTAATTTAATGCAGTTTACGTAGCACCGACTAGACATTTTGTAGGCAATCTTACAGGCCAATTCGAATATACACTGTCATCAGAATGATGTCATTCAGTTATAGTGCATTTCACTTGTACTTGTCCGAACAAACAGTGGCGCGATCGAAATGCCTAAATGGCATCATTCAGATGTTGGTGTATGTTCGAATTAGCCTCTGACTGACACAGATCGATTTAGATCCAAACCAAGCCAAGTACCTTGTACCTAATAGACAACGATATACTTACGTACTTTTATAATAGGTTCAGTCATACTCAAAAAAACAAAAGTGGAATTAATATTCTCGACAGTTTCCTATTAAGAGAATGTCCCCTGGACGTGTATAAGCGCTAAACCTAGATTCAGCTAGTATTTTCTCTAGCAAGATGTGGTTTTTCCCCAAAGATATCTCGGACTTTTTCGTGTAGAATTTAATAAGCTTTAATGTTGTCTGACACCATACTTTCCTAGATAACATAGATTTTGAGTAAAACGCGAATTTCTCCAGGATTTTCCAAGATGGCTGCGATTCCTCGAGGTTCCCAAATGTCAAATGGTATGGACATGAATAAGGGGCCTTTTATTTACATACATACCAAATTTCAGGACTGTACAAGAGATTTCGAGGTTTCTTCTATTCCGATTTTGCTATATTACTAATTATTAATTATGTATAACGGAGTTTATGAAAAAGATGTTGTAATCATTTTATTCTGCATTATTCGATAAATGGATGAGGCAAATGAGAAGATACGTATGTGTAATTTTTAGCAGAGTTGAGAACGCAGGAAGGTTTTCGTGGTGGCGGACACAAATCAAACAATCATATTCATGCAGGAATTATATTGTATAATTAATATTCATTTGGAATTAGGTACACACAACGACTGTAGAGACTTCGTAATGGTATTTCAATTATGTTTTAAAATAAATTAAAACGACACATATAACTTACAGCTACATAGGCGGCTTGTGAAAAATGAGAGAGAGGGAACTCTATGGTCACCTAGCTTTTTATAGGAAGGGTGCATAGACAACAATGAAAAGTGTATTTTTCTAACAGTAATCACTTCTCGAACGACAAGTGGCATGATGAACCAGTCGCGAGTGGCTGGTTAGCAGTGGATATAAAAGGGCCCAACCCAATTCATTTGGATCATTCTTCTTTGCGCTGCAGCACTGAGTTAATCGTCGCCACAGGAATATTGAAAGTTAAGTAAATACTATGTTGATAATTTTTATGTATTTACCTGATTAATTTGATGGATTAATTGGTCAAGGTCAATAATTAATTCAATCATCTCTTGGTGAATTGTTAACTATTAGTGATTGTATTTATTAGTTGTTGATGATAAGGTGATTAAATTGGATTATTAAAAAAAATTCAGCCTATATACGTCCCACTGCTGGGCACAGGCTTCCTCTCATGCGCGAGTGGGCTCGGGCTATAGTCCGCACGCTAGCCCTATGCGGATTGGGGACTTTACATACACCTTTGAATTTCTTCGCAGATGTATGCAGGTTTCGTCACGATGTTTTCCTTCACCGAAAAGCTGGTGGTAAATATCAAATGACACTTCGTACATAAGTTCCGAAAAACTCGATGGTACGAGCCAGGATTTGAACCCGCGACCTCCGGATTGAAAGTCGAACCATATCCACTGGGCCACCACCGCATTTTAAATGTAATTATTAACGCTAAACGTTTAAACAATTATTAAATTTCAACTTTATTAAAACGGTCTTATTTTCTATTACATCTGTTTATTATTTCATTTAACATACTAATAACATAAATAGCATCTACTGATTGTTTTAACAGTTTCAAATATTTCTGAATCAAGGTAAATAAATAACTTGATGACAAATTTAGGCTTGTGTTATTAAACAATAATGAGTATTTAAGGTAATATTGACTATTTATTCTGTTTTTATATTAATAAATAGCTTATTACATAACAGTGGAGTTTGCTCTTATTAACTTAAATATCTACTTTAACTTAGTTTTCTCACACGCTCGAACCTCTGTGCTGCGGCGGTCGTCCTTAGCGTGCGTTATCTTCGCCGTCTCGTTCTATCACATCTCATCGTCATCTCTTTCTACCATTCTTGTATTATGTACGAGTGAAAATTTGTATTATACCTACTAGATGATAAAGCACTTCAATAAATTTATAACTATTGAAAATAAAGACTTGCTAAACACAAGTTACACCTCATCGTGTATCTAAAGAATGTTTCAAAACATGTTTTTTTTTTTATGGTAGAGGAAGCAAACAAGCAGACGGATCACCTGATGGTAAGCGATGACCGCCGCCCATGGACACCTGCAACACCAGAGGGGTTGTAAGTGCGTTGCCTGCCTTTGAGATGGGAGTACGCTCTTTTCTTGAAGGTTTGAAGGTCGTATCGGTCCGGAATACCGCAGGCGACAGTTCATTCCACAGTAAATACAAAACAAAATCAAAAGTAACGGATCAAACAAGGTGTCAAAAGTATCTACTGTTTCTGTAACAGCTGAACAAAAAGTTCTATACGTAGAACAATTAAGACTGTAAAAGATATACTTCTGAACGTGAATATCAAAGAATTATCTATATTTGGAAAAGTTATCAGGAATATCAGATACTTTTGGCGCGTTGTTTCGTCCGTTACTATTGATGCTGACTGTACAATTCGTGTTTCCTTGTTATATTCCCAGCTCGCAGTCTACTTTGAATAATTTAGTTTGGTACAAATGTTCACGTCCGCAACCCCGAGCGGATATTGGGGTAAAAAGTGGTTTTGATTTGTGATTGATACGTGAGCCAGAAAAACATGCATTCCCCAAATATTTATATTCCAGATATCATAACTAAATATGAATTCAACTAGATAGCTTTAAGATTATTTTTAAAGTATATTAAGTAGGTATCTAATCTACTTGCTCGGTTTTTCATAAGGAACGTAGGTCACCTTAAAGTGAATGTGATCATGCCCTTCTGCCCTTCGCTGAATAAAATGGCAAAATACCTGCGTCAAATTGCTGGAAATTTGAGGTCGCTTTGCCATTAGCAAACAACCGTGCACACACTTTAATAGGGCCATTATCGCAAACAGCTTCAACGCAAATTAGAACCGTAAATGCAACGGACAAAGTTGTATTTCCGAGCATGGCTTTAAGCAAGATACGAGTAAATGGAAGTTAATTTGTACTCTTCCGCGTGCGTTGTGTCGCTCACAATCCGGCTGCCAACACTCTTTTGTGTACAGTGCACCTATTGTTCCTATGACACCTCAAATTGTATATTCCGATTGACACACAGTTTGAAATCAGTTTTCAATTGTTTTCGGGAAAAATAACAAGGTATATTGTGCAAATGGAAGTTTTAAAGTCGAATAGAAAATGATTTATTAATTCCATAATTTGTACTCTTCCGCGTGCGTTGTGTCGCTCACAATCCGTGTAACCGCCAGAGGACACCCTGGAGTCAGCTCTCAGCGATAACTCAGTTTAATATTTATTTACGGAGCCTGCTGGTTCGGAAATCCAATTCCTCCCACGGTGGGACGTAGTTGGAGCGTCAAACAAACACCACTTAATTAGATTCTTATTTATTTAGCACTAGCACACACTTAGTCTAGACCTTAGGCACCAAACTTAAGCACTAAAACACTAACACTATAGGCACTTTCACTATAACGTTATTCTAGTACTTACTAAGGTAAAATAACTAAGCGGTCCACGTAACTAGCACTAAAACCACTATTACCACTAATACTGATCACAACTTTAGGGCACTTTCACTTTTTCCTCACTTTTCCTTTTTGTTTTCCGATCGCTTGAACTGAACTGAACTGACTGTACTAACTCACTGTCCGCAGGCCGTATCTCGCCTGCTTATATAGGGCGAATACGAGGTCTCGAAAGTAACTCCAGATAATTCGAGAACGGCCTCGTTACGTGGACTTCTCTTTCTTGTGCTATCTCTTTCTCGCATCGGGCGTAGAACTTTCCCCGTATTTAACCACCTTTTCGGGTTTATCTCGGGAACCCTGAGGTTTTCAGTGATGAACCGTACCTTTTTAGAAAGCATTTACGAAGATCTACCCTATTATACCAGTTTCAGCTGAAAATATTCATGAATATAAGAATTATCTTCATCGATAGTTCAACTCCATACAAAAATAACTTTAAGTCTTAATATCTCGATAATTCTAGGCCCAATGCTTACAATGTTTGTGTCTACGGATAGCTAATCCTATGTTCTATCTATACAGGTCACTACGATCCCTGGGGAAAGCCTAACTTGGGAGAAATCAGGTGAAATTGGGTCGCCTCGACCCGAACATATAAATACCGCGCACCGAGGTCCGCGCCGCTCAGTACGCTTCCGGCTTCCGCAGCGATCGCACCGGCCGCTCACCCGCGGTGATGACGTCACGTAACAAGCTGACACAAAACGCTATTTTCATAGCGACCACATTTTTATCCTGTTTCTAGTCAATCGACCGACAAGTCAATCATACAAAGTGTGTTTGTGTCAACTTATTCCTATCCTATAGCTAGGCACCCTATAGCTATTTTATTTAGTTTTACGCGTTAGGCAATTCTTTCCGGCCCGGGTCTGTACCGTCCGAGCATTCGTCTCGGCAGGGGTCCATGCTGTCCGTAACAGTCTGCCCCCGCTGACGCTCCTGCGACTGCTCCTGTTGCAACGGTAGGACAGCCAACTTTGTGACGGGCCTCCGGAACACGCCTCCTCGGGTTTGCACGTCAGCCGATCGTATTCCACCATCCGGTCCTGGGTACACCTGGGTGACGATGCCGCGTGGCCACACATTGCGCGGCAGATTTCCGTCCACTATTATTACATAGTCGCCCTTCTGGATTGGCCTGACCCTGTTATTTGATGATTGGCGTGGTGCGAGTGTTGGCAGGTACTCCCGTATCCATCTTCGCCAGAAGTGGTCGGCCAAAGCTTGGCTGGCCCGCCAAGTCCTGCGGTCCGCTTCCTCGCACGGTCCGGTCGATGGAGCTCCCGTTGAGCCTCCCAGGAGAAAATGAGCCGGTGTCAACGCTTCCTCATCCCTCGGGTCCACTGAAACATGGGTCAGTGGCCGTGCGTTGACAGTATTTTCTGCCTCTGCCAATATGGTCAGCAACAATTCTTCTTTGGGTGCCTTTGTGTGTAATGTTGCTGTTAGGGCGTTCTTTACGGAGCGTACTAATCTTTCCCAAGCTCCGCCTTGGTTAGGTGCACCGGGTGGAATAAACTTCCATGTGACGTTGTGTTGTACGCCGAACTCTCGAAGTGCTGGTAACCACTCCTTGTAGGCGTTGCGTAGTTCGACGTCCGCTCCCCTGAAGTTCGTTGCATTGTCGCTGTAAATGACTGCGGGCCATCCTCGTCGTGCCGCTAGTCGCCTGAGAGCCATTATCGCCGAGTCCGTTGAGAGACTATGGACGATCTCCAGATGTATGGCTCGCGTCGTTAAGCATGTAAACAATGCAACCCATCTTTTTTCATGCCTTCGTCCGATGGTCACTGTTAATGGGCCAAATAAATCCACTGCCGTGTTTGTGAATGGCCTCTTGTACGGCTGGATTCTAGCCAGCGGTAAGTCTCCCATTGCTGGCACCTTTGGTTGCGCTCTCCTTAACACGCATAGGCGGCACTTGCCAGCCACCATGCGCACCGTTGGCCGTAGGTGAATGATCCAGTAGAGCTGTCGTAGATCATTTACAACTCGTTCATTATTTGCATGTCCAGCTTTCTTATGCGCGCGTTCAATTAATAATCTAATTATTTGATGCCTCCCGTCCAATATGATTGGCTGCTTCTCTAACCCTAGTACTGGCGCTGCGTTGAGCCGTCCTCGCATACGTATCAGTCCGTCTGGGCCTAATACTGGGTCCAATTCATGCAGTCGACTTTTGTGGCCGACTGGTTCGCCCTTAGACAGATTCCGATACTCCTCAGGGAAGCTTGTGCGTTGAGCATATTGGAAAAGTAGATGCTCCGCCTTCTTCCTATGTATGACCTGCAGTGGTTGTCGTTGTCGGTTCCTGAGACAATCGAGAAATTGGAAGACTCGTGCCGTTGCGTTCACCAAACGATTATAGTCCGAGAATCGCTCGATGTCTGGAATCGGCTCCTTGTTGACTTTTGGCTCCTCCTGAGCAGCACAGGCAACCTCCTCATACTCGGGAAGGTCTTCTTCAATATTTGTCTTGACGTTTTCCTGTGGCCATTCTTCCTCAGGGCGCTTAAGAAAGTCTGGTCCTTGGTACCATCGGCTTTCGAAGGTCACTTGTCGATCTTTATCCGGGCGGGTAGCTTCATCCGCCGGATTTTCTTTTGTGGGAACCCAGCGCCATTGTTTTGGTATTGTCAGTTCCGCTATTTCACCTAAGCGGTTGGCTACATAGGCGCTGTATCGTTTTGCGTCGTTGCGGACCCAGTGTAGCACCGTCCTTGAGTCTGTCCACATGATGACCTGATCTGGTGTCAGACGGTGCTCCTCCCGGATGGTCTGCTGTAGCCTTGACCCGATGAGCGCCGACTGAAGTTCCATGCGTGGTATGCTGAGTTGCCTCGTTGGCCCAACCTTACTTTTTGCCGCGATTAGGCTCACTTGGGCCTCCCCGCCATTTGAGGCTACTCGCCAGTACGCCACGCATGCGTATGCTTTGGTGCTGGCGTCCACGAACACATGTAGTTCCCTTCTCGCCACTGCCCCCGTTGAAAGATAGCATCTTGGTATCCTGAGCTTCGCGACGCTATCCAGAGCTCGCAGCCAGGCCTCGAAGTCACGCTTATCCTCTTCTGGCAGTGGAGAGTCCCAGTCCAGCTTCTTGGCCCACAGATTTTGCAGCTGAACTTTTGCTGTTATAGTATAGTGGCTTAACAGCCCCAGCGGGTCATATACTGACATCACGGCCGATAACATTTGCCTCTTCGTAGGCGTCTGTATCATTTCCTTCACTTCGGCCGGTACCCTTATCATTGTTGTGTTGAAACCCAACTGGTCGGTTTCAGGGTTCCAGTACATCCCAAGGATCTTATTTTCCTTGCCTTTGCCGAGCTGTGCCGGTGTACTTGCGTGTAACTCCGTCGGGATCTGCTGGAGTAGCTTCACACTGTTTGAAGTCCACCCTCGTAACTGGAACCCTCCCTTGGCGTGAGACGACGCGACTTGCGTAGCACGATGTAAGAGTTCCTTCTCATCCGGGTAGCTGGCTACGTAATCGTCCATGTAATGATTACGTGTGATGTCTTCCACAGCATCCGGGAACTCATCAGCGTTGTCCATAGCGTTTCTATTTCTGACGCTATGGGCCAGGAATGGTGAGCTTGCTGCACCAAAAAGCATGCTCGTCATTTTGTAAAATTGCGGATTCCCTGTCCGGCGGTCCCCTCTCCAAATGAACATTTGTGACGGTTGATCCTCGGCCCTTATTTTTACTTGGAGGAACATTTCCTGTAGATCCGCCACAACTGCAAATTGCCCTTCGCGGAACCGAAAGAGAATCCCTATAATTGACTGTAATAGATCCGGTCCTTCCAAAAGAAAATCGTTTAGGCATTTCCCTTGAACGCGACACGCAGCGTCGAAGACTAGCCTTATCTTGCCCGGTTTGTTCGGATTAGTTACCGCAAAATGCGGCAATACCCACGCTATCTTGCTATCTGGCGGCTCCTGCAGTGGCTCGGCGTACTTTTTCTTTAATAAATTATCAATTTGTTCCTTGTAACTCTCAGCGAATGCCGGATCCCGATCCATCTTTCTCTCGATACTCCTTAACCGACACATTGCAGTTTGTATGGTCGGTGGCATTCGTGGTTCGTCGTCCCGCCATAGCTGACCTACTTCATAGCGTGGTCCATTGTCGTTGATTTTCTTTATTGTTCTGTCCAAAATATCCATGGCCCTTTGGACTTGCGGATCCACCTTTGTAACGTTTTTTATTCCCAGCGAATCTATGTTGAAATAATCTCGTAGCATGGAGTCTAGGTTCTCATCCCTCTCGCGGCAGTGCAGCATCAGGTGTTCCTCGCCCTCCTTGGGAATAACCAGCCGTGGTTTTCCCCCGAAGATCACCCAGCCAAGCCCAGTTAGCACTGCCGCTGGCTCGTCCAGACCCCTGACGATTGCTTCCTGTGGTAGTAGCACAGGCCATTGGTCGATGCCGATAAGCAGTTTAGGTATAGCCTCTTCATAGCACGCAGTCGGTATATTTTTGAAGTGTTCCAGCTCCATGATTTTCTTACTCATCCGTTGCGTGCGTAGGCCTATACGTCGTACCGTCGTGAAGACGAGATCGTATGCGGTTTCCAAGCCCTTTCCGCGTACGCGCACCTTCACCTGTCTGCTTATTTCAGGCTCCGCTTCCATATTGCTTACGCCTGCGAGACATAGCGGCGTGGCAGGTCCCGTAGCTCCTACGGTGTCCGCTACGTCTGTCTGAATCAGGCTTATAGTGCACCCGTCGTCCAACATAGCGTAGGTGTCCACCTTCCCCTTAGGACCCTCTACGGTGACGGGAACCATTTTGAGGAACACCGTGGTTGTGTTATTCACATACTCCGTAGTGTTCGTAACAGTGTCCGGCTCTTGTGCTATAACCGCCGGCGTATGTCCGGACCCTAGGCTGGCGGTGGGCTGCAAAGAGGGTGCGGCCGCGCGGGACACTGGTGGCGGCCGGCGTTCACGCGTCACTTCCTGCGCCTCTCCCTCGTGCAGCAACTTATGATGCCTAAAAGTGCATCCGTCGATTCCACAAGGTTTGTCATGGCACTTAGTCTTTCTATGCTTGCTGTTTAGGCATCTGAAGCATATTGTGTTACTCCTGGCCCAGTCCCATCTAGCTCCTATGTCCATGGCCAAGATCCGCTTGCACTTCGGGGTTCTGTGGCCACCGCCGCAACATAGGCAGGGTACACGCCGCGCCTCGGCGTTACCCGTCGTGTATGCCTGCTCGGCGTGGTACTGCGCCCGCTGTGGACGTCTACTTCCCTGGACTTGTTGGCTCGTCGTTGATGGGCGGGCAGTTTCCTTCGCTGCCGTTTCCCTCCTCTTCATATTGCTTGTAGGTAGCCGAGCGTGTGAGAACTCTAACTCGGCGTCGCTTTCCTCGATGAGAAAATCCGCCATGAGCATAAGCTCACATTTACCATTCTTTATATTTTCTCGGGCATATGCACACCATCTGCTTCGTAAGTGGGGACTCAGACGATCGGTTATTTCTCTTACCAACAAAGGATTGTTACTGTAATTTTTACTATCCAGTTCACACAAGGTGCTTACTATATTGACGACTTTTGTAGCAAAGTTATTTAAATCTATGGCGCTAGGACCCACAGGCGGCAGACGTTTAAGCTCTTCTAGCGCTTTATCGACTAAAAGGTCAATCCTTCCAAAGTTCTTTTTCAACAATTTTATTATTAAATCTGGCTGTGTCGACGTTGATAATAGATGTTGCACGCATTGGCGTGCATCCCCACGTAAACAATTTCGAAGTCTTGCCATGTTTTCGAATGCACTAAAATTGTAGCGTCGAGTTGACTCGCTGTAGGCATTATAAAATAATAACCACTCGTTCGGGTTGCCCGAGAAAGGTGGCAGCTCGTAGCATTGTTTTGGCGGCGTTGTGCGTACGGCGTCCCTTAATTGGTCGGCGAGCCTATTAAATGCAGTAGCCGCGTCACTCGGCGGTGGCTCTACCGACGACCTTAGTTTGGTATGAGGAGTGAACGGTGTTGACGCGAAGTAATCCCTTTGTGGTTCAGTTCGTGACTCCATGTACTCGTTGCGTGGTCGCGACGGCCCCATTTCTGGCTCTAAGGGCGACGGCGCACGGTACTCGTATTGTGATCGTCGCGGCGGCTCTACCGGTGACGGCGCCCGATATTCATTGCGCGGTCTGCGCGGCGGCGATCTATCCCCTTTCCGTGGCTGGCGCGGCGGCGATCGGTACTCAGCTCGCGGCCCGCGCGGCGGCGATCGGGCGCGCTCGGCCCGTGTCGGCACGGGTAGCGTCTCTACGCGAACGCGAGGCGGGTCGTCGTGGGGGCGATGCGGCGTCTCGACGATCTCTCCAATGTCATTAAGCCACTCGCTGACTCGGCTCTCGGGTTCGGCTCGTACTCGTCGCTTGGGGCTACTCCCGCGTGATGATGCCACGGAGGTGTCCGAAAGTGACCCATATTCGTTAACCACGACGTTAAGACGGTGCTTATATTCTATGTCAAGCATCTCGCGTTCCAGAGCGAGCTCCCTGAGCTTCAGTTCCAGTTTCTTTTTTTCTTTTATATATTGAAGCTCTTTTATTTTGCTTGAACATAGACTGCTGATGTGTGAACCCCTTGATGATGCAGATTTGACCGACGACCCTTCATTCCGTGCGTTTTTCTTAGGCGAGGGTGCTGGAGGTAGGGGTGTGGTGCGTGGAGGTTCTTGCCTCTCCTCCGCCGCCCTACTCTCCCCCTCGGAAATGGGCGACATTCTCCTTGACTGCGCGCTCAACTGTTCGCGCTCGGCGCGGCGTCGCTCAATCCGCCGTTGATTAAACCGCTCGATCACAGACGGTGAACGCGGAGGCCCCTTGTGGACAGTTATCTTCACGGCCTTTGTCAGTGGTACCTCGGCCTTAGCCTTCCCTAGTACCGGCGGCGAAGATTTGGAACCCGCCTCTGCTTCCTCGTCGATGGCCTTTGACCCGGTGCCCTCGACGTCCTCGCGGTGTTCCCCCCTAGATGGAGGGCTAGCCGTCGACTCCCTTCCGGTAGCCGTCGTTAACGGCCTCCCGGTGCGCTGGCTAGACCCTCCCGACGTGTCCGTTGCCCGCTCCGCGACCTCTGATACGCGACCCGTGGTATCCGTGGAGGTCGTACGTTCCCGCTCGTTCCTGGTGCGGTCCGACTGCGATCTTGTTGTAACTCCCATTTTCGAGTTACTTCCCGACATTATTAACACTTCACAACACAGTTCACAACACAGTTCACTGCACGGTTCGTCAGTCACACACAATATTCACACAACACAGTTCCCACTGTTCAGTATTAGTCCAATAAGAATCTAATTAGACACTCACTGTACTCACTGAAAGTTACTAGGTCCCACTGAATTTCAGGATCCGGTTCGAAGGACCAAAACTGTAACCGCCAGAGGACACCCTGGAGTCAGCTCTCAGCGATAACTCAGTTTAATATTTATTTACGGAGCCTGCTGGTTCGGAAATCCAATTCCTCCCACGGTGGGACGTAGTTGGAGCGTCAAACAAACACCACTTAATTAGATTCTTATTTATTTAGCACTAGCACACACTTAGTCTAGACCTTAGGCACCAAACTTAAGCACTAAAACACTAACACTATAGGCACTTTCACTATAACGTTATTCTAGTACTTACTAAGGTAAAATAACTAAGCGGTCCACGTAACTAGCACTAAAACCACTATTACCACTAATACTGATCACAACTTTAGGGCACTTTCACTTTTTCCTCACTTTTCCTTTTTGTTTTCCGATCGCTTGAACTGAACTGAACTGACTGTACTAACTCACTGTCCGCAGGCCGTATCTCGCCTGCTTATATAGGGCGAATACGAGGTCTCGAAAGTAACTCCAGATAATTCGAGAACGGCCTCGTTACGTGGACTTCTCTTTCTTGTGCTATCTCTTTCTCGCATCGGGCGTAGAACTTTCCCCGTATTTAACCACCTTTTCGGGTTTATCTCGGGAACCCTGAGGTTTTCAGTGATGAACCGTACCTTTTTAGAAAGCATTTACGAAGATCTACCCTATTATACCAGTTTCAGCTGAAAATATTCATGAATATAAGAATTATCTTCATCGATAGTTCAACTCCATACAAAAATAACTTTAAGTCTTAATATCTCGATAATTCTAGGCCCAATGCTTACAATGTTTGTGTCTACGGATAGCTAATCCTATGTTCTATCTATACAGGTCACTACGATCCCTGGGGAAAGCCTAACTTGGGAGAAATCAGGTGAAATTGGGTCGCCTCGACCCGAACATATAAATACCGCGCACCGAGGTCCGCGCCGCTCAGTACGCTTCCGGCTTCCGCAGCGATCGCACCGGCCGCTCACCCGCGGTGATGACGTCACGTAACAAGCTGACACAAAACGCTATTTTCATAGCGACCACATTTTTATCCTGTTTCTAGTCAATCGACCGACAAGTCAATCATACAAAGTGTGTTTGTGTCAACTTATTCCTATCCTATAGCTAGGCACCCTATAGCTATTTTATTTAGTTTTACGCGTTAGGCAATTCTTTCCGGCCCGGGTCTGTACCGTCCGAGCATTCGTCTCGGCAGGGGTCCATGCTGTCCGTAACAATCCGGCTGCCAACACTCTTTTGTGTACAGTGCACCTATTGTTCCTATGACACCTCAAATTGTATATTCCGATTGACACACAGTTTGAAATCAGTTTTCAAATGTTTTCGGGAAAAATAACAAGGTATATTGTGCAAATGGAAGTTTTAAAGTCGAATAGAAAATGATTTATTAATTCCATAATTTGTACTCTTCCGCGTGCGTTGTGTCGCTCACAATCCGGCTGCCAACACTCTTTTGTGTACAGTGCACCTATTGTTCCTATGACACCTGGAATTGTATATTCCGATTGACACACAGTTTGAAATCAGTTTTCAAATGTTTTCGGGAAAAATAACAAGGTATATTGTGCAGAATAGAAATTTTAAAGTCGAATAGAAAATGATTTATTACCTAATTCCATAATTTGCACATTACGAATCTTCATTTTTGCTACCCATTTCAAAGAATCCACCGGCCATCGCAACATAAATAAATGTGGGTATAGCGCCCATAATATTAACTAAATCATGTGTAAGCATAAGGAGAACATAGGACATTACTCTTCACCCGCAAAAACACACAGTCGGCAAAAACAAACGCAGGAATCGCCTCTGAGCGCCGATAATTTGTCAGGTACATGCCTCGACCCGTACAAAGAGTACAATCAGAAGCGATATATCTTTGAAAACGTATAGTTATTTGTTTTACAAGAGGGCAAAATTGATGTTTTACCCGTTTAACCCCTCGTTCAAACGAAAGATTTCATAATTGAACCCTGAGAGTCGCAAGGGGTTCTATTAGTGGAACCTTGAGCGTTGCGAGGGTTCGAAGGTACGAGGGTAAAACAAACTTCGCTCCCGAGTAAAACAAAAACAGGAAAATACTTACTGTAAAACATTACAAATCGAATTCAAATGAACGTTGTCAAATATTTATCATTCAAAATCATCACTTAAAAGTCAATTCTATCAGCTAACACCCGCAAACAACTCAAAATTTGCATTGGATTATTTTGACACACATGTGGATAAAATGCAATTTTCTTATCGGTTTTTGAGGTACAAAGAGAGCCGATGTGGTGAAAAATATATTAAACATTCGTCTTAACTTTAGGCCTGTTTCACAATGTCCAAGTAAAGTCCTGAATTAGCTACATATTTGCCACTTATCTGACGAATAAAGTCAACGTTGGTGTTTCACAATCTTCAAATAAGCTTAACTGGTAGATAAAGTGCTAAGTTTAGTAGGAAGTTTTATCTGGCAGTTAATTTATCCAATAATAAATATTGTGAAATAGGCCCTTAGTAAGAAAAGTTCTAAATTTAAACACAAAATAACTAATAAACACAAAATGAATGAAAGAACCGGAAAGAGTGGACGACCCCGACTTACATGGATTTCCTTAGTTAAGAAAGACCTAGAGAATAAGAATATAGACCCAACGACGACCCGGAACAGATATAACTGGAGAAGCCCCGGAAGAGATATAATTGATTAGGAGAGCCGACCTCAAATAAAAATAGGAAAATGCCACAAGAAGAAGAAAATAACTAATAACACATAACACATTGAAATGAAGGGAAAGAAAAGCTTAATGAGCAATTGAGCATTATCAAAAATAGAAGAGGAAAAATAATCGGCCACCTGTTACGCGACACGACCTCTGCAGGCTAATTCCGCGAGACTCCGCGAGATTTACCAATGTTTCATGTGTTCTTACATTAATTAAGCAAATTTATGTATCCAAATATCTACCTGTAGGGCTACGCAACATACAGACGCTTAAATTTCTAAATCTGAATTACCCTTCATCAGAAACGTCATATTTTGACGACCGGTACGGCGTAGTGGGTAGTGACCATAGGCAGCCGATGGTCCTGGGTTCGAATCCCGGTAAGGACATTTATTCGTGTGGTGAGCACGAATATTTGTTAGTGAGTCATGGGTGTGAAGTATTTATCGTTGTTTCAGTAGCCACAATACAAGCCTTCTAGAGCTTACTGTGAGGTGAGACTTAATCAATTTGGGTAAGAATGTCCACTTATTATTGATCATAGAAGGGAAAATAAATGAAGGAAGGGCAAGGCTAAGAAAACGTTATATGAGCCAAAAGAAGGAGCATGTAGAGGACGTGTCGGACCAGGACACTAAAAGGCTGGCTTCGGATCGACCAAGGAGACAACTTCAACGAGCTGCACAAGAGCCCAACTCTTAAAATTAATAAGGAATGAATACATATTTAAAAAAAATGATAAATACAGTACCTTCTGGTTGGTTCCTCTTTGCCTCATCGCGTGGGAACAATCCACATCGGTGCCGTCCCGTTGCGCTAACGTCTTCTTTAAGGGGGATGAAATATCTAAGCGTAGCACACTTAATGGCGCTCATTTATTTCTCCGAATCTCGCACTGAGCATTGAGCAGTTGAGCACCGTAATTATTGCGTTTGTTCGAGAATTATTCCTATCGCTCATTGATGATCAAGGTTTGTGTACGTGACAGAATAAATGCGATTTGCGATTACGAATCTGAGGGCCTACCGCTAACATCGAAAAATCCTCTGACGATTACTCTGAAACAATATTTCTGTTTAATATTTTGTTAGTCAGATCCGTCGGCTATATCACTAGTTATTTCATACTATAATTTAATACTACTTTGGTATGCAAGACAACGATATACAATCGAAAATAAATTAAAATGTATTAACTCTTTATTTACAATAATTATATACATAATGGATATTTACAGATGATTACTATAACTAGCATTATATCTAAAATAGGCCCTTGAGGCATTGTACCAAGGATGCTGGTGGCATTTCCTCGTTGTATCGTAATACTGATACGTTGTGCGAGGAAGCCGCCAGCTCTTCGGTCACCAGTTACGTCAACCAGACGTTTCGCGATTTGTCTAAAAAACTTGTGCGCGCCGGGACCCCATGGACCTAGAGTTTCAACGCCAAATGGTACAATATAATTATATATGTTTTCGTGATTTTTTGCTATCGAGCCAATTTTAACCTACTGAGGTTCTGGTTAAAATCTGTCCTCGCAAATATAATCTAGTTTAATCGCAAATAAATATAATCCAATATAAATTATTAAATTTTTGCGTTCGCCCCCCCTCTTAAACTCACTCTTAAATATACTGGTCCCGTTAGTCGGGCGACCTCAGCTCTGCACGCGGTGTGAATACAACTCGGGAGGTTATTAAGTTTTGCTTCGGTTAAAATGAGAAATGGCTACATTTATTCTGAGCCCACTTTATAGCTTTGAAGGGTTGAAAATTTAATTTCAGCGGCAATATTATGTTATTAATTTAATTGGACAACGTGCATTCAAATGAATGGGGTATTGTAATTTTAGTATTTGATTGATAGTGGTCATCAATTTATAGTTGAGTACGAATATTTAATTAAATTAGCTGTTATAAGTAGGTTATTATTATACATTACCATTTAAGTATGTACAAGCCCGTAGGTACATCATATATTATTATTATATAGGCATTTTAGAGAACAATATGTATCATAATATTATAAACTGAAATATATATCGTACAGAAAATGTGACCAAGTCCACCGGTGGCCGAAGCGGGAATCGAATACGCTTCTTCAGCTTGCCCGGCTAACGTCCTGACCACTATACTACCCGGCCATCAATTCGCATTTGCCGGCATTTGTAGTAGTTGGGTATCATAATGCTTACATAGTTATGCCTATAATATTTGAAGAGTTCTCCCGATTTATTCAGGCCAGGATATGAAATACGAGTAGACGACCCGAAATCACCATACAAAAACCGGCCAAGAGCATGTCGGGCCACGCTCAGTGTAGGGTTCCGTAGTTACTCTTCCGTCACAATAAGCTAAACTGGAGCTTAAAGTATAGTAAATTGTTAACCAAGGGATGAAACCAAATTTGCATAATCAGTACCTAATTAAAGTAAGTCTTTTTACTATGAAGGGAAAACTTTTTGCGATAACTCAAAAACAGCTAAACTGATAATGTCCACTATAGTTTTCATTTAATGTCTTTCTTAAGCTCTCTTTCCACGATTTTTTTTATATTTTTTGGACCTATGGTTCAAAAGATAGAGGGGGGGACACATTTTTTTTCTTTCGGAGCGATTTTCTCCGAATATATTCACTTTATCAAAAAATGTTTCTTGAAAACCCCTATTAGTTTTGAAAAGCCTTTCCAACGATACCCCACACTCTAGGGTTGAAGCGAAAAAAAAATTTCACCCCCACTTTACGTGTAGGGGAGGTACCCTAAAAAAAAAAATTTTTAGATTTTATTGTACGACTTTGTCGGTTTTATTGATTTATATATCCATGCCAAATTTCAGCTTTCTAGCACTAACGACCACGGAGCAAAGCCTCGGACAGACAGACAGACAGACAGACGGGCATGGCGAAACTATAAGGGTTCCTAGTTGACTACGGAACCCTAAAAAAGGACTTTGGGCCATGAGCCGTCTCCGTAAACCACAACCACATCAGCTAATGCATTTAAACATGCACAGGAAACACAAATTGACTGAACCCGACTGTAAACTGAATATGGTTTTTGTTATGGGAACTTACTCAACGATATATAAGTAATACTTAGTGTTAAGTATGTTCGTCATGTTTATTTTATGTTTCTTTCCTTTTGTCTGTTACCTTCCGCGATTATTTCGCACTCGATGGTCTCATCAGAAGATCAGCGCTGGAAATCGCCAGCAACATGCTGAGATGAGGCCATTTCGTGACACTTTACTCTCACTATGTTCTCTTTTATATCTGTCTATTACTGTTTGTGTGTTTATGAATAAAACAAATTCTATTCTATTCTATTCTATATAATATATAATAAATACTGAAATATAAGCCATTTGTCCTGGGTTCGAATCCAGGTAAGGGTTTTTATTTGTGTGATGAGCACAGATATTTGTTCCTGAGTCATGGATGTTTTCTATGTATTTAAGTATTTGTATATTATGTATATCGTTGTCTGAGTACCCACAACACAAGCCTGCTTGAGCTTACCGTGGAACTTAGTCAATTTGTGTACGAATATCTCTATAATATTTATTTATAGAATTATATAGAAAATATGACTCAGGAACTCATGCTCATGAACCAATAAATGCCCTTACCGGGATTTGAACCCAAGGGTTCATAGGCGGGGTCATAATACCCGCGAATAATAGATATAGGTACTGCATCACTTCAGAGTAGATCTCAATGTGAGCAAGATTAAGAGACGAATCGCTCCTGTAACTAATCGCCAGTGTTAATCCTTATCGATGGAGACCGATCTATCAGAGTGCGAAAACTCATTCTATATAGTCTTCTATTTCCGCGGACTTTACTTTTCATTGTATTATTTTCAACGTACGTCACAAAAAAACGAATTATCATGTTATTTAATTGTACGAGTACGTACCACCAGTGAATGGACTGGAATCAGAAATCCTGATGAGCTTTGCAACTTTGCCAAAGATCAGGAGAAATATGCAGAGCTGACTGCCAACCTTCACTATTTGTATAGGCACGGCACTATAAAAGAGAGAGAATTAAAGTTGCTTGACGGTCCTGACGATATCTCGAGGTTGCAGAACACCAAGAGAAGTCAAGCGACTTCGCACTACATTGCGTAATAGGCCCGGCGTTTTATGAACGTCTACCCGCCACTCTCAAAAATGAATCATCGGACGAATTATTTGGTCGCCGATTGAAGGAACTTTTATTGACCAAAACGCTGTATTCTGTCAAAGAATATAAAGAATAAAATGCCAATTATTTGATTTTTTATATTATTTATATTTATAAATTATTAATTAGTAAATTTTGACATTGCTCTATTCTTTTTTTGTCCCTATTATTGTATTATTAAAATTTTTGACTTTTTGACATTACCTAGGTTGTCCTAGCTGTATTTTTTATTTTTATATTCTTAATAACTTTGACAAATATTTCTATTTATAGAAAGTGTTTTTATATTTTTTTATTTTAATTTGTTTACTGTTTTATTTTATTCCGATTCGTAGTTATTATTATTATTGTTGTTATCATGTTGTGACGATCTTTTTGTGAATGCATTTTATTTTGACATGTAAAATATAATGTACATTTCCAATAAGAAATATATGAATCTAATCTAATCTAATCATTTCTTGACTTAGATAGGTACGAAATAGGTAAGATGGATGTGCTTTTTGAATTTCAGTTTGTTGTAAGTTTTAACAAAAAAGTAGTGAGATTATGAGACCGCATTCTTTAAGCAATTTTCATATTATTAGTTGTGCATAAATTATTACACATTATTAAAGTGTGTTTTAGACCTATGTTCATGATTATTTTCTGTCGAGCGAAAGTCAAAAAATCTGAATATGCATTCAACAGCCTCAAGATTACTAAATAAATTGTAGACAACCGTATTGTCATCTAAAAAAGCAATACAATTTTTCTCTCTGAACCTACGGCACCTCCAAATCCCAGAGATTTTAATGGTTTCAACTGACTTAGAACCAAACAAAAGTCTGTAGTCTGTTGTTTATGTCTCTTTGGATTTGGAATACATATCTAATGATATCATTTTTTAACGATTGCAGTGTTATCTTCTGCACTGCCTTTTACATGTAAAGTTGCTTTACAAGCAATAAAAATAAACCATAAAATACAATTACAAATATCGATTCATAGAAATATTACATAGGTAATTAATTAGAAATATCCTGGCTTAGAATTCAGGCATCTACATTATCCGTTCAAACATCTTAGCAATTTCAATCACAGCACCAAAATTGTGACAACAATTTCCACATACGACCACACGACGTAATGTTTACGACAAGAACGCGTGTTATCTTAAAGTTATAATGCCTCAGTATCTCATTTTCGCGATACAAAGTCCTTGCTCAAGTGGGGCTCATATTTTAGCCCAAGGCGTTCGAATTCCGAACTTTGAAGATAAGACTCCTAAGCTTGTTGAGCTGACGCCTGTATCTGAATTTTAATAGCACGATAACGGTGGAAAATTTGCAGTCCTGTGTGAATTTTTCTAAGCAAGTCGCATATTAGTACCAAAAACGTTAAAGTAATTAAATTTCTTAGAATAGGTGTATGTTTCGCAAGAAGAGTAAATAGGTAGAATAGCTACGGAATCCTACACCGTAGACAAATAAGTGAACTTACTCATTTCTCTATGCCTACACTGAACATGGCTCGACTAGTTCTTGGCCTTATTTTTCATATTTTCACAGCGGCAACAGCTGTCGATTGGGATAAGTAGTTGATATTTGATTAGGTACGTTATTAGATTACCGTTCCCCACTCATAACTCTGTAACGTAAACGTCAGAGCGTTCATAAGTTATTGGACTTAGCACACAGTCCAATGCTAACCACATGAGGTAATCACTTGCTGAAGACCTTTTACACTGCGATTTAAGGGATATTATTGCTTGATTCGAATTAAGGGAAGGTTGTTTGGGTTGTACGTGTTTGCTCATGGCACAGCAACGCTCCCAAACAGCCGTCAGGTAAGTTATGGCAAGCCTTGTGTGCAGTTTTGCTTATTAACGGAACCAACATGGCCGCTTGATAAGATTTCGGTTTGTCTTGGCAAGCATTCGTGCCTTGAGGCGGCGTCCGGGCATTTGGAGGTGAGGCCACTCAATGAGAGACAAGGCGTATGCTCTACTTATAATAATAATAATAATAAATGGTTTCAACGAATGGTCTCATAGCGAAGAGTCTCGACCAACACCTTGAGAGACTCTCGCTAGGTGGTTGGATCAAGGGTCAGATGCAGAAGGCGGTGATCTTGGACACGGCGCGGATAGTCCGGCGGTTCCTCTCTCTGCGGCCCTGACCACCGGCAGCTTGGGCCCTGCCCCGCTGCTGGCGGCACCCTAGGTTAGGTTTTTATAAAGTGTTTATATATATTTTGTATTGTTTTGTAAGTGTTTTTATATTTTACTTTTATATTCATATTATAAATGACCTAGCCTAAGACCAAAAATAAATAAAGAGAATAATAATAAAATAGACGTCCCACTGCTGGGCACAGGCCTTATCTCATGCGCGAGAGGGCTTTGGCCATAGTCTCCACGCTTACCCAATGCGGGTTGGAGACTTCACACCTTTAAATAAAATAAATAATAAATAAAATATCATGGGCCAATCTTATACAAATAGACCTAGTCCCACAGAAAGCTCAAAGGCTTGTGTTGTGAGTAGTATACGACGATATACAGTGTGTATTTTGGATATAACCTCAAACTTAAACTAAACGTAGGTTTTAGTGCTATAAAACAATTCTGAAAGATTTTTGTATTTTAGTCTTCACTACAAGAGCATAATTAATTTTTGTGTTTTTTTCGAGCGGCAATTTATTTCGTACATCATGATCACTTGTGACAGTTGTGACATCGCGTCATTAATGAGCCGTTTTGAGTTAAAACAAAGTAGTGATATTGCTTGCTGAATTATTTTGTACCTATGAAAAAAATAAAAGTCGCCCATTTTTTATAAAACCTATGAAAGTGTGTTAATTACAGCCTAAACTAACTGCCCTTTGATTATGTGGTCGTATTAAAAATACGCGCTGTATATAGTATATATTTATATATATACATATGTATAACACATCCATAACTCAGGAATACATAATTATTTGTAATGAACCCACAAATAAATGCCCTTACCTGGATTTGAACCCGGGACCTTCGTAGGCTACGGAGCACGGTAGGCTAAAACGCTAAAAAAAGGACATTCGAAGTTTTTTTACGAAAACCCTATTTAAAAAAGGCCATTCGATAGGAATTGGCTCGACGAACAATAGTTGTGGTACGTATAATAATTTTCAAAATAATGCATATTTGAAGCAGAAAAACCTGGAACCCAAAAAAAAATATACATATCGTACTTTTAGGAAACCATTAGTTGTTGCGGCTTCTAACCTTCAGGACTTCATTATCCAACATGTATAGAGTATAAAATGATAGGCAGCCTACTTTTATAGGTGCCTGTTTGTTTAATTTGTCTGATCAAAAGTCCATCAACATTCGATTATATAAATAGTATTAGCATATAGAACGGGCACGCCACACCCCGCCCGAACTGCACTAGACTGACAGCCTATTGACATAATCTCAGTTCGGTTAGCAACGCGATGACGGAAAGTTCAAAGTGCTCAAAATGTGTAGCTATTGTGCCAAGTATGGGTGCTTGTCAGTTTCAAGTAAATAACAACTTTTTCTTGTACCACGTGACAAAAGTTACTCCAAATTATTTTCAATTGACTGCCCTAAGGAACTCACACACACAATGATGCGTATACAAACAATACATGTATACCCGGGGAGCATAAAAAAATCAGAAAAAAAAAAAAAAAAAACAAACATAGCGACTTTTACAAACCTGTGTTAAATTTTGTCTCTTTTCTCTTTCTAACAAACAAAAGAAAACAAAGTGGCGTACATATTTATACGTGATTTTGATTTGTACAAGCTTATTTTTAACTTACCCTGGGTGGTCAAATTTTGGAAGCTAAATTCGACCCACGTTAATTTGACCAAATCAGATGCCAATGCAATATTATGATGAGATGGAACTGTTCTCATGATGGAGAGAGGTGGTGCACATGGGAACTCCGTGATAAAACAAAGCCAACTAATTGTGTTTGGGGTTGTTAGAATTATCTTGATGACTATTAGTTACCTGTGGAAAGATGTGATAAAAGCTTTTACCAAAAAATGTTTTTTTTTGCCGAAAACTTATTCTGTTTGTTGTAACAAACCGTTGGGTTTATTACATTTGACAAACGTATACGCTAATAATGCTAGTAGAGTATACGCCAAGTTGTACTACTAAGAAATTTCCCTTGCACCGTGTAAAGCACGCATAGCTACGAGCTAGTACAAATCGTCCAACTGCCTGAGATACCTACGTGGAACGGTAGGCAACACGGACTTACTCTGTAGCTCTGAGATTTAATTATCAACTGCAGAGAATTAATTAATACAAACAAAGAAAATATAAAGTGGACGTAAGTACTTATTCGAAATGATAACGAAAGTTGTAATCATCTAAGTATAGTTGATATTAAGGTTCGCTTTCCAAGTTTCCATACAAAAAATAATTGCGTTTTATGAAGTCATTACACATGATTACTACATAAATATGTGCACATCTATCTACTTCCGAATATTCGTTTGCGTAAACGTCCACTTTATAAAGTCCCGTTTTCCCGATACAAACAGAAGAAGTATCGAAGACGTAAAAGAATGATGGGTATTTTTTAATTTTATAATTTTGTATGGTTTCCTTTTTCGAAAAAAACGCTTTATGTTAAACTAAAGTTATTTAAAAGTACATTATTAAAATAACTGTTAGGGTTATACTTTTAACAACTGAAGTTTAACAAAGAGCGCTTCTTTCGAATATTTTTCGAGTATATTTTTATATAGCCTTAACAATTATTTTAATAAAGTACTTTTAAAATAACTGAAGTTACACAAAGAGCGCTTCTTTCGAAAAAAAACCATAGAAATTTATAAAGATAAAAAATGCCCATTCATTCTTTGACGTCTTTGTAACTCTTTGAGACTTTAAAATACCTTGTCATATTTATGGATTCTACTTTGAAACAATAAAAAAGCAACGATTTTTTTAAACCAAATAGCCAATGCAAAATACGAGGCCAATTCAAATTTACATTGCGACATCTAAATGATGTCAGTCGCGCGTGCATTTCGCTCGTACTTGCCCGTACATGTATTGGCGCGAGCGAGACCCACGGGTGACTAACATCATTTAGATATCATTTTAATGTCACAATGTAAGTTTGTATTGACCTAAGTTCCAACAAACATTATATGCGAACCATGTATGATATAAGGATTCTTTTTCTCATATAGCAAGCCGTCAGGCCAGGTCCAGGTCATGTCCGAAGAGGCTCTGACCTGGAAGATGCCCAGCAAATGGAATCAAGGTCGCCCTAAATTTTCTTGGCGCTGTTCCGTGGTGTAAGAGTTGGGTGTATTGGGGATGGGGTCACTGAAGTGGGAGGAGGTTACCCAAGCTACCCAGGACCGGAGTCAATGGAAGAAAATCCGAACCCTACACCCCAGCAGGGGGTAACAGGATGAAAAGGAGAAAGTAGGTCCCTATTAGCTAATTATGAGCCCAGCACGTGGTTTTTTTTTTCACTCTGAAATCGACGTTAACAACGATCGTTAACGTTAACAATAACAATCCACAGGCTGCTTTGAAAATTTCGATTAAAACAAAATCGGGGCTAAAGCCCACGGGAGCGGTTCATTTCATAGCAATTAGTTGGGTACAGGCAGCGGATTCGTCACGACTCAACGAGTACCCCTTTGTGGACAGCTTTAGAGCCCACGGGACGGTCACGACACGATTATTCCGGTATGATTTGAGCTGTTTATTTTATCTTCGGTGCCATATTTTTGGTTTGGTTGTTAGGTACCTACTAATTTTTACAGTTCACATGGTGCTACTTTACCGCATTAGTGCGATAAAGTAGCACCATGCGCAATTATGTAATTTAATATTAGCCCATTACGTAATTATGTCCAAAATAGAAAGGGCCATATGTCGTGTAAAACGTTTTACAGTACATATGGTGCTACTTTACCGCACTAGTGCGATAATTAGCACATTACATAATTATGTCGAAAATTTAAAGGGTAGTAAAACGTTGTACGATACATGTGCGAATAGGTAATTCGCAACTCGTGTCGATTTAAAACACTCGCTTCGGTCGTGTTTTAATTTATCCCCACTCGTTGCGAATTTCCTATTTTTCGCACTTGTATCGTAATGTACTATTACGATACATGTCGCATTTCGTCTCGGTTTAAAACACTCCCTTCTATCATGTATTAACTTATCGCCACTCCTTCGAATTTCCTTTACTTAGAAGATATAGAAAATAACAGAAGTGACCGAAAGTGCCTTACTAACGATGAAATATACGTTGACTTAAAAAAGTTATATATGTACTGTACACCCACGAAAGGGAGAAACACATTCAATAGGACAGCCCGCGTAGCTAACGTGCCTATCGTTCACGCTCCGTCAGGCGCGGATACAAGGGGGGGGGGGGGGCCATAGGGGCAATGCCCCCCCCCCTAAAACCCTGGCTCTCACATTACTAAATTGAGTAAATTTTATTTTCTGTGCAAAAATATATGATTTTCTCAAAATGGCCCCCCCCTAAGCCAAATCTTGTATCCGCGCCTGCGCTCCGTGGCGAACGAAACGCAACTGTCACAGTGGCACTAATATCGAAGAGTGATAAAGAGAGATTACTACGCTACGCTACGGAGCGTTAACGATTGTAACGTTGGCTACGCGGCCTGTACGACACTCAGTTCGTTTGCGTTAAAACTAGTTTACAGTCAAAACAGAACCCCTAGTGTAATTTTTTTCGATATCGTAACGTGACGTACGCGTTTGCGTTAAGTCTCATTTGTCTCGCGTTAAGTCTCATATGGAATTTAGAAACAGCGCGCCAAGCGGGACGTTTTGGAAACTCAAAATCTCATACAAAATGAGACTTAACGCAAACGCGTACGTCACGTTTCGCTATCGAATAAATTTACACTAGGGGCACTGGTTTTAACTAAGGCACTTTTTCTTGAAGACAATAGCTAATACGTTTCCTCAGTATAATTGGACACTTATACATAACCCGTGTGTTATAAATGGGAAACGCTAAAGAAACGCCCGACTTTCTCAACTCAAGCCGGGAAGCAGAGCCATCCAGCTAACTCAAACAATAAACGGCCCAGATAAGAGTAACTTCATTGTTGCGTCTTCAGGAATGGGAAATTAAGCGTCTATAGATACCAACTTCAACAGTGATGAGCTTTATCGATGACATATAAATAAATATTATAGGACATTATTACACAAATTGACTAAGTCCCACAGTAAGTTCAATAAGGCTTGTGTTGTGGGTACTTAGACAACGATATATATAATATATAAATATTTATAAATACATAGAAAACACCCATGACTCAGGAACAAATATCCATGCTCATCACACGAATAAATGCCCTTACCAGGATTTGAACCCGGGACCATCAGCTTCGTAGGCAGGGTCACTACCCACTAGGCCAAACCGGTCGTCAAAATATATCATATAAGATAAGATATAAGATAATATTTATTTATTATTCATATGTAGGCACAACGTTTATTAAAGCTCAAAATGTTAAAGATTGCCTATAAATAATGTATAATAATTTATTATTAATTAATATCTGAAACTTTTAACTTACTTTACAAAGAGTGGAGGTAGACATTCAGTCAATATGTCAATCGCCAGGGAATTTTTTTACTAAAATACACTAACTGGTCTCATATTAGTCAAAATCTCTTTTCTTCTTCTTCATCATCGAAGCTTGCATTCGGGAATTATTGACAAACAGATCCCTATTCAAATCGCATTATCTGATCATATAAGATTTGAAGAGCTCCCTTATATAATTCGTTCAGAATATAGGATCAATCTAAAAGTATCTATTCAAAAAAAAAACAAAATCGGTTCAATATTATTTAAAAGCTTTGGAGTTTTGAGGTAACAAATATTTTAATGAACAGTAAAGGTAAAAAACTTAAGTAAGTCACCTATTGTATGTAGTTGTGACGTGTTCGAATAGACAATACATGTTTAAAAGACACACACAAACAAAACAAATGTTGTGTACTTAAGTTTTTTACCTATATTAACGTTATTTTATGCCTGTGCCTGCAAATGTCACTCAAGTGAAGTGAGTTATATTTATGAATGATGTTAGTTTTAATTAATTATGTTACGTTGATTATGTATGTAAGTACTAATAACAGAGACTCGCGCCTGCAGTCAAACTGTGCACACAGTTTTGCAGGAAACTGTATTACAATATACGTTTTTTTCATGTAATAATAATATAGTATTTTATGCAACAGTTGTATAAGAAGGGTCAAAAAAGGCGAGTGGCGTGAGTTACAATGTGAGCCGGAGCCGAAGGCGTAGGCGAACATTGTAAAGGAATACGCCACGAGCATTTTTGACCTACTTATACAACGTTGCATGCAATATTTTTCCTACGAGTCAACAATAATAAATCTTAATTTAGGTAAACAAAGCAAAAGTAGGTATATAGCCAAGACGCGCGAGCATACCTTGTTACGCGCCCGGCCCGCCCCGGGCCGCGGCCGGCCGGTCAGCGACACCTCCTCGAAACTCATGAGGCCCTGGTATTTGCTACTTGCTAAATTAAATTTTTGGACAGTTTTTTCTCAATTTTGGCCACCGTAGCCTACGGAGACTAACAAGCAACGCTAAGCGGTCTTCGTAGTCTATGGGTGTTGCTATATTACGGGTGTCACATGCGTGTTTCTGACTTATGAAGTAATTATTTTTACTATGCAACCAAATGAATATTTTGTAAGTTGGCAGCAATGCACTTAGTTTAAAACTGTATTCGTTTTGGTTTTGTTAGGTTGGTAGCCATTAATCGCAGTAACGTTATAGCGATTAAAAGCACAAGAGCTTTTATGAGGAATAGACAATATAGACTTTTCTTGAAACCTTTTATGTATGTTCTTATATTCGTGTTAATGAATGCATAATTGACAGATAACAGTAGAGGAGTAGGAAAAATAAATAATAAGCTCAGCCAAATTTCGCTTTCCCGTACAAACGGAATCGTTTTCATTTTAAAACTACGTGTTGGATTGTAATGAAACCTTGCACGTACGATGACATGAAGTATATCTGGTCCTGTAATTAGTTCATACAAGGTGACCTTAGCCATTGGACAAACCCAGAAACCCCACGTAGGGTTACTTCTCAGGAATGCTCTGCCGTTAATATTTTTTAATTAGAACAAAAGATATAAAAGTATTTTTTTCGAACAAAAGTTATTTGCAATAATCGACAACAAAAAGAAACACACTGTCTCTTTGGCAGTGTTTTTGACAATTTGTTCGAAATATTTGATAATGATGACATTTTTCAAAAGTCAGAAGCTTATTAGTTTAGTGTCATAAATAAAAAAGATAATCGAAAAGGTTGAAGAAGGGTCCATACTATTCTTTGAGGATATTACCTTAGGAGAACAAACCGCCTTGATGCATCAATTGTCATATTTTATTATCTGCGAAAACTTGTCAAATAAAAGTGGCCAAGTTCGAGTCGGACTCGCCCATGAAGGGTTCCGTATCATTTATGACGTATTAAAAAAACTACTTACTAGATCTGGTTCAAACCAATTTTCGGTGGAAGTTTGCATGGTAATGTATATCATATATTTTTTTTAGATTTTTCATTCTGTTATTTTAGAAGTTACAGGGGGGGGACACACTTTTTTTCACTTTGGAAGTGTCTCTCGCGCAAACTATTCAGTTTAGAAAAAAATGATATTAGAAACCTAAATATCATTTTTGAAGACCTATCCGTAGGTACCCCACACGTATGGGTTTGATGAAAAAAATTTTTTTTTTTAAATTATATGACGTATTAAAAAAAAAAACTGCTTACTAGATCTCGTTCAAACCAATTTTCGGTGGAAGTTTGCATGGCAATGTATATCATATATTTTTTTTAGATTTTTCATTCTGTTATTTTAGAAGTTACGGGGGGGGGGACACACTTTTTTCCACTTTGGAAGTGTCTCTCGCGCAAACTATTCAGTTTAGAAAAAAATGATATTAGAAACCTCAATATCATTTTTAAAGACCTATCCATAGATACCCCACACGTATGGGTTTGATGAAAAAAGATTTTTTGAGTTTCAGTTGTATGGGGAACCCCCAAAATTTATTGTTTTTTTTCTTTTTTTGTGTAAACATCTTAATGCGGTTCATAGAATACATCTACTTACCAAGTTTGAACAGTATAGCTCTTATAGTTTCGGAAAAAAGTGGCTGTGACATAATCGGACAGACAGACGGACATGACGAATCTATAAGGGTTCCGTTTTTTGCCATTTGGCTACGGAACCCTAAAAACAGTTTAAGACAATGTTAAGACACAAAATGTTTGGTTTAGGAAAGTTGCTCGTGATGCACTCTGGCGGCAGAACATTGCAGCAATACTAAGATTAAAGCCCTTCCCTATTTATATTTAAACTTATCCTCTCATACAAATTATTATTATTAAGTAAAGAAACTGTATGGAGTGAGCATTCTAAGTTTACTTATTTTTCTATATGGTATAATATAATACCACATAGAGAAATAATTGTACATTAGCGGTAATCAAACTTTTGCACCCATTTCCTCTTTTCTACATATCCTTAATATAATGAGGTTTCTACCTCAATATCATTTTTAAAGACCTATCCATAGATACCCCACACGTATGGGTTTGATGAAAAAAGATTTTTTGAGTTTCAGTTGTATGGGGAACCCCCAAAATTTATTGTTTTTTTTCTTTTTTTGTGTAAACATCTTAATGCGGTTCATAGAATACATCTACTTACCAAGTTTGAACAGTATAGCTCTTATAGTTTCGGAAAAAAGTGGCTGTGACATAATCGGACAGACAGACGGACATGACGAATCTATAAGGGTTCCGTTTTTTGCCATTTGGCTACGGAACCCTAAAAACAGTTTAAGACAATGTTAAGACACAAAATGTTTGGTTTAGGAAAGTTGCTCGTGATGCACTCTGGCGGCAGAACATTGCAGCAATACTAAGATTAAAGCCCTTCCCTATTTATATTTAAACTTATCCTCTCATACAAATTATTATTATTAAGTAAAGAAACTGTATGGAGTGAGCATTCTAAGTTTACTTATTTTTCTATATGGTATAATATAATACCACATAGAGAAATAATTGTACATTAGCGGTAATCAAACTTTTGCACCCATTTCCTCTTTTCTACATATCCTTAATATAAGCCGGTTCGTGATGTTCGTATGGTTTTGTCGTCAATTTACGGACCCACATTCGTAACCAAACAGGACAAAATAGTCTCGTTCGAACCCCATCCCGCCGACACGGACCATCGAAAGTTCGTTAAAGTAATGACACTCTATCTCGACCATCCCTTCCCAAAAAGAAATGAGACAGCGCTACCTTCACTTACAGAAGTAAAGGGAGAGGGACTATCCCAAGATAATACCCCTATAATCACAGTTTTGTTTTCCAATCGCTGCTAACGATTATTGGAGCTATGCGAGTGCCACTTTCAAATTGCTTTAGTGCCCTAAGACTCCTAAGATAAGTCGTTAGGAAGAGCAATAAAACGAGGGCACAACGATTAGTCCTTTCTTACGTGATTTCTTTTCTTTTTAAATCCTCCTGGTACACTTTTGTTTTTACTTGCTTCGAGAAAAGGGGTATAATATTCCAGTATTTTAGTTGTGTTACAAATTATAATATTCTACTTAGATTTTTTAACCAAATCGGACATAGGAGTCAGAGTAAATAATATGAACCTTCTGATTTCTTAAACTACGTACAATTAAAACTGTTTAGTAAACGTAGCATATATTTAGCGTTGATATTTATTTTTATACTGAAGTTTATAAATATAAATATGTAGTTAAAAAATAATCAAAAAACTACGGGAAAATGTCTACCAAATTCCAAATAGCCCCATTGCGGTGCTATTTGGAACACCCCTTAAAATATTTAAAATAATCGCTTGTAAAATAATAACTAAGATTGTTAACAAACAAACACGACAGTGGTGCAGGTTCAGTGCAAGTCCCTTCATTAAAGATTTTACACTATTTGATTTGATAAGTGTAAAGTATAAAATGTCATCAATTACTAATCAAAACCTATAGACTATAACAAGGAGCGTGATGCATTGCGAATCGTATCAAGGTCATTGTATTGGCGCGGGCGAGACGCACGACAGCTAAATAACATGAATCAAATATCATTCTGATGTCATTGTACGTTCAAATTCAGCATCTCGAATAAGGCCCCTGATAGTATACAATACGTGTGTCTACGAAATTCCAACCCAACCCCAGTGATATTTATTAATATTCGTAGTTAAATCAGTAACTTCAAAGTAACTGAGCGACAAGGGTGTCTGCAGACTTTCGAAAACTACCCTCAATTAATTCAACACCAAGCAAATAAATCAAACACTAGCTAGCGCACAAAGACCAGAGGCTGAATATTTTTATTCCGAAATTGCAAATTGGCTGGTAATATTCATATATTTCTGAAACTGTCTTCTTCATTTGTAACCCTTCATTCGTATTGTTTACCTTAACTTATAACATTCGCGGAATGATACAATTAACAAACAATTGGTACTTACATGGTTAGGTAAAATATATAAAATTCACGCTAGTAAAATGACAAACATTTAATTTCTTTTGTAAGGCACTAAAAACAGTAGATACCTAAACATTATTCCTTTTTGGCTTCGAAACCGAAGTTTCAAGCGGTTTGAATGCAAAGCCACAAAGGTTAAAAATGTGTAAAAACGAGTTTTCCTAAACGTGTGCTAGCTTAATCCAATTTTAAAAGGTCGCTAATGCACAATGCACATACATAATTAGAATACGACTTTGCCGGGAGCTTAACGTTTAAATTAGTTTATCCCCCTTGCAACCGCAGCGAAGGGTTGCAAAATTTAAATTACAAATAAAAGTACTGAAAAATATATCTGCGAGTGGGTAGTGCCTCAATAACGACGTCTTTTAATTAAAGCGGATGGGGCAATAAAGTGACTTAATTCCGAAACTCGACGGAAATTATCCTCAGACACCCAAGTTTTCTGAATTTAGAGAGTTCACGCTTTAGTTAACAAATTATGGGGCGGACTTGGTGAATTAATTTCATATTTTGTACTGTTTCGGTACCTACCGGGGAATAGGCAAGTGTACAGTAAACAAAATGCGTTTGATATCAATATCACCGCGTTCAGGATGTAAGTAAATGTGTGTACTGATTTAACACGTGCTTCTATAGTCTTATTTAAAGTGTAGTTTAGTTACGGTAAAGCTAGACCGACGACACCCATTTTGCACGCCCCGGAGTCCCGTCACGGTCCAAGGCGCAGCGCGCTCGACTGTAGCAGATGTACCATATTGAATCCCGCCCGACAGGCCGTCCGTTCATCACGCAGCTATTCACCAGATACCCTCTTCGAAATACCTATATTTGACTTCCTCGCCTTACTGCACATCGGCAAATATATCAAGATTTAGATTCAATATTCACGTTCTCAGCATACCTTAAGATTTCACAAAGGGAAATAAAATTCAATGCACTTAGGTAAGTACTTATACTTAGATATTATTACAATATTCATACATTAATCTAACTAAATTTACCCGTCACCAAACCCCGAAGTCGACATATCACGTTATACGACTTATTAATTTCCCAAGTGAAACCGTAATTTAATGAGTATCTAGATAGAGCATCAATTCTTAAAGATTTTTTATTATTTAATATTTAATGGCGTTTATAGTTGTAAACTAACCTATTGATTTTACTTGTTTCCGTGCCTTGCCTTGGTATGTTATAGTATTGTGTGTCATCATAACTAGCATATCGTTGGCTACTCGGTTTGTACTCCAACTGCAAATAGTCTCCCTCCTCTTTTCTGAGCTGTCCTTTCTCTGATCCGTCATATCTTGGATCTTCATATATAGTGATAGTTTGCTTCCTGTGGGCAACCACTGGTGCGTTTCTGGGCACCTCTGCAGCAGCCACGGGTGTCGCTCGTGATTCGCCGTAACCATATCCATAGCCATATCCACCGTCATGGCGCAAACCACGACTGTCGTAATATCCTGGGCCAGCGTAATCTCTATCCCAGCCGCCCCTGTCCCAATCTTGTCCTCTGTCCCAACCTTGATCTCTGTCCCATCCCGGGTCCCTATTCCACCCCCGATCCCTATTCCACCCCTCATCTCGGTCCCAACCTGGTCGCTCCCAACCTCTCCGTTCTTCTTGCCAACCCCAACCGGGGTCTCGGTGTACAACTGGTTCACGATATTCGCGGTGGTCGTGTATTTTTCCCCTGTCATATTGGTTCCTATCGTCGCGATATTTATTGTAATTGGACTGATCATCTAAATAATACTTCTTGCCATAATCGTTGTGCCCTACATTCTTATGACCATTGTCGGCGTGTCGGTTGTATCCACCATGGTGATGATTGTCACGCACGTAGTCGTTAGCGTTATTGTGCGATCCATGGTAGGTCCGTCCAGCTAGATTATCGTGGCTGTTCAATCGGCTTTTATAGGCTGCTTCGTCGCCTTCGTCGTTAAAATCGTCAAAAAACGTGCTTTTATTCGAAGACTCGTCCTTGTGGTAGGAATTTTGAAATCCCTGCTTTTGATGCCCTTTCTTATGACCTCTTTTGAATCCATTCGCATGGCTATCCTCTGCTTTGTCCTGTTTCGAAGTATGGCCTTTATAGGCATCACTTTCCGATGATGACTTCGTATCGTGATCTTTCTTGATATATTTGGCTTCATCACTGGCTTTAGAGAATTGGTTTTTGTGGTCGTCGCTGACTCGACTTTCGATTTGATGCACTTTTTCGCCCTTTTGCTTATCATGTTTAATGGATTCAGCTCCCTCGTTGTGAGATATGTCCTTAAGATGTTCCTCTAAAGCATCTTTCAGCACTGAACCACTTGTGAATGTAAATAGCACCGTTAATGTTAAGATTAGGTAAATTTTATAAAGAATCATCTCATCACAGATTGACAGATGTTGCTTCTAATACGGTGTGCGAGGTAATGAGTAGGAGTCCCATTGGTTTAACAGTTTTATATCGGTGCTAATCGTGTTGTCGTTCTTCATGGTTGGTTAGGGCACAATGACAGGAACCACAGCGAGTATGACGGGAACAATCGATCGCTGCCAAGTTCGGAGCGTCCGTGACATGGCATTTTTGAGTACGGAGCTATCGAGGTCAATAGAACCCAGTTGAGGGCGTTGACTATAAGGTCATTGGTACAGAAGCTTTTTAAAAACTGAATATGTAAACTACTTACCTACCTGTGACTATTTGTAACAGAAATGCAGATCCACAAAAGGACCAAGTCGTCGTCAGGCGGTGCACAATGCTCGTAGTACCAATGGCCGCTGGGGCAGAAAGGTTTTTGAGTGGCGACCGCGAAGCGGAAAACGCAGCCATACAACGCCTCTATAGTACTGTCCCTAATGGGAATATTGGGAATAATGGGAATATTCAGAGTCGAAAACCGTTACCAACTTTTAGAATGTTATTGGACATAGGTAATAATGTATTGGGTCTCCATAACTGCCGGGAGAAAGCGGCGCGGCGCGCAGGCCATCTACTTCAGCGGAATGACGTAATCAAAATGAGGAATAATTTCCTAATTTCGATGTAATGAAACTCGAAAATGTCTTCGTCAAAAAAATAAAATGTCTTGAATCAAGTCAAGAAATAAAATATCGGGCCAAGAACTACTTTCTTGTATCAAATACACAAATTATGAAATAAAAAGTCAGTTTTGGTTCTATATTGGATAAATCTTGACCCAAGTAATTAATAAAATTCTTGTCACAATACTTTCAATCTTGAATTTTAAGAATCCAATATTCTTAAACCGCTAGTGAGTTCATCTTAGTCCGTCTGATATATCTTGGAATTTAAGTATCAGTTGAGACAATTAAGTATCTTGTTTAAAGAAAAAGATTTTTTTTCTGTGTAGATACATGCCAAATAGGTACTTACTTTCATACTTTGTCGTATTACGTGCGCAAATTTATGCTATAGTATGCTGCATCTCTCGAGTTTTTGCGCGACGAAACGAAGACGGCATAGGAAAGGTATGCATAATTGCATAAGGAGAGGTGATTTACTTAAATTTTATATGTCAATGAAAGAGATGCAACATAGATATTTGTGCAAATAAAATACTAATTTTCATTTTAAGAAAATAGCCCTACAGAAAGAGACAAAATATGAGCCTTTTCCCAAATTTTTACTCTAAACTCAATCTCTTTCTTGATTACACCCATAAACAATATACATGTTCCATAGATATATGAGATTCAACCAACATTATCAACCTATTCAAACCTGAATTATTTTAGGTCTAATATTTTGAAGTTTTTTGAAGGTAGGTATATTGTGCCGGAGGCCATTTTTAATCGTTTATGGCTCAACGAAATTGTATTGTTCCATACAAGTGTATGTGGCATAGCTAGCCACTAATGGGGTAAACCGGTCATTCACTATCTTAATTGGCATCTATATTTCATTGCATGTTTGAGAAAGTCACTATACGACATGCTTCGGCGTCAGTGTTTACCTTGCTTACCAACCTTATACCCCTTTCTGACTTCGCTACGCTCAGCCGTCTATAGGTACCGGTCGGTAGGTATTCGGCCGGCTAGCCAATCTTTCCCGGCCTCTAACTAATAAAAACATCTACTCGTATTCAATTAACCAATTCGTCACGGTGGCTCATAACATTAAAAGAAGCGGATATGGCCATCGAACAGGGACAGGTGCTTTTTATAGACCCGTAGCCAAAATGGACGAAAGAAGAACCCTTTTCTTTTGGTCAAAAATCGTAGATGGTACTTCAGATACTTGGCATCATTACCCATTCAGGGCCAGTGACTCGCATGTGAGTCATGAATAAATTTTTATTTAAAAATATATAGCTAAATAAAATAATTTTAAATCCACATTCAGGGTCTCAAGCCACGAGATTGCGTCAGGTGTTAATTTAAACAGATCTTCCGGGGGGCCTGGAAAAGAGTGCAAAGGGCAGCGCTGTATAATATGCTCGATGGTTTGAACCTCTTCACCACAATAGCAGAGTCCCGCCAGCCCCATTTATGGCGAAAATAGTTACAGCGCCTGTGACCTGTCCTCAGTCTGTTTACACGACACCAGAGCTTTCGTGACAGGCTAAAACCGTCTGGTTTTGCTGTGGGATCTATGGCTTGTAGGGTAGTTCGAGCAGTAATTTTGCTCCACTCGTACTTCCAGCTCTGTCTGACGTCAAAATTCCTCAGTTTTTGGGCTGTAATGCATGCTGGGTGGCGAGAATTAAGGCGTTGGGGTGGGGGTGGCAAGGTAGAGAATGTTGCGCTTGTATTTTTGCCGCTTCTCTGTTTAGCGCTTGCAGTCTCCATAGATGCGGCGGAGCAATATGGCTGAGCACCGGGAGCCAATGAAGTGGCGTTGATTTAATTGTACCCGATACACATCGCATAGCTTCATTCAGCTTAGTTAGTGTCCACTTTCTGAACATGTGCGCTCTCTAGCCATACTGGAGCACAATATTCGGCAGCCGAGAAGACCAGGGCCGTAGCCAACGTACGTAGGCAATCAGCGGATGCACCCCAAGTAGTGCCGCAGAGTTTGTGGAGGATATTGTTTCGCGAGGCAACCTTTAAAGCTACTTTATGGAGATGTTCTTTGTAGGTCAACGTCCTATCCAACGCCACTCCAAGGTACTTCGGATACGGGTTGTGCTTCAACAGATTTCCATTGAAAAATACAGCCGGCTGGTAGTTGGCAGACCGGTTGTTAAGGTGGAAACATGCCACTTCCGTCTTGCTTGAACTGGGTATTAAGCGCCATGAACTGAAGTACTTACCGAGTTACACTAAATCTGACGACAATACTTCCTCTCCTGACTTGAAATCTTTACTCCGGTAAACAAGTGCTATATCATCAGCGTAAATGAATTTAGTGGACTCAGTAGATGGCAAGTCGTAGATATAGAGGTTGAAGAGACTTGCAGCGAGGACAGAGCTTGAGGCAGGCCGTTGTTCAGTCTTCTCTTTCGGCTTTTGGTATCACCAAGGTAGACCTCAAATTCTCTATCGCTAAGCATACTCATGATTATGTCTGCCATTTCTCTGCTTGGGATCGCTTTGAGAATCTTACACATTAAGCCTTGCTTCCAGACTGTATCATATGCCGCAGTCAGGTCCACAAAGACTGCAGTAGACTTTACGTATTCACTAACCCCCTTATTCATAAACGTGTACTAAAGTTACGATGCCGCTGATCATCGTTTGTCCCTTTCCATCATACCAATACGTCGGAACTAGGTACGAGTAACCTAGTCGCCTAACAATCAACACTCGTAACTCTTTAAGGCGCAAAAAAGGGGGCAACCTCACTCCACCCCCTGTTATGTTCTAACCCTAAGTCCAATATATTAGGTATAGAGAAAAACAAGCTAACAATGTTAAATGAAACACACCAATTTTGAAATCAGTATCATTTATTTCACACATATACAAAATACTATTACGGTTGTAGTAACTTTTTGCATTCTAAATTCTAAAACTATTTGAGTTAAGACAACAAAACCTGTATAAAAAGATAGATAACAGAAAGTAACATACAACTTTATTAGGTATTAAAAACCAAAATGCACACTGCACAACTTACATTCTAAAATAAATATTATTACATAAGTATTTGAAATGCTTTCGAAAGTTGGATAAATGATACGCATTCACTTGTAGAAAAGATTTACTTCGATTTTTTTTTATGTAGCCAAAATGATAAAATGAAAACCGTCCAAGTGCGTGTCACACGCGTAATGGAGGGTTCCGTAGCTTCATACAATATAACAAGCATAAGAATGTATCTTCGCAGTAGTTACGTCGTTTAAATTATAAGTTAAGTCTTTTGAAATTTCTTTGTTTTTTTTTTTCAAATAACAATATCAGCGTCATATTTTATTTACACATTTAATAAAAAAGACACTATGCTGTCATATATTTCATGGTGCTGTAATAAAATAACAGGTAAGGTAAAAACCTTTCTGACAGAACTTATGGACCGACCCAGTAATATAACAGTATCAGAATTCTTGCATTACTTATTTCATACATGGAGATGCATAGGTTTCAGCGACTAATTACTTTTGACGGTATATTTTGATATAGAAAAAAAGAAAACTAAAATGAATAGTTTATGTCAATGAAAATTACAAATAGTCATTCTACACTTCAAGAAAACTTCAGGCTACATTTATGCATTTGACGCAAGCAAGCCTGTGAAAGAGGGTGCCTACCTAACTTGTGTGAGATAGTCGCCGATCCGGGCCAGCGGAATACAATAACGCGCTAGGAAGCGTGTAATTCATTCAAACGTTTGTACAATCTTGTACACGTTTGCCATGTCTCGACATGTGGCATTACACTGTGTAGTCATGTATAATATGCAGTGACCGGAATAGACAGAGTTTAAATACCTTAACTTGGTAGTACAAACTCATAAAGTGGAGACAGTCTTACGATAACATTTTTTCCGGGACTTAAGTCCCGAAAATGTTCTAAGTAAATAAAATTGTTATAAATACGGTAAAAAGTCAAATACAATCAATAGGCGTAAAATAAAACAACCATTTATTTTTTAAAGAAGCCACGAAACACCTTTGGTTCACGTTCTGATTTTCCTTAACGTAGAACACGCTTAGTGGGCCCTATTTTCTTTTGAGAAGTATATATATTTATAAAAAGTTACAAAAAAAAAATTGGTTGTTTTATTTTACGCCTATTGATTGTATTGGACAAAAACGAGGAATGCATTGGTTTTTACCGTATTTATAACAATGATATTTACTTACTACGTTTCCGGGACTTCAGTCCCGGAAAAAAATGTTATCGTAAGGCAATCTCCACTTTATGACTTTGTTCTACCATGTTTACAACTCTGCCTATTCCGATGACTGATAATATGTAATCTAATATTAATGATGATTGATACATGTTTTATTGTCGAGTAATTTGAAAAAAGGAATTTAAATTTGGAGATGTTTTAACACATTTATTACATGATATCACAGCAAATAACAAAATTTTATTTTTGGTGACTTCAGGTAAAATAACTAGCGCAATTGCATTTATGGTAATTTGCACATTTGTCCACTGTTTTACATATTTGCTAGTTCAGGACGAATGGACGTATACAGATCATGCTAGCTAATCTCAGAACTGATTCTCAACTCCATCAACATATTTTGACAACACCTTTTATTTGTTTAATAATTAAGACATTATGTGTTATTTTTATTCATAATAAATTGTTTTTTAATTCCATTTGTGGACTTGCACAAAGGCATCATAATAGTACATTACGATACAAGTGCGAATTACCTATTCGCATATATATCATACAACGTTTTACAGCACATACGGCCCTAGAAAATTTCGACATAGTTACGTAATGTGAAATTATTATCGCACTAGTGCTGTAAACTAGCACCAGATGTACTGTAATAGTACTAATAGTACATTACAATACAAGTGCGAGAGGAAATTCTCGTTGCGAATTACCTTTTCGTACATGTATCGTACGTTTTACAGTGCATGGTCATTTAAATTTTCGATATAGTTACGTAATGTGCTAATTATCGCACTAATGCGATAAAGTAGCGTCATATATACTGTACAATAAGTTACCGTACCATGTGCCTACTTTGCTCCAAAATTATATACCCCGATTTAGTAGTAGACCATTTTTTTTTTAACTACTATCATGTAACACTTAAATAAGACTGGTTTTCATATGTTAAAACTGTTGAAGATTACCCAGTACCTAAGGAGTAAATTAAGCACATTGACCGGTAAACATTTTGGCACAGGCCCATGTAGATTCACTACAGAATGACTCATTAAAATGTAACGCAATTTTGATGAATCTGAGAATCAAGTTCTCGAAGAACATAAAAACAAAAAAATGAAACAAGATTATTTATTTCCATTGACGGCAGTGTTGAGCGCGGCTATCCTCGCTGTGAGCTCGTCCACCAGCTGGTCTCTTGGCACCTCGCAGTCCCGGCGCGCGGCCACGTGGCGCAGCTTCACGACCCCGCGCCGGACCTCGTCCTCGCCCAGGACCACGGCCAGGGGGATGCCAGCGTCTTCGCAGTACTGCAGCTGGGTCAGCATTTTTGGGTTCTTTTTATATGATTGCTCCGCCTGGATTCAAAGTGGAAGTCGGTTTTTTAATTTAGGCAAATTACAATGCATTTATGAATGTCAGACACTAATACCGGTTCTAACCCTACACCACGGTCCCAATAAGATACCGGCGCAAGAAACTCGGCGGGACTCATTTTTTCAACAACGAAATATGTAAAAAAAATTGATGGAAAAAGTTTCAAACGATCCACAGCAAAAATTAGAACGTTATAAACTCTTCAAAATAATATTTCATATGGCCTCTTCGCTTTTCGCGATTTATATCAATGAAGTAAAACAAATTTAACCAGATAGTCCGATTATGTTATAAAAAGCATCGTTTCTAATGACATTTAAACACTGATATTATATGACATATATATTTTAAAAGTCTATCGAGTAATATAACATATAGGTATACGTCAATAACAATCAAGTTAAAAAATATAAATATTCTACAATTTTGAGATAAAGTATTTATTTTTATTTATTTATTTAAACTTTATTGCACAATACATGAAGAGTACAAATGGCGGACTTAATGCCACAAGGCATTCTCTACCAGTCAACCATGAGCCAAACCGAAATATCCTAATTGGTGCAGGGTCAGAATACAGAGCAAAACGACAAAAAAAAAATATCACAAAATTATATAAAATTATACGTACATAAATAATATGATACATAAATATAAATACATACATATATAAATATATACGCATTGTGAAACATCATGAGGACGACCTTTGAACCTTGTCAAACAGATGCTTGCGCAATATGCGCTTGAAGGAGAATTTGTTCTATTTAAATGGATAGAAACAGCATAATTTGAGCCTCAATAGCGGATGAAATCCGTTTAATCATTATTTAATTTTGTTAACAACTAAGTATGCAGCTTAGAATAAGTTTATAAGTGGAAAAATTGTCGCCTTGGGTGAGACTTGAACTCACGGCCTCTGGATCGATACTCCAGCATTCTGCCAACTGAGCCACCAAGACCTCATCCCCATATGGGGCTGAATAGCATCGTTCGCAGACGTTTCTGCTGGTTAAAAATTAATTTAACTAAGTATGCAGTTGTAACAAAACTGTATGCAACATTGTAGTACCTACTGTTGTTGTCTGTCTATTTACTGAACGTATTGTTGCATGCGGCTGAACCAGCAGTAAATATATTTCATCGCTGCGTTATTGTATGTAAGACGCAATTAATGGATGTTATTGGCCATCTGTCATGTACGGTCGCGGAAATTGATTCTTTAGCAACTTGCGGTTCAAGTAAATTTGCTTATGGTAAGAGCTGTCCATTGTAACGTGACACGTTAACTGCTAAAGAATCAATTTCCTCGACTGTACATCAACCATTAATGTCTAATAGTACATTACTATAGAGGACGGGAAACGAAGAGTTGCAGCTCGGAGCGGGATACGCGGCCGGCAACCCCGTTTCTCGCCGAGATTTGTACAGTGCTTTTCTCAAATTTCCAATGAAATAATTAAAAGAAAACAGGATGATGATGATTGTTATTATTACTTTCGGGTTATTAAAGGGGAACGAAAATTTGATTATTTTTACGCTACGACGCACGGTTTAGGAGATACAGCCCTATAAAGATTTCTGCATGACTGAAAAAAAAAACTTTATGGGGCTGTATCTCCTAAACCGTGCGTCGTAGCGCAAAAATAATGAAATTTTTGTTTCCCCTTGAATCCCAGAAATAATATTTAACAAACACAAAAAAGAAAAAATAACACAAAAAATAAAAATAAAACATAATGGCAGAATTTAGCTTATAGGTTTTTTACGGTTGAATGCCAAGACGTGCCATAATTTGACGTTTAAAAACAAATGAAGGTCGCCTTACAGGCCTAGGTGTGTAAGGCTGTATGAAATTCCTTTACATATCATCTTCACTCATCGCACCTGATATGTAGTATTTCCGGACCTAATTTGAAGTAAGTCATGTCAACATTTCATTACAAGTTTGAGAATAGTACATTACGATACAAGTGCGAAAAATAGGAAATTCAAAACGAGTGGCGATAAATTAAAACACGACCGAAGGGAGTGTTTTTAATCGACACGAGTTGCGAATTGCCTATTCGCACATGTATCGTACAACGTTTTACAGTATATATGGCCCTTTAAATGTTCGACACAGTAACGTAATATGCTACTTCTCGCACTAGTGCTATAAAGTAGCCCCATATGTACTGTAAAAAAACTTTTTATTGGCCGCCACTAATAAACGACGGGCCCACCTTGATGCCGGCGCTCCAGAGCTCGGCGCAGATCTTCATGCGCTCGTCGAGGAAGTTCTTCTGCGCGGAGGCCACGAACACGTCCACGTCGGCGCCGCGCACCCGCCCGCGCCGCGCCTCCAGCACCGAGAACACGCGCTCCACGCCGATGCTCACGCCCACGCACGGCACCTGGATACAGGTGGGGGAACAATATGGGGACATTCCTTGCATCACACATTATGACGACCGGTCTGGCCTAGTGGGTAGTGACCCTGCCTATGAAGCCGATGGTCCCGGGTTCAAATCCTGGTAAGGGCATTTATTCGTGTGATGAGCATGGATATTTGCTCCTGAGTCATGGGTGTTTTCTATGTATTTAAGTATTTATATATTATATATATCGTTGTCTAAGTACCCTCAAGACAAGCCTTATTGAGCTTACTGTGGAACTTAGTTAATTTGTGTAATAATGTCCTATAATATTTATTTATTTATATTATTTATATCACACGTTTAGGGGGGGAGGCGTCAAGAAAATGTGACATGTGACGAGGGGGAGGGGGGAGTCACCAACTTTGTGACGTCACTTTAAAATCATCAGGAATCGTTTTTTTTTTTATTCGTTGTTTTTGGAACGATATTCGTTTAATTTTGTTTCCTAGTCGGTTTTGTGTTATAAAATTACTAGTAATACTTTTATCAAAAATAATTTGATAAAATGTTAATAATAGCCAATTCGAAAAATGTGACGTCACACCAGGGGGGGGGGGGGGTGTTGCCAAATGTGACCAAGTGTGACGAAGAGGGGGGGAGGGGTCAAAAAACCTAGAAATTCGTGTGATGTAATTAATGGATGACCCTATTGCTCATGGAGGGCAACTGCCTTCAAACCTTAACTTAGCTCATATTGCTTAAAGGAAACATTATTTTATTTTTAAAAGCGAAACTGTATTTAAAGGTTGTTTACAATTTGCTTATCTAAAAAATAGTCTTGTGTACTAAATATTCGGTTTCATGGACATTTTGAACGACAGACGCGTGTAAGACCTAATGTTTCTTGAAGAAATTTTATCATAAACATTAACTATATTGACTAGTGGAATGAAATAGTGATAAACATCTTTTGTAATTTTTATTCGGTTCGAATCCTTGGCAAGCGAATTATAAAAAAATAATGCAATAATAAAATCAGCTAAGAGCCCGGGCACACTACCGATTTGCGAGGACCTCAAATTTAAAACATACCTGTTTACTTTTGGAATCAAACATTCCCACGAGGTTATCGTATCGTCCACCACCAGCGATCGATCCAACGGCTTGGTCCTCGTTGCCGTCTTTGATTGGTTCTGAAAATGAGCAAAAAGCTTTTTAACACAATATATACACGGTATAACGCATTTTATCTTATATCTTTAAACGAGCAATTCTTGTATATATATATATTTCTGGGATCTCGAAAACGGCTCTAACGATTTCGCTGAAATTTGGTATATGGGGGTTTTTGGGGGTATACAATCTATCTAGATTAGTCTTATGTTTGGGAAAACGCGTGTTTTCGAGTTTTCATGCGTTTTTCTTTCGACGCAGAATATGGTCGCTAATTTCGTGTTGCCGGCCACTGTCCGTCTGGTCCAGCGGGTTAAGACGCGGACGGCTAAAAGAGTGTTACGGGTTCGAATCTCGCCCGGTGACTAACTTTTGTTTTTTTTTTAATATGTTCAAGTTTATATTTTTTATTATCAAATATCAAATATCAAATATCAAACATTTATTCAGCAAATAGGCCACAGGGGCACTTTTACATGTCCATTTTTACAAACAATAAATAAAAAAAAATAAAAAAAACAATTACAAATATCGAATCTATGAAATATTAAATACTTTATTAGAGATGTATACTGTCTCTAAATGTCAAATTACACAAAAAAAACTATGATAAAAAAATAAAACCATAAAATACTAAAATTCTTTAGAGATGTATAAGTCTCTAATTGTCAGAGATAAAATATAAAAATATATATTAAATTATCCTTAGAGATGTAGAGGGTCGCCAAGGCTTGAATTCTTATATAAATAATTAAAAGACAAAAAAATTAAAACAGACAAGAACCGAATGAAGTGTCTCACGTTAATGTCACTCAAAAGTAAAGTTACATACTTTAACATAACCTGTATTGTATTTTTATTTTTATTGTTTTAGAAAAGTTTAATTTAGTAAAAAAATGTAGTTATGATTATCAATCTATACACCACCATATTACAATAAATAGTTATAACCGAGCAAAGCTTAGACCCAGGTACTTATTATTTATGAATGCACATGCAGCTTATAGCTGATACGTGCACATCAATGTGCTGCACTTGTGTATTGTCCATGTATACAATGTTTGTCGAGACTGTTTTTAAAAGAGTTCACTGAGGATGCACTGATTACTGATTCGGGCAAACTGTTCCACACTTTCACTACGCGGTTAGACAGGAAGTGTCGTCTTAGGTTGCTACTACTCTGCGTCCGTGTCCGCTTCAGAGAATGTCCTCTCAGTCTGTCATACATATTCCGAGTGAAAATATCACTCAATGCGGGTACGTTGTAGTGTCCTGTAATGTTTTTTTATGTTTCTATGAAATCACCGCGTTGCCTATTAGCGTATGTATTTAGATGTAAAATAAGACGAAATAACTTTATCTGAGGTAATCGTATTCGAGGCGTACGCGCACCATACACGCAGTGTGCACCGTCCAACAAAAAGACACTTTGCTAGGTTTCTGACCTAGCAAGTTGTCTTTTTGGCAAGGAGAGATCAGGTTCCTAGGATACAAGGTATCTTTTGCCAGAAGGAAGATGCCGGAAGGTGCCAGCAATAAAGGAATTCCCGGTACCTAAGACAGTGAACCCGCGTCGCTACTTAGGCATGGACAATTTTTATCGACGTTTCTTGATACTCAATGCCCTACTCTCAGGACCTAGCATGCGAGCTACACAGCCAATTACTCTCTCAAGTGAACTTCGAGGACTTCGAGGAATGTAGGTCAAGTCTCTCGCAAGCCACCTTACTCGCTCACCCTGACAGGGAAGCTGAACTGTCAATTTACACGAACGCTTCTGACGCTGGCGGTGGCGCTGTACTGCAACAACGTAAATAAGACTCGTAGCAGCCGTTAACCTCTTTCTCTCGTAAGGTCAACACAGCACAAATAAAATACAGTCCCTACGATCTAGAATTATAAAACCACTAAATACTTTTGCTATATGGTTGAGGCAAGACTATTTTTTCGAGATAAATGCTCACCACGCCAGTACAGGTATCTCGGTTTCATCGCGAAGTCCACAACGGATATCAAATATAAAACATGGATTTAAACTTTCACGATTTTTACATATTATCCCCGTCTTCTCCGAGACCACGGGGACAATGCCGTCCTCGAAACGTCGGACGTAATTTTTATAACTTAATTATACGCGATTAAGTGCCATTTCTGTAAATAATAATAAGATATCAAATATGTTCCAGGACACGAGAATATTGTGGCCGGCACCATGTCACGCGTCGAAGAGATAATGTCTCCTGTGGACCATCCAGCAATCTCGCATGACTAAAAAGATGATACGTATGATGATTGCTGAATAAATGATATGATATAATATGATAACGAGCTACAGGCACTACATAATGGTACTAACTTGAAAATCGAGAAGGTCAGAATCCTTAGTAGTAACCGGCTGCTCTATTGGAATGTGTGTGGTATCTAACGAACGTACGTAATTGCCAAGTTTCGACGTCAGGGTTTCACAGCACTGCGTAGCCTCAGCCCTGGCGCATCGGCAACGGTCAGGTTAGTTTGCTTTGCTTGCTTACGTTCCTCTAGCCGTGCCGCCGATGGGCTAAAGCGTATAACCAGTGTCGGCACAGTAACACTAATTGGCTACTTGACTGTTCCGTAGCCAAATGGCAAAAAACGGAACCCTTATAGATTCGTCATGTCCGTCTGTCTGTCCGATTATGTCACCGCCACTTTATTGTAAATAATGTCAAACGATCTTGATTTTCCTGAAGATCAAATGTCTATGTATGTATGTATGTATATACTTTATTGTACATAGAAATAAAAACACGAAAAACACAGTTACAGAGTAAATTAAATACAACAAAGGCGAACTTATCCCTGTATGGGATCTCTTCCAGTTAACCTTTGATGAATGAATTTGTTTTCTATATGGGGCTCATGGCATTTAAGCAACACAAAGATCAGAAATGAGAGTTAAAGTCTGACGCTCGCACTCGACGATTGAAACGCCTCTAACAAAATGATAAGGTGATGTGACGTCACATCATATAAGTCTGTCTTAAATGTATGGAAGATCAAGGAAATTGCCATTTTGACCCTGAAATATTGCGTTTATGTGTATAGTTGTCATACAATTTATTTTTCAATAAAATGTAAGGAATCGAATGGTACCATTTTCTTTTCTATTTTTGAAAGACTTTAAATTCCACTTTTTTATAATGGATGGCTCATTTTCTATCCTTTTAACTAAATTTTGTTATAATATTCAACATGTGTCAAGTACCCAATTATTAGGTCAGGTTACTAATTATTGTATTTTGGAACATTTTCATTTTGTAACTTTTGAAATAATATGTAATTGAACTAAAATGGATAATATTTCACATTTCTAAGTCCCAGCGTGGACTTTGCACAAAGATTACGGTCGCTCATGACCGAAACATATTAAAAAAGCATATTTAGAAAATATATAATATCTACAAGGTTAACTAGAAATTTTTCAGAAAAGAAAAGATAATTGTAAATGAACGTTCACCATCAGATACATCAGAGTGGCCAAGGGGTTCACAGATATATTGAACAAAATCTTTATAACCAAGACGTTAAAGTGCATGTTCAGATATATTTGAGAACCTTGGCCGCTAAACAAAAGGCTACGAAACATTAAAGAAGCATATAACCAGCGACACAAATAATTAAATATGCCGCGTGTCCTAAATTGGAAATAAATGACCTCTCCGTATATTACAGATTTAAAAAAAAATACACCACATCCTTTTAACATAATTGATAATTACAATCGCTAATTACCGTGGACTTATCGATTTCATTGTCGATTTAACACGCAACATCGCATCACGTGAACACGGGAAAAAACCGAAGCAACGATTTTCATTAACAAATACTAAGAATACGCTAACACACATTAACGAACTCTATTACTTAAACAAAAGGTTCAATGTTGAATGACGCAGAGAATACTACAAGCGTAATTTGTACTCACGAGTTAAAACAGCTTCATAGATAACTCCAGTGTAGTAATCGAGCCCTCTCGCCAAACTCAAGTCGAAAAGGATCTTATCCTTAATGCCGAAGAGTTCACAATAGTGCAGCAAGAGCTTGATGCCTTCAAGGCCCTCGACGGCCGCTTTAGTTTTCGACAGCTTCTCGTCTCGGAGTAGCTCCTCGGCGAGCTCGGTGCCGCCGTTCAATCTGACGTATTCGCCGATTTTGTCCGCCGCTTCTGGGGTTACGCCTTTCTCGTTTATCATTTCCGTTCGCACTTCCTCCCATGACAGCTGTAATTTTATGATATTATTTTAGAGTACACTAGAGATGTATAGAGCAGGGGTTCCCAAAGTGTGCGCCGCGGCGCCCTGGTGCGCCGTAGAAAGTAAAGAGGGGCGCCGTGAGTTCTATCATTATCCGAAACCACAAATATTCGCGGGTACCTATTTGAGCGCTCGCATCGGTAAATAATATAGCGCCGTGTCACTCTTTTTCGACCGTGATTTTAAATTTACAAGGGCGCCGTTGCAAAATACTAAACTTGTAACTGCGCCGCATGTTGAAAAAGATTGGGAACCCCTGGTATAGAGCAAGATCCCAGAGCCGCCAGACCTTACTTATATGTATGGGATAATATAGTGTTAGTAGGTACTTTTAATGTCTGGCATGTGATGCGGAGGGATGAAAGTCATGTGACGAGAAAGGTATTACGAATGAATGTGGAGGGATGGAACGGCAGAGGAAAACCTAGGAAACGGTGGATGGATTGTGTGAGAGATGACATGAAACGAACGCGAGTGAATGATGAGATGACGGGTGACAGAAAGATATGGAAGGAAAAGACATGCTGCGCCGACTCCAAATGAATGGGATAAGGGCAAGCGAATGATGATGTACTTTTAATGTCTGCATACTAGCTATATTACTATCTGAAGCCATTTCACTATCTGAAGGTTGTCTGAAAGAGATCGCTGTTTAGCGATAAGTCCGCCTGTTGTTACCTACATATTTATACCTTTTCATACTTTGTACCATTTTTTTGTAGTGAGCAATAAAGCATTTTATTATTTTTATTATATTTGTCCGGTACAGTCGGCGTCAAATACTTAGTAACAACCAAAGTAGCCAAATAGTTCGGTACACCATATATTTAGTATGGTGTACCGAACTATTTGGCGACGTTGACTGCTCCGGAGTATTTGACGCTGACTGTACAAGATGCTAAAGGTAGGTAAAAATATTACTAACTTTTCTTAAATTCTCATGGCATTATTATGTATATTTTAGAAAATATTGTTACAAATTGATAATAAACATTGCTAGACCTCTTCCGCCGGTGGTAACTTTTTCCGACACGCTTTAAAGCTTGGACCTATGTTGTCTTAAATAAACGGATTTATTATTATTGTTATATGTATAATTTCTTCGAGAAAATAAAGTTCTATAAACCTAAACTACCCGAAAATAACCGTCTTGAACCGCCTGTTTCTGTCTGTATCGTACGCGTGTAATTATATTGCTTTCACGCCCATGGTGCCGGCGGCGGATGACACTGTGCGGGCTGGACAGCAATATAATTTTGCGCTTAAAATATAGAAATAGGTCGCCTACAACCTTTCTTTAGACAATGAAATAATTCGAGGTAAAAATAATGAAAATATAGAGTAGGAGTACTGTTACGAGTCGTTCAAAAATTGACTAATTTTTGAACCTGTATTCGTTAGGCAAAAACCTACCATATGTATTAAAAATCCTTTCCATAGTTTTATATTAGTTTTATATTTTATAATATATATGTAACAATATTTTCTTATAATTAATTCAATTCAAATTGCATATTTTTTAATTAAGATATTCAACGAAATGTATAAATCTAATCATAATTCAAATCCTTACATTCAAATGTAACTATGGCAATTTTACATTTAAAACTTTTGACAGTTCCTAGAGCTTTAAAAACTTATCGGTTGTTATCCGATTCCCCAACGACTATTCACTTTTCCCATTTTTTTGTATTTTTGTAATTTTGGAAGTAAACCAGCGTGTATACTACAGTCCACTCTTATTTATCACCTCGACAACACCTGAGACCAGCGGAGATTTTACAAGTACCTTATCCAGTTTGTCGACAGTGGAGCAAGTGGCGCGGAAGTTGTCAGCGGGGACCCCGCAGGCCTCGAACATGCCGTCGAGCAGCCGGCGGTGGTTCACCTTCAGCACGTAGCGGCCCACGTCCAGCGCGTCCAGCGCCTCGGCCACCACGCGCAGGCACTCCGCGTCCGGCACCATCGGGTCGTACTGCCCGGCGATGTCGAAATCCTACAGCAAAACTGATGTGAACGTGAAGTCGTACTTTTATGAGGATAGTGGACGAACGCTTCTCCATACAACGAGAACGAGCTCAACGAGGGGGGTGGGGTTAGGGTCGGCAACGCGCATGTAACTCCTCTGGAGTTGCAGGTGTACAAAGGCTACGGAGACTGCTTACCATCAGGCAGGCCGTATGCTTGTTTGCAACCAACGTAGTATAAAAAAAAAATACAAACGTAGTCCCCATTTTCGGTTCTGGATATTGACTATATGGAAAATATTTCTACACAATTGATTGTATATTTACCTAGTGTTCTTTTGACTTTTTTAAATTATTTGATTACGATAAAAGTTAGGATCGAAAACAAACGAAAAAAATATGGAACCTTCCCTCAAAATTTCACAAGAATCGGCTGGAAATTGGGAACTCTAGAAGAGAAGAGCCGGCATGAGAAAACATTTTTCAAGATTGTTCCTTGGCTCATACTAAGTTGATCTAATGCCCTAGCCACGAGATTAACTCCATTTTTTGGATGAATTATTACTACTTATATACTTATTGTATTTTAATACGAGGTGGTGGCCTAGCGGTGAGAGATCGCGGGTTCAAACCCCGGCTCATACTAATGAGTTTTTAGGAACTTATGTACGAAATATCATTTGATATTTACCAGTCGCTTTTCGGTAAAGGAAAACATCGTGAGGAAACCGAACTAATCCCAATAAGGCCTAGTTTACCACTCTGGGTTAGAAGGTCAGATGGCAGTCGCTTTCGTAAAAACTAATGCCTACGCCAATTCTGGGGATTAGTTGTCAAGCGGACCCCAGGCAGGCAGGAAGATGAAGATGTATTGTAATTTTAGAGATGCCACAAATAGTTCGTTTCGTTTTACCATTAGAAAAAAGGCTAACAATCTTGACATGTCTTTTTATTCGAAAACGCTTTTTTTAAATCAGTGACTATTACTTATGAAAGCAAAATAATGTTAATGATCGTATATGATTTATAAATGTTACATATTAGCCGTAACTTATTTTTCAAAATTGTTTTTCAATAAAAATCAAAATCTTTTTTTTTATACGTCAGTGGCAAACAGCATACGGCCCGCCTGATGGTAAGCAGTCTCCGTAGCCTATGTACGCCTGCAACTCCAGAGGAGTTACATGCGCGTTGCCGACCCTAATAATCTTAGTAATCTTTCTAATGCTTAAAAAAACGGACAAGTGTAAGTAATGGTATTAGGTATTGGGTCGAATACAGAATTGTTGCCAAATATTCGTGTCATCTCTAATTGTAATATTACATTAAATCCATCTCGTGATAAAAACACGCCTCCATACTCGCCACGCAGCACATACCGCATATATTAAAATAATCGCGTAATCAACTACCCACCAAGGCAGCAACACGGCTCATACATATTGAGTGGCCGATCATAAGGTATGCGATAATGACTTTTGACCGCGTAATCTGTCTTTGACCTTAACCGAATAATCGCGCGGTATTGCGACACCGATCTACATACCGGACGTGACCCACTTTACGGCGCGAACGTAACCTATGCACTTTCTAACGCCAATTCTCTTCGTGGCTTGTTATCGCCTTGGGCAGCTGCGTCATTATCATTAGCCATATTGACAGTAGCCATATTTAAAACAAGTGACCATTTCGAGAAAGTGTACATTTCTAGTACGTCAACCATGATCATCGCTTTTAGTTCCTTCCCAAATAGCCAACATCATACAAACGGTACAGCATGGCCCACGAAGATAGGGGAATTCAATATTTTTCTACTTTTGCTAGTTTGACTTTACAAATAGTTTTATTATAAATATAATAATATTTCAATCTTAAATAAATCTTAATTCTACAGTAAGCTCAATAAGGCTTGTACGGTCACGTCTGAAAATATCGATACGAAATAAGTGCCAAAAATATGTATACACGACTTTATTGCCCATATATTAAGCCCTTTTTATTGCCCATAATACATATTTTTGGCACATTTTTTGTACTGATATTTTCAGACGTGACTGTACCTACTGTGCACACAATATGACGATATATCTCTTATAATACTTAGATCATAGATATTTACGATACAAGTGCAGAAAATAGGAACTTCAATCATAGGCAACTCGTGTTGATTTAAAACACTCCCTTCCGTCGTATTTTAATTTATCACCACTCGTTGCGAATTACCTATTCGCACGTGTATCGTACAACGTTTTACAGTACATATGGCTCTAGTTTCGACATATGCACGGAAAGTACTCATTCCCGCTCGCGTGCGGGGAAGTAGCACCATATGTACTGTAAATATTATTATAATTAGAAAATATCCATAACTCATGAACAAGTATCTGTGATAAACACACAAATAAATGCCCTTACTAGGATTCGAACCCGGAACCTCCTGCTTCATAGGCTGATTGGCAGATTTGGATAGGTATGAACTATTTCCTACTGTTATTCTGCCCTGTAAGTCAGGCAACCAAAGTAACAGTCTGTAGAATATATGTTAACACACATGTACGAGTATACTAACAAACTAGCCTCGCTTGTATTACGTTCTATATTAACTAAAAGTTGCCCTAAAATTCACCTTTTATACTAAAAACGGCTTTAAATATGTTAAATTAACAAAATATATTTTGAAAGATGCTTTCGCGCCCAAAACGCTCTTTGAAAATTGTGTGACGTCACAGTTTACAGTTTGACACATAACTACATACACACGTAGAAGATACGAACTGTCAACTGACATTTGTCATTTGTTGTTTATCGCCTAACTGTCAACAGTGTCAATTCGAGAGTTGTGACGTCACCAGAATCTTCAAAGACGTTCCGAGTTTGGTCACGTGACGTGTGCCAAAAGATATTTTAAATTCAATATTTACAAATATATGGCCATTACAGGTCCCCTAAAAGTAGTTTAACGTGTTCTTATAATCCAAAAGAATTTATTGGGATACAATTCTGCCCTAAGATTTGTAGATGGAAACAACCCTATTTAGGGAAAAGGATCCAAATGATCCAAACCACAAAAATCTGTCAAAAGAATTTGAACTTTGTACCAAAAAGAAAACTTGTTTATTTAAATGACAAATGTGAGGATGGATCCATTTCGCTAAACTACGTCCAAATGGGCTTACAATTAATATAATTCTAAAAATTAAATTGGGGCTTCTATAGCAAAGAATTACAAGTCGACTTACACATTGATAGAATTCCCTGTATCTTCCCTTAGTCATGGCGGGATTGTCTCTTCTGTAGACCTTTGCTATGTGGTAGCGTTTCAACGTGTTGATCTTATTCATAGCCAGATAGCGCGCCAGCGGAACTGTCAGGTCGTACCGCAGGGAAAGGATCTCGCCCCCTTGGTCTTTTAGGTCATAGATTAGCTTGGAGTCCTCACCATATTTGCCTGTTAATACTTCCTGTGAATAGATGGTATTACTTTAAGTATGTTCCAGACACCAAAGACAAATAATAGTAGGTAAAGTATAACATTACCATTGACTTTTAATTTTATGGTTGACTATGATACGGTAGAGTCAAGAAATTTTAAGGTTTGTCACTTGTCGATTCTATATAATGGCATTCAGGTTCAAGTGACAAACCTTCCAATTCCATGACTGTACAATAGATAGCAGCCAATTCGCATATGCAAAAGGCCTCCCCCAATTTTTCCCATTCTTTCCCAAAATGAATTATAGTTATATCAGCTGTTCCAAGGAAATAGTATTGAACCAATTATATATTTTCTCTTACTATCTATAGCAGGGCTCTTATTTTGCATTAAATCCACTGAGTTAAGAAAAACATGTGACCGTGGCCAGCAAATGTCCCACTCTGCCGCCTGCCATAAGGATAAGATTTGCTTGTATCTTGATATGAACAACCTGACAAGGCATCCTTATGGCAAGCGACAAAGTGGGATGTTTTGCCAGCTGCGGTCGCATATGTTTTTGTAGCCACAAAAAACCACAGGTTCTTTTTAGCAAAGCCTTCATGTCCCTCTACTTTGTGGGAACTCCTGTTTTACGGTTCCTTTCATGTCCCATTATTGACGTAGGACACTGTAACAAATTAGGGGGCGAACGAATTTCATCACACGTTTAGGGGGAGGGAGGGGGTCAAGAAAATGTAACATGTTGTGACAAGGGAGAGGGGGGAGTCACAAACTTTGTGACGTCACTTTAACATCACCAGTAATCGATTTTATTTTTAGATTTTTTTATTCGTTGTAAAGTTAAATAACGAGTTTTTGGAACGATTATTCGTTATATTCGTTTAATTTTCTTTCCTAATCGGTTTTGTGTTATAGAATTACTTATATTTCTTTTATCAAAAGTATTTTGATAAAATATTAATAATACCCAATTCGAAAAATGTGACGTCACACCAGGGGGGAGGGGTTTTGCCAAATGTGACCAAGTGTGACAAGGAGGGGGGGAGGGGTCAACAAACCTAGAAATTCGTGTGATGTAATTAATGGATGACCCCTTATGTACTGTTTGGCCTTCAAACTGAGTAGTCTGGACAGTCAATGCTGTAAGATAAAACAATGCAGCAGTCAAACCTTCAATTCAAACACAGGTGTGTCTATACATTCAGCTCCATGCCTCTTGAAAACCGTTATAATCTTCTGCAATACATCATTTCTTATGGTCATTTGCTGCGGAGTATAATCCCGTGTTCCCTTTGGCGTTTTGAGGGTGAACTTCTGTGGAGCAACATCTTCTGGAGCGAGCTGGGCTTTGAGGGCTAAAAGCTTAGCTACTTCTTCCTTAATCTGAAAGAAAATGAGTGTTTGTTAATTTTTAAAGGATGTCAATCTGCCTAGGCTAGACGCGCCTCTTAATGAAACGCGAGTTCTCGCGTGGGGAGCTTTTTGCGGCCTGTACTTGACATTTTTTGTTTTTGTTTAAAATAATGAATAAATCAGTTCGTAATCATTTTTATAGGATATATCAAATCAAAAAATATTAGAAAAAGTAACAACTGTGATCAAGTACTCATTTTTTCGCCATTTACGGGCGGCAAAATGAATGAATGAAATTATAATGAATGAATGAAATAAATGGAAAGAGTTAAGGGAGGCCTTTGCCTACAAAAGGCATACAGATGGAAAGTAGATATATGTTAACAACAAAATGTACTTACAAAATACTTATCTGAAATAAAGGCTATTTCATTCATTCACTGAAAATTGTATGTCAATCCTATAAACACAGGCTATAACAGGTATTGACAGCACTAAACAATTAAGGGAGTATATTCTATTCATGCATGAAAACAATTTGCACATGAATTATGCTGTATTGCGGCAGTCTCTTAAAATATTTGTCATCTTCAATTTAATATTCCTATTGATTACTGACAAAAAAGGTGAGACTGTCACATTTCAGCAATATTTTACCCAAAACAGCATACCTTATTTTTTTTTAATAATTAAAAAGGCAAATAAAAAAGGCATCTTATTTAAAATAAGTAAAGCGCATAGCTTTCTAATACCTTGCAACAAGCTGATGTTGTAATAGTCTTAGTTAGAACTCTATTTATATTGTGCAACCTCAACACGGTTTTATGGATTTTCACAAGACTTATTGCTCGGAAAGACATGCTTGACTGGTTGTATCCAATGTTAAGCCAAAAAATCCAATACAGTCCCTTGTCACCACAGCTTTACAATGTTTATACCGGAAAACAGAAAAATACAACACTTAAAAATTCATTGTAAAACCTAAGGCTCTTAGATAATGGATACCAATAACAACCCTTGTGGTGACTAGGGAACCATATGTGGAGGTTCAAAATAACATTTAAATATAATTGACATTCTTAACATAATTCCAGAGGCTATCTACTGTGCCAAATCATATTTACAGTGAATAAATACTTAATCATTATAAAACCCCTAACGGAACTGGCAAAACCATGGCATATGACAGTTTTATATAAGGGTTGGTGATTATGATAAACCATTTTACTTAAACTTTATTGTATGCAAGATTAACAAAATTGAAGGTGAACCTGATCAACCCTATTCTGATATAAACCAGTTTAATTTGCTATTAAAGAAAATAAATTAATATGACAATGTCAATAAAATGTGTTTCAATCTGTCTGTTATTTTGTATATGCAAGTTTTTCTGTATTTCTTTCAAATGTTAATATGTAATTTTATTGCTTGAAAATATTGGTGTGTTTGAAAACAAAGAAAGTATTTTTTGTACTTTAATTTGTTTGAAGAAGTGACAACCATGATGTACACTGCCACAAATTTGCCGGCTCGGTTGCGGGGTATGTTCTTTATATATATAACTCACGGACCTGTACTTCAATAGATAAAGTAATGCCATTTGGTTTTGAGCTCATAACATCAGGAGGTTGAACAATAGGGAATTGTGATACTTCAGCACTGCTGAAACTCCGCATATGGTTCCACCACCTCCAGATATATATGTATTTACGAAAATCTATTTTGTCTAAGTCTTTAGCAAGGATCACATCGCAATTGCTAGGCGTATAGCCGCAAATGTAGCTATATTGTGAAAAATGGGTGTCGATTTCAGCTAAATCATACTGGTTTCGTGGACTGCCTTTGTTGAACACGCAGGCCTATAGAATAAATAAAACTGTAATTTAAAACATTCCAAGTACGATCCAATACGATAAAGTATGTGAATGATGTAATATAACACACATTTTATTATATTACATCAACATTTACCTTTTCGCTGGATTCCTTTGCAGCCTTCAATTTTCTTACTAGTTCACCTTGTTCTTTAATTTGCTGCAGTAGTAATTCTTGTGAATCGGCCATAATTAAAAGCAGAACACAGAGATTACACTTTCATTCAAAAAATAACGTCAAGGCTATAACAGTGAGTGCAGTATAACAAAATAATTGCAGTTAGCCTTTCTCTTTTGTACCTTTCATTTTTACGTGTACTGTAATAACACGTACTTCAATAAAAAGAGGTTATAAATTAAAGCTATTTAGGTCAACACCAAAGAAGTTGTTTTCATACGAAAGATTTATTCACTCAAGCGATTCCCTGTGTAGGTGAAACAGTGTAACTGACTAGTGTTGAGCTCTACCGATTCTTATATCACCGGTATAATCACGTGCAGAGGTCACGTAACGTAATCAACCTATTACTTCGGGGGCCGGGAATTCACACTCGCGGCTCGTGGCTCGGCTCGCGGCTCGTCTCGTGTCTCGGCCACAGCCCGTAAGCTTGACGAGCTAATTGATGTTAAACACAACCGGTACGGTAAAAGGTTTGTAAGCGAATGAAAGCCGAACGCGAATGTAAACAAGCACATATCTTCCGCGAGCCCCTTTGACTCGTGCCCAAAAAACCGCTCCGGACGCGAGCCTGGCGAGCCGAGTCCCGAGTCCACCGTTTATATACGCGTTTCGTCTTGTAGCTCGGCTCAGTCGCGAATGTAAACACCATTATATATATATATACCTATATGCCATACTTTTTACTCTTTGCTATATACCGTCACGTGGTCACGTGGTTTTATATGCAATTAAATAAACAAATATCTGGGAATAATTTTACACAGATCAACCTAGCCCCAAAACTAAACAATGCTTGTACATGAGTACTAGGCGACGAGTATACCTTTACCTACATATAATCTATGAAGATCGAAATCGACATTATCTAGGGGTACGGCCGTGCCCCCCGCCAAGACATAACAAATGGCAGCAGTGGCTATCTTGTCTCGGTACGTTTCGTAGGATTTTCATTAGTATTTTTTACCCAATTAAAATCTTAGACATATGATAATACGCAACACTAGTCTTTCCGTATAGCTGTCACTGTCAAATCGGTCAGTCATGTCTATGATATATGTCAAAATTGAACGTTGTCAAATCTTGTTTATCCTTGTAGGATTCTTTATTTTCCAGTGTTACTAAATTACTAATTATTCTTAAACTAAGCTGTTGTAATTATACTCAATTTTCAAAAATAGATAGGTTTTTAAAATAAAGATTCGCGTTAATTAACATCCAGTGCATTTACGCATCCAAACTGAATATACTACGATGGATAGGTTCGAATACATGGAAGCACGTTTGTTTGAAGGTGAAAATTACATTAAAAGGGATAGGAACGTAAAAATTTATGACGGAGAAGACAAGGTTTGTATTTTCTCTTATATGGATAATTAAACATATAAACATGATCAGCACAGATAGGAGGCCCCTTTCTTTGAGGCAAGCCACTATTCAGCAACTATTTTACTAATTCTCACACTTGTCTGGCGATTGCGATATACTAAAATATTTATTAAATTTATTTTAGACTCAATTTGTGGATGGAGAAGTTGTCCTAACAACTCATAGAATACTATGGGGCAAGCCTGGTGATATACCTAAGGGGCTGACTTGCCTTTCTCTACGCTTGTACTACGTGTTCTGTGTTGAAGAAGAAAGTGCTGGAGTATTTGGACTTGGTGGACTTAAGAGAATAATATTACACCTCGGACCTGCTTTACCTGGTAAGGATTTTTTTTGTGCATATTTAAGCATCACAGTGATATACCAAAGCACTTATGAACATTCAATAAACATTGAAACACCCAAAATTAACTTAATAATAATTTACCTTGTGGCCCTGTTCAAAACACTGTCCATATTCAATAATGATTTGTTTTTTGTTTTATTGAATAATAGATTTCAAATTTAAAATCAATAATTGCTCCGGAAACATAGGAAACTGTGCGTCTGAGAATATAACAACAATAGCTTTGTGCCAGACAATGCTATGCACATGTTTTAGCAACATCCCACTTGTATGTTGGAGAATTGGATGGAGCGTGTCATGTGCCTTAATGCAGGACCCAATCATTTCAGTCTGCAGTACACTTGCAAGTTAAAAATATTTAATCTCAGTACCCTAAATAGATAGGTAACATGGTAAGGAGAATTGCCTCACGGTGCACCAGGGTGTGGCGGTGCATAGTTGGGGAACCTTTTCGAGACCATGTCAAACACAAAAGCTGTCACGTGAACGCCACATCACCACAAAACTTAAATTGAACTTTTTGCATATGCATGTAGGTCTATTTCGATCTGTGGTCTGTGACAGATTAATCCGTCTTTGGCATTGGACCTGGCGAGGAAATTACCTCGCGCGAATGTTCGCTCTGTGTGGACCCGCCTATTTTCGTCCAATTAATTGGACGTAAAATAGATCCATCTTCATAACATCCTTGTCATTCAAATGAATAGGCGGGTCCACACAGAGCGAACATACGCGCATTTTTTTCTGAGCCTGAGCGCGCCGACTCGGCCGACGCACGTATACACTGGCCGGTTTGTGCGTGAGGAAATTGCCTTGCGCATATGCTCGCTCTGTGTGGATCCGCCTAATGACGTTTCTTTTTGACAGAAAGTTAAATTTTTATTGATATTTCCCTAAATTACGTCCAATTATAAGTGGTTAATCTATATACTCATTGTATTTATTTAATCATCATAAAAATTGTACAGCAATAAGCCATTGCACTCTCAAAAGTCAAAAGCATTTATTTGTCCAACATAGGTATGTATACAATTGTACAGGTCCCATACAACGTGTCCCAAAACTCAACGATAAGCCGGCACCAGAGGATGGAGCTGCTTATGATTAGTCGAGAAAAAATAAGGAAAAAAATATATCTCAATTATTTTAGAAATTACAGAAAAAAAATGAAATTCATTGAAAATCGACATCCCTAATGGTATTTTTAACGACCATGTCTACAAATATTCAAATATTACTGTTTTTTATTTTGTTTTTGGAAACTTCAGTAGCCCTGCTATCTAACACAGTTCTTAAAAATACCAAAATACATGTAGTTTTTACACAAAAAATAATCAAAATTCATTTTGTCCCTACAATTTTGAAAGATTGTTTCTTACAGTCCACTTTCAATCATCATGGTGTAAAAAAATAGTATCGACACCACTATGGCAATTATTTTCAAAAGTTGACGCAACTAACCAAGATTCCAAAATGGTATAATACTTTGGGAAACCTAGTCACAACAAAAAACAACGAATTTTTAAACAAGAACCGACATTTTTAAATGTTGATATTAATCACTTTTGAAAAGGGTTGTTGTTGCAAGTTTTAAAATTTCAATGGAAAATGTGGGTATTTAATACAATTTTCAAGTCAGTACACTCTGATCCTTTGTTCGCTGTGCACCGTTCCGTATTAATTGATGTGGCTCTCATACTAACAACTCTTGGCTTTGCTTTTTGGACTGGTGATCTGCAAACTGTACTGACCTGGCATTATTTTGGACTGTGATTGTGTTTTGTGTATTGGACTTTTTCCGTATTCTGGATTGTTTAGCGTTTATCATGCCGCTACCGTACACACCGTTGGAATACGCTAATATGCATCTCATTTATGGAGAATGCCGATGCAATGCTAACGCTGCTAGCAGATTGTATCGAGAAAGGTACCCAAATGTTCAAAGACATCCGGATTATCGAGTGTTTATTAATAATCAAGCCTTTGCGGAAGGTCGTTTACCATTTGACAGGAGACACACTGGAAGACCTAGATTGGAACGCGATGAAGAAGTTCTCAATGAAATAGAAAACGATTCAACTACCTCGGTACGTGCCATAGAACTAGCTACGGGAATACCAAAAAGTTCTGCACATCGAATTCTAAAACGTCACAGACTTCACCCATATCACTACAGGCGTGTGCAGACGTTACTACCGCGGGACTATCCACATCGGGTCGCATTTTGCCGTGCGATGCTGCAAAAGCACAGGGAAGATCCCCAATTCTTAGACAAAGTTCTATGGTCGGATGAATCAACCTGCAAGAAAGATGGCTATTCAAATCTACACAACTTACATAGTTGGAGCAATGAAAATCCGCACTTGATGAGAGAAGACAAATCTCAGTATCAATTCAAGGTTAACTTATGGACGGGCATCTTAAATGGAAATGTAATTGGACCCTTTGAGTTACAAGGAAACCTTAATGGTGATGGCTATTTGACCTTTTTACAAAACGACTTGCCTGAATTATTAGAAGACGTGCCTTTACGTGATTTACAAAACATGTGGTTTCAAAATGATGGTTGCCCAGCTCACTATGCCCGTGCAGTGCGAGAATACTTAAACCAAGAGTATCCAGGGCGTTGGATCGGGCGACTTGGTCCTATCTTGTGACCACCCCGTTCGCCCGACCTGAACCCCCTGGACTTCTTCTACTGGGGCTGTCTTAAAGACAAAATCTACTCAAAACCCATAGCAACATGGACGAGCTTCGCCAAAAAATCACACAAGCTGCGGATCATATCAATGGTAGAAGATATGCACGACGGATAAAACGATCATTTCTAAAGCGATGTCATGTCTGTATTAATGCCGGTGGCAGGCAATTTGAACATTTACTGTAGTATTAATAATGTAGTAAATGAATTTAAAAAAAAGGAAAAAAAATTGTACCATTTCTTTGCATTTATTCAACATTTTTCAACAACAAAAATCCTTTTTTGGGTACAGTAAAAGTGATTACCGCCAACATTAAATAATGTCGATTCTTGTTTAAAAATTCGTTGTTTTTTTTTGTGACTAGGTTTCCTAAAGTATTATACCATTTTGGAATCTTGGTTAGTTGCGTCAACTTTTGAAAATAATTGCCATAGTGGTGTCGATACTATTTTTTTACACCATGATGATTGAAAGTGGACTGTAAGAAAAAATCTTTCAAAATTGTAGGGACAAAATGAATTTTGATTATTTTTTGTGTAAAAACTACATGTATTATGGTATTTTTAAGAACTGTGTTAGATAGCAGGGCTACTTAAGTTTCCAAAAACAAAAAAAAAACAGTAATATTTGAATATTTGTGACATGGTCGTTAAAAATACCATTAGGGATGTCGATTTTCGATGAATTTCATTTTTTTTTCTGTAATTTCTAAAATAATTGAGATATATTTTTTTCCTTATTTTTTCTCGACTAATCATAAGCAGCTCCATCCTCTGGTGCCGGCTTATCGTTGAGTTTTGGGACACGTTGTATACATCATCATCGTATCACTATGTTGTGCCCTAAGGCGTACAATTTTTCATTCATGGACTGTGACTGCATGCTGTGCACAGTTACCATTAATAATCATCTAACAAAAATTCACTTATACTATAATATGCTTTGTCAACTAAAAATTTAAATAATTTACTTTTAAAACTAATCATGTCATCTGTATTTCTTAACTCATTCGGAATTTTATTAAACATTTTTGGAGCCATACCAAATATACTTTTCCTAAATAACGCTGTTTTGGAAGGCAACGAATTTATTTTGTTTCTAATACGTATACTCTTAAACTGTTGGAATAACTGTGAATTGCCTTTAACAAAAAGTACAATTTCAAAAATATATAAACACGGTAAAGTAAGTATTCGTAATTTTTTAAAGTATGGTTTACATGAGTCAAGTTGCTGTATTCCACATAATGATCTAATACATCTTTTTTGTGCTTTAAATACCAGCTCTCTGTCAACTGAATTGGCCCAGAATATAATGCCATACCTTAGCGTTGATATCTTCCTTAGCTCTATATTCATCTTCATTGATACTTTTGCTTACAGGTAAAATACCAGGACCAGCTGTAGTGAGTCCCTACCACTATGTAAAATTATCATTCAAAGATGGTATAGACTCCGCCTTTTATAAAGCACTAAATGAAGCAGTCAGTGCAAAAGCATGGGAACAACAAACCCCATCTTCCCCTCTCTCTGCCTCGAGCCCCAATGCTAGCCCTAAGCCCTCAGTAGCACCAATAAATTCTAAAATCAGATCTGGTATAATCGGAATTGAAAGAAGTATAGAGGAGCATCATAAAGCAACTGATGAAAGTATCACTGTGGCGTTTAAGGACTTGACCAAACTTATGGAGAAAGCTAAGGAAATGGTTGCAGTTTCCAAAAATATTTCTACTAAGATAAGGGTCAGTTTTGGTATTTTTACTATTAATTTCATATAGTGTCCGACTGAGTTTCAGTATAAAAATCATGTTTCGGCCAATAAAACTCCCGAAACTTTTGGCCGTGCCAAAACTGTATTTTCGGTAGTGTCCGACAGATTTGGTCGAAACTAGAGCGAAACCGAACCTTAGGTTTCGGCAATAAATACGGGTATAGTCAGACACTAATTTAATAACAGTCATTAGATTAGTGGTTTATAATGAAATGTTGGACTTGGAGAGTTGCAGTAGCTAATGTTAAATGTTAATCTTTGAGCTGTGACGAGGCGGGTCCTGTGGAGACGTGTCTCGCCCGAGGCATTGTGGCCGCGAGTGCGTGTGCTTCGCCCAAGGCACGTCTTCACAGACCGAGCTGCTTCGCATGGCATTTTCCTCGCAAGGCGGCCCTGCGTGTGTACCAGAAAATATTAAAAGCTAAAATGTTAATTTGACTATAGTATGGATACATATAACTACATATTTTCTCAGTTTGACAATATATATGCAAGTAAATTTGAAGATTAATTTTACAGGAAAAACAAGGTGATATATCAGAAGACGACACAGTGAGGTTCAAGGCTTACCTGATGAGTCTAGGCATCGACGACCCGGTCACGAGAGATGCTTTCCGCTCCGATTCTGATTACTACATAGGTCTGGCGCAACAGATCTCGGATATGATGGTGGCTGTTTTAATGGTAACATTTCTTATTTGAATTGATGTGTAAAATGTTTGAAGTGAAAACTTCTTTACCGGGGCTGTGCACTTTTTGTGATGGGGAAAAAAATTTTAAACTCGCGACAGGTCACGTAACGGACAGATTGAAAATTCGTAAGATGGACACGCGTGACCTGATCGAAAAACTGTAACAATGTCAGCCAGTAGGTTTCAATGACATGAACATGACTGATGTTAAATAATTGTAATAGTTCTGAAGTGTTAAATTTTTAATGTAATATAAATTGTCATGTTTGTGTACGATAGCGCAATTAGGGAATGCTAACCGGTTAACCGGTTAACCGGTTACCCGGTAATTTGACCAATATTACAGTCGGTAAAATACCGGTAATTTCCAGTCGTAACCGGGAATTTACCGAACGTTGTATAGGCAAATAAAAATGTAACAACCTGTTGAATTAGCCCATCTATGTCTTCGTACTTACAAAAAAAAAACAATTACTACGGTTTACGATTACGAAGAGACACTTAAAATACTTACTTTTCTGCATCTTATGATCTCGTCGAAGTAGGAACTAGGAAGCAATGTTTTGTGACAAATGAGTGGTCGCTAATCCCTCGCCCTTTCCCTTCTCGCCACCCCTACCCGACCCGCCTTACTATGTTCAGTGTCCTTTGTTTTAGTCTGTAGTGTCCGACAAGTGTGGAATGCGAAAGAACATTTTTTACCGCTGGTTACTTGTGTTCAAGATATCGTTCACGAATGTCTAAGCAACGTTCTAATTAATCGCCTAGATATTTAACAAACGCAATTATTTTATATATAATTAACAGAATAATCTGATGATGACATGTTCCTGATTCCAACTCGTATCTTAAGAGCCCGGTAACGATTTTAGAGCAATAATTTTAAATTGATAGATTTAGTCGTTGGAATTGTACACCTTTTGTTACGTAATATGTAAATAACAAGTATTGGTTTCTATTAGCACGTTTTTTCATCTTGCCTTTAAATAATGAGGTCGCAAGCGTGCGTCCCCGGTAATAGGTGACGAGAAGGGATAGTTTTTAAAAATTCATATAAATTATGGTAGTAAATTATACAAAATGATGTATAAGAACAGTTTCAGCAAATGTTGTAGATTGTTTAAGTATCAAAATTACGTTGAAATTAAGTCAATTTTCAGAGAAATTGTCACTTGTTTTGAAGTAATTTCTGGAGAAAATTGATTTCGGTTAACTTTCATTTACACTACTTCAAATTTATAGTAACAAAAATGTAGTTTATTAAAGTTGAAGTACAGGATATGTGTAATACAAAATTACCATTTTTAGCAGTCCAAACTTAACGAAATTTACAAATAAGATCGACAAAATCATTGCTTTTCGCGCGTTTACCTAAACGTCCATCAGAAAAAAATCATTACTAATTAAGTGAGTCTGTTCTAAAAAAAATTTTATATTATAATGAAAGATAACAAGACGTGCTAAAAGAAACCAGTACTTGTTATTTTTAATAGTTAACAAAAGGTGTACAATTTCATGCGCTTAATCTATCAATTTGACAATTTTGCGACTAAAATCGATAACGGCCTCTTAAAGTGCAATTTTAAAGTAACTAGTGTTAAAATGATATGAAACTAATCTTGCTGTTAATTTTTTTTTTTCTTATATTTACTAGATTTTAATGAATGTTGATTACGGTTTTAGTTACTTTAATAACAATATTATATTGATAGATGTGTAAATGCAAACGTGTATGACATTTAAATGACGACTGTCACTCTTTAGTTATAATTTTTGTTACCCTTTGATTACTGCGATTTTTAAAGAATTAAAAAAGTTTAATGTTGCTTATTTAATGTACAAGTTCTTTTCGCTTTGAAATGATACATGTTTGATTTTTTATTTAATATGATTAGTAAATATATCTTGTTTCATGTTTATAGTTTATTTTCATTATTTTGTTTTGTCGATGATTCTATAACGTCCGTCCGTCGTATAACGTAAAGGTTACTGACGAAAATAAGGACACAATCAATAATAATGCAAAATCAATGTTTTTTTATTTCATAAACGTATAACCGGTAATTTACCGGTTAACCGGTTAGTGGGACCTCGCGTCGGTAAATTACCGGTAATGAAAAACGCCCGGTTATTGCATTCCCTAAGCGCAATAAATGAATATTGTATTTTACCACATAAATGATAGTACTTTTATACTGATAATTAAAGCAATTCGTGCAAAATTATTCCCTAGCCATTCCAAAAAATCAAAAATGCACAACGTTAATATTCGAGTTTTCGCTTCTGCGGCACTCCCGGAGTGCAACCCGGTGTTTTTTTATTTGAAATAGAACTGTGGAATGAGCTGTCGCCAGCAGTATTTCCGGAACGGTACGACCTTCAAGAAAAGAGTGTACTCCAATTTTCATGGCCGGCAATGCACTTAAAACTCCCTCCCTCTGGTGTTGCAGATACCCATGCGTGACGGTAATCGCTTACCATGATATCAACTATGCGTGGAACCTCTTCATAGCTTTTATTTTCAACCCAACTGGTTTTTCCTATTCGACGCCAGCACCACTTCTCACAAGCCTTCAGCTCTCCTTGTCACGTTGCCTCAGGCGGCGCGCGCGTTTTCCTTGCCTCAGGCGCCTCGCCGCGGCCGAGGCACGTAGTCTACACTGGCCATTTATTGCGCAAGGAAATTGCCTCGTGCGTGCCTATTGTCCACGTTTCGCTTCCGTACAGTCAACCGCACAGCCGTTTACGGTGACACATCCACACTATGTGCTATCAAATTCGCTGCAGAGCTAGCTTAGTACAACTCTACTAGGGCTAGCATTGCACGTAATATTTGGTATTGTTACAGGAATGTGGAGGAATTATGTCCCTGTCAGATGTTTGGTGTCGTGTGAACAGAGCAAGAGGGTTGGAATTAATATCTCCTGAAGACTTACTAAATGCTTGCAAGTAAGTCTGCCCAAATATTCGAGGATCTAAAACTGTAGGTAGGCTTACCACGAGTGCGCCGCGACAGCACCTGACGCGCGAGATGGACTACCCATTTTTTGGAAACTGTATTAATGAGAGAAGGACGGGTAGTCAATCTCGCGCGCGAGATACCTACTATCGCGGCGCATTCGTGCTAATGGGTGTCACAAAGTCATAATTTGTTTGCACATAAAATGTAGAACAGTAGAAGCGATTTAAGCGTGGATTAATATGAGAACCGTTGTTCCACCAACCGAACCAACCAACACGCGCACTATCATAAACAAAACCAACGCTCTCACGAGAGATATTATCCATATTATCTTATTTCTAAAGAGATTAGGATCCTTCGCCCGTCACGATAATTCAATAAATAGTATAGGACATTCTTACACACACATAAACCACAGTAAGCTCAAGAAGGCTTGTGTTGTGGGCACTCGAACAACGATATACAGGGCGTCCCAAGATTTTGGGACATCAAGGGAATGTACCTTAAATATCGTAGATAGGATATTTTGCTGAAAGAAGACTAGATTTTCTAAGAATTACTTGCTTCGTCTGGGAATCGAACCGACTTAAATGTAACAAAAAATCACCCCTATTTTTATGATGCCAATCGAAAGAATGGACAAAAAATAATAATTCTTCTTAAGTAACATAGTATTTTAAAAGAAAGGAACATTGTAAAATATTTGAGTAAAATTAAAAAAAAATTATTAATTCGGTGCGATTCCCAGACGAAACAGGTAATTCTTAGAAAATCTTTAAATGCAGAATTACTGAATTTTAAAAATAACGTAAAGTCTTCTTTCAGCAAAATATCCTATCTACGATATTTAAGGTACTTTCCCTTGATGTCCCATAGTCTTGGGACGCCCTGTATATAATATACAAATACATAAAAAAACATCCAAGACTCGGGAACAAATATCTATGCTCATCACACAAACAAATGCCCTTACCCATTGACGTATATATATATATATATATATATATTATCTAAGGACCGGCCTTATGGACAATAAGAATGGGGCCAGTACAGCGGTGTCACGCACACGAATTCGAGCCAATCGTGCAGTCTAACGCCGCAACATGATTGGTTGATGAATTCGCACCACGTACGCAATTGGTCGCAACTAGTTCCGTTAGACTGCACGATTGGTTCGAATTCGTGAGTGACACCACTGAACTAGCACCATTCTTAGTGCCCGTAAGGCCCGTCCTTAGATATATATGTCAATGCCCTTACCGGGATTCGAACCCAGGACCATCGGATTCATAGGCAGGCTCACTAAGTTACTACCCACTAGGCCATACCGGTCGTCAAAAATAGTCGAGGAAATATTGTCGCAATGACACTACGCGTTTTACTTTTGAAGATAACGTCAAGTATCCGAGCTACACACACACACACACACACACACACACACACACACCGAAGTTCCGCTACTCCACAACAGATGTCGCAACCAGCGCATATGCTCTATCTCTTTTACACTTGCAATATTATGGTACTATCGAGTATCGAGCTGATCTGATGATGGAGACGAGGTGGCCATATGAATTACGTGATAAAATAACGCAACCTAATTGTGTTTGGGGTTTTTAGAATTGTCTCGATGTGTATTAATTGTAAGGTCCGACCGAGAATGCTTTTTCTGTCTCGGCCGAGAACGAGACCGAGACCGAGATTCAATGGGATTCTCGGCCGAGACCGAGACCGAGAATTTATAAAATAGAAGAAAAAAAAAACGATTTTTGCAATCAAAATTTTTAATAGTCGAAATTCGACGATTTATCAGAAAAAGTTATCATGATCAATTCGTAGCGCTATTAAATGGTATTTTTAGGGTTTCGTAGCCAAAATGGCAAAAACCCTTATAGTTTCACCATTGCCGTCTGTCTGCGTCTGTCCGTATGTCACAACCATTTTACTCAAAAACTATACGATATATATTATATATCGATATATGGACCGAAGGTGTATTATGTAATGTAAGTCGCATCTTAGTAAGGTAAATAATTAAGCTGTAATAAATACTTTTTCAGGAAAATTATTTTAAATATCTTCTTATTAAAACGAAGTAAGTTCCACGAACATTTTCTCTTTTGCTTGTCTGGCTTTTTGTACTGTATGAAGGTACGGAACCCTCTATTATGCGTTGCCCGACACGCACTTGGCCGGTTTTTCTAATACGGATGTGCACAAAAAGAGGTACAATAATCAAAAGTATAGTTATATATTGTAACACAAAAAACGTATTTTTTCAGCGTTATTGTCCGTTAAATTGTCACAATGCTCGTCGTTTAACTGGTCAGTTAGTGACTTGCTACTAAGCTAACCCACATTAAACGAAAATCAACCTATGTTTCAACAACCACACCGCGAGTTTCGTCAAAATTGCATAGAAGCATCCGCAAAGTTAGCATGAAATTATGTTCAATATTCCACAACAGTAACCCGCCACAGGTATTGTTTTGTACTTACCTACTGCTTTACCTTTTCCCGTACATAAAAAAATATTAAGTATCAAAATACCCAGTGTCATCTTACACCCACATCAAGTTAATTTAAGTTACATCTCAATAACAATATACACTCACTTATTAACTCTTCCGCAATAACAACAACAACAAAACGAAAAGAACAAAAGAACAAGTCATTACTGGCAACCGAGCCATCCGATCCCAACCCAACACCGTATTTGATAAGTAATTGGCTTAAAATGTGGGTACGAAACCAATCAAAAATCACAAAAAACGTCACACCACGCGGGCGATGCAACCAACGGGTGGGTTAGAAACGGGCGCTCGTGCGCGGTAAATTCAAATCCACCAATGATAACTTATTGCCTAGTCTCGGTCTCGGCAAGAATCTCGGCCCATTTTGGCCGAGAGCCGAGACCGAGATCTCGGCCCGATTTTTGGCCGAGAATGCCGAGACCGAGACCGAGACCGAGATCTCGGTCGGACCTTAATTAATTGCCTGTGGCAAGAAAACTACAGTCAGCAAAAAAGCTTTTACCAAAAATGAATGTTTCCAAAAAGTTATTGTAATTTAAAACGGGTTAATTAATGATACTAGCGAACATAGACGCAACATTTGGAAAAACACTTATAAACAATATGAAATTTTGTAGCTTAAGAACCGGGCCTTCTTTGACGCAGGTACAGTTGCCATCAGATATATTGGAGCGCCCGAGGTAATCAAAATATCTGAACACGCGTGACTATAGAGACGTGTTCATTTTTGAGCACCTTGGCCGCTTCGATATTTTTGACGGCGACTGTACCTATTTTATTACACGTCTGGCCATAAAAACGAGTGTATTGTTTTTTTTTTCATAATTACATGTGTTTCAAATATTACATTGATGTATTGCATTCTAGGTTACTCCAAACTATTGGTGCTCCCATGTCGCTCCGAAAATTCCCAAGTGGAGCCTGCGTCCTGCAAATGAACAGCCATAGAGACGAGGAAGTAGCCAAGACCACGTGTACCATGGTAAATAAGTTTTCGAAAACTTCATTTTTGATACAAGCTTTTATCGCTGATTGTACTTTTCCAACAGTCAACTTATTCTTATTGGAAGAATTCTAACAAAATATGGGTATTATAATTAACTTTCCTCTTTAATAACTTTCGCATTCACTGCCATCGTTCTCGTAGCGCTACGCTCGTAGCCGATCCCAGCGTTTTCCCGCTTTGTAGAGGAAAGCGACTACGAACAGGGAACCCGCCACTCAATGTGTTAAATATTTATCCTAGATATTATATTACTTATTAAGAATATTTTTTCATATTTTACTATGGGCCACCGGTTACGAGTCATTAGGCGGGTCCACACGCACAAACCAGCCAGAGTAAACGTGCCTCGGCCGAGGCACGTCTACACTGGCCGGTTTTCGCATGAGGAAAATGCCTCGCACGTATACTCGTTGTGTGGACCCACCTAATGTAATTACGTAAAACTAAAAAGGGGACTTTTACACATAGATAAGTGTAAGTATGTGGATGCACATAGTAATACGAAATTGTCTTATTTCTACAGCTTGAAGAAAATGGAAACCTGACGCCTGAGAAGCTCTCGCAGATCGCAAATGTGTCCGTCCTGCTGGCAAGGGAGCGCTTATTCACTACCGAGCGTCTCGGGCTCGCCTGTAGAGACGAGTCCATAGAGGGCCTAGCGTTCTACCCTAATCTGTTCTTGAGGGAAACCTCCTAGCACTATTTATAGAATAGTAGATTGTGTTACAGCAAAATGACATTGAATACTGAACGAAGCAAAGGATTCCAAAATAGAATCTTGAGCGTAATGAAGGATTCAAGTGTTAACGCTATCATGTAACACATACTGCTTTGCACATCACATATGAGGAAATTATGTTTCAAAATATTATTCAAGCAAAAAATAGTATGCAATGCACCTCAACTGTAAAGAAATTGTAATCGATTATTTGCATACTATTTTCATATTTCGTAATGTTCATATTTTATATTGAACTATATATAGCAATAAAATGTTCTAGAACAGAAAATTGATACTATGATCCCTCCTGGCAGGGAAAGTCCTTTTCCGAATGGATGAAGTAAATATGTATTTTATTCTTTAGCCGCCCACAAACCAAAACTTGCTACAACAAATGCATTTTTGATAAGTCAAATGATTCCAAACGCGGTAGAACTGGAGGCATTTTTATAGGCTTCTGGGCGGTTAGAGGTTAAGGTACTGGGGTAAGAGGAAAAACACAGCACACACTTGTGTGGAGCTGATGCTCCTCTTATCCTATCAGACCTTGCCTAAAGCAAGTAGACAATTGAATTATTTTTTTCTGCTCTCAAACATATACTCAAACCAGCCATGAACTAGCAAGTTGCTTAAGCATCACTTTCTATAGGAGTTAGAAGATTTAGTAATTTTTTAGTACTTTGGAGGACAATTTCTCCCAATAGGTTGAGTTTGGGCAGCTAAAAAAAAATACTTGTCTGTTATTTTAGACTACTCTATAACATATATAAATATAAATCAAATCGGAACCGGACAGTTGGGTACCGTTCCTTGTAAGTATTGTGTTAAAGTGTGAAAGCTATTACTGAAAAATCACTTGAGGTCTCCCTCGAGCTATCTTGTTCGGCGTGTATTTTGGAGGCAAGAGCGTAGTCTAATTTAATATTCTATGGCAATCGGCGACGTAGTTTACACGGTTTCAGTCGAAACCAGATATTCTGACGTGACGGACCTATCCTCACTTGAAATTTTTCGAATCCAAGCAGACATTGACAGAGCAGCGTGCATTTTAAGATTGGTAAACCTACTTCTATGAATTTTACCGTGTATCCACGATGACGCGCAAATTTGTCAAATCTAATCTAACCTTTAACATGACAATACGTATCAAGGAACGCGTCGTCGTGAATGACACGATCTATAATAAGCTTTCAGCGCCATCTAGTGATCGACGTTTTTAAATTTGAATGTCTATTAATTTTAATTGTCTGTGATTAATAATAAGAATTATGAAAGTCATTATTTACAATTTAACCATTATTTTTATGAATAAAATGATATAACATTTTAAGCATTGTATATTTATTAAGTTATGCCGCTTTAACATTTCACATAAGCTTTTTGCCTTAAATTATGGATACAAATTCCGCTAATATCCATACTCCTTATATTCACTCATGTTGTGTAAACCATCTCATAAAATAGGATCTAAATCTTACACACTAGTGCCACATCTAGTACTAAACATGGTATGCTTATGCCTTATGCTATGCACATAATAATGATATCCTATTCCTAACATTACACCATTTAGTTGAAGAAAATTTTAATGCAAGAGTATAATTAGGACTATATTTTAAGAAAATGTAATATATAATATCTGCATACTTTAAGTATTTCTGTGGCCGTTACAAAATGCAAAAATATTTATATATATTTGATAGAAAGCTAATCAGACACATGCGTCGAGCAATCACAGATACATCAAGCTATTGTGTATTATATCATAATTATGGTTCATTACTAAGTCCATATGCCTTATTTTTGAAATTATTTTATTTTTTACTACACTAGGCAGAATAAACTGGTAAAGCACATAATTTAAAGACATGATCATTGATAAAATGCAAATTAAAGGGTTAAGGTTCAAAGGTGTAGGAAAAACAAAAAATAGGCCTACAACTACCTTTTATTTTGACAGGAATGTGTTGTTCTTAAAGTTAAATTAATACTCAATTGCACTCTTAAAATCCTTTGGTAATTGGTGATGCTTGCCACATAGTTCCCAAGCTTTGAAGTCATCGCTGGAGCGCAGGTTCTCCACAAAGCATTCCACTCCACGCACAAATGGCAACATCATTTCTTCGTTGATTATTTCTGATAGACGGTGCATGAACGCTACGTTCTTTGCAAGGGTGTCTTTAATAGCGGCAGACAATGGACGAACAGTGCACTGTAGAATGTCAAGCTGAAAATTAAAGAAAATCATCAATATTAGGTATAAGATCGTGACATTCACAAAGAGGCGTGCCTTGACTCGCATTGTCGTGTTATTAAAGGTAGATTTGACAAAACTGCGCGTCATCGTGGATGACACGAACTATATCAGTCATTCTTTTCTTTAAATCTAAAACTCATACTTGACTGGTTTTTATTTATTTATGTTATTACTCAGTATGGTTTTCTTTCTTAAAACACCCAAGTTTGATTTATTCTCTAGCAGTCCAGACATCAAAACTTTCCAAGCCAAATGCAATTTTGATTTGTCAAAATAAAGATTCAAAAAATAGAATCGAATGGGTAAACTCGTTATAGGCTCTGGGCGGCAAGAGGATATAGTGGCAACAATAATACAAACTGTAACATTTAAGGTGTCTCAAATCTATTGCAATGCAGTTCTTAAAAAATGGAGATAACAGTGAAGGTTTGCTTGATCGAAGCTGCGCGCTACGGGCATACCTGATAATACGGGAAAAACCATATGTAGTTAAAAGCGTCCCGAACACGTTGTGTTAAGACAAATCTTAAAGTTTTTGTAACCAAACTTACTTTCTCTTCAATGGCGTTTAATTGCAGGCCGAGATAAGTGTTGAGGCATTCTGCCAAAGATTTCACTGTGTTAGGCAAGCGGCCTTGTTTATTTCTCTGGATAATGAGATCACCAACCTAAAAAATGGTAAGAGCAAATCAAGTATCGACACCAAGGCCCAAATGATAAGAAATCTGGAATACTGTCACAACATAGTTAATAACTCCAAGTGAGTATTTTTTTTTCTGTTGGGAACTGCTATTAGTGGGAAACAACTATAATTAGTTTTGATGTATGTAGGAATTGAAATTAGGGTTTTGGACACCATCTTCTCATTTAACCACACATTAATTTTGCATGTTGCGATTCCTTTTAAGTCTGTGTACAGATTCAGTCTTATCCAATAATTTTGAAGCCAGTGGGTTAGGATGCCTTGCTAGGCGCTCAATATAGTTCTTGTGAATTTTTTGATATCTTCCTTTATGATCATATTGAAATAATTGTGTATTTCATCATTTCGCATGAACCACGGTGCGTGGACAATCACACAAAGGATGGCGTTCTGTGCTCTTTGAAGACACATTATGTTACTATCACTTGGACTTGATAGTAACATAATGTGTCAAAGAGTTCCCCATAGTTGGATCCCATAAGTCCAGATGGGTTTAATGATTGCATTGTATAGAAGTAATTTGTTGTCCACTGAAAGGGTTGAGTTTCATCCCTACAGCCAAGTGAATATGAACAACATTTGATGAGACTAAACCCAAGAAATTAATGGAATGAAATATAGTAAATGTTTTGATCTTAAGAAATGTTCAGGTCCTTTAGACACCATTTTGGGATGCAAGCATATCAGTAGAATGGGTATGCTGAAAGTAAGTTGTAATGTGACCTCCATGGACCTCCATGCCACAGCATTATGCTGAGTGGGGATCCTATTTGAGCATCCTATGTTTTTTTTAATGTTTGCATGTTTTCTTTTTCTTTATGTACTATGATGTGGCATTAAATAAATGTATTTTCTTTCATTCTAATGCAATAATAAAACAACAGGACCTGTACATGACTGTACTTATAATTAGGCATTGGAGTTTTTATCACACTTAAGACATTAGCGAGCAATGGAGTCTACATTAGCAATCAAATTCATACTCATTCATTAGTGATTTTAGTTTTATAATCAAGTTCAAGAACCTTGACGAGTTTATAAATGATACTTTAATTTGGTCTTGGAGTATAAATTAACATTACAAACAAGAATATAGGCCATTTTTTTCATCAAGGGTCTTTTTCTTCACTATAAAATTGAAATCTCTAATTTAATAAATGAATGATTATGAATATGAGTTGACTTTATTGCTAATGTTGACTCCATAGCTCGCTAATGTCTTACCGTGCGATAAATACTCCGATGCCTACTTATGATGTTTGTATTCTTGCAAACCCTCACCTGAGTGTCAAAGACTGAAGACAACTTGACATTATGCTTATGATATAAGCAGTCAGACAGTTTCCTGCAGTCATGCACAATTTTCTTCGGATATTCACTCTCCAGGAGCTTCTGTAAACCAGCCTCAAATGCATGATACTGCATCACTTGAATATCAAAGATGTAAATCTGCTGAGAAGTAGCCATTACCAGAAATGGCATTTTGCATTTGCGACCCATCGCTGAACCATCAGAGCTTACACTCACATAGCTGTATTGATTTAAATCTTCCAGAGCTTCATGGAAACTGTTGTCCACTTGATTGATAAAGATGTACTTCTTTGCAATATTAACAATCAACTCACATTCCTTCTCTGAGATCTTTAGGTGTTTCTGAATGTCAGGTTTCTGAAGTTTTATTATGTTAGTTACTTCAGAATTATAGTAATGTGTAATACCTTCACTTTCATTTCCTTGAGGCAGCTCTTTAACATTATAAAGAGAAATTTTAGACTTATCACTGGTAATACTATAGAAATGGCCTTCATATACTTCACTGTTCTTAGTTGTAACTTGTAATAATTCCCCTTTCATGTATAGACTGTCCATTTTGAGTTTTTGATATGCAAGTAGAGTAAATAAGATAAGTGTTTAATCCTTCTTCACTGGTTTCGCAGGCGGTGCGGTATCCGCGGTACCATAAGCTTTGTAGATGTAGAGTCCCAGAGTCACATGCAGTACAAGGACGGCGACGACGGCGGAGTATACGCTGCTCGTTGTTATATCCAATCGCAACAGGCCATCGAAAAGTACTATCTTAGCAGTGAAGAATGAAATAACCGGTACGATTATAATTACCAAACAGTATTTTACTACTGTCTGAAAGACTTGAAAGTCGGGTAATTCCTGAAATGTAACAGGTTATGTGGGTATAAAATGAATAACTTGAAACATCAATGAATTTATAATAACTATTATATAAACTTACATTGGCGCGACCTTCAATCATGTTAAAAAACGGAAAATAAATAAAAGAACGAAAAATTAACAAGCACTTTCGAGAATGTTAGTCTCATCAATGCCGAAGCGATTTCACCGATAAATCGTAAAAAAGAATGATGTGACAGCGTCAACAGCGTACCATTTGACACAAATGAAAATTCATAATCAATGAATATTGTGTTCGAGTCATTGATTTAGACGTCAATGACAACGAAACACGAGACAGCGTATACACACCCAACCTAATTTGTCAGTCAGGCACGAAGTAAAAATTAAAAAAAAAACATTTAAAAAGTAGTCAATAAAGCAGGCAAATACCGTCTATGCAAATACCGATAGATTATTAATATGTTGGTTGTAACATGACATCACTATTTTTGATCTCACGTAGACAATTTACGCACACACCACGTAGTGTTTATAGTATGCTCTTTGGCACACACTTGCATTTCATTTTTGGCAAAGAGCATATATAATCATTACGTTTTGCTGCCAGTATCTACGGCACCATGCCGCAGGGGGATATTTTTTAGTATTTTATTTTAAGTTTAGTATTATTTATTTTTAGATTTAGGTTTTAAGTTTTATAGTGTATTCTACAATTTGTATAGTCATGTTACTCGAAATAAATAATTGTTCTATCATTACGTTCTAATTTTTGGTCGCGCTTCTGAAGTTTGACAGTCGTTCTTGTTCATCCTATTTCTATGATTGTATCCCGTTTCGATATTGTTTCCTACATAAATGTTGCTGTTTTTGTAAATAAAAATACACAATGACACAAGTTGTTTCCTTTTTTATCAGACAGGTGTCTAAGGTTTGATTGCCATATAAAATTGATAATGTTAGTTCCCATTTCTGCCACGACTTTTCTTGTTCCGCACAGACTCTATGTTTGATAGTGAAGCATTTCATCCACCCATTAGTGATTATATGCTCTTTGCACCCATTATCCATCCAACCATAGAGTCTGACCACGGGCGTTTATCTGCGAGCGTAGTATCTTCTTAGTAGTTTGTGAGTCTGACCAAGCTAAGTTGGCAGCGATTTTGATGCCAATGCAAGTGTTAAGTAAACGTCATAATTTCATAGAATTTTGACGTTTAAAATAACACTTGCACTCTCTAGGTTGTCAAAATCGTTGTTAACTTATCTTGGTCTGACTAGCATCCAACTTTCTGTTGAAAGGGAAATAACATACTTATATCTTTCTCTGTCTATCCCAGGAGAAAGTATAAAGGAGTATCCAGACGAGACAATTTTTTTGCCAAATAGTAGGGTGGACTCAAGTTATTATCCAAACAGGAAAATGAAGACTACGTTTGTATGACAAGACGATTTCGCGTCAGCCCTCCACTTTTGTCTTAAGTAGCTCATTTTTGACAGAGCGCATTTTGACATCCGGTAGGTAATCTGTTACTTTTTTATTACAAAGGGAACTATGATTGTAATAGCTTTTTCATAATGTCGATATGCGTTAACTAGCTATCGTTACTTCACGCTTTGTACACATACATGGAAATATTTTATGGATTTATTACTAAATCCCACATATACATATAAATATTGTGCTTCAGTCAATTTGTCTTATGAATCAGATGAAAGGCCCGGCCACATGTCAGCGGTGCGGCGCCGCCACAAACCGCTCTGTGCTCTCCGCTCTCCGCTCAAGTTTCTGCGGTCGGTGCCGCACCATACTAGTTATAATAGTTTCTATTATATGGGAGAGGACACTGACTTCTGTAACACAGCTTTTTACCTAGCTCAGAAGTCAGGGACTTCTACTAAATGTACTTGCCTTTAATGCCAATAAAATTTATTTTATTTTATTTTTTATTGATGGACATGGAAAACAAAGTGCATGCCCGGGAAAACCTGTCCATGCAACTGTCCTGTCTGAGCAACTTACGTAAACAAATACGAAAGTTCTTGCCCTCTGACGGTCTTCCCAGCAATGCCGACCGGTCTTCGCCAGTTCGCCATATAACCTTATTAATAAAAAAATTGGTAAGTATAACGAGGATCAAAACTCCTGCACTCCCGAAGATGGTTTACCAAAGAAAGTATAAATACTACTGTAGCCCCATATAACGAGTCTTTATTAGAGATTCCAGGAATATAGGCAAGTATTCGGTATTCGGCGTACTCGGTCACTTTGCCGAATATTCAGTATTCGGCAAAATACCAAATATGTATTACGCCTACTATTAAATAAACTTTGCACAATTCAAATGTAAGTCAAATAAATTTATATTCTCGAGAAACGGTTATTAAGGAACTTATACAAACCTGTATGGTCCTTCGAGCCGCATCCGAGTTATAAAACCGCATCGTCTTCATAATTTTCTTTAATATATTTGTTTCTAGGAGAAATATAATATAATATATATAAAACAAAAGTAATAAACTGGGAAGAGTAACGTCGCGCTGAATAACTAACTAGGTAATGGGTGTTAAATTATCACTTACACAGTCACACTATTATATCCGGTGAGAATAATGGTGCATCCGCTTATTTTACACTTTCATTAATCCTACCGAACATGTAACACGTTAACAACAGTTCAAAAATGAGAAAAAGTCATTATTATTGGAGTTTAATATTTTTTGTAAGTACAACATATTCATTATTTTATTTATACACTATGGCAATGGTTAGGCAGTAGGACAGAGGGCTAGACTAATTTAAATTTACCTAATTCACATAGCTTTTACTTAATGGCTGAGCTTTTTTGGTTTGCTAAATTACTAATTTAATTAAAAATTGCTCAATGGATAAGGATCTTTGACATGATCATTACTAAAGCAACCTCGATTTATCCGACAGATCGAGATAAGTGGCACTTTCATTGATATACACGAAATCAAGAATAATATTTTAAAATGGAAACAACAGAACTTACAGAACGCACTAAATTTTAGTGAGGTCAGATTCAAACAGTTCTTTCTCAATTTACATGACAATTTAATTTAAGAATTTATCACGCACTGAATTTTATTTGATTTTATGCAGATTGGGGCATCATCTAGTGGTATCTTCGACTTTTCTGATGTTAAAAATAAAATTTTACAATGGAAAAATCAAAAATTGGCTGCTCTGTGTCCGACGAATGGGTAATTATAATTAATGATTGTTTCAATAAATGGATGACATGAATGCAATGAATGAATGATTAAGATTATGATTATAATGATAAATGTAATTATTAAATGTTCGTTGATATGACTCGGTCGAGCAACTATTTTGTTAAAAAATGCCATGCATTAGGCGCTATCTATTTTCTTTGTCTTGTGATGTTGTAGATGAATAGTTTTATTTTAGTTTATTTATCTTTTTTGTATGTTTGCTTTTGTACACAATTCACTTTAACATATTTAAGTACAAACGTAGTTAATGATTAGTAAGTTGTACTAATGAAGATCGTAAGTAAGAAATAATCGATTTTATTATTGTGATATGTATAAACTTTACTTACAGGGCACAACTTCAAAATTTGCTTAATTTAGTTTGTAGTACAGCTCAACCTACCAATATTACACTAAGAGATGGATGTATAACATGTTTTTCCAGAGTTACTTCCATGCCAGAGGTTAGTACTTTCTTCAATTGGCAAATTAAAAAAATATTAGGATCAAGACTCACTTAGGCATGAGTGAGGCTTGATACAGCCAAATAGAGTACATATTAGCACAAAAAATCTTCGTTAAAATACAAAACGGTTGATAAAGCCAACAATAATACTTAATTTATAAGTACGTGTATTATATTTTTAGGGTCCTCAAGAATTAACTGCATTAAGCGCGTGTGCCTCGCAGTATTTCGTAAATACGACTTATGCTGCCTGCGCGACTGCACTAGCTGTAAGTAATTAATTATACTAACTAGTAGTTTGCTAGTTCGCCTACTCATAATTTAACGATTGAAATATAATGTCCTTAACTACACGTTTACTCAGGTCTTAATTTTTTATTGTATTTAAATTAGAACAAACCTATTTAAGTTATTGCGTAATAAACTATCATCTGATAGTTCAGTTTAAAAACATTGAAATGCCGGGACGTGCCCCAAGCCACCCGTGTGTTCCAAGTTAAATGAAGAGCTTCGCTCGCTCGTTCGTAGGTACATTAATACTTGACGGTTTCCAGGCCCTTCATCTTTATTTGCCATGCTCTAACGGACGTCGGCGACCACCTGTGCACTCTCTATCCTGCTCTTAGCCATAGATTATTTGTATTTGTATAGATAATAGGCCCTTAATAAATAATTTAAAAAATTTCAGACATTAGCATCTTCCGCTTTGAACGTACAGCCTTCTGGTTGCTTCATGGGTTATTGCGATTTCGTGCGCTGTCTAAGAAGAACCAACTCAATTAATTTGGTAAGTATCTATTTTATTGTAAATCCGTTTTTAATGTTTGCCCTAGTCAAAATTATATGACTGCTAGCTAGAATCGCGCTACAAGACAAGGACTGTCAAAGTAAACTTTGTAGCCACAGTCAATTTACTGCCATCTTTCGACCCAAGATTAAAACTTTTTGAACGCCATTTAATTTTGATCTTTATAATGTCAGTGATATGTGCTAATTTTGTTAAATAACAAAAAGTGGTGCCATCTTACCGAGCATAGGGCTGGCTAAAGAATAAGGATGTCAAAGTCAAATGGCATTCTTACGCTAGTACTTTGTTTTACACTAGAATTAGCACCCAAAAAAGTAAGGAGTATAGTTTTTTCTTCTTATTTACTGACAAATTGAGCTTGCCAGACTGCAATTTGGAATAATTTAAGGCCTATCTAGACGGGATGACCAAATTGTCCATTTGTTTAGATAAAAAAAATTGCTTTAATCTCATCTAGCGTCCACGCGCACCAAAGATACATTGATTGAGTAAAATGCATAAAATCTAAGGCAAATTCGTGCTCGAATTTGATACGTAAACGAGATGGCGTTGTATAGCTCCATTTATTTTGCAGTAACTTTGATGCAAAACATGTGGCGCAGAACAGCGACATCTGTTTTGGATGTCAAAATAAGGAGCACTTTATTTCTTAGACTTCACCTCTGTATTACAATCGGCGTCGGCGAGCCAATGTCCTTCAATTTCTTTTTTTTGCGTCCATACCAAATTGACAATTTAATCAGATTAGATGAAAAAGTGTCATAAGGCTTTGCCCAGTAGTGGGACACTTTACGCTCGTAAAAAAATAAGCGGCCGTTTCTTTTTTCAGATAACTCAATGCACTCGAGAAGCAAGAACAGGTGTTAATATAACACTTGATGATGACAACGTGCGATTTTATACTAACGTGACATCCTGTATCTTAGCGAAATCACGCTGCAGTACATATAATCCAATCACTGGTGAACCTCAAACCCCAGGATATACGTCTTCTGGTGCTAGAATAAGTAACGCGTTACAGTTTTCAGCAGCGGGTGAATTAAGGATACTTGCTCTTTCTGCTTCCACACCAGTATCAACTTCCTTCTGCTCTACGTCATCGAATCTCACGCAAACTAGCTGGCTCACTAATGTTTGCTAGAACTTGTATTAGTAGTAAAAATGAATAAAAACCACATAAATGCAAAAGTGTATTTTCGGACTTCATAATTTTAAATACAAATTTTTCACATTTTTTGGAACAATTTTTCGTTGATTGGACTACTTTCTATCATTATATCAGATATTTAAATTCAACTTTTTTAATCTGTTACATCTAAATGACTTTCTCTGTGACATCGATTCGTCAAATGTCAAACAAATACAAATATCACAAATATGACAATTCAATTCAACTGTCATTTCTTACCCCACAATACTGTCGGCCAAGTTTAAAACTTTGTTTTGATTTGTGTTTTAAGTTGACGCACCATTAATGGAAACAATTTTAAAAACGGTGTTTACGAGCATTCGATCCTGATAAATTCCAGTGTTCAAAACCCGTGAGTGTTTCATATTTATACATTGTTTTTTTTATACCGTTACATTCCTTAATAGCATAACCTTCATATATTTTTCGTTTGGTCTTCTGTTTCAATACGGTCTATATGATGGGGTTAATGTTATCTAATAGATAACACTGTACTATTTAAATATTGATAGCAACCGGCATGAAGATATGTAGGCATTAGAACAACTTCAAGATTTTACTGGATCATTTATTATAAGCAGCATTTGTGCTTCAGTAAGTAATAAGTAATGAGTGAATGCATTTATCCTGTTTGTCTGTGACTAACTATATATTACATATTCAGTAAACAAACCACGACTTTTGAATGCCCATCATAAATGTAAAATTTTGGCTTTAACTTTGTGTTTGATTTAACTTTTTGAACGGAACTAAAATACCTCTAAATTGTACTAAAGGCTACAAAATTATATTTAATCACTCTTGCTCTCTATTGTCAGGAGACATCTTCTGTTCCGCAGGGACAGCTATTTAGGTATTTGCATTGAGTAAATAGTTTATATTAAGGATGAAATATACAATTGAAATGTCCAGAAAAGTTCTAAAACAATATTTTACTTTTTCTTTTTAACATGTCAATTTAATATTTCGTTATTATAGGTGTAAAATACATTTAGTACAGGTGATAGGGTGTTTTACATGTAGCAGCTATGATGTACCTTTCCGGCTTTAATAAAGCTTATAGTTTCTATACACCATATAATTGTCATGTCACATTTTACTCAATGGTATTTTCTGATATTCACAAACATTGATTACATACTACAATAGTTTAATTCATTCATCATTTACACTGCTATACTAGGAAACCAGAGCTTAATAGGCGCTAGGTTGGCCCTGTTAGTTGACTATCTGATGCCTGATGACTATGATTGTAAGAAATACACTCTGAATTTTATCTATAAGAATTTCATGATCATGATCATTCTCACTAAAGAATTGAAGAAACATATTTATTACACATAACATTTTTTTTTTCAATATGTAATGATAAACTGTAATTTCTTTTTCAAGTATTGTATACTCATTTTTTATACTTTATTTATATTGTAAGAAACTAAGATAACTAATATCTATTAGTTATGATTATGAACACAACTAAGTGGTCCCTACTTTATCTCCTTTTACTAGTTGTTAAGTGGATGGACAAATAAAACAATAAGATAGATTATGCCCATAAAAATGGCAATAGTTTAGCTCATTTAAGGGCCGGTACAGACGGACTGCAACTTGTATGGGAACTGCATGCCGACTGCACTCCAACTGCAACGTCGACGTGCAGTTCCCATATAAGTTGCAGTCGAGTTGCAGTCCATCTTTACCGGCCCTAAGAATAAAGTATTTTTATGATTTAATTTATAAATATTTAACTCAACATCTACATAATACATGTTGCTTGGACTTATTTATACTTATACATATGCATGTAATAAAATTCAGTTTTTACTAGTCTTAATCTCTGTTGCAGCTTTACGTAACCTAGGTTTTGCTGTCTTTGTTTTTTTCTTTACTTTCTTTGTTGATTGAGTGGAATCGTCACTATCAGAGTTATCTGACAATATCAAGCTATTCATTTTGTTATTCCTTTTGCTCTGGATGGCTGTTGTCACAAAGGCACCTTTTCTAAATCTAGACGTCGCTTTTTTGTCAGGATTGTTTGATTTTTGTGAAGTTGGTTGTGTGTTCCGCGGTATATCAGTAAAACTCGGATTATTCATGTATGGAGATCCCTCTGATTTAGTATGTTTTAGCCTGAAAGTGGAAGATATTGTTTACAAGTGCTATTAAATTTTGCTTTAATAATGTTCTATCTCTCTTGGACTGTCCATTAAGAGTGTTTGTTACACTCTTAACGGACAGTCCGAGGACCTTACGTTGGTTCAACAAGATGTACGAATTTTCAGCAATGGTGCCTTACTGGTTACATTTTATGTTTTTTTTTTAAGTTTTTGTAAAAACTGCAATAACTTACTTTGGCTTTTTCTTCCAAGTTTTAGGTGATTTACCAGAAGGCTCTATCACTTCATCTCCAGCATTTGGCACTTTAAGAGATATCTTCTTGGTCTTGGTTTTTTTCTTTTTCTTGTCGTCTTTGCTCTTTTTTCTTTCTCCTTCAATTTCTTCCAGTTTTTTTGAACAGGACCTTAAATGATACAATGATGATTACTGAACATCTTTGTACATAAAACAGGTTAAAATATAATCTAACCAAATTGTAAAATACTAAGACAAACCAGTCCCCTTAAAGTGTCCCTCTATTTAAGTAATTGAGAAAAATGATTTTTGTTGGCCTGCTAGAGTTTGAATAACATGAGGATAAAAAAACTATATACCGTAACAAAGCCTCACTGTCTGTGAAGTAAGAGTTCATGGCAAAACTAGAGATACCCCAGGACAGGGGCCCCTTTTCTTCAGCCGGAACACCGGTCCAAACATTTCTCTTCAACACATTCAGTTTCACCTGTAGTTCTGCGGGCTGCGAGTTTCTGTTCTTACTGTCTGATAGAAACCTGGTAAAGAAACGAGTTTTTTTTATTTTATTAAATACATTTCATATATGTAACTTACATATACTGTAATATGTCTCTTTCTTACTTTGGAGGAGGCAAGCATCTAAATTGGTGCCACGAGGAGGGGATTAGTCTTGGCTTCTCTGTAGGTTCATTAAACATAGATACGCTGCGTGGTCGCCTACCTAGAGGAGTTTTCTTCTCCTTGTCAGATTGATATGGAGAATCACTTGTCTGAAAATAAACACAATCAAAAGCCTTAGGAGGTTTCAGACTAGCGTTTTATACGCGCGCTTAGGCTCGTTTTTGGAAGCGCGTATAGGCCAAACGCTATAATATGAGCGGAAATACCTTTTACTCTGCACTAACTTTACGAGATGTAATGTTACATTAAAAGCCACTGCAAATACTTACCGGTGCCGGTATAATTTTCAGCTCTGGCGGCATCTTCTTCTTTCTCCTAGGTTTAGATTTGGTGGAATGCAGAAGTCTTTGAACTCTTCTTATTGGACTGAGATTTTCATCACATGATTCAGCATCCGAGGAGCCGTCCGTCATTGCATCTGATGTCAAATCAATTGTCGCTCTTGAAATCTGGAATAATATAAATTAAATCACTCTACATAAGACATCACTTTAAATCTTACAAGCTCATACTACCTGCAAAGTTTCTCGCTTAGTTTTCTTCTTTTCGATCCGATTAATTTTCTCCAATTTAATTCTTTGTTTTCTCGGTTGCTGCAAAGGAGGATCATTTTGTATTTCGTAAGATCCTAGGTCCAAGTAAGATGGCATTCTGAGCTCTATACTCACATCACTAATATCTCTGTGGATATTGGGCAAAATGGGAGAGGACGGTGGTGCGGGCTGCAGTACCTCTATTGGTCTGCGTAGAGCACCGGATTCTGAACTACTACTGGATGTGTCTCCCTCGTCACTGAAAAGTACATTTATTATCTTATTTGAATTACAATTTTAAGCGTTACCTCATACCTACCCTAAATCCAATAAATACCTGGAGTAATCAGACAAATCAATATTGGTTGGTTCGTCCGCATTTGAACCTTCTTTCAACAGCCTTGTTACAATTTTCGCCCTCAGCCTTTCTTTACTCGGGTTTTCGTCGTAAAAGTCGAGTAAAGTTTCACAAAACGTTCGTCCCAAACTCTCGTAGTCTTGAACCGAGAAGTGCGTGGACATCCTGCTGCCTAGCTCCGATCCCCCGAATGATGCTTCCATCGTGTAACTGTTTGCTACACCGAGCATCCACACAACTACTCTACCAGTTCCTTCTTTACTTCGTTGGATTCTGAATTTGCAATTTTCAAAGGAGAACTGTAACAATTTGTTCCTTCTTAGTGCTTTGTTACCAGTATTTTAGTATAACTTTTTTTATAAATACATACCTTGTCAGCAGCGTTTTTGTGTAACATCAAGGGAAAAACTTGTTCTTGTAACCTTCTATCCGAATTTCTTCTACTTTCACAGCCGTAAATAAATATATTGTGTTTTCGAGAATGCGCATGTAAATCCAAGTACATCGCTACACCACATTCCTCTTGTAATCTGAATATAATTTGTTAATGATAATGAATAGGTATTCATTGGTACGGAGGAAAACGCAAAAATGGTGATAGAAGACATTCATTATAATATAACATTGTAATAACACTAATGACTTAATCTAAGAGTACCGTGATTCGAATGGGACAAGTATGAATCGGGAAAAAATACCTCCGTATCATCAATTTTGTATGCCAGACAGGTGGATATGTTTCTCGTATAACGGTCCGATATTGCCTGTTCAAATCCTTTCCGGTCAATGAACAGCGATTATTACCCACGATTACCTGGAATATTTGTAAACTGTTCACAACATGCCACCATTTGTGTGAAGTGAATAAAATCTAGGGCAACTACTCACGCCATCCGGATTCAACATTGGCACTAGTTTGAATATAAACTTTTCTCGCAATTCGCGTGCTTGGTTTGAGTCACCGGTTAAGTAATCTATAAAACCTTTCATCATCCATGATGACGGAGTTTCCCCGGGATGTACTCTCCCTGTTATGACAACTGCCTTCTTTTTCTGTGAAATCATAAGAAAACGATCATGATTCTGCGCTAATACAACCTTAAAATAATACAAATTAATACAACTTGATGATTGGATCACCTTTTGCTCTATTTCATTGGGGTTTGGAGGTGCAGTTATGGTAAGATAGTATACATTGTTACCAGCCAAAGTTCGACAAAGTAGCCTCAGCTTAGAGAAAGTAGATTTGACTGGATGTGACTGTAATCTCGATAAGTATTCCTGTAGATCGGAGTACGTATATGGGTAGCAGTGCGCGATGTACACCGCGTCATCCCCATGAGGAAATTCTATGTTAAACGTTAAGGTGTAGTTCGGGAATTGTTCCTCTTCTTCGCATCTGTAAACATGATATCCGTTTCTGTTATCATTATCAATATCATAGCGAAGCGATTTACATCCGATTAGCTAGTTTTCAACTTACGTAGGGTCATTCTTGTAATACGCGATGTTATCGCCGCACCGTCTCCAACCAATCGAATGTAGGTTTGCGTCTTTTGTGGAGTATAATAAAGGTCGCATGCCTTCGTTGTATAAGCTTTCCGCCTTGGACAAGTTCACTATGGAAAACCTGGATATGTATTAAGATAATTAACCTGTATAATTCACAAATGCGCATAGGTAAGATTATTTAATTGATAACTATGTAAATCATGCATTTTTACCTGTACATCATTTGCTTTTTCGTGTTTGTCACTTTAAAATAAAACCATTGCATATGCCTATTCGTATAGAGATCAGTACGGAGGTGAAGTTCGTAATACGAAGATGTAATTTTCACTGCTTTAGCTAGGTTCCCACTTTCGAATCGCGATTCAAATCGTAATTCATCATCACCCCCGGCACTGGCACAAGCTGATATGAACAGTCGGGAACCACCCACAGTAGATCTACTAAACTGAAAGAAAAAAAACAATTTTCATTAACAAGCCTGTGACTGTAACTCAAGTAAAAGAAATGACTAAACAATAGGTATGTTACACATGGATGCGTCTTCTTTTAAGAATTATTTTAATTTTACTTGAATTATAAATCATCTCATAACTACAAAGTGTAATTTCATTCTGCATACATTTCTAGTACGAGTAGTTTTTTTTAACTAGAGTTTGAATTTGAGTTTGAATAAAAATGAACTGTCATTGGGACCATCATTCGATGCGAGCAGTAGGTATAAGTCACCAAATACCTACGGTGTGTAGCAGTATTACCAACTAGCTCAGTCAACAGTGCTAAAATCTTCAACATCTTCGAATGATGATAGTTCATCATTGGATTATTATATATAGGAGGCAAACGAGCAGACGAATCGCCTGCTGTAAGCAATTACCGTCCCCCACGGACACTCGGAACGCCAGAGCGGTTGGAAGTGAGTTGCTGGCCCGGCCTTTAAGATTCAGTACGCTCTTTTCTTGAACTTTTAAGGGTTACGATGTTGGAGATGGACAAAAGATGACTCACATAATTGACGGCGCTCATCGGGTAATACTGGAAGATGACTGTTCCAGCTTCTTCACCGACTGGTTGCGGACGCAGTTCCTTCCCCGTGGCATTGTAGTAGGGTTCTGGGCACGCAGGACTCCATGATATGTGTTGTATTCTTTCCTCCACTACCTATGCAGCGAACGAAGGTTTAAACAGGTATTACTATTAGCTAGTTATAAAAATCATTTGAAATATGTTTTTAAATAGATTCATTTATTTTATACTCTGTATCTTTAGATATTTAAATAATAGTAAACATGGTAGGTATTGCAATAAGGTGCAGATGTATTAAAAAATGTAACCAAATAAAATAAAAAAATGTCCTCAGTTTTCCATGCAAAAATTGAGTCTGTTCACGGTTTGTGAAATGCGTCACAAAACAGGCAAAATTTTCGGTCACTTTTTTCTTTTTTAGGGTTCAGTTCCTCAAAAGGAAAAAACGGAACCCTTATAGGATCACTTTGTTGTCCGTCCCTCTGACAGTCTGTCAAGACCCTTTATCTCGGGAACGCGTATAGGTATCGAGTTGAAATTAAAATCATATACTCCTGTGAGTATATAAAAGGATAAGGGTAATATAAGCGACTATTCGCTAGAACTGTGAAAAAATCAAACTTCTAAGTTAACGTAAAAAAAAGATACGGCTGTAAATGCCGCAAAAAGCGTATATTTTGACACTCCAAAGGGATTAAAAATTTATAGGGTAATATCGTCTTACAATGGTCTTTAATTACAAGGATGTACCTACAGGGAAAAATCTCAATTTTTAATGAAAACTATCGATTTGTAAAAAAAGTTATATTTGTACGGAACCCTCGGTGGGCGAGCCTTTTTTAATAGGTTTAGTCCTCGTAATTCTGAGGTTACCAGGGTGTCCCTTATTTTGCGATTTTAAAATTTAACAACGCATACCCTCTAAATGTAATGATACTACCTCAAAACACCCTGTAAAAAAAATCAGTACATTCCTGTATTATTGTTATTATTGGGGGGTTGTCGACCAACCAGTGATCTATTGTTACGGCCCGTTCAATCCAAGTTCCATATACATTCCTGTAACAGGAACCCGTGCCGACTTGCAACTAAAAATTCCCTTACTAAATTACTATGGAGAAATTAGGTCAGACAGTAATTTCATAATTTTTTATTTTTCTTCTGTTCTCATCGAGATTTTTTTTGTGAAATAATGACTACGGCAATAGTATACGCGATTGATACGAAAAAAACAATAAAAAGGAAAAAAATGGTCATTGGAAAATTGCATGAAAGTCGGAACGGGTCGGGTTGCAGACTGCAGTTACGGGAATGACCTGAAATTTATTTTCTGAGTGTTGTGGGATAAGAAACCGATTTAGGGGGTAGGTATGCGTTATTAATTTCTGAAAGTCTTAAAATAAGGGACACCCTAGTAGTTACCCAAATTGTGCTTGTGTTTCTAAGAAAGTAAACGGTACCCTTTTTATCTGAAAATTCTCATATTTCAAGTAATATCATAAATGCGAATGTAATTAGCGGCTACTGCCCGTCTGTTACCTCTTCACGATTAAACTGCTGAATTGATTTAGATGTATTTTGGTGCCTATGAAAATAGTTTGTGTGCCGGGGAAGAAAGTAAAATAGTTTTTACCATGAAAATCATTCTACGCTGACAAGGTCGCGGGCAGAAACTTGCAATTGATTTGATTGTCCTAGTGAAAGAGGATTTTTAGCCGAAACCGATATCGAAAGTTCGGCGTGCTCTAGTTTCGGCCTAAACCGAATCTTCGGCTGAAACATGATTTTTATGCCGAACCCGTAACCGAAACTCGTGTATTCCCAATATTCCTATTTGTCCCCACCAAGCACAGATGGCAATAGGTGTTAAAAAAACATCCCCAACTGTCCCCGTCTCAAGTATAATTGTATAGGTATAGCGGCGGTCACGTCAACGGGGACAAACGGGAACTCACCCCGAAACTTAGGTCGGACACACAAATTAGTATATTTGTATCAACTTTAGATCTTACCTGGCATTCCGAGGGCCACCTAGGTGCTTGCTGGGGACAGTCCAGTTCCTTAGGCAGTGCGAACAAGTCCCGAGGCTCCTTAAGCTTGGCCGTAGTCCGGAACGTCTTTGCGTCAGTACTCACTTCGAATTGATTGGTTTTGATGTTGTTTTGAAGAAAGTTTGATATAAACGTTCCTGTTGATAGAGCGAAAGCAAAGTTTTTGATTGCGTGACGATTAATTAGTCTGAACGAATAACCAACTCACTAAACACTTTGGAATTGGAATTTAGTTTAGAACTAAATTTGGGCTGTTGGCAATGTTGGCATCTCTATATGGCAGACTTTTGCGCTTATTGTGTCGCAAGTAAAAAAGGTAAGGTGAAAATATTAATTTTGTAATACAGGCAGCATCCGTAGTAGCGGATTAAACAACAAGCCAAAAGTATCTGCCACCCTCTAATACTTTACCACAAAAAAAAGCGTGTCAGTGTCGTATTCTCGTATTATTATTGATAAACGTAGTATATTATTGATTAGCAAATACAAAACTGAATCGACAAGATAATAATTATAGAATCTGCTCATAAAATTTCACAAATTAGCTCAGAAATGCGACTAACAGGCAGGGAGAACAACCACACATAAGAAAACATTTTTGTACAAGCTGAAACTGATACGCTTAGTTCGAGCTGCATTCAAAAGGTTGATGTATTTAAAAGGTACTTATTAAATACAAAATACAGTACGTAGCGGCCCCCTTTTTTAAATATCTAGTTGTAGGTGACAATATAAAGTTTACAGTACATATGGTGCTACTTTACCGCACTAGTGCGAAAATTAGTATATTACGTTACTGTGTCGAACATTTAAAGGGCCATATGTTCTGTAAAACGTTGTACGATACATGTGCGAAAAATAGGAAATTCGAAACGAGTGGCGATAAATTAAAAGTATTATAACACGACCGAACGGAGTGTTTTAAATCGGCACGAGTTGCGAATTACCTATTCGCACATGTATCGTACAACGTTTTACAGTACATATGGCCCTTTAAATGTTCGACACTGTAACGTAATATGCTAATTTTCGCTCTAGTGCGGTAAAGTAGCACCATATGTACTGTAAACTTTATATTGTCACCTACTGCTTTTTTCATGACTTCTGAACAAGAAATCCAACTTTTCTGGCCACTGCTATCTAGTTTTAAACCTTTTATTCGGGCTCAAAATGCTTTGTGTGCCAGCGGTAAGTCCCATTTAACTTTTTGAAATTATAAATGGCTGTAAGATGACAGTTTTCATACGCAAATAATTAGTCAGGTCATAAGTTCTGTCACAAAGGTTTTGACGGGTAAAATGTAATACAAAGCTTTGAATAATACATTATACCCATGATTTGAAATCTTGTTTTATGCTAATAAAAACGTAATATTATTTGTTTTAAATTTAGCGACTTTATACAACTTGTCTACTTTAGGACTTTCGTTAGACGCGAATACGCGGCTGGATTGTGAAAAAATATACTTTACAGTACATATGGTGCTACTTTATAGCACTAGTGCGAAAATTAGCATATTACGTTTCTGTGTCGAACATTTAAAATATGTACTTGTAAAACGTTGTACGATACATGTGCGAATAGGTAATTCGCAACTCGTGTCGATTTAAAACACTCCCTTCGGTCGTGTTTTAATTTATCGCCACTCGTTTTGAATTTCCTATTTTTCGCACTTGTATCGTAATGTACTATTACCAAAGGGAAAATAGTTAATTTGTATTTGTCTGACACAAGTTTGCACCAGCATTTAGTTCTCGGACATGTCTTTACTTCGGATAATACCCTTCAAACTTAGGGTGCTTTTAAAATTAGCATCCCAATAAACAATGTTTTGAACTTAGTCGTTGACATGACCGGTACTGACATTTTCTATCACTTTTACATGAGTCCTGACGTATGCACATTATTGCCATATCCATATATAAGCTGCTTGTAGCCGTGTAGCGAAACTCTCGGCGCCAAATGGAATCTTGTCAGGTTTAGTTTGAGTTTAACAAATTAATTTACCTTTGTTGCAAATAGGAAAGAGGGATGCTTGTAGCGATTTAACTTGCTCTAAATTGGCAATTAGTAAATTGTCTTCCAATACGGGGTCTCTACTGGGGATCGGGAGTGCTAATGTCACCGTAGTATTGTCTATGTACTCTTGCTTCCTTTGCTCTTCCATTTCGATCATCATTGCGTTGTCCTGTGCTCTTTCAAGTTGTTTCCACCATAACATTTTACGGAGGCTTTGAGATTCATTCACGGTTCTTTGCGCGCGAACTGGCAATTAGTCATCAGATTTTTATGTGTTCTTTAGGCGAGCTTGTGGTTACCATGGTTACGGGCTGGCGTGTTGTTGTGACTGCAAACAGGCGTGCAGCCTGGCCTCGCGGCGGCCACAGTCGAACTGACGACGATTTCGTGTGAGGGCTTAATATTTTGGGTATCGAAAGACTATTATCCTTCGCGTATCATGCTTCGATCGCACTAAATCTCGTTCATTTGCGTCAGAAGGGCATCGCTTGTTAACATACTTTTATCGCAATTTTAGAGGCCTAGTTATAGTTATGTTATATTAGTATGAATATTTGCGTGTTATGCTTCAACGATGAGAATCTATTTTATTGAAGTAACTGAGGTTCCATGACCTTAAGTTATAAAATTAGAAACATTATCTATAAATAAACGGATCTGCTCTTTTGATACGAACTCTTTTAAAGAACTTCTATCATATATAATAATGTGGGTTTTAAAATAATTATATTACTTACCATTATCGTTTTGCTGCTCGCATTGTTCGCCATCCGATTTTTTTTCTAAATTAATAGACATCACTTTTAATTGTTCTTTCCCGTCAAATTATATTCCAATCCATATTTAGCTAACGAGTTCTGAAGGTACGTTACGTCCCTCAGCCGCGTGCCGCCTGGTGTTAACTAATGCTGCTAGCAGACACCTTATACTTCTAGACTGCGCGTCGAGTAAACTGCATGTAAACCTGTATACGTCAACATATAAGCAGAATTTTCTGCCTGAATATCAGCAAATGCGTGTTTAATGTTCCCCAGTGTGATTAGATTAAACGTTACATACATTTTTCATAGAAAATCCACGGTTTAACAAGCCATTTCCCCGTAGGAACGTAACGTTTTCCTGGAAAGCCTGAAAGGTGACTGCACTTCGCGGTAGCGCCGGCTCTCGGCTATGTGAAAACCCAACTTCGCTAATGGCCCTATTACGGCAATAAAACTTAAATTTGCTCGTAGAGCTACGAAGGAAAAGATCTGATGATAATAATGTGGAGTTGACTTTGTGAAGTTATGAATATTGGCTGTACATATTTTTGTTTGATACGTTGCACTTGACGCGCGTAAATTACAATAAAATTGCACTGTAAAGTAACTACAGGTGTTTTGCGTGGTTATCATTTATTCAATCGCCATATAAATGTACGTTAACCTTACCTTAACCTACCTACTGTAAAAGAGATACGGTCTAGCTGAGGTGGGGAATGTAAACGCTCCAGGTAGATTCTGATGTTATTTATATATTTGTTCTTCATAAACAAAATAGAATAATGTCGGCTAAGGCTAACACAGATGCTTGCAACTTTCAAAATGAAATCGCCTGCAGATCTTTATTCCTTCAGCAGGGCGATAGTTCTGAATTCAAATAATCGTTGCCAGTTATCTAACAAGAGACTGTGAAGGTTTCCAACCTTCACACTACACAACCAGACTGCTTAAAATACTCTACTTGGATTTGTTGTAGAATCTCCATTCGGATATACATCATTTGCAAGATAATAATATTGATTAGGCCACAGTTTGTAACTGTATTATTTGACGATCAAATCAAATTTTGGTACCAGATTAAATTATTAAATTATTTTAGTGAACAATTTTAATATTTTATCGTATCTTAAGCGCCTTCATAGTCTAAGCATGTTCCATATCCAAACACCAAAAATCAAATTTTAGTTGCTAATCGATAATAAAAGCCTACTTGGAAAGTCAAATGCTCTAGAGCAGAAACGTATCACTTTCTGCACACTTCATATATCAACAATCCACAAATTTCGGAGCATGAGATATGAAATAGTTATTTGTTTTACTAAGTTGTTGTTTAATCCCTCGTGATAATATTGATATACACGAGGGTAGCGAGTTGTTCGAAAAGTGGAATCCTGAGCATTGCGAGGGTTTCAAGGCACGAGGTTTAAATAAACTTTGCTCCCGAAACACGAACATTTTCACCACGCCATCGCGAAAAAATACTACTGTAAAACATTACAAATAAAATTCAAATGAACGTAATTAAATATTTATAATTCAAAATCATCAAATCATTACTTAAAAGTCAATTCTATTAGCTAACATGAGAAAACAACTCGAAAGTTACATCAGAATCACAGATTACTTTGCCACACATGTGGATAAAATGCAACTTTCTTATCAGTTTTTGAAGTAGGTACAAAGAGAAGCCGTTTATATGAGCTGACGTGGTGAAAAAAAAATTGAGTTGTTCATATGACTCTTTTTGCAACTCAAACGTATATGAGATTGTCTCCGTAATGGCATACGGTTAGAGAATAGGAGAATCATGAACTAAATTAGCTTTATAGACGACTGCGAAAACCTGTTCTTTTTATACATAAGCAACCGTTGCCTAGGATACAGTGATAGTAAAATCGATCCCAGTTAGCAAGAAAACCTGTCCCTAGAGCTTGATGGTAAGATAAAATAGAAAATAACCTAGTAAGTACCAAATGATTTTATTTAAAATATTGACCTTGCTTGGTTATAACTCTGAAATCGTCCGCCGTAATGTTTTATGCACGAAAAGACATGGCATCGTTTCACAACATTTCATTTGCGCACCTTCAGCGTTTACCTATTACACATGTATATTCACACACACATATATATATATATACATTTAAAGTCTCTATTCAATAGAGCAATTCCCTGTACAAATTGAATATGGAAAGCGGGGAAACCCTTTATCCGTGTCTTTTTGTGTGCATATTTTAGGCCAATTACATCATAATGATATTTGAATCAATGTTACCTATTTAGTTGTGGTGCGACTCGTGCGTCTCGCCCGCGTCAATGCACGATAACTACATAACATGATTAAAATATCATTCAGCGGTGGCAGCATGGTTTCAGTTTTATCACCTGTCACTATGCCCATCACTTTCGCACTTACATACGTGTTAGAACGTGACAGGCATGGTGACAAATGATAAAGAGCCGACCATCTTAGCCCTACAGCCTGGCTAAGATGGTCGGTTTTTTATCATCTGTCATCATGCCTGTCACGTTCTAACAAGTACGTAAGTGCGAAAGTGACGCATGACATGACGAGTGATAAAAATGCGACCATGATACCGCCGCTGATGTCAGTGTACGTTCGAATGATGATTTGATGATGATCGCCTGCTTGACGTCTGACCTCATTTGGCTAGCTTTTTTTCTGTGGATACTAAGCACAGGCAACGTCAAAGACATGTAGACATTTTTACACCTCTTTGTAATAGGCGAATTGTAACGGTACATTACGATATAAGTGCGAAAAAGGAAATTCGCAACGAGTGGCGATAAATTAAAACACGACCGAAGGGAGAGCGATAGGAGAAAGGGGTTTCGCACGTGTATTGTACAACGTTTTACAGCACATATGACGCAAAGTAGCATCATATGTACTATAAAAATATATCCTATCTTTGACATCGAATGTACAATAGATACGCAATACGTATGTAAAATTGCAAAATATTGTGGCCTCTGTACTTTTATTCTCACTCTTGATTTTTATATATGATCTCAGGGAACTATTACTATGACATTTTGTAAGTAGTCACACCAATTGGAGGGGGAGGGGGAGGGGTTTGTAATAGTTCCCTGAGTATCATAAAAAAAAAAATTTCGTGAAAAAAACACGTATACAATTTTTACAAGTGTTGAGCCCTCCTAGTAGGTATGAAGACACCTGTGTCAGGAGAACTCGCTCTTCCTGTTATGGTAAGTACATTTTTTTTTTTTTTTTTTTTTAATATGCGAATAAAAATCAAGAATGAGAATATAAGTAAAGTTACAATATCTTTTTGACAGCTTTAAAGCGTCTGGTAAAAGTTACTGCCGGCTGAAATGGTCAGGCAATGTTGATTATAAATTTTTAACAATATTTTCTAAAACATACATAAAAATCAGCCATAAGGATATTAAGAAAAGTTAGTATTATTTTTACCAACCTTTAGCACCTTGTACCGGACAAATGGTCGTCCGGCCAATATAGCAAGTATGCAGACATTAAAAGTACATACTAACACAATATTATCCTATACATTTTATTCATGAGAAAATAAGTAAGGTCTGGCGGCTCTGGGATAGGTCATAATGAACAACTTACAAATCGCAAAAAAAATTCAAAATTCAAACCGACATCAAAATAGAGCTTCGTCGCTTGACGCCCAAAAGGTTAATGCCACGATGGCGTGTGTTTTAAGCCGTTAAGACAAGCCAGGATTCTTCAGTGTCCCGCCATACTGTCCCAAGGGAAGGCAAGGTGATTGGCCGGGTGGCCGGCCCCTGGCACGGGTCGCCGCGGATCGATCCACTACTGTGTCTACTACAATGCCATTATTGCTTCATGCCAATAAGTGAAGTCATTTCTGTAACGATTTATTAGGATTTATATTTTCCGATATTAATCTTTTGGCTATTATATAAAGTATGTAAGTTTGTTTAAGATTCCGTCTAAGGTAACTTTGCATCAACTTGAATATGACAAATTGAGGGAGTGTCATAGTATACGTTATATTTTCATACATATATATTTGGCATGAATGATGACATGGATACACTTTATCTTTGCAAATGACATGCAAAATTAGCTTGGTAGCTTAGTCGGACTCTAAGAAGAAATACAATTGATGAAGCTACTGAAACTGAAGTTACCTAATCGGCTATAGTTCACATACTTGTATCTCCATTTACTGCAGAAGGCTGTTAAGCTGCAGTCAGATCGATCGACTGATAATACTGATTAATATAACGAATTGTAGCTTTTCATGTCTATAATAGGCTAGGCTTTGACGGTTGATTCACGTACGTACGTGGTATCTGATCTGTAAACTATTGTAATGCTTACTTGCTTAGCCACTGGAAAATAGTTGTTAACGACTTGTTTTAAGGTCGGTCATGAGTAACGCACGGTAAGGTTTAGTTAAATCGATCGATGGATAACAAAAGAGCTGGAGTTCATAATGCTTTCCGAGCGCATCGCCTCGGCCGATCCATTACATGGATCTACCAGTTATTTAAAGGAACATTTAGTTTTAGACGATGAATTAAAAATAATAATCAGTCTGATATTTCAAAGAAATCCGTTTTGGTACATGTAATAATGATAATAGTCGAGGCTTCCTAAACACCAAAGATCTCCACAACCGCGAGGTTTGCAATCTCAGGAATTATTTCCTTAACAACGAGTGTGGGATGCATAGTGATCTGGGTGCCAATAGACAGGAACCCCACGCCGCCCTCCTTGGCAAACGAGAACTGGCGCAAACCTGTGGTACTAAGTACTGCGGATCGCAAAGCGGCATGGGAGTGCAAGGTGCTACACGGGCGGTTCTACAAGGCCCTCACGGGACCCAACGTGGAGCTGCTCGCGTCGGTGAACTGGTTAACCCTTTACCAGGCCCCGAAGAACCAGCGTGTCTTAATACGTACTTTATATGCTGTTGCAACCGTATTGAACGCCTTGTAAAAAATGTATTTATGAACGTCGGAGATCTTCCTTTAAACCAGAAATAAAAATGTGGGTTAAGGTTATCCCATCGCCTGTCTAAGTAATGAACTGTCATACTAGATTTTGTCTTATTATATTCTTGATCAGGCCAAGGGATATATTCCACCCACATCTTATATCGGTTATAATAGTCAAGGTTTAACTCCAAATCTCCTACGAAACATTATATCAATCACTGAAAAAAAATCACTTACTTACGTGAGTTTTTATGACATGACAAGACAATTTACCGGGCCATGGGAAATATAGCTCCCACACAGTTAAACTCTAATAAGGCCATGGGATAATGTCAACCCACATCCTAATTCTGGTCATACACAATAATGCATGAATATTTAGCAATGTTTCCGATTACATTAGCTTTCAACACTCAAAATCTACAAAATATCAAAAAATTGTTCGACCTATGTACTTCTGTTTCATAGAAATTATGAAAAGTGTTCGAATTTCTCCGTAGTTTACTGAAATTAGCGTTCAAGTGAATTTAAACGGCTGCCAAAGATATATTACGCAATTTAGAAGCGTGTTGTGAATGAAGATCATAAAATAATATTTTCAGGGATTGACAAAATATTTTGTAGGTGGTTTGGAGTTAAAACCTGACTACGGTAACCGATATAAGATGTGGGTGAAATATATCCCTTGGCCTGGTAAAAGGTTAAGATTCGGGGACCTCTTCGGAGAAACCGAGGGTTTTGCCAGTGCAATTGCGGACGAAGTTATGATGACGAACAATTACCGGAAATATATCCTGAAGAACGGTACGGTCGACATTTGTCGGGCATGCCGCCGTCCCGGAGAGTCACTCAAGCATATCATTTCCGGTAGTTCTCATCTTGCTAACTTGCTTACTTGCACAGAATCTCGTAGCCAGGATTATTCACCAGCAACTTACTCTTCTATACGGCCTTGTGGACCGCGAAGTACCCTATTACAAGTACTTACCTACACCAGTTCTCGAAAATGATCGTGCCACGCTCTATTGGGATCGATCTATCATCACTGACAAGACTATTGTAGCCAATAAGCCTGACATCGTGGTAATAGATCGATCGCAACGCCGGGCCGTGCTCGTTGACATCACCATCGCCCATGATGAGAATCTCGTGAAAGCCAAGAAGGACAAGTCCAGTAAGTACCTAGACTTGGCTCACGAGTTATCCGCCATGTGGGATGTTGATTCGACGATCATTGTCCGGATAGTCGTATCAGCGAACGGTCTGATAGCGAAGAGTCTCGACCAACACCTTGAGAGACTCTCGCTAGGTGGTTGGATCAAGGGTCAGATATAGATGGCAGTGATCTTGGATACGGCGCGGATAGTCCGGCCTCTCTCTGGAGCTCTGACCACCGGCAGCTTGGGCCCTGCCCCGCTGCTGGCGGCACCCTAGGTTAGGTTTTTTATAATGTGTTTATATGTATTTTGTATTGTTGTGTGTTTTTATATTTTACTTTTATATTCATATTATAAATAGCCTGACCCAACATTTTAAATGAATAAAGGAGATAATAGTTTAATTTATTGATAAGCTTCTTCAAAAATAATTATTTTCGTCTTATTACTCGAATATAAACTGGGTTTCTTCACATTACGCATAGTTGTTGGAACAGTCAGCATCAATAGTCGTGAATGAAACAACGCACCAAACGTATCTGCCACCTTTAGGTATTCTTCCAAATAGATACACATTTCTACAGTTCATAAGTATTCGTCACAGTCTAATTGATCTACTCGTACATAGAGAGACATACTCGTATCGCTTGATAAGTTATTAGAGAATAGCAGATACCTTTAACGCGAAGTCTGATCTGTTGTTTTTGATGCTGACTGCAGGGCAATAGATTAAGTTATACGAGTATTATGTCTCATGGGTGAGAGAGACCAAATGTTTTGGGTTGGGAATAGAGAAGAGGGCCTACCGCGACCCAGGTTAGACGTGTTGCCTCTCTATCGTACTTGTAAATTCGTAAGTAAGTGTGGCAGGGAGGCAACATGTCGAACGTGGTTCGCAGTAGACCCTCTAAATTACGTGCCGTCGGTCCTTTGAACTCGAACGGCGTAAAAGTTTAACACTCTGCTGTATATGCATACTTTGTAACTGAAGCAATTTCGAGTTCGAAGAGACCATTTGTATTGTTTTGAAAGACTGCGATTGTGTTGAACACGAACCAAATTTTATTTAGAATACTAGTTCGCCTGGAACAGAGACCATGCGATACATACATTTTGATCCCATTAACCGACGCAAAAAGAGTGTTTTGTGTCTGGGATTCGTTTGTCTGCATTGGGGATTTTACTACATAGGACGCCTTTTAAGTTCTGTCGTTTGGTAAAAGTAAAGACAATATGAGTGTTAATTGGTATTTATTGTTTTTAAAAGTAATCACCGTGATACGTAATACACTTTTTCATTCGATCGAACTAGTTTTCGAAACACTTATTAAAGTCCGAAGTCGGGGGCTCCAAAATGGCCGTTTTGTATGCCTCAACCGTTTCTTCAGGCGTTCGGTACCGTTGATCACGAAGTCGTTTTCGGGAGGTTTCCAAACGACAGAACTTAAAAGGCAGCCCTCGTATTATGACTAGTTGACGGATACTGAATGATATTTTTACCATTAGAATATGTGTCTTGGGGCGAAATCGCTGCAGTCATAATTGCCAGACAGGTCTGCCGGGCACATCTGTACGTACCTATATCTCTAGTTCTCTAAGCTATAATTGTGTTGAGAGAAAGTTTCCTAAAATCGCGAATCTTTCCACTCATAATTTTCTATCGAGAGCTAGCCACGATCGGTACCAAAAATTACGAATATATAAATGTTTTATGCGACTAGCACATTTTGTAATTTTTGCAGATAAATAATGGGTCGAAAAGTGACGGTGGCGTCATGCACGCTCAACCAATGGGCTCTCGATTTCGAAGGGAACCTCAGTCGGATCCTGCAGTCCATCCAGGAGGCCAAGGAGATGGGTGCGCTTTATCGGACGGGGCCGGAGCTCGAGATATGGTAACTTGTAATCTTCATACTTTAGTTAGGATGGAAGTCTGCATGACAAACAGGGTTAGATTAGTATTGGATAAGATCGGCGGCTAAAAGATCATATACTAAAATAAAATATACTAGGCTCGACTGGATGCCGTCCTGTAAGTCGTGGGCGGGTAGAGTGTAGGTTGTGTAGGTAGACTAGGTAGATCTCCGTGAGCTCGGCATTGGCGTGAATGTATTTGTATCTGAATTTATTGGAATCTGTTTTGAAAAACAAGTAAAAGCGAACACTGCCATGTTAATCCATGCAATGTTTGGCATGGTAAGGCAATGTTGAAGCAATTGGCGCAACCACACTGTTCGCGAAACATGCGTAATTTTTTTTGTTTATGTAAATTTAGCTAAAGTAATATTTTGGACGAGAAGATATTCCGTAGCTTCCGAAACCGTTATAGTGGTATATATTTCAGCGGGTACAGTTGCGAGGATCATTTCCACGAGCCAGACACCTACCTGCACAGCTGGCAAGTTCTGGCCGAGCTGCTAAAGTCCCCCACATGCAAAGACATGCTCATTGACGTGGGCATGCCGGTGCAGCATAGAAACGTGTCGTACAATTGCCGCGTGGCGTTCTACAATAAGAAGATACTGCTGATCAGACCAAAGATGATGCTGTGCGAAGACGGGAACTATAGGGAGTCGAGGTGGTTCTCATGCTGGACTAAAGTAAGTTCAGATTACTTGTGATAAGAAGCCGTTTGTGTTGATATTTCTTTATATTCATGACTGTTCGTCACGAATTTTCTAACTAATAGTGAATATTACGCAAAACTCTGCGTAGGGGGCACCACTAGCACAAATTGTAAACAAACCGCCTTGATTCATCAATGTCATATTTATTCGTAACAAATAATCTGGCATAGTTTATATAAGTACTCTATGGTTTACTGTTTATGCTAGTGCTGCCTCTGGCGTTAGAACATTGCAGTATTACTCCCTAGTATTTTTTGGTAATGCCTTCGGAACGGTTAAACGGTTCAACAAAGATACCAAAGGTCGTGTATTTTTGGCAACTAATTAATTATTATACCTCTCTATATAGGGTGACCTTAGCCATTGGACGAACCCTGAAATCCCACGTAGGGTTACTTCTCAGGAATGCTCTGACGTTAATATTTTTTTAATTACAACAATAGATAAAATAAATAAAAAATCGAACAAAAGTTATTTGCAATAATCGACAACAAATAGAAACACACTGTGTTAATCTTTGGCAGTGTTTTTGACAATTTGTTCGAAATATTTGATAATGATGACATTTTACAAAAGTCAGAAGCTTATTAGTGTCATAAATAAAAAAGATAATCAAAAAGGTCGAAGAAGGTTCCATACTGACGACCAAGACGACCGGTCTGGCCTAGTGGGTAGTGACCCTGCCTACGAAGCCGATGGTCCCGGGTTCAAATCCTGGTAAGGGCATTTATTCGTGTGATGAGCATGGATATTTGTTCCTGAGTCATGGGTGTTTTCTATGTATTTAAGTATTTATAAATATCTATATATTATATATATCGTTGTCTAAGTACCCTCAACACAAGGCTTATTGAGCTTACTGTGGGACTTAGTCAATTTGTGTAATAATGTCCTATAATATTTATTTTATTTATTTATTTATACTATTCTTTGAGGATATTACCTTAGGAGCTACTAACACATACAGGCTGCTCCAAAGTAAAAAATGGTAATTTGTTAATTTCTTCGAAACCGCGACACCGGTTGTTATGATACTTTGTACACTGGTTCTAAATACCCTAATGCATATGTACATTTCGGCTTTGTCCAATGGCTAGGGACACACTGTATAACCTCGTATTCCAAATTGTACAAGCGAGTAAAACGATTCTGAAAATAACATGCGTACAGCTTTTGTTGCTTACTGACACTGTCGGTTTTGGAATAATCATAATATGAGTGTTATTTGTGAAGGAGCGGCAAGTTGAAGACTACTATCTTCCGAGAATGATAACAACGATCACTGACCAAAGTACTGTTCCTATCGGCGATGCTGTGATTGCAACAAAAGACACCTGCATCGGTTTTGAAATTTGCGAGGAGCTATGGAATCCACAAAGGTACTTACGTTTTGGCGATTGAGTTCTATTTGCAGAACTATTTTAGAAATTTTAAATTCAAGTCACCCAGAAAAAAAAATGCATATGTATATACATATTGCTTATTCGTTTTAATTTTGTGCTATTGACATTTTTTTTGTTTGTACTACTATTAGAGCTATGGTCGGTAAAATTACCTTTACAGTACATATGGTACTGCTTTCCCGCACGCGTGCGGGGATGAGCACTTTCCGTGCATATGTCGAAACTTTAAATAGTAATATGTACTGTAAAACGTTGTACGATACACGTGCGAATAGATAATTCGCAACTCGTGTGGATTTAAAACACTCTCTTCGGTCGTGTTTTAATTTATCACCACTCGTTGCGAATTTCCTATTTTCTGCACTTGTATCGTAAATATTAACTATTACAGCAAGTACTTATGGTGCTACTTTCTCGCACGCGTGTGGGAATTGGAGCACTTTCCGTGCATATTTCGAAACTTTAAAGAGCCATGTGTACTGTAAAACATTGTACGATACACGTGCGAATAGTTGATTCGCAACTCGTGTCGATTTAAAACACTCCCTTCGGTCGTGTTTTAATTGATCACCACTCGTCACGAATTTCCCATTTTTTTGCACTTGTATCGTAATTAACTATTCTGAAAATGTTATACAAAAAAGGTGTATTTCTATCTCCTCTTGGGGTTCAATGTCCTTTTATGGAACAGAGTTGCTTTTGTTTTGTTTCTTTCTATTTTGAAACAAAACAAATTCAACTCTATTTTCTAATACCATTGATTCCAATTCGATTGCCAATTTTCCTTGTATGGGGGGCCGCTAGAGGTTAAAAGTATTTTTTGCTTTGATCGTAATACGACATCAAGTTTTGTATACTTGCGTGAAAAAAAAAAAAAACTTGTAGACATATCAATCATATTAATATGTTGTAATTGTAGACGAAAGTACAATTTGTATTTAAGAGGATTTTCTGTACGCCCCTAGCACCGTGCATACAAACCATTTATTTATCTACAAATATTTTAGCCGTCACATCGCCCTCGGCCTGGACGGCGTAGAGATCATAGCGAACGGCTCAGGAAGTTACATGGAACTCCGCAAGGCATACGTCATCGTAGATCTGGTTAAGAGCGCAACCTTCAAAAGCGGAGGCGCATATCTGTTCAGCAACCTCCGGGGCTGCGACGGACAGAGGATCTATTTCAACGGGTGCTCCTGCGTTGCCTTAAATGGACAAATTGTCAGTCGAGGGCTACAGTTTGCTTTGGTGGATGTTGTAAGTTATTTCGTTTATGGTAACGTGGGTTCAGTTTTTGAAAAATCATGGCGCTTAACTTCATCGGTTCGAAACCTGATTAAAAAACTTTCGCTCGATAGAAAAAAAAACACGAAGATAGGTCTAAAACGCACCTTTAAAAATTTGAAAAAATATTTGCACAACAGCTTAAAATTTGAAAATTGCTTCTATAATGCAGTTTTATTTTTGACCGCACTCGTCGATTACTTTTTTTTTGTTCAAAATTAGTACATAAATAGAATTTAATAACAATGATATCCATGATCCCTGGCCGCGTAACGTTACAATCGTTCACGCTTCGTAGCGTATCGTAGCTATCTCTCTCTATCACTTCCATATTAGTGCGACTGTGACAGTTGCGTTTCGTTCGCCACGGCGCGAGAACGATATGCACGTTGGCTACGCGGCCAGAGGGCCTACCGCGAACCACGTTCGACGTGTTGCCTCCCTGTCACGCTTACGTACGAATTTACAAGTGCAACAGAGAGGCAACACGTAGAACGTAGGCCCTCAGTGCCTAGCGAGCTGCGACCTGACCTCACGGCGCCGGCGCCTTAAATTGCTCAGTCTTTATAAAACATTGCAGATTTAAGGGCCCTTTTCTCTATAAGCTTGCCAAAAATTTATTAATTTTATAAATTCAAAGACCAATTCGTACTTTAAATTTGACAGCTAATATAGGTGATTAAACTGATCACTGATTAACAAACCAAACGAAACATTACATGGTACAGTCACGTCTGAAAATATCGATACGAAAAATGTCAATGCCCGATTTAGAGGTCTGGAGGCCTCGGGCAATAAAGGAGTGGAGGCCCCCTGGCCCCAAATTAATTTCAAATATAATGGTAAATTCCTCACGTCTCTATTGTGGGGGGGCCCTCTTTTGTGGAGGCCCCGGGGCTGTAGCCCCGCTTGCCCTCCCCTTAATCCGGCCCTGAAAAATGTGCTTAAAATATGTATACACTTGCTTAATAAAAGAGCAATAAAGTTGTGTATGCTTTTGCTTGGCACTTTTTTCGTATCGATATTTTCAGACGACCGTACAGTGCCATCTGTTTCAGCTGTTAAACTAGGGATAACGATGTTTTTTTAGACTTTACATCTCTTCTGCTATCAATATATCTTGTGCTTCTATAGTGGTTTATGTGACTGCTACATAATGAAAGGCATTAAAATACGAGTTTGGGTTTATGTAACGAGCTGAAAGCGTGTCAGAGAGCAGAAAGAAACATCAAACGTGTGTTTTAATGCCTAATTATGTACAATTACATAACACTGTTTTATCTACACGCATATTTTAAGCTCTCTAATGTGTGTTCAAGAACCGCATGCTACGACCGCCATTGCGGCATTTGATCACACTGCAATTGGCATTTCATTTCGTATAAAACGTCATCTCGACTGATTTTAGAAATGAGGACGAATAAAATTACTTTGTTTTTCACAAATGTTGAAATTTGAATGTCATTATGAAATCGATATCGACGTTAATATTACGCAATGATAACATTTTCACAGATAAGAAATTTGTTCTAACAAAACAGTTTATCTTTATGCTAGCCGTGATTTGCGCTTTATGAGCGCATCATAGAAGGGTTATGATTATGATATGTGTGTAGATACAATTTATTATTATATGTTAGAGTCTCACGGGAGTTGTATATTTTCGGGCCGATTCGAAGAATGATTAAGACACGTCTAAGATCTTGGAAAGATCTTTAAAAGACCGATAACTAAACGACATGTCAAAATTGACGTTTATTTCGATTCCGGTGCGATCCCAATAAGATCTATCTACGATATTTCTAACGTCAAAGTGACATTGGTTGCCCGAACCGAGCTGCTTCTGTCAATTATACGACATACAAACGATATCTAAATGAGAACTTATCTAAACCAGAACTTACCGTTATCGTATTTCATTCTTCGAATCGGACCGTTTGTTGTATTAAAGTTCAAATTCCAATGTGTTACACACTAGGTATGCTTTAATCAAATACCTACATTCTATATAGGTTCCCCATGGAACCGATATGAAAATTATGAAAAAGAAGTACCTCTGGGACCTTACGTTTCGTCTCGGGCCCTCAAACTGTTCATTAAAAGCTCAACGAGGTTGCGGAATGTTAGGGTTGGCAACGCGCATGTAACTTCTCTGGAATTGCAGGCGTACATAGGCTACGGAAGCTGCTTACCATCAGGCGGGCCGTATGCTTGTCGCGATTCTGTGGTTAATCCCATGGAGAAATTTGTTTAGTATGACCATCTTTACACATTCTTAACTTTCAGGACACGACCCCAAAATCACCCAGTATTTCATTTCATTTCATTTATTCAACATTAAAAGTCATGTGCATTACAGAAGATGTTAGTTGGATGTAGTCAGTACATGACACCCGGATAGGGCGCATAATGTTAGTACTTATGAGGTACCTAATTACCTACTTATATACTATAGTACTTATAAATTCGTGCATATTCGCTTATCAACGTTATTTATAATATTATACAAACGCATATCTACCTATTATATTACAGTCGCCATCAGATATATCGGAGCGGCCGAGGTGCTCACAAATATCTGAACACTCCTCTATCGTTAAGGCGTTAAAGCGCTTGTTCAGATATTTTTGAGCATCTCGGCCGCTCCATCTGATGGCGACAGTACATTATTTATTCCGTGCTTTAAAATGCTTTTAATTTCCAGGAAGTAGTGGTAGCAACGATAGACCTGGAAGATATCCGGTCATACCGAACACAAATCCGCTCCCGGTCGCACCTGGCCGCTTCTAGCCCGCCGTTTCCGCGGATCACCGTCGACTTCGCGCTGTCGGATGACGACGATGCCTTCCTGACCACAAGTCCCCCTATCGATTGGAAGTATTTGACGCCGGAAGAAGAAATTGAGCTCGGTAAGTCTAACCACACACCTTTCTTCTTCTTCTTCTTTCCGTCTCCGACATGTTTAACGAAAGATACTGCAATTCGTTTCGACATAATTAATTGCAATAAAAAAACGTACTTAGAAAGTAAAAACTTCTAGAGCAGAAACGTATCACTTTCTGCACACTTCATAGAACAACAATGGCCCAATTTCAGAGCATGAGAAATGATAACTCACGCTCGCTTCGTTTGCTCGGCTTCGCGCGCTGTTTGGTCATGGTCAAACCTACCACGCTCCTCCTCGCTTCGCTCGTCGTCGTGTTTTTGGACTCTGACAGAGTACCGTGGAAACCCTCGTCAAAATTAGTTTAGATTGAAAAATCCTAGTTAAAACTAGTTTTCACAAAGGCACGTTGCGAAAACTAGTTAACTAGGGGAAGCCCGATTTCACTTAAAACGGGTTTATACAGTAACATTGTATATGTTCTTATTGAATTCCTTTAACTTCAGGGTATGGGCACAAAATGATGATGATCTTTCCGGCCGATTTCGACCATGGCGATCTTCGAGGTGAACCCCTGTGCACATTGAGGGCACGTGAGGACACCATCTACGTAGTGGTAGTGAATGGACGCAGGCTGGCGCGTTTTAGCTCGTCGCGTATAGCATCGAGGTCAGCTTTACGTTGCTCCTCGAAATCGCGCACATTGCCCTGCACAAACCTTCCCACTGAGAGGCGTCAATGTTGCATCTTTTCATGTAGCCCTTGACCCCACGACAGACCAAAAAAGCGATAGTTCGAAGTCGTGAAAGCGGATATGAGCGTAAACGGGCTCCCAGGATCGCGCAAAGTGGAGGGAGCAAGTAGGAAAGCGGACCCTGACAAAGGCCGGGATAACGCTATGTAGAAGAAGAAAGTAGCTGGTAGCTATACGACACGTTAATTTATTTGATAAAAAAATATTTTATATGTTATGTCTTAATGCTAAATAATATCGAATAGATCATCATTTAGAGTTAGTAGGTTATTTGGTTTACTAACCAGTTTCTAGTGTTTATAAAAATCATTTTAAGTATATTGCTTAGTCGGGCGTCTGGCTGAAATTAGGCTATCATTGACATAGAAATCGAATCTGGTGGCCTAGCGGTAAGAGCGTGCGACTTGCAATCCGGAGGTCGCGGGTTCAAACCCCGGCTCGTACCAATGAGTTTTTCGGAACTTATGTACGAAATATCATTTGATATTTACCAGTCGCTTTTCGGTGAAGGAAAACATCGTGAGGAAACCGGACTAATCCCAACAAGGCCTAGTTTATCCTCTGATGGCAGTCGCTTTCGTAAAAACTAGTGCCTACGCCAAATCTTGGGATTAGTTGTCAAGCGGACCCCAGGCTCCCATGAGCCGTGGCAAATGCCGGGACAACGCGAGGAAGAAGATTGACATAGAAATCGAAGTTGTTTTTTTTATTTTATATTCTGATTGTAATAGGGTTTACCTGGCATTGTTATGCTAACCTATGAATTTTAGATGATTTGGCATAAAAAATGTGGTCTTATGATTAAAACAAAAATGTATGGAGCGGGAACAAAAGATCTATATACATATATCGAGACATATAGGTATATAATATGCTTAATCGTCTGATCCACCAACCACCAACCTCGAAAATGCGGAAAAAAAATTGGGTGCTTCATACATCTTGGCTGTCTGACCTTGACATTTTCTAATAAATTTTTTTTTGCGCGATTTTGGGGTCGGTCCTATAGTAAAAGTTGCTCAGTATGGCCTATGTATTCAGCCCGTAAATTATTGCAGGTGACTAAATAAACAGCCTATATATGACAGTCATAATATTCAATTCTATTGACAGCTTTTAAAGTTCAAATTTAAACAATTTTTTTATGACATGCGTTAAGTGGTTAAGTTTATATCTAAATGAGTTGAAACATAAAGTATATTATTATAGTGTATATTATATATTATAAAGGCAGTTGTAGTCATAGCGGTCATAGGGGATCTACTCTCGACAGCGCGGTGTAAATGCGATGAACGTAAAAACATTCAACAAACTCATGAATGGGTCTAAAAAACACTTCAAAAACTCTAAAGCCCTAAAAGGCATTAAAGGTAAGGGCATTTATTCGTGTGATGAGCATGGATATTTGTTCCTGAGTCATGGATGTTTTCTATGTATTTAAGTATTTATAAATATGTATATATTATATATATCGTTGTCTAAGTACCCGCAACACAAGCCTTATTGAGCTTACCGTGGGACTTAGTCAATTTGTGTTATTTGTCCTATAATATTTATTTAAAGGATTCGATTTGCCGCAGTGATTTTGAACTTTATTTTATAGTGATAGAGTTAAATTTTGCGTAATTTCTGACACTCATAATATTAGAACGTTTTTTTGATCAATATCCTTTACAAATCCCCATTAACGTGACGCGATTGTCATGGTTTTTGAATAAATATCAGTATTGTTTGTTTGATGCAGGTCCAGCGTGTTGGTTGTGGGACTACCTGCGCCGCTCGGGACAGGGTGGGTTCTTCCTGCCGCTGAGCGGCGGCGTGGACTCGACCAGCACGGCCTGCATTGTGTTCTCTATGTGCACTCAGATATGCGACGCTATACAGAAAGGAGGTACCGTCCTAACATCTCAATCTGCAGGCCGTTGCAAGAAAAATTACCAGACAAAGGGCCTGGCCGGAATGCCATAGTAAAATCGCCCTTGATTGAATATGAAATATTTTTATGCACGTTTATTTGTATTATTATAAACTAGGGAATGCAAACCGGTTTTAACGGAAACCCAAAACCGGGTTATTAGAATTTGAAAAAAACCGGTTTCGGTTTTATTCGGTTTTTTTTTATTTACCTAAGTTGCATGTTTTATTCATTATAAGGGTATAAATCGGTCCTAAACCGGTTGAATCGACATCAAATCAAATAATGTGGTGTTGTGTTAGTTTGATCATTTGTAACGCTAAATGAATTTTTACGGTACAAAATACAAAAATACGAAAGATTTAAATAATTTAAAGTATTGCCAGTGGCAGGACATCCGTGCTGGTGTACGAATTGTATAGTAGTACTTTTTAATAAAAATGGGTATAAAAGGTCTTATTTATAATTTTATCATGCGATGCGCTATAGAAAAATTCCACGTAATCAATTATATCAATGGCAGCTTTAGAGTCTTTTGTTGGTTCGGTGATAACGACTTACCGACAACCTGTTTAGTCTCTTTCGCACTAATAAGAAAGAGTAGTTCAAACCCGAAAGAATGGAATTACTTGACTACCTGTGTTTGCCCAGTTTAAGCTAACACCATCAGTTTCTAATATATTAGAAGACAGCGAAAAACTTAGAGCAAGATTTCGGATTGGGCCATTTGATTTAAGACAAATAACATTAAATTATAAATTGATATTGTCATATATTTAAATGTCTAAACAACAAACCAAAAAAATAATTTAATAAAATTGGTTTGTTCCTAATCCTAGTTACAAATAACATTAATTCATTTGACAATTCCCATACAATACAATAAAATAGTCAGATATTGTCTTTAATTTCGTGATAAAATCGTGTATATACTATACTAGCATTCGTTTTTACACATGAAGCAATCTTTTCTTTATTCCATGGCGATGAATTTAAGAATTGTTGATTCTAAAAACCGAAATCGGTTTTAACCGGTTTCGGTTTTTTTTTGTAAAACCGAAGAAAAAACCGGTTTTGAAAAACCTCCGGTTTTTGCATTCCCTATTATAAACATAATCTTATTAAATATCGTGCCCTAAATTCTTACCGTTTGCGAAAAAAATCAAAAGCAGTTTATTTTCTGCAAAACTACGTAACCGATTTACTTGTTCTTAGGATATTTATACACTTGCAAGTTTGCGAAACCTCCCATATTTTGATATAATATATTTTAGTTTTACAAAACTTTTACTAGTGGATGGATCAACAACTTCGACTTTCAAGTTATTTGTTTCAGTATACATATATTCTAATCGATACAATACTTTGACCCGTCACTACGTTTTTTAAACTCTTATCGAATATGGTATCTAGCTGCTTTGCATACGTGCCAAAAAAAAAAAAATATGCCGCTGCCGCCCACCGTACCCGTGTAAAGGTTTCCTTTTTACTTTTTGAGGTACGGGACACTAAAAAGAAATCGGTCTCATAGTCTACGAGTAATCGGTGAATATACATTAAAAAGTAACAATCTCCACTAATGGATACCCTCAATTCTTTTAAAGGCTTGTGCACAAATCACGCGAGGTTCGATAGGGGGGAGGGGGCATGAAAAAATCACGACAGATCACGTTAAGTTAATAAGGAGACCTCACGTGTATTTTTTTATAGTGAACGAAACTAAGATAAAATATCTACTACATACATTTTCTCGGTTTCGTTAAACATAAATCTTCACTTAGCACTTCAAAATAGCGAGTATAAACAGGATTTGCTCTATACAATACTATTACTATTTATCTTAAAATTAGGTCGAATGAAAAAAAAAATACACGTGAGGTTATGTGGGGGAGGGGGGGTTAGCCAAGAATCTCACCAAATATCACTAGGGGGGGGGGGAGGGGGGGTCAAAAAAGTAGCCGAAAAAACCTCGCGTGATTTGTGCACAAGCCCTAAGCCGGTTAAAAATTAAATAAAAAATTCACACAATTTGCTTCCAGAAAGTCAAGTGTTATACGATGTGCGTAAGATTCTGTGTCAGGCGGACTACACGCCGTCCGACCCTATGGAGCTGTGCAACAGACTTCTCGTCACTTGTTACATGGCCACTGAGAACTCCAGCCAGGAAACCAAACAGAGAGCTTCACAGGTACATACAACACAAAACACTCTTTATTAAAACAACAATACAATCAATACAACAAAAAAAACAATACTATGGATACACGTTGGACGACTTGTCTGGCCTAGTGGGCCCTGTCAACGAAGCCGATGGTCCCGGGTTCAAATCCTGGTAATGGCATTTATTTGTGTGATGAGCAAGGACATTTGTTATCTATGTATAATGTTATTGTGTCCGTTGGGATACGGCGAAGTAAAATAAAACAAATTGTGTTGCTCTGAAAAGAGATTACATTTTTATTAAAAACAATGGTACGATGTATGCATGTCCTGGACCTTTCATGAATCAAATAAAGTAATACCTCTTTTTGACGTGACAACGTCTTATAATTCGATGGAGCCGGCTGCACGCACGAAAAAACATGACTCATGCGGCGTTACCTCGCTCCGAGGCGTTGCATTTAAGGCTTGAAGTGCAAGCGAGAGCGCGCAACGAGCGACAAAGAGGCACAATCGGCCTCCGCGTTCGGCAGCAATTGTATTTATGCGTACAAATAAATGTAAGTAACTTGATCAATTCAATTGTGATTTCTATTTACCTCCTTCTCTATATCCATACTAAATATCTATCAAACAAATAAAATTAAAATTTTCTTTTGAAAAACGAAACCATTCCATCAGTATTTTCTTATGACGTTGTCACGTTCAACTATCGTCAGTAAACCGACTTTTTTTCATCAAACAATATAGTACATTGTGCAACGAGGGGGGTAAGTGAAATTTTGGATACGAGGGTGGTTATTTTTGCAATCGTATCGCTTTTTTCTTAGTATTGTTGATTCACTAATTCATAAATAGGTTCTCATTGCCAGTTAAAACTATGTCAAGTGTTAAAACCACGACATTTTCCTTAAAAAAAGTGTGAAATAATAGTACATTGTGCAACGAGGGGGGTAAGTGAAATTTTGGACACGAGTGTGATTATGTGTATGGGTGAGTTTGCAATATTCTTACCCCCGGAGTTACACACAATGTTTTTCATCAAACTTGCAAAGAAAAAACTAAAATTTAAACGAAATAATTCTTAAATACGGTGACATATCAAACATTCGTCCGCCATTTTGTAATTTCTTGACAGGTTAGCATCGAGGGCACAGACCTATTCGGCATTCAGCCACGATTGAAAATTATGTAAAATATTTTAAACGGCTGTTAAATTAATCTATTATTTACTTTTAAACATAAACAAAAATATTAAATTATAAACGTCAGTATTTTAAAAGTAAAACTCATTTATGGTACTAGGTTTGTACGAATAAGTGACATAATATAAAAAAAGCTATGTTTTAATAATTAAGCTTTTTTTCTTCACAATCCATAACTCCCGCGGGAACAAAATAGGCCTTTGTCCTTCAGTACATCTTTATGAAATAAGACCTTTTTCGAGCAAGTGTGTTGAAAACAAAATTTGTCCCATTTTACTTTAGACAACAAGGTTCCAATGAAAAATAGGAAAATGTTATCTCGACAGTTCAACCCTTTTCCAGGCCGCACCAATCTACAAGGTTTTCCCAAAAAAGCCAAATATATTCCAATTAATCCAGCTTCGATGATTCATTTGAAGACAAGTAACATTTCCTGAAAGTGTAATCTAATTTGAACCTTAAATCGTAATGCTAAAGTTGAAATTCTAATGGCGCGTATGTGTTCGATAAATCGTACTATGCCAGTAGGGCTAAGATGGTTGGCTCTTTATCATTTGTCACCATGCCTGTCACGTTCTAACAACTACGTAAGTGCGAACGTGACGGGCATAGTGACAAGCGTTAAAATTGGAACCATGCTGCCACTACTGGATAAGGGTTAAAGACTTAGGCTGGCGTGTTTCAGCTAGCAAGCCAAATAGGCAGCTACCACTTCCCGATCGCGATCGACGCGGCCGTGAGCGCCGCGCTCGGGATCTTCACGGCCGCCACCGGGCTCGTGCCCAAGTTCCGCGCCCAGGGGGGCTGTCCGAGGCAGAATCTCGCTTTGCAAAACATACAGGTGAGAATGGACCTTATGTACTCGTATAGGTTTAATTACGACTCGGAACTGAAATGACGAGACGCGACTTAGTACATAGTACTCCCTTTATTGCAGAATTTTTCAAAACGCACCGAAACGAACTGAATCGTACTTAACCGGAGCGAATACTTGAATAATAAACTATGTATCTTTATCTAGAAAGATTAAGGGGAGAGGTTTCTGCCCAGCTGTGGGACACTATAAAAAAAAATGTTATTTATTCAGGTGTCAAGTCATTACATTACAATAATAATTACAACGCAAATATACAATTAAATTAAATATACAATTAAATTGTTCTAGACTAAAATTAAAGCTAATTAAATAGGTGCAGCGGGGAAACCTTGCTCATATAGTAGCAGGTTGCATACACTACTTTAACAATGCTGTTCGCCGATTCGCTCACTCCCGACGAACGACCAGTGCCTTTTACGCATTATAGCGTAAAAGTCATCTACTCTGTTCTCGGCGAACATACCAGACGCACTACACCGCCACGGTAGCCGTAACATTGCACGAAACGCGTTGTTGTACTGTACTCGAAGTCTATTGAACGATCGTTTCGTGAAATGGTACCACAGCTGGCTAGTGTAGAACGCCTGACAGCACGCCTTGAACAAAGTTATTGTGGCTTGGTCGGAACAGTGAGCAAACCGACGTGCCAGCATGTTGCTTCTCATCGCTACGGCCCGCCGCTGTCTTTCGAGATCGTCATCGTCCTTTAATCTCTCTGTCAAAACATGCCCTAGATACTTAAAACTACTTACACATTTTAATTCTGTCCCGTTTGGCCTAAAAGGTGGAACGAAATCTGGGCCCTTATCATATTATAAACAATTAATTCTGATTAACTACACTATACTACCACTATAACGGCTATAACGGGCTAAGAGAAAAAAAAGAAAATAGCAATGACGTGGGCTCCATATATTCCAGGCACGTCTTAGAATGGTGCTTTCATACCTTTTCGCCCAACTGATGCTGTGGGCGCGCGGCCGGCCCGGCGGGCTGCTGGTGCTGGGCGCGGCCAACGTGGACGAGGCGCTGCGCGGCTACGTGACCAAGTACGACTGCTCCAGCGCCGACGTCAACCCCATCGGCGGCATTTCCAAGACGGACCTGAAGGCCTTCCTGCTTTACGCTAAGAGTCGGTGAGTTCCAGTCTTATTTATAAGTACCCACGCCACACGCCTTCTTGAGTTAACTGTAGGACTTAGTTCGTGTAATAATACTAATCATTTCCTATAATATTTATTTATGTAATATGCTCAGCTCAAAATTTGCATCAAATTACTTGGCCACTCTTGTGGATAAAATGTAAATTTCTCATCAGTTTTTGACTAATAAAGAGAACCTTTACGAGCTGGTGTGGTAATATTAGTAATATCATATTACTACTTATTGTAATATTACATTACTATAGACGACGGGAAACGAAGGGTTGCAGGCCAAGTAGATATAGACGGCCGAGCGTAGCGAGGACGTTTAAGGATACGCGGCCGGCAACCCCGTTTCTCGCCGAGATTTGTATAGTGCTTTTCTCAAACCTGCAATGAAATAATAATAAAAAAATAAGATGATGATGATTGTTTTATGTCCTAATGTGATAGGTTATTGAGTGCGTCGGGTTTCAAAGGGGAACTAAAATTTGCGCTAAACACACGTTTTAGGACATACAGCCCTATAAAGTTTTTTTTTTTCAGTCATGCAGAAATTATAAAGGGCTGTATCTCCTACACCGTGCGTCGTAGCGCAAAAATAATCAAATTTTCGTTCGTCTTTGTAACTCGGAAATAATATTTAACAATTACAAGAAAGAAAAAAAAAGAAAAAGACAAAAAAATATGAAATTCCTTTACATATCATCTTCACTCACCGCACTGATATGAGGTATTTCCGGACCTAATTTGAAGTAACTCATATCAACTATTCATTACAAGTTTGAGAAAAAATACATTTCTTTATATGTTGGTTTACTAGTAATCACTAAGCCTTCCAAGTGTGCATCTAATATTTCAGACGATATGACGTACTTAAGATAAAAAATTACCGTGAAACCCACACAAGGAATTTTGTTTAACAGACTTTATATAGAACAATACTTTCGTTTACGTATATGTAACATGATAGGGGAGCCACCGGCATGTTACAATTTATACGTTTTTGAAGAATAAAGAGTGCCTTTACGAGTCGGTGTAGTGAAAAATATATCATCGACAGGTTCTTCTTGCCTTCGCTGTCGGAGATCCTGCAAGCGCCGCCCACCGCCGAGCTGGAGCCGCTGACGGACGGGCAGACCACGCAGACGGACGAGCAGGACATGGGCATGACGTACGCCGAGCTGTCCGAGTTCGGGCGGCTCCGCAAGGCGCAGCACTGCGGGCCCTACACCATGTTCCAGAAGCTCGTGCACAAGTGGAGCGCCCAGTGCACGCCGCGCGAGGTCAGTCACGGCTACACTTGCTATCCGCAGGTTCCGTCCGAGGCCCTACAAGCACCGCCCAGCTGCAGCCGCTGACGGACGGGCAGACCACGCAGACGGACGAGCAGGACATGGGCATGACGTACGCCGAGCTGTCCGAGTTCGGGCGGCTCCGCAAGGCGCAGCACTGCGGGCCCTACACCATGTTCCAGAAGCTCGTGCACAAGTGGAGCGCCCAGTGCACGCCGCGCGAGGTCAGTCACGGCTACACTTGCTATCCGCAGGTTCCGTCCGAGGCCCTACAAGCACCGCCCAGCTGCAGCCGCTGACGGACGGGCAGACCACGCAGACGGACGAGCAGGACATGGGCATGACGTACGCCGAGCTGTCCGAGTTCGGGCGGCTCCGCAAGGCGCAGCACTGCGGGCCCTACACCATGTTCCAGAAGCTCGTGCACAAGTGGAGCGCCCAGTGCACGCCGCGCGAGGTCAGTCACGGCTACACTTGCTATCCGCAGGTTCCGTCCGAGGCCCTACAAGCACCGCCCAGCTGCAGCCGCTGACGGACGGGCAGACCACGCAGACGGACGAGCAGGACATGGGCATGACGTACGCCGAGCTGTCCGAGTTCGGGCGGCTCCGCAAGGCGCAGCACTGCGGGCCCTACACCATGTTCCAGAAGCTCGTGCACAAGTGGAGCGCCCAGTGCACGCCGCGCGAGGTCAGTCACGGCTACACTTGCTATCCGCAGGTTCCGTCCGAGGCCCTACAAGCACCGCCCAGCTGCAGCCGCTGACGGACGGGCAGAAGCTTCGAGCAACACCGGCTTCCGACACGTCGTAAGGAGCCTAGGCGATATCTTACCGTACAAATCTTTCTGCCATTATTTGCGGGGGGAAACGTTCACACAGTCGCACTTCTCACTCACTACATACAAAATCCAATCTGTAATGACGATACAAATACATAGAAAATGACACACGTCAAAGACAAATCTTGCACACCTCGATCTATTTTTGTGTACAGATGAGTCACAACATGCACCGCCGTAGGCACAGTTGTGCCAATGCTTTGGCAGAGAGGAAATAGTATGAATGCCGTCTCTCTTCCCTGTGTTGCTCGAAGGGCAGAAGCGTAACAACTCTGCATAAAATAAATAAATACTTTTGTTTAACAAATAAGGTAGCTAAAAAAATCTCCTTAGATAATTTCAACTATGGGTATCGCTTCTTTTCTTAGTATTGTTGATCCACTAATTCATAAATAGGTTCTCATTGCCAGTTAAAACTATGTCAAGTGCTAAAAACACGACATTTTCCTTAAAAAAAGTGTGAAATAATAGTGCATTGTGCAACGAGGGGGGTAAGTGAAATTTTGGATACGAGGGTGGTTATTATTAAAGGCCCGAGTTTGCAATATTCTTACCCCCGAAGTTACACACAATGTTTATCATCAAACTTGCGAAAAAAAAAACTAAATTATAAACGTAATAATTCTTAAACATTATCAACAGTGATCGGCACGACCCGTGACGCACCGCGGGATTGCGAGCAGAAATCATAATATGGACATGATTAGATTATAACATAACTCCGTGATTTTGTTAAATAGAATAATTTTATTGTATGATATATATTTGCAAATATACGATAAAGTGTTAAATAAGCTTATAAAATGTATAATTAATTATTAAATAAAAAATTGATATATTTCGAATGTTGAATATTTCAATTTGACAGTTTGTGAAATATTAAGTAGCGGCACGTAATTTTGCACTCATACAAAATACGTAAGTGTTAAAACGGTGTAACCATTTCAAGTGCAACTAAACCCTTCGACCGACTACCTGGCTTATCGAAGGTCATTTGCGAATTTTCTATTGTTTGCGTTTGTTTAAACTGGTGCGGTGAAAAAAAGACGGCTAATTGAAATGCCTAAATAAAGAGTTAATGCCATCCTTTTCTAGTTTACTGATAAGGATTGCAACTATTTTCTAATGGCAAATATGTTTACTTATGTTCCTCGGTTCATTAAGTTCGCACGTGTTGTTAAAGTTCCTTATTATCTCAGTGTTTATTTCAACGACTTTGGCTTGTTTTACGGACTCGATAATCTCTTATGTTACACTAACTGGATTTCCTATTGGCTGCTGATTGGACAAAGTGAACTGTTGCTCGTTGGTGTCCTGAATATGACGCGTAGGAGAACTCGGACCTTTCCTCAAACGAACGAACTTGATGTCATTTTATTTAATGGTAAAAATCATTCATCTTCCTGTGTGTCTGATACCTTTATGTACTATAATCGGAAATACTGACTTCCTAAAAAGACCAAAATCTCGGGGCATATCCATGTTAACATAATGATTGAGGTCATTGACACCGTGCGACACGGGTCGTGCCGATCACTGATTATCAAACATTCGTCCGCCATTTTGTAATTTCTTGACAGGTTAGCATCGAGGGCACAGACCTATTCGGCATTCAGCCACGATTAATAATTATGTAAAAATATTTTAAACGGCTGTTAAATTAATCGAATTATTTAATTTTAAACATAAACAAAAATATTAAATTATAAACGTCAGTATTTTAAAAGTAGAACTCATTTATGCTACTTGGTTTGTATGAAAAAGTGACATAATTAAAAAAAAGGGAGTTATAGCTTTTTTTTCCACAATCCATAACTCCCGCGGGAACTAAATAGGCCTTTGTCCTTCACTACACCTGCATGGAATAAGAACTTTTTCGAGCAAGTGTGATGAAAAATCTTTGCAAACTCCGCCATCTTAATACAGGTCGCAGAGAAGGTGAAACACTTCTTCCGCTGCTACGCCATCAACCGGCACAAGATGACGGTGCTGACGCCGGCGTGCCACGCCGAGGCGTACGCGCCGGACGACAACCGCTTCGACCACCGCCCCTTCCTCTACCGCGTGCACTGGAGCTGGCAGTTCAAGGCCATCGACGACGCGGTCAGTGCCACGCCGCTACAACTTTACAGAAACTTGGAAAACTTTCGGTTTTTCGTACTTATTTATTTTATTTATCGTCGTGTAGTACCCACAGCACAGCCTTATTGAGCTTGCTATGGGACTAGTTCCATTTATGTAAGATGATCCTTTTAACATTTATATAATATTATTTATTTATTAAATACTATTTATATATGTCCGCATTTTCTCAATTGGCGTTCAAGAGCTTAAATGAAGAAATATTATTTTTTTTAATAAAAATGCGTTTTTGTTAAGGTTGCACACATGACGAAGCAAAAGGGGGCAGTGAAAAGCGATGGCGATCGGCAAGTTAAAAACGAGCCAGTGAAACCCACCGGCAGCGCTCCCTTCAACATACGCGGCGATCGTAAAGGAGTTCTCATATAAACAATTATATTATCACTATCTTCTTCTTCCTCGCGTTGTCCCGGCATTTTGCCACGGCTCATGGGAGCCTGGGGTCCGCTTGACAACTAATCCCAAGATTTGGCGTAGGCACTAGTTTTTACGAAAGCGACTGCCATCTGACCTTCCAACCCAGAGGGGTAAACTAGGCCTTGTTGGGATTAGTCCGGTTTCCTCACGATGTTTTCCTTCACCGAAAAGCGACTGGTAAATATCAAATGATATTTCGTACGTAAATTCCGAAAAACTCATTGGTACGAGCCAGGGTTTGAACCCGCGACCTCCGGATTGCAAGTCGCACGCTCCTACCGCTAGGCCACCAGCGCTCCCAATTATATTATCACTATAGATATAATAAATAAATTTCTTTACTTCAGACTTTGGTTGTCCTTAGACTTATTAGTATTACACGAACTTACAACTATGTTAGTAACAATACAATATGTGAATTAAAATTAAACTTACATATACTTATTACATCTGTACTCTAAATGAATATAGCATGCTCTAACAGAAATATGTTTTCAGTATCACGATTCGATGGCCAAACTTTAACCGAAATGCTTTTTTGGATTGTCTTTATGTTATTAATACTCTCGTGTCTGCTGTTCTGTTATGGCGAGATTAGTAGAGAACAAAAATAGAATGAAACAGAAATTGTTAGAGTATAAAAAAGGCCGCATACTTATTTTTTTACATGCTCGTAGTACCAAAGATACATTGATTGAGTAAGACGCATAAAATCTAACATTAGTAGCTCCGTCAAAAGTTGACGTTTGACAATTCAGTAACATTTTCAACTTAACTAGCGATATTATTTCCAGCTACTTTCACAACACTAAACTCCATCCTTCACAGACCTGACGAATTCTTTGATATTATTAAAATTAAACATGCATTACTGATTATATAGTTCTTTATTATTTTATTATTTACGTATATAGCATACTGTATACGTATATTTATTATTTGTATATGTTTTGCCTACCTTTGCCTTTTGTATACCTACGTGAACCTAGGCTACGGCCATACAAGCAAAATTACGCTCTAATTTTAAAATGACATGCTTATATTACATGAACATGCAAATAACATCTTGAATACTAGTTTTCGTACCCGTTGTTGACTAATTTTATTATTTAATTTCTTACATCCTTTTGGATATGAAAACGTAAATTGAACTCAATAATAATTTATTATAGAAATTAAATAATAAAATTAGTCAACAACGGGTACGAAAACTAGATGTTATTTGCATGTTCATGTAATATAAGCATGTCATTTTAAAATTAGAGCGTAATTTTGCTTGTATGGCCGTAGCCTAGGTTCACGTAGGTATACAAAAGGCAAAAGTAGGCAAAACATATACAAATAATAAATATACGTATACAGTATGCTATATACGTAAATAATAAAATAATAAAGAACTATATAACCAGTAATGCATGTTTAATTAAATAATCAAGCTATTTTCGTTGACTGAATAAATTTTATATTAGGTATAGGAAAATTATTTATCCAAAATCCGATTACTCTCTAAACTTGGGTCACATATATTGTAACTAGCCCTAGCACAGGCCCCGCTCTTTTTGGGCTGTTACTGCACACTACGTCTTTAAACGCTGGTTTCAATTAAAATGTATAAATAGATATAGTGAAAAGTTTGCTGTACATATTTAATGAATAATAATAATTAAAAAAAATGTTTTGAATGTCAAACTAGGGGGCACGTTTTTTTCTTAGACTTCACCTCTCTGTTACAATCAATATCTTTGGTAGTACGTAAGTAAAGTTTAGTTTACCAATATTGTTTGGCAATCCAAGGAAAAATGTATACCTCTTAAACACGACACCCGTCGGCCAGAAGTCGGCGCACTCGATGGCGTGATCGAAGCTGGAACAACTTCAGTTAGAATGGTACTTCACCAGCGCCAGGCTTCTTTTCATCACACTTGCTCGAAAAGGTTCTTATTTCATGCAGGTGTACTGAAGGACCAAGGCCTATTTTGTTCCTGCGGGAGTTATGGATTGTGAAAAAAAACTCCCTAGGGAGTTATAGCGTCTTTTGTGAAAAAATTGTGTTTATGTTTAAAATTAAATAATTTGATTAATTTAACAGCCGATTAAAATATTTTTACATAATTTTCAATCGTGGCTGAATGCCGAATAGATCTGTGCCCTCGATGCTAACCTGTAAGAAATTACAAAATGGCGGACGAATGTTTGATATGTCACCGTATTTAAGAATTATTTCGTTTAAAATTTAGTTTTTTCTTCGCAAGTGTGATGAAAAACATTGTGTGTAACTCCGGGGGTAAGAATATTACAAACTCGGGTCTATAATAATCACCCTCGTATCCGACATTTCACTTACCCGCCTCGTTGCACATTGTACTATTCAAGAGGGGCTGGTTTTTCGTGGAACATTATCAATATCTTACTCGTAGTAGGTAGTTTGTACTAGTATTAGGACTGTAACCTTCAAGAGGATAATTTGTGTGCAATAAGGTCGTGTATACCTACATATTTTTGGCACTTTGTCCATGTGAATATTTAAAACCTTAGTGATGCTATATTTCTTAACTAACAATATGTGATAAATTTGTTTGCATAGAGACTTTACGTAAATCCATGTTTACACAACTGGGGTGATACGTTGAACAATTAAAATTTGGTATATTTTATCGTCATAAAATATGTGTAAATGTTTTTGTCATTGAATGTATTGATTTGAAATAGGTAGGTACATTTACCTTGAATAACTTGAGCAACTTAGCCTTGCTTATACAATAATTTGGATTTACCAAACTTGACACGAGCGAGATGGATTTTAATTTTTTTTTGTAGGCTGTTTAGAAAACGTGAATTCAAACAAATTAAGGGTACACAGAAAGAACACGTCTAGTCTTTCTTCGGAAATAGTACATTACGATACAAGTGCGAAAAATAGGAAATTCGAAACGAGTGGCGATAAATTAAAACACGACCGAAGGGAGTGTTTTAAATCGACACGAGTTGCGAATTACCTATTCGCACATGTATCGTACAACGTTTTACAGTACATATGGCCCTTTAAATGTTCGACACAGTAACGTAATATACTACTTCTCGCACTAGTGCTATAAAGTAGCCCCATATGTACTGTAATAGTACATTACGATACAAGTGCGAAAAATAGGAAATTCGAAACGAGTGGCGATAAATTAAAACACGACCGAAGGGAGTGTTTTAAATCGACACGAGTTGCGAATTACCTATTCGCACATGTATCGTACAACGTTTTACAGTACATATGGCCGTTTAAATGTTCGACACAGTAACGTAATATGCTACTTTTCGCACTAGTGCTATAAAGTAGCCCCATATGTACTGTAATAGTACATTACGATACAAGTGCGAAAAATAGGAAATTCGAAACGAGTGGCGATAAATTAAAACACGACCGAAGGGAGTGTTTTAAATCGACACGAGTTGCGAATTACCTATTCGCACATGTATCGTACAACGTTTTACAGTACATATGGCCCTTTAAATGTTCGACACAGTAACGTAATATCCTACTTCTCGCACTAGTGCTATAAAGTAGCCCCATATGTACTGTAAAATACATTTTAATCTCAAAATATTGTGTGAATGTAAATACGCACGCATACGCTCACCCGTACAATGTTAACTTCTTTACTTCTAATTGTAATGTACAGTCGAGTTCATAAATATGTATACGTTTCTTCACCTTAATCTTTTGCGATAAGGTGAAAAAATGTATACTTATTTATGAACACGACTGTAAGTGAATTGTAAAAAAAAACTTATGAGAAATAAATTTATTGAACCCAAAAAGCAGAGCTCTTAATGAACTATTACTTTCTGCTATTTCTGCTATCTTGGCTCTACCACCACCCAGTCACAATCTCTAGACAAGGAAATAGATACTCGGATAGGCAGAGCATCAACTGTTTTTGGGAGGCTTTTCGCGCGCGTATGGTGAAACCGTATGCTCACTACGTATACCAAAGTCCTTGTATACCAGACCTGCGTCCTAAGTATATTGCTGTACGCATCAGAAACATGGACTACATACGCGAAACAAGAACGCAAACTCAACGCTTTCCATATGCGCTGCCTGAGGACTATACTTGGAGTTACTTGGCATGATAAAGTTAGTAACGAGGTAGTACTCTCAGGAACACATTGCTGCAGCTTAACTGCAATGTTAAAGCAGAGAAGACTTCGCTGGCTCGGTCACGTTCATCGCATGGACCCTGAGAGATTACCACGCCAAGTAATGCTGGGTCAGATAGCGGGCGTAAAAAGACCTGTTGGGCGTCCAACTCTACGTTTTAAGGATTCCTGCAAGCGGGACATGGACAGTTTTGGCATTCGGACCGACGGTTGGGAGAAACGCGCCGAAATGAGACCGGAGTGGCGTCGCGACATTAAAGTCGGAATATCAAAGCACGACGATGACTGGCTGGAGCACCTTAAGCAGAAAAGTCTTCGTCGTGCTCTACCACCTGCGAACTCAGGATTTGTATGCGATCGATGTGGAAAGAAATGTCGCGCTGCTATAGGACTTTATAGCCACCAACGGCGATGCCCAGCCCCATAAACCCACAAGCGCCGCAACAAGCATCTACAACAGATGGTGTGGCCAATGATGATGTACTTATATCTTCTGTTAACACTTTTTTTACTTTAACTAAAACTGGTCACGGAATTAACGTACATTTTTACATTGCTCCAATCTTTAAAAACGCGATTACTCAAAATGTTACTAAAGTACCTAGACATATTCATTCTGTGTACCCTTCTTCTTAACCCTTCAAATATTGTTAATGAATTTGAGGCTATGTAGACATGTAATAATTGTCAGTGTGTTGACTATAGTAGTCTTCATGGCTATGATGGTTGCACTGTTATAGTCAGTCTATTTTTCGTCAGGTACGCTCTCAAACATAGAACTGTTTCTAATTTTGAATGTCAAATATATACGTTTAAAATGTGATAAAAAGGCACAAAACCAATTAAAACAAACGGCAATCAAACAAATAATATTTTACTATTATTTACGAAATGTAGAGCGTTGATTATTTTCCTAATAAATACAATTTTTAGACCTACTGGTATTTTGTTTTATTAGCTCCTTGGCCCATAGTAAAAGCCTGGGGGCACAATCGATGATAGAAAACGCCAATCGACACTTAAATAATGTATGGAAATTGTAATGAATCAAAATCCTTGGTACAAACAATTACTTTTATTTTACTCCAAGTTCTTACTTCAACACTCTTCAACAATCTTAACTAACAGTAGCCTTCAATGTATCTTACACCCCATGGTACGTTATATTTATACTTTCTCATGAATAGAATTGGCGGGTACAGTCAGCGTCAAATTGTTCGGTACACCATATATTTAGTATGGTGTACCGAACTATTTGGCCACGTTGACTGCTACGGAGTATTTGACGTTGACTGCACGAAGGAAGGGTCATTTTCGCGAGTACCGACAGACTAATTAACAAATATTCGGGTAAACATAATCACATTTGTTATCACGACTCACTGAATGCCATTAGTTTTACATATCTCAACACTAAATAATTATAATTTATTCTCGAAATCTTATGAAATATCACACATGACTTTTCATATCTGTAATCCCGATACATATTTTCTGAGGCGACGTGGGCCACCGCCTACGGCCTTGCGGTCCGAGGGGCCTCGCGCCTCAAATAAGTGTAACTCGGACACAACGTAAAAATGCACGTTATTTCTTACTCCACCAGACGGCCTCGCTAAATGTACCTTGCCCACAAATTTTGGTCTTGCCCCGCTACTGCATATTTTCGTTCCGTTTGAATCGTTTGGCGTTTGTCGATGTACGGTTGTCATCTTAGCTAGGCCGACTAAAGGGCCTAAGCGAAATTACTTCGCTGCCCCTCCTGCGTGTAGCTGTGGATGTATAGTTTATAATAAGGCATTAAACAAATTACTTGATATTGACCACTGCAAGCTACGAGTATTTACGATTTTACTGCAATAAATATAATGCAAGAAACCGAACCGAAACCGAAAAAAAGAAATTCTCCGAAGAACTGAAAAAAAAGGAACTTGTCTTGACGATTTTACAAATAAAAATGGAATGTTCAGACATGGTTCAGTCCAAAGATATATACATAGTGTAACACGAGGAAACCAAAAGATTATAACCACGCATTTCTGAACCCAAAAGAAGAAAAAAATGCTGTATGAAGTTTACATTGTAAAGTTCGCAAAAAAAAAGTTTTTATTTTTTGTATTTGTATATAAAAAGTAAATGTTATAGGTAAATCTGGCGATTAAAATGATTTTATCCTTTTTTTCGTAAAACCTAGTTTTTGCAAAGTGTTACTTGTCACTTTATGACATCTATCAATAAGGTATTTAGTTTAGACTATAATGGCATCATCGCAATCAAAAAGGCGTTTTGCACTAAGTTACAATACGCCTTTTAAAATTGGTATTAAAACTCTGAAACTAGGCGAATTCCAGAAAAAAATATGTGAAATTTTAGTCTATTAATGTGATAGAAATACACTGTTAAAATCTTTCGGGTTCCTGGTGTTACACCGTGTTTAACTCCGTATAAGATAAATAAAGTATAAGAAAGAAACGTACCTCGAAAAATCAAGAAAAATGTATGTACGAATAGATGGCGATATACCGTCAGGTGACAAGCAAAACTCACTAATTACCAACCACAAGTTCATAGCCATAATGAATCATATGGCTACTAAAATAAGGTTGACTTTTGTTTGTACCTTTGGCCTATGCTGGAGTAAAGGGCAACCCCGTTTGATATGCACATATCAGTGAAAGAACAGCCAGAACAGGGGTCACTAGCCATATGCTATTCTAGTTTTACTCTTGTATCGAAGGATGGCAGTAAATTTAGTAGACTACAAAACTTCCTCTATACAAAATTTTCTTTGTTCAGACTGAAGGCTCTGTTTTTATCCTGAGCAGTCATTAATGCTTATTTGAAGAGGTTTACCTAGTTCAAAGAATAAATCGTGCCTCGAATTTGGCAGCTGAAGTAGATGTCGCTGTACAACCAGTGGGGCGACATAATATTGTGTCCCAAGATTTTTATTTTCATTCCGTTACCATTTATCATAGATTTTGTGTGACGGCAACAGAATGGAAGGAACGAAAAAGGTATGGAAATATTGGGACACTTATTTTTCCTATTGGGATCATTATAAAATGGTTAATATAACCTCTCCCACATTTTTTTATTCCATTTCATTAATTTAATTTCATTTATTCACCATAAAGTAATATGTGCATTACATGGTATGTCGTTACAAACAATCAAATAATTAATATAATTCCAATACACTATAATACATAAAAAATAGTTGTTTTCAAGCAAAATAATTACGTAAATTCTATTTAATTACTTTACATTATGCAAAGTTTTTTATATCAATATCACAGTTTAAATATTCAGTCACAGAGTAGAAGGCATGCTTCCTGAAATAATTAGATATTTTATTCTTAAAGCTATTAGTTGGGAGGTTAGTTATTTCCAATGGCAGCTTCCATTTACGACCAATGGCCATGAGGAAACTTATGAGTAAAAGACTATCGATTTATTCGAAGTGGTATTTAATATCAGTTACTGTTCACAATTTTGGTTTTTCATTGGCGTCATAACGAATGCTTAGGAACATTTATGAAATCTCTTATATATATTTATTTAAAATAATTTCATTTTCCGATATTATTTACGTACACTTCTTCAATGTTTCTTACAGCCATCTTAAAAAGGCATGTTTTCTGCGAAACCTGCAACGAAACAATTATTTAGTTCAAAATGAATCAAATAATAAACTGCCGTCCAGCGATCTGTCGTCTATTACGGAGATTTGATAGGAGGTGGAGATGAAAATAATGCTCTAAAATACATATCATTATTTATTTTATTTTATTTAAAGGCACACTAAACAGACAACATTCAAATTTGTTTTTCAATATATAGAAAGGTAGGTATTATATAAGAATGCCATCCAAAATAAGCATGCACAGCGAGATAAAATTAAAACGAGCAATAACTAACCTAAAATTATAAAAAAAAATGTATATCCTAAAACTACACTAAATTAGGTACCGAATAACTAACTAACTAACTAACTATTGTGGCGCAGTGATCCAAAGAGGGTCTTGGCCTCCAAAACGAGAGAATGCCACCTGTCCCGATCCTGTGCCACTTCCTGCCAGTTGTCGGCTTTGAGTTGGCACAGATCCGCCTGTACACTGTCGCTCCAGCCGAATAACATGAATAATTTTAATATGTCAAATTGCTTAATATTAGGTATTGTGAAGTATGATGGCCGAGAACCCTAACAGCCTGCCTCTTGAATGCTGCCAGCCGTGAAACGAAAATGTCAATTTCTCTATTTTTGTATACCAAATCATTGTACTCACGGCACATTCTGACGATTGGATTGTAAAAAGAGGTATTATTTCTGTAGACCTGAAGGGCGAAAGTCTTAGGAGCACGGAATCTAAATCGAGGAGTATTGAATGTGACTAGGGATAGTAAGCTGGGTGAGTCAGTTTTATTTTTATGATGTAGAAGTTTGTGAAGGAATAATAAGTCATGTAAGAGACGACGAAATTCAGGGGAGGATATGTTAAGTGTTTGTAGTCTCTGTTCATAACTATGACGTATGAGATCATGTTTGTAACGATAGGACATGAGCCTAATGCATTTTTTCTGAATTCGCTCAATGTTGTTAGAGTTAGAGTTAAGAGGTAAGTGATACGAAGTTCACCGGGTCATCTAGTAATGAATATTATAAATTAAAATAGAACAACAAGTACGTATTTCAGCTAATTTCACGACGCTCACACTGTTTACTTACGTTATCATGGAGGGGGTATCAAAGCACTGTTGGGTTAAACGTTGAACGCAACCTTGTTGGAAGTCGCATAAGAAGTTTCACTTCAATTTTAGCACACCTTTATAACATTATAAAAAATACCACTTCTGGCGCCTCTGTAACGCTATACTTAGTTTGCCTTTGAAATTTCATTTAAAAACATCAGTATGTAGTAATAACGTTATACCATAGCAAAACGATATGAAAACCGTAACGTTACAAGAATATCGATATAAATAATAACACTAACGTTGATAGAAATTCTTCTATATTATACCTATGGAAGTAGTCGCGTGATTTTCGTTTGGCTTTTGTGTACGGCTGTCATTGGGCTAGAGCTCCTGAAATGCTATGATGATATTTAGGTTGCATAAGTAATGCATATGATATGAATATAGTAAGTACCTATAGTTTGCGCTCGAATATCCACGAAGTGAATAGGGTTGTTTCCATCTACAAATCTTAGGGCAGAATTGTATCCCAATAAATTCTTATCGATTATATCACACTCACTCACTCACTGCTGAACAGAGTACGCGGCAGCTCCAACACCATCCTGAGCATGTTCGCTGAACGCTTGAACTGCCCCATGACAAAACACTGGGTAGAAATCATCACTGGCCAAACAAAGTGATGATTTCTACCTAGTGCCGCTAATAATTAATTAATTTAATTTATTTTTGTAATCATTTATTATGTTTGTAGCTGCTAAATTTGTTATTTAATTTATTTTAGTATTTTTGTAATGTGTCTTATGGGTTGGTATACCTAAAATATTTTTTTATTTTTTTATATATACATGTTAAACTACCTCTAGTGGACCTCTAATGACCATATTTTTGTAAATAATAAATTTAAAATATCTTTTACCACTTGTCACGTGACCCAAGTCGAAATGACATTGAAGATTCTGATGACGTCACAACTCTTGGTTTGACACTGGGCTTCGAGAGAGCAGCACTTCGAGATATTTGGCATCAAAGTTGAAGAAGTTTAGGCCAAAAAACTGGTTTTCTGGCCATAACTTTTTTGTTATTTAATTTAAAATTAGTAAAAAGAGATGGCGGGATGCAGGGATCGGAAACCGGTATTTTTTGTATGGGAACGAAAACGGTATTTTTTCGTTCTTTGTTAATTATTTCATTTCTAATTGGGCAATCTAATAATACGAAGTCGTTATCTAAAAACACAACCGAGTCCTATATTTGGAGTATAAAATAAACCGAAATATATGTTTATTTCAAAGTTTTTCCAAAAAACCGGTTCCGATCCCTGGCGGGATGACCTCGACGCTTTTTGCAGAGACTGGCGGGAACATACTTCAAACCGTGATGAGTGGCGGAAAAAAGGGGAGGCCTTTGCCCAGCAGTGGGACACAAAATAGGCTATTAAAAAAAGAAAAAAAAAATTAAATTAAACTTTCTGATAAATTTTTAGAGACGTCAAAGACGAACCCAAATATGTAGATCTTATATATGTAAGATCCTTCATAGCAATCTAGTAACGAAAATAGTGTTTGTTTACAAAATGTTTATAAAAATCATAAAAAATAAGCATTAATTTTTTTCAAAATCCGGCAGACAAAAATGGAGATAAAAGATTAAAGAACCGATAGCCGTTCGATGAAGCCCCTTAACATAGAACGTATTACAAGCGTTTCAAAAAATTGGAAACAACCCTATTGGTTATATATTCTAGTTTCAGTAGTTCATAATGTAAATAAGTTATTGTAAATAACATGTGATTAATGATTATTGTAGGTAAAGCCTGACAATAGTTTATTTAACCCTGAGATAGTGACGCTGCAAACAGCTTACGTATGGCAATAATGTGCGTACGTCATGTATAGTCGGGGTAGTGGGCATTGGCTTCATGTTGATACTCGTATAATGTCAAAACATTGCTTACAGAGAATTCGGTTCTTTCAATTTCGTCAAAATCTGATTCTAAATATTCAATATTTATATATTTTTCGTTTTCCGACTCTGACGATTTCTGATTATCATCAAATGTTGTGTCGCTATCAGGACCAATTAATAGAATCAGGCGCTACTTTGCGGAAATCCATGCTAATTAAAGCAAGAAATATTACTTTGCTAATCCGCGAGAAAATAACGTGCTAGTCAATCAGTGCTAACCCGTTATACTTACTTGCGTATTTTTACATGCAATTAATGTCCCCACCTTCCCACCGCAAAAATAAATACGCAAACCCACCACCAAAAGTACAAAACTCGACGCGTGTTTCGCCTCTCTACGAGGCATCCTCAGGAGATGCTGGAGATGTTGACGGTCTGACACCTGACAACTGAATCAGTCACTGAGTCAGTCAGTCAAACGTATCAGTCAGTAGGTAGGTACTATTAATGTGCCACATTGACCTTTATTATTAAGTTAATGTTGTATTAAGCAAACGATACCAATGCTTAGAAGTAAAGGAAAAGTGAAAAAAAAAAAAATCATTCAAGATGGTGTTTGTTTTCCACTACTCATTAAGTTATCCCAAAACTTACCGTCACACATATCAAAAACTTCATCAAAGGCAGTCTTAGCCATCTTAATAGGAACTTCAGCGATATGGCCATGGCCATGGCCATGTCGGTGTTTGTGATGCGGTTTAGGCGTGGTAGTAGGCGCACAATCTGAAAAGCAAACTAGGAGGTATTATCATTACTTGGAATAACGGCAATAAGTTCGACCGTGTGCATTACATATGTCAGGTCAGATCAACTGGATCATTTTGTTTTAATCTGTAGAAAATGAGTTCATACTAAAATACCACTTTACTCGTTTTTACCTCGACCTGGAACGAAATGGAGAGATAATTACAGAAATAGCTGGAATATTTATAAAAATCTAACTGTCGATTTATTGACCGAGCGTTACTGAAGGTCTGTGTTTCAGCTTGGGCAAGAATGCTTTCGTATGTCCGTTTCGTATGATGTTTTCTACAGGTCGCAATTCTCAATCGATTCTCGTGAAATTTTGTGAGCGGTAGTTAGAATTTTTCTGTTTTCGTTTCGTTTGTTAAAAAATGTTCAAAATGGCAGCGTAAAGGACTCAAGTATCAGTAGGTAGGGTAGGGTAGTAAGTGAAGTACCATACCAATTAAGACTTGTGAGTTGGCTGTGATAATGACCACATAATGACTCAACAAAGTGAATAAGTATTTTTATTTTTACATTTTTAAGGTAATGAAGCTTATTGCGAGGTCTTCAGCTCATACAGCCACTAGTTATTAGTAGCGAAATTATAATCTATCATCTCAGAATTGAGTCAGAATACATTAATTCGTTATGACATCAGTGCCCCTAGTGTAAATTTAGTCGATAGCGAAACGTGACGTACGCGTTTGCGTTAAGTCTCATTTTGTATGGGTTTTTGAACAGCGCGCAAAGCGGGACGTTTTGGAAAGTCAAAAATCTCATACAAAATGACACTTAACGCAAACTTTCCAAAACGTCCCGCTTGGCGCGCTGTTCAAAAACCCATACAAAATGAGACTTAACGCAAACGCGTACGTAACGTTTCGCTGTCGAAAATATTTACACTAGGGGTACTGAAATATTCATGTGTAGAGTCTGGCTACCGAAATATTACACAGATTTTTGGCGGGAAATTAAAAAAAAAACTTGGGCTGGTCACACTTTGTGTAATAGGAACTATAGTTTTGATACTAGAACATATTTTTGATTTTCTGTGCACACGTAAGGTACCTAAGGAAATCAGTTAAATTTACGTTGACGTGCACTTAAAGTCAGCTCACATGGTGACTACACTGGCACTTAACTGGCAGCGATTTTCATGGCCATGGCAATATATATATGTATATATAAATATACATATACAATCTTAAAATAAATAAATATTTTAATAGATTTATTTACTTCATTATAATCGAAGTCTTGAATCTTATTAATCATTGTCACTTATTATTGAATTAGCTTCATTATAACCAGAGATATCTTCATTTGAATTGGATGCTCTTAAATCGGATATGTGGATTAAAAATTCTTGCATATCGTTTGATATCATTTACTAAATGGTATTTTATTAGAGATCCAGAAAATAAATTAGAAGCACATATTATTATGCATGAAATGACAAAGTATCAAAACCGTTTATCAAATACTGTAAGAACTATAATGAAAAATTTTCTGATATTGATATATTCCATTTATCATTACAGCAGTTTGTTTCTGCAATAAAATGTACAACTAATAATAATATTGATTAGTTAGTATATTTCAGCATACTTGCCAATTTGTTAATATTGTTTTCAACAGTTAGTGTTATTTGAGTTTTGCATGTTTTAATATTAATGTAAATTTCTGAGCAACATAATTGTTATTATTCATTAGTGGAAACTGTTTGGCTTATGAATGTGTAATCTGATTAACTATATGTGTTGTTTTTGCCTGTTTGTTTCCCAAAGGTTTAAATAAATAAATAAATAAACATGAATGAACTGTATATTTATGAAAATTAATACATTTAATATGAATATACTTACCAATTTCGTGTTGGATATTAATTACTTAGGGGGACTATTGAATTGGTAATAATTTAGTATTAGAACCTTTTTGAACTGTGTACGATTTTATCCCGTTTCGACATTATTTTATACATAAATCTTGATATTTTTGTAAATAAAAATACTCAATGACATATAAATGGCAGAAGTTTGTTTACTTTTTATTAGACAGGTGTTTTATTGCTATTTAAACCGGATAATGTTAGTTCCCATTTCTGCCACGACTCTTCTCTTTCCGCACAGACTCTACCCTAAAACTTTTTTTGGAGTTCTTATTTTACCGTTTTGTCGCCATGCATGATTTATGTATTCATACCTAATTGCAGGTTCCTAGCACTAACCATCACGGAGCAAAGCCGCGGACGGACGGACAGACGGACATGGCGAAACTATGAGGGTTTCGAGGTGACTACGAAATCCTAAAAGCGCTACTATTTTACTAAACTTTGAACTTTGAACTGCTTAAGTAACATCAATTTCAACGAAATTGGGTGTTAACAGCCTCTTAAAGGGTAATGATTGTAATGAAGAGTGAAATCTATGAAAAACGGCCCCTTAGTTTGAGAGCCCAAACAGACCGTACTGCATGTACTGTGTCCTTTGTTTTGTGGAATCTATGAAAAACGGCCCCTTAGTTTGAGAGCCCAAACAGACCGTACTGTACTGTGTCCTTTGTTTTGTGGAATCTATGAAAAACGGCCCCTTAGTTTGAGAGCCCAAACAGACCGTACTGTACTGTGTCCTTTGTTTTGTGGAATCTATGAAAAACGGCCCCTTAGTTTGAGAGCCCAAACAGACCGTACTGTACTGTGTCCTTTGTTTTGTGGAATCTATGAAAAACGGCCCCTTAGTTTTTGAGCCCAAACAGACCGTACTGCATGTACTGTGTCCTTTGTTTTGTGGAATCTATGAAAAACGGCCCCTTAGTTTGAGAGCCCAAACCGACCGTACTGTACTGTGTACGACTTTTGACAGAGTTACCACATGCACGGAGCTCAAAGAATGTCGAATGTCGAATTCAAAGTATGAAATTGTCAGGCATCATTAATGCCAGTGTACGTTCGAATTGGCCTGTATGTTGCCTCGGAACAGGCCAGTAAGTAATTCAAATAATAGTTGCACCTAAACTAAAATATTCCAGTTAGTTCTGGGTCATAGCGCCCATAGCTGTGAGATTTTGATTTATAGTCGAGTCGGTTTTACCGAATGGCGGGGCAAGACCAAAATTTGGTGTGGCTAAGTAACATTTAGCGAGGCCCTCTGGTGGCGCAAGAAGTAACGAATAAATTTACACGTTGCGTCCTTGCGTCCGAGTTATACGTATTTGAGGCGCGAGGCCCCTCGGACTGCGAGGCCGTAGGCGATCGCCCACGCCTAGCGCGGCCTCTGGGGTTACGGTACCTAGTTCGTTTGTAAATTAAATGTTTTTGTAAAACCAGGCGCGACTTACCGTCATCATCGTCGTCACCATCATCTTGAGCCGGTGGAGTTTTATGTTTTTTGGCATCTTTGGCTGCTTTTTCTGCGTCTTTCACAGCATCTTTAGCACCTTTTTTAGCATCTTCGGCATCTTTTTTACCATCTTCAGCAGCTTTTTTTCCATCTTTGGCGGCGTCCTTTGCAGCGTCTTTGGCTTTATCAGCGGCACCTTGTAGGTATAAATATGGAAATTAAAATTTTGGGGATTCTTTGATACTGAACTGTTGTTTCCTTCCAACTTTTGACACAAAGGTAATTTGTAATCGATTTGACAAATGTAATTTATTGGTATTATAGTTATTTTAAAAGGGGGCAAAGTTCTTGTTTAACCTCGTGCCCTAAAATTTTCGTCTCGCCCAAAATTCCACTTTTCGAACCACGAATTTTAGAACCTTTTGCTTGTTCATGTGGGTCTGGGGGCACGGTAGTGCCCCGCCAAGGCGAGCCACGCGAAGTACCTTTGTAGCGTTTTTTACCTAAGTAAGTACATCTTTTTACTAAGAAGGGAAGATTTTTGCTATAACTCAAAACCGGCTTATTTTTTGACCCATGGATTAAAAGTAAGAGAGGGGTTGCATATATTTTTTCTTTCGGAGCGATTACTTAAAAAAATGGTTGTTGAAGACCCTTATTTGTTTTGAATGACAATGATGTCGGGGAGGTAACCTAAATCACAATGATTGATTAATATATCCATGCCAAATTGCTGCTTTCTAGCTTTAATGATCACGGTGTAAAGCCTTGGTCGGACAGACAGACAGACGGACATGATGAAACTAATAGGTTCCGTAGTAAAGTAGGAACTAAAAAACCTACACCATCATGTGGAAAACAAAGAAAATCACTTTATTTTTCAGTTCCACACTTTTAATCAGTCTATAGCTAACCAAAATTACTAAATATAAACCGCTTCAGTTAGACGATTGGCGTATAATATAATTATTATAACATCAGTCTCAATAAAATAGTGGTACTTTACTAACCTTTGTCTTTGTCCTCTGGTCTCGCACACTGAAATTTAAATATGCAAACATATTATTAAACTTCTTATTGCATACTTACTTACACAATAATATACATCACATGCTCGAAGGCATAGGTAAATAATGTCATAATTCTGCAGATTATACTTTTATACCATAATACTTGCCTTATTATATATATAAAATTTATAATTAATTATATAAAAAAATCGAAAATTCGTTATCTAACTTCTCTATCACTCTTGAATATACGAGCGATGAAGAGGCAGATAACGAAATTTCGATTTTCACGTTTCCCGTTAGGTCCTTTGGGGCGGTTTGTTTATACCGCCTTGATGCATCAATGTCATATTATATTATCTGTGAAAAATTGACCAAATTTTTTTTAACGCACAGGTGTATAACTAACTCTATGATTTATGAAACGTGCTAGTGCTGCCTTCTGGCGGCAGAACATTGCAGTAATACTCCCTATATTAGACCAGTTTACTGAATCTGCTGTCGATGAAAGAAATAACCCACTAAAAGAAGCGAGATATTGGTAATTACAGGGGATTTTTTTTCTGGGAATTTGTGAAAAAAAAATAGCAGTTGTTATGTACCACTGGAAACAACTTGGTGATAATGATAACTAATAAGAATCTAAATGTCACTTACAATATGTGCAACCAGGAGGCCAAGGATTAAAACACAAAATATTTTTCTCATGATGCCGAAGAGCAACCGACCAAATCGCGCTGTTCCTGATCGAACACTAAATTCAAATTCTTAAGAAATAACAAGTTGATACTTACTGCCACTTGTACAAATAACATGCGCACATTGACTGTTTTAACAGGTAAGTACATAATTGTGTCACTAACTAATAATTTATTATCGTCTGAACTAATTTCATGGCCAACTATTTGCTTGATGGAGGGATGGCCAAAGGCGGCGGGCGCGGTACCGCGATGTTTAACTTCACAGTAATCACAGTTTAATTAGTAGGTATGCTAGCAGTTCATCAAATAAGTATTCAGAATTGTTAACCATACTGGTGCCTACTATATTATAGTACTAAAGGTTGAAAATAACTAATCGTTATTTGGTTGGAAGTGATATTCAAATAAATGGATCACATGAAAACGTTCATACCTCGGCAAGACGAGCCAAGCGAAGTACAAGGGCATTACCGTCACATGGGCTATAAAATGAACAATTTATTCAGTGGTCATTACTTTTCTGTTATACAATAGTTCTTGTAGTAGGTAACGAAACTTCCAAGCCACATATTTTGATTAAGGTGTAGAGTTAGGGCGTTTAGAGCTAGAAGCTTGGCTCGACATGATATCTGATAAGATAACTTTTTGCTGTTTTTGACAGTGCAACAAGCCATATGGGAGTCTTGGCAACATTTTATCTGAAAATATTTTTGGTGGTTGATTTATTCATCTAAATCTTTAGTTGAAAAAAACATATCGAATAATTGAATCACTTTTTAGGGTTCCGTACCAAAAAGGTACAAAAGAAACACTTAAGGTGCGACTCTGTCCGTCTGTCCGTCTGTCTGTCACATCGCTAAATATCTCGAGAACCACTTAAGCTATCGATTTGAAATTTGGAATAGTTATGAACAACGCTAACCCAGATACATTTAAAGTATTAATTTTAAATTTTATTTTCAATAACTATGGAAAATGCCCAATATGAAGAGGCGGCAAAATTTTAAAGTGTAATGACTAAGTCAAGTGGGATATCATTTGAAAGAGCTCAAATTGGTAATTCCAAAACATTTTTTTTATTATTTTTTCCTAGTGGAAAAAAATATTTATGAAGGAAAAGTGAAAAATAAATACCATCCCCCCCCCTATTTCCGTAGTTTAGCGAAGAAAAATGATGACTTCTTGATAACTTTTTCTTTAATAATTAAAAAAATCTGAATTTAGTTTGCCATTTAACGAACTTTACGTGTGTTTATTACTCTTGAAATTTCTATGAGATTACATTAAAGACACCTTTTATCAAATAAAAATAACATTTTTTTTAATCGGTTCACATGATAACCAACATACATGCATTTCATCGCGCAAATCAGTTAAACAATTTTGCCAATAGATGGCGCTGTACTCAAAAATAATTTTATAAGTCTTTCGCCTTTATAGTTACACGAGATAACTCAAAGTTTGTACCTACGGAACCCTCGGTGCGCGAGTAAAATGAACTCACGCTTACGGTTTTTTAATCTTAGTTTCAATCACACTTATTGTTGTCTACTGCACCTTGAGCTACGAACCACGAGCGCTTTAGGTAACAAATATGAGAAGAAAAAAGGCAAATACTTAAGTTAGATGCATTTTAATAAGATATCATAATTATAATATGATGCTACACAGTTTCGTTAAGCAATTAATTTCTTGCCATTTTCGTTTCTGATATTTCTCGACAGATATCGAGAAATGCCGAATCAAAATCTGATTTTAATAGTATGTTGTAATGTAAATAACCGCTGATGAGTACTTTGTATGCGATGCTGCGATATGTTTCTTACACGTTGAAAAGTCCAAATAAATCTGAAAAAAAAAACAAGCTGGGTATTATGATGCTCTCCGGTGGCCGAGGCCGGAATCAATCCGTCGTCTTCAACTTACGCGGCTAACGTACTGACCACCAGTGTTGGCAGAAACGTTAATGGTCTATTGCAATTAACGTCCGGCTAACACTGCTGACCACTAGACCACCCGGCCACGGCGGTACCCGTCTCAAATTCTCTATTAGGTATATGCTATCTGTAAAAGGGTAGGTAGGCGCCTTTATAAATTATATATACAATGTGAGAGTTCCCTAGTTGTATTCTTAAAATGGTTCTCAGTAAAAGTCCTTGTTACACACACAGCTTCAACCGATTTTGTGACATTTAAATTGAATCTTGTGGTCCTTACCTTCTATCACCTTAGCCCCTTTATCTGCCATTCGTTTGCCAAATTCTTCGGACCCTTTCACTATCTTTGAAAAGGGACGCTCATTTCCAGTACCTCGCTTGTGAGAATCTGTTAACAATAGTAGATAGTGAGTCGACTTGCAGGCTAATTCCAACTTGCATTTTGATTTCGTACGTGCAATTCGCTATACTATAGTAGGTACTTGTTTGTAAATGTTTAGGCACGACCGAAAAGCAGGGACGAATGATTACAAAGTTACATCGTTTAGATGTCAAAATATAAGTTAGAATGGACCTCCTGCACATCAAAGTAACATCGGTTTACGTTATTAACTATACGAGTAACACAATATACTTGGTGTCACCAGTTGGGCGACAATCCTCCTTTCGGCTTTCCTCGGCTCCATTTGGCTCAGCATTGCTTCGAGCAATTATTAGGGTTGCCACAACTTAACGTCCCTATACGTGCACGACCACAGATAAGATAATGACTAATTTTGACAACCCTAAATGGCTGAAAGGGATAGTGCATTAGAAAGGGACAGCGTAATTCGTCCCTGAATCGCTGTCAAACTTCGGTTTTGTAAGAAGTGTCATTTCTGTACAGTAGTACTATTATTTATTCTGTGGTATCACTAAGATTTCTTGAAGGCCAATTCGAATGTTACAATTCGATATCTAAATGATGTCATTTAGTTATCATTCACGATAGGTACCTACCTCTCGCGTCGAATGTATCATAGGGACCATATGATAATTTATTTTTCAACACACTTGCTCAAAACGACGTTTTTATTCCACCGATTTTTGGCTCATAATCCTAGATATTAAACACGCGTGCTTTTTCAGTATATTATAACACTCGTGCTTTTTCATTATATTATCCGACTGAGTTAGGATGGTAACTGATTGCTAATAATATGCATGGAAACGGAGCCTTCTTAATTTGGTCGAGTAATTCATTTTTTTAAACCAACTATTAGCTTTCAAATGTTAGTTTAAAGAGGTTTTATCACACCAAACATAATTCATTGATAAAATGATCTCGTAAATTACATTAATAAATAAACATAACATTATATCGATTTGATCTCCATCCGTCGAATAGAAATATGAAAATATCAGCTTTTTATATTTTTTTAATTGGCTGTTTGTCGATTTCATTTGCGCCTTTGCCTTGCCCGCGCCTTGGTATCGTGCGTAAAAAAAATAACGCGCCAGCCATTTCCGTATTTGTCATAAAATTGGAATAGTTTTGCATGTTTTTAGTTTATAGTGATGAAAATGTCATTTTCAAGCATTGAAAATGAAGAACACATAAAATTGACGCCGCCAGTAATACTGATAGAGGCAAGAGCCGAGAACGATAGCCTTTTAACATCAAAATCGGGTGAAAAATAATTGGCGGTATATGAAACTTTTATTCAATGGAAAATCAGCAAAAACGCCCAGTCTTTCTTGGAAAACGTGTTGGTAACTTACTTCAATGAACTGGCGAATAAGTGCCTACAAGCCCAGCACGCTTTGGTGCAATTATTTGATGTTAAAACTGTAAGCCACCATTTTGAAAAGTGTACTATTACTGTTTTGACAAAAAAAACTAATTTATAGGTTTTGTTTTTTCCTCGCAAGTGTGTTGAAAAACGTCGTATGAAACGAGTGTGCATTGGTCATTGCCCATATCGGCTTTCTTATTGCGACAATATTGCCTCTTCTTTCTTGTTTTGGAAGTTTAGCACATTCATTTATTCAGATATGTACAGTCAAGTGTAAAAATATGGGTGCACACGAGTTGCTCATAGACATGTCCCAAAGCTCTTATGTCGGCGAATTAAGAGCTATGGGACATATTTTTGAGGAAGTTGCTGGGATTCATATTTTTACACTTGACTGTACCTAACATTTATGTAATAAAAACCTGGTAAAAGAATAATTTACTCGTATATGCCTTCAATTATTTTTTTCAATTAAACCTAACCAAAAGCGACTTTAAGGAACTGTTTTAGACACCATAATTCGATGCGAGAGTTACCTATAGACTAACCCCCTTATTCATAAACGTCTACTAAAGATGACAAGCCGCTAATAATCGTTTGTCCCTTTCCATCATACTTATTGTTTGGTATTGGTTGTTGGGTATTCGTCGGAAAGGGACAATCGATTATTAGCGGCTTGCCAACTTTAGTAGACGTTTATGAATAAGGGCGTAAGAAGCTAAGGTAACCCTTATAACTTTGTTGTTTGTTTGGAACCAATGTTTACCTTCACCTCCATGCTTTGCGCCCTCAGCGTGGTCACTCGCGTTGCGCTTCGCGTGTTCGGGGTGAATTGCCTTTTCTGCTTCTTTAGTAGCAATGTTCTTCGCCTCCTTCGCCGCCGCGGTCGCGTGGTCTACAGCTCCCTTGGCTTCTTTTTCGGCATCTGTCATATTTATGATTTTACCACACCATCTTGAAGAAACTCTCTTTATTAAAAAAAAAACTGAGGAGAAAGTTGACTTTATCCACACAAGGATTTGTATGCAAATTTTGAGATGTTGACTGGTAGAATTGACTTTTAGTGATGATTTTGAACGATAAATATTTAATATTGTCTATTTATATTGTTTTACTGTTAGTATTTTCCTCGCGTGTGTGTGGTGAAAAATGCTGTGTTTTACTTGATGAGAAAGTTTTTTTAGCCCTCGTACCTAGAAGGCCTCGCAACGCTAAAGATTCCATTTTTCGAATCATTTGCTACGCTGGTGCTTCAATTTTGGGATATTTTGCTTGCAGTAGTAGTAGTAGTAATAGCACGAGCGGTTAAACATCAATTTTGCTCCCTTGATATAAACAACAAATAACTGATTTAAACACAGTTACAGTTATAATTCGGCAAATAAGACAAGAAAACTAAAGGAAACATCAATATTACATGTCTTTGTTAGGGGGGATAACAAATTATTTTATTAAACATAAGTTAAAACGAATCTCTTGGAAATCCTTTTAAGTACTATTTCAAGTTCCTTGAATTAACATTATTGATAAAAAAAAGTTACGTACCTGTACCTGCTGGGATGGCGCACTGAAAAAAAAAAAGTATTTACTGTAAATAATACACAAAATATCACGAGTAGATAATATTAATATTAGTATTATTCAAATTATAATTACATCAAATATTTTTTTTACTTGATAATAATTATTTTAAACTTAGAACTAGCGATGGTCAATTTCTAAAATATTTCATAAGTTGCCTTAAACTCTAAAGTTCCTAAATTACTTAAGCATTTCTACTAACTTCTAGGGCCGGTATAGATTATAATTAAAATTCGTCGATGTCTTTCAATGTGATGAAGTTGTATATAAAAGGAATACAAATGTCTCTTTTTAAATTTAAGGCTGCCGTAGGGCCTGATATAATTATGTTGCAAAAACACTTACAATCTGAGCTACGAGAGCCAGGACGAAGAGGAAGCAAAGAGTTTTCTTCATCATCTTGGGTGTTTGTTGCAATGCTACCGACCGACTGAACGTATGTTCTTCCAAATCAACACTAAATTCACAGATTTGCGAACGTATTATATACGCAAAAGCTGTTCAGTAAGTAATATATGCAAATTATGACCGTTCCAGTAAGTAGGGATTGTTCTAATTAGGCGATAGTCACTAGCGACGTTTGAGTGACACCTATTGTGATTCCTGTCATCATTGAAGAATTCTTCTGAAAACACATAGTCTGGTCACCGAACTAAACACGTCATACATACGTCAAACACAGCAGCTACGTAAGACAACTAGATAGCTATTTAAAACCCTAAATATGTGCCTACACGAAGAAAAAAAAGTTTACAATTAAAATAAATATGTTGTTGTTGTCCTAAAGCACCCCAGAGGTGCAAAGGGCCTTCACAAGCTCGCGCCACTCCTTCCTATCTTCAGCTCGTCCTCTGGCCTCGCTCCAGCTCAACCCGACCGCTCGTAACTCTCTTTGGACGGACCGTTGCCAAGAGTGTACAGGACGCCCGGAGCCACGGCTTCCGTCCGGCGGTTTCCACGCGAAAGCTATGGTAGCATTATTCGTTTCCCCTCTTCGAATAGTATGTCCTATCCATCTCCATTTCCGTGTCGCAATTTCTTCGTCAATGGGTGTTTGCCGGCATATACTCCATAGGTCTTCATTTCGAATGGTTTTTGGCCAGAAAACGCGAAGGATCGACCTGAGGGACTTGTTGACGAAGACCTGAAGTTTATTAGTTAGGCCTTTATAGTCACTCTCCACGTTTCGCAGCCAAAAAGCAACACAGATTTCACAGTGGATTCGAAGAGGGAAAGTTTAACTCGTCGCGTGAGCGCATTCGACTCCCAAACAGCCTTTAATTGAGCGAACGCAGCCTTCGCCTTCTTTATCCTGCTGTCGATGTCTTCATCCGCTCCACCTTTACAGGATATTACGCTCCCCAGGTACACAAACTTTGACACTGAGTCTAGGTTCTCACCCCCCAGCGACAGCGGATCCGTTGTACTTGACTTAACTCGCATGCTAACTGTCTTACGCCTGTTGATTCGCAGGCCCATTCTATCAGCCTCTTCTTTAAGACTTTCAAGTTTGGCTTCTAGATGAGCAAGAGTAGGCGAAATCAACACGATGTCGTCCGCGTAGTCCAAGTCCTCTAAAACGTTCGTGTCCCATGGTATACCTCTCGGTGTCGATACCACATTACGCATGACGTCATCCAAGAGAATCACAAATAAAAGCGGTGATAGAAGGCACCCTTGCCTTACCCCGGCTGATATCTGTATCGGCGCTCCAAGCTCTTTCTCATGGACCACCCTGCATGTGCTACCTTCGTATAAAGAGCGTATTATGCGGACGATACAGGTAGGGACACCCCTCCTGCTTAGGCTAGACCACAACGCGCTCCATTTCACGCTCCGCTTCCATTTCAAAATAAATATAGAACAAAAAACTTAAACTTCCTCGCACAACGTATCAGTATTGCGATACAACGAGGAAATGCCGCCAGCATCCTTGCATACAATGCCTCAAGGGCCTATGTTAGATATAAATAAATAAATAAATAAATATTATAGGACTTTATTACACAAATTGACTAAGTCCCACAGTAAGCTCAATAAGGCTTGTGTTGAGGGTACTTAGACAACGATAAATATAATATATAAATATTTATAAATACTTAAATACATAGAAAACACCCATGACTCAGGAACAAATATCCATGCTCATCACACGAATACATGCCCTTACCAGGATTTGAACCCGGGACCATCAGCTTCGTAGGCAGGGTCACTACCCACTAGGCCAGACCGGTCGTCAGATATGAGCTAGTTATAGTAATCATCTGTATATATCCATTATGTAAATTGTTATTGTAAATAAATACTTTTTCATAAATAAATAAATGAATCTTATAGGACATATTACACAAATTGACTAAGTCCCACAGAAAGCTCAATAAGGTTTGTGATGTGGGTACTCAGGCAACGATATATATAATATATAAATACTTAAATACATAGAAAACATCCGTGACTCGGGAACAAATATCTGTGCGAATGACACAAGTAAATGCCCTTACCAGAGTACAAAAGACATAATGTCTTTATGTCTTTTGTACGTCCCTTATGTCTCCCTTTTTATGGGACGCGGCGGCACGTGATTAGTCATTTTTATATACAGTGTGTCCCTAGCCATTGCACAAAGCCGAAATGTACATATGCATTAGGGTATTTAGAACCAGTGTACAAAGTATCACAACAACCGGTGTAGCGGTTTCGAAGAGAATAACAAATTACTATTTTTAGGGTTCCGTAGCCAAATGGCAAAAAACGGATATTGACGACAACGAAACGGAAACGAAACGAAACGGAAACGGAGACTGGTCATGTCCGTCTGTCTGTCCGATTCTGTCACAGCCACTTTTTTACTTTGGAGCAGCCTGTATGTGTTAATAGCTCCTAAGGTAATATCCTCAAAGAATAGTATGGAACCTCCTTCGACCTTTTTGATTATCTTTTTTATTTATGACACTAATAAGCTTCTGACTTTTGAAAAATGTCATAATTATCAAATATTTCGAGCAAATTGTCAAAAACACTGCCAAAGATTAACACAGTATGTTTCTTTTTGTTGTCGATTATTGCAAATAACTTTTGTTCGAAAAATATATTTTTTTTTATCTTTTGTTCTAATAAAAAAAATATTAACGTCAGAGCATTCCTGAGAAGTAACCCTACGTGGGATTTCAGGGTTTATCCAATGGCTAAGGTCACCCTGTATTTGACTACAGCGTATCGAAAGAAATTTTATAGTTGAGTTGGGTTTTATAGTTTAATTACAGTCGACGAGTAGAAAACATTATAAGCATATCCTTAATGTGTTTACATTATATTAAAATGTAGGTTATTTTATAGAGGCGTCATTTTCCTACATTGGGCGTCAAATTTCTGGCCGAAATTACGTACAAACTCTTATTGACAATAAATTCGGGAGCTCGAAAACAATACAAAAGGTAAATTACGGTTAATATCCCGGTCGATATAAGTCTACTTTTATAATAATTAATAAAACTTCAGATGATGCCATTTATAGGTATACCACTCCATTTTTATTTTCTTTCGTAATTCGTGGTTACTTTCGCCCAAAAGCTAGAAGAAAAGCAATGCCGACGTCATTTTCCTGCCATGGCCGTCATTTTCCTGCTGCATAGCTAAGGGCATCATATTCCTGGTCCAATTTATAACAATATATATATTTTTTAAAGTATTTACTTAAAAGCGGAGCCTTATGTTTTATTTCCTATTTCGAAGGTATGTCTTATGTCATTGTTATTTTTTATAAAATCTACAGAATAAAACTGACCAGTAAAATAAGGCAAAAAGTACATTAAAAAAATACAATCTGTAGAATTTTAACGCGGTCACGATATCATACTAGCATTCACGCTCCTCAGTATTCCAAACTTTTTAGATACATTACATCTCAATTTCAGAAAGAAACATCGCGGTAATGAGCCTGGTCCACCATTACGTACTCTATACACGATTAAAAACCATTTTATTTGTGGTTTGTTATTGAAAAATCTGTTATCGAACGATCTAGAGAAGCCACAGAAAATATAACCTATTTTCTGTGGCTTCGCTCGATCTTTCGAAAAAATGATTCGTCTGTGAGCGAAGCAAAGCAAAGTCCTACAGTCAATTTTGAGCACGCCAGGCAATTTATCAGGCAAGGTTTCATTCAAGGTTCTTTTTCGCGAAAAACTATCATTTTGGAACTGGCTTATCGTACGTTTTACCTACTAATTATAATATTTACTATTTTTTCAAGGTTTTCGTCGTCGTAGGAATGGATATGGAATTCGTTTCACTCTATGCAAATATTACTAGTTCAACTACAAAGCGAGTAGATAGGTAGTAAAGAATATATGTTTTCACGCAGTTTTCATTTTTAGTCATGCTTGTCATTTGTTCTTCAAATTGTTAAAAAAGTATGTTATTTGAAGAGGTTTTAGAGAGGCTAACACTTAGCTTTAGATCTACGTCCTTCACAATTTTATGTTTTGCGTTTCGAGTTTCTTTGTCAGTTTATTCTGCATAATTTAATGACCTGGGTGCCAAGGTGACAATCGCTTGCGCTGCGACAACGTAAGGATTTGTGTATCTCCTCTCGTTGGTTGGTGAAAACGTCTCGTTTGTGTTTCACCAGGGCAGAAAAGTTTGTTTACCTCTCGTGCCTTGAAACCCTTACAACGCTTAAGATTCAACATTTTTAATCTCTCGCTACGCTTGTGGTCATTTGCGGCGTTACTAAACAGATTCACCAGTTCCATGTTAAAATAATAAATAAATATTATAGGACATTATTACACAAATTGACTAAGTCCCACAGTAATAAGCTCATTAAGGCTTGTGGTGTGGGTACTAGACAATTATAAATAGTTATAAATACTTAAGTACATATACTTAAAGGTCGATATTTAAACGATAGATACAATAACAGCTTCGACGGGAAATTAAGCAAGCAAGCAAGGAATTAAGCAAACGCGGATCGGTCCGCGCGTTCTTGCCAACTATTACATAAACCCTAGAGGTTCTGTGTTAAACCCTGTTTCAAAAAATTCATAGTGAATAAATACACAAAAAAAAAAACAGAAAACACCCATGACTCAGGAATAAATATCTGTGTTCATCACACAAATAAATGCCCTTACCAGGATTTGAACCTGGAACCATCGGCTTCATAGGCAGGGTCACTACCCACTAGGCCAGACCGGTCACCATAAAAGAATGAGAGAGTTGCAAGGATTGTAACGTCAGAAGAGATTGTAACTCCTACTTACTTCACCTAATAAAAAGTATTTTGTATTTTGAAAATAGAAAATAGGTCCCAAAAATTATTTGAAATAAAATACAAAATAGTTTTCTTTAAAAGGTATTTAAATACAAAATAGGTATTTTGCATTTTGTATTTGCATTTTAAATACAAGTATTTCAAATAAGTCACATCTCTGATCTCTTCCATATTAGTGCGATAGTAACAGTAAAAGATTAGTATGTTGGCTACGCAGCCTGAGCTTTAAAAAAAGTAGCCATTTTCGTTACTGTCATCCGATTCTGATCGTGAGGCTTAGATAAATGAAAATGATGCGATATTTCGCAAATAACTCAAATTATAGTTAAGAGGAAAGAGGTCGGCCGATTCTCCATACAAACGTGTTACATATCCATTTTCTTCTCTGGATATTGACATTTTGGAAAATATAATTTGATGTATAAATCAACCTTAGCTATGCCCCTAGCCCCTACGTATGATTTTTTTCGATTCTTGTATTATTATAAAAAATAGGAGAAAAAAACAGATTTCATAATAGTATTTTATGCAACAGTTGTATAAGAAGGGTCAAAAAAGGCGAGTGGTGTGAGTTACAATGTGAGCCGGAGCGGAAGGCGTAAGCGAACATTGTAAAGGAATACGCCACGAGCATTTTTTGACCTACTTATACAACGTTGCATACAATACTTTTCCTACGAGTCAACAAAAATTAATCTTAATTTAGGTAAACAAAGCAAAAGTATATAGCTAAGATACGCGAGCATACCTTGTTATGTTACGCGCCCGGCCCGCCGCGGCCCGGCCGGTCAGCGACACCTCGTAACTCATGAGGCCCTGGTACTTGCTCTTTGCTAAATTAAAATTTTCCCGATTTTGGCCACAGTAGCCTATGGAGACTATCAAGCAACGCTAAGCGGTCTTCGTAGTCTATGGGTGTTGCTATATTACGGGTGTCACATGCTTGTTTCTGACTTATGAAGCAATTGTTTTTACTATGCAACCAAATGAATATTTTGTAAATTGGCAGCAATGCACTTAGTTTGAAACTGTATTAGTATTGATTTTGTTAGGTTGGTAGCCATTAATCGCGTAACGTTGTAGCGATTTTAAAGCACAAGTGTTGTTATGAGGAATAGACAATATAGACTTTTCTCAAACTTGTAATGAAATGTTGACATGACTTACTTCAAATTAGGTCCGGAAATACTACATATCCTATAAACCTTTTAATAACCCGAAAGTAATAATAATTATCATCATCATCAATCGTCATCATCATCCTATTTTTTTTAATTATTTCATTGCAAGTTTGAGAAAAGCACTATACAAATCTCCGCGAGAAACGGGGTTGCCGGCCGTATATCCCTAACCGACCTCGCTACGCTCGGCCGTCTGTATCTACATGGTCTGCAACCCTTCGTTTCCCGTCCTCTATAGTAATGTACTATTAAACGCTCCTAAATCTTATAAGAACGTAATAATTAAAAATTCGAAAAGAAATAAAAACTTAATATTTCAAAGTCGACGATGGGCATAGCTGTGGTTGATATACAGCAAATTGTGTCAAAATATTTTCATTAATGTAAATATCCAGAGAGGAAAATCAGGACTACTACATTTGTATGAAAAGGTGATATCGCGCGGGACCTCCACTTTCGCCTTAAATATACATTTCTATAGATTACCTACGAGTATGTACTAGCCTCAGCCGCAGTTCACTAATGGTTTAGAGTCCACTATTGATTGAAACAACAATTATTTTATTTTAATAACCAAAGAAAATAATAAAGCAATGCGTACACGTCATAGCTATACCCGAGGGACGGCATTAGGTTATCAGTTTACGAGTATCAGACATTTTCGATTGGAATCTTTTTAAGTCAATAATAAATAACCGTAAAGGCGTTGACAACTGCCAATGTCCTTCAAATGTAGGTATCTCAAACAGAAAAATAGTTTCCTTATGGCTAGGGTTAAACCAATTTAGCTTGCTTAGCTATATTCGCTAATATATCTGTTTGACACTGCTAAGGTAGTCGTGGTAAGGCTACTGAATAAAAAGCATTGGTTTGGGTGAAGCAATTTAAATATAATACAATCCAATTAATACTTATTATTGAACACCTCAATCGAAGAAAATAATACATAGAATACATCAGCTTATAGACGATGAAATATTATAAGTAGGTATGTTAATATTCATTTTATTTCTGCCTGGACGAAATTGGCCAAATGAAAAATAATTCTTAAAAAGTTCATGACACAGTTTCAATTACTAATACTTACGTCATTAAAAAATAAACAGGTTGACACGTTTCTTTTCAGAGATTATACTTAAGCCGCAATCACATTGTTAACACGAGACGCGACGCCGCTCGATGCGACGCGTGTTCCCACAGTGTGACGTCGGGTGGCGTCGCGTGTTCCCACAGTGTGACGTCGGGTGGCGTCGCGTGTTCACACAGTGTCATGTCGGGTGGCGTCGCGTGTTCACACAGTGTCATGTCGGGTGGCGTCGCGTGTTCACACAGTGTCATGTCGGGTGGCGTCGCGTGTTCACACAGTGTCATGTCGGGTGGCGTCGCGTGTTCCCACAGTGTGACGTCGGGTGGCGTCGCGTGTTCACACAGTGTCATGTCGGGTGGCGTCGCGTGTTCACACAGTGTCATGTCGGGTGGCGTCGCGCGTTCACACAGTGTCATGTCGGGTGGCGTCGCGTGTTCACACAGTGTCACGTCGGGTGGCGTCGCGTCATGATTTAATAATGTTATTCCGGCTTTAATGTGTGCAAAACACGTACATATGTAACGCGAACTGCAAAATTGCATATACACATTATATTTCATCCACATAGTGGCTATGCATTTTCGCGGTTGGGTGAACAGTCAGCATCAATAGTAGCGGATGAAACAATGCACCAAAACTGTCTGCCACCGTGGAATACTTTCCAAACATGTCATATACTCGTATATCCATATCTTTACAGTTAGAGATCAAGTAGGTTTCTAATAGAGTCTATTTGTTACATATATTTATATAGAGACGTATGTCTTTTTGTTTTTAACTTATTAGATATTTTGACGTGTAGTTTTTAGATGCTGACTGTACATACTTATAGTAAAGATGGTGCTCAGTGCCCACTAAGTTTCCTATTAATATATTTTACTAGCTATACATATAAAAACAACAACACAACAAAACAAAACATATACAAAACAGCTGAACACAACTCAAGTTTCTCACCTTACATTTAGATTGTAGGTATGTAAATAACTAATTTTGAACTAACTTTAATATAGTCATGTTTGAATTTAATGTATTTAAGACATCGTAGGTAGATAATTTAACTGTCTTAATCTTTTTAAACTGCTCTACTACTTACTAGGTTTCGTACTCGACTCTTTCTTTCTACAAAACTTAACTGATTGTAACGAAATTTTGTAATCCAAATGATAATTAAATGTTCTGCTTCGGTCTGTCATGATTTTTGTGCTACTTGTTATCAGATATAGCCGATATAGGCTTCCGTTTGTACCTAGTATTAGACCGTTTTAGCCAATATTTCGCCAACTTAAAAAAAAACAAAACTGTTTCATGACCAAAAACAATTTCATGTAAAATGTTGCCATGATGAGACCCAAACCAAGCCAAGCTTCTAATTCTACACGCCTGAACTCTACAAGCCCTAACTTCATATGGCCTGATTCGAAGAATGAGATACGATAACGATAAGTTCTGGTTTAGATAAGTGCTCATTTAGATATCGCTTCTATGTCGTATAATTGACAGAAGCAGCTCGATTCGGGCAACCAATGGCACTTTGACGTTAGAAATATCGTAGATAGATCTTATTGGGACCACAGCGGAATTGAAATAAATGACAAATCTTTCCAAGATCTTAAACGTGTCTTAATCATTCTTCAAATCGGGCCGATATACTCTACACCTTAGTCAAACTGTGTGGCTTGGCCGTTTCGTTACTACAATAACTATTTGTATAGGTAACAGAAAAGTAAGTAATGAACAGTGAATAATACATTTTACACATTATGCCAATGTGACAGTAGCAGTAGACGGTAAAATCATTGCTCTAGGGTAAAAAATCACGGAAGAAACAGCAGAGTACGTTTGTATGGAATACCAATGTGACCATTCCCATTGTGTCTTAATTATTATGAATATTGCGTTTCGGAAAAGCAAGCTGCAATTGCATCGTTATGTAGACGAATACTGAAGTAGCGATCGAGCGCAAAAGGCTCTGGTTGAAGTAAAATAGATTATAAATGGAGATCCTGCAGTCGCTCACGGCCAGTGTATCCAGGATGCGTCGGGAGAGAGAGAAAAGTTCGTCTGAAAGTAAATTATATGTTAATTAGTTTTAGTTTCTGATTTGAATGTTATGTATAGGCCAACTACTTCTGGGTTATAGGTATTCCATGTGTATTCAAATGAATGACTGTACCCCTAGTGTAAATAAATTCGATTTCGAAACGTGACGTACGCGTTTGCGTTTAGTCTCATTTTGTATTGGATTTAGAAAGAGCGCGCCAAGCGGGACGTTTTGGAAACTCAAAATCCTATATAAAATGAGACTTAACGCAAACGCGTTCGTCACGTTATGATGTCGATCAAATTTACACTGGGGGTACTGATTAGAAAACGCATATACTATACGTATAGTTCAATGTATGTCATTTTCATGTACAATTTGTTCTACATAATTATGTACCTACATCGAAACTAGAGATGCCACTAATAGTGGTTTTGGCCGAATAACTAATATTCGGTTACACTCAGCCGAAGCGCCGAATATTCGGTAATACATTTTGAGTCACATTTATTATGAAACCTAATCGCCTAAGGGCCAGTTGCACCATCCCACTTTATTCCGGGGTTAACTGGTTAAACCGTTAACGGAGCGTGAAATTGTACTTTTAATCATGTTAATTTCAAGTTTAACCGGTTAACCCAGGGTTAGTGATTGGTGCAAGCGGCCCTTAAGGACATTGTTTGCTCAGATGTCAGTTTTGTTGCTCATTAGTAGTATAGGTACAGGTACGTAGTTAAAAGTCAAGCAAATCTAGCCTTCCATAGAACTAAAATCGTTTGTAAGCAAAAAAATATTCTTTGACGACCGGTCTAGCCATGTGGGTAGTGAACCTGCCTATGACGCCTATGGTCTAGGATTCGAATTGTTTACCATACTTACACGTACCAGAATGATTAGGTTTTAGTTGAATATAAGTGCATATAAGTTTGGTACGCTGAAGTTGCACGTTCAATTTATCCGTTTGCTGAGTTATTCCGATGAATATGGACCAGCTTGCAAAGAACCAGCCCACCAAGGAAAACATTCGTATCACAGGTATATCCTAAAATACATATATAAAAAGCGTAAAGGGCAGTAAACATTATTCGAAAAACAGGTGAAGTTGATGAATACATAATATCTAAGCACGATTTGTGCCAGCCAGATTTAAGCAACCAACCCGAGGTTAACCGGTTAAACCTGGAGTTACCATGGTTACCAGTACAATTTAACATTGAGTTAACGGTTAATCCCGGGTTAGTGACTAACCCTGGCTGGCGCAAGTGCCCCTAAACTAAATAGATAGTAGTACTGTAGTACCTAACTCCCTCTATTTACATACAACCATTTAGGCCTTGTTCGTTCTCAGCCGCAGCGGCCCATCGTCCGCGGCATCTAAATGGCGGTTCGTGTCATCCACGATGACGCGCGGATTTGTCAATTCTAACCTTTAATAACATGACATTACGAGTTAAGGCACGCGTTTTCGTGAAAGACACGATCTATATGGTGTGTTAGTAAATGTTCGGGAGCGAGCGGAGCGGGTGTACTCGCCGGCCGCATTCTGTTTTTCCTATATACTTTCTTTACTCTTTGATTCTGCTTGAACAGCGGTAGGCCCACCGCGAACACCAAAGTTCGCAAATTTTGGGTATTTTTCTCTTTTACTCCAATTAAGCAAAGATGCCCGCAATTTACGAACTTCCATAGATGGTAGGATCGTATAGATGTGTATACTACGTGCGCCCGTGTGGGAACATACGCAATGGGACAAAATTAAAAACACGTTTTAATATTCCTGACAACATACCAAAAACGTAATTTGGTTGGGTTATTTGTTGCCTACCATAAAAAAACGGTGGGCAACAAAAAACGTCTACATCACTTAAGACTTTTTAGAAGTAGGCAGGAAGGACAAGTGAGACTATGACAGGGATAAACAACATAGCGCTTTCTCTGCTACTCCTGAAAGAGACATAAGACTATCCCGTTCGGTCATTTCTCCCCACCGGTTATGCCTGATCCAGTTAAAATACTAGATTCATGCGAACTTCGGTGTTCGCGGTAGGCCCTCTGATGCCGTCGGATGACTGCCAGCCGTCCGTGACCGACCACGCGTCCGAATGCTATCTCTATGTCTGGCTGATCCGCCACCCGCCGCGTCTATTTATGACGGACCAAGTTCACCCGCTGCCGACGGCGACCGGCATTGTTAGTTTGACAATATTAAACTAGTATATCTTATACCTTTAAACGAGCAATTCTTGTATATATATTTATATATATATCTTATACCTTTAAACGAGCAATTCTTGTATATATATTTATATATATATATATATATATATATATATTTCTGTGATCTCGGAAACGGCTCTAACGCTGAAATTTGGTATATGGGGGTTTTTGGGGGTATACAATCTATCTAGATTAGTCTTATGTTTGGGAAAACGCGTGTTTTCGAGTTTTCATGCGTTTTTTTTTTTGACGCAGAATATGGTCGCTAATTTCGTGTTGTCTGCCACTGTCCGTCTGGTCCAGCGGGTTTAGACGCGGACTTCTAAACGAGTTACGTTGTTACGGGTTCGAATCTCGCCCGGTGACTAACTTTTTTTTTTTTTTTATATGTTCAAGTTTATATATAATTTTTTAATTTTTAATGTTTTAGACAAGTTAAATTTAGTAAAAAAATGTAGTTAAGATTATCACCTATACACCACCATATTACAATAAATAGTTATAACCGAGCATTTGCTCGGTCGTCCAGGTACTAGGTACTTAATGTGACTTTCAATTCTTACCCGATCCTTAATGATTACAATAACCGCCTGCACAGCCAAAAATGTTCCAATTACCAAAGATGTTATACACGAAAAAATCTGCAATCAAAGTAGGTACAGTCAGCATCAAAAGTAGCGGATGAAACAACGCGCCAAAAGTATCTGATATTCCGGATAACTTTTCCAAATATAGATAAATTGTTAAAATTCGCACTCAAAAGTATATCTTTTACAGTTTTAGTTATTCCTTATTAAAGACATCACTTTTTAGTAAGCTGTTACAGAATGGTAGATACTTATGAAACGTTATTTGATCCGCTACTTTTGATGCTGACTGTACATGCGTTTAGATAAGAGGTGTGAAAAATCTTTATCTTTATCCGTACCTGAGAGGTATAACACTAAGTCCATTTATGTGATTGTCTGATGCTCCATCCATCGACCCATAAAACTATATTTATCGATAATACCACCAACTCCAAGTTTAAAAAAAAAACGGCCTGCATGACTCTGACCACTTGACTCCTGCTATAGCCCTGATGATTTTTTTGTGCTATGAAAGCTTGTTTTATATTTGTGCCATTTCCCCATAATACTATTCCATAGCGCAATGCAGAAGCAACATAGCTATGAATGCTATGATAGACAAGTACGGCGGTTTTTTCTGAAATGTTACACTTCAGTTTTTTTATAGGTAACATAAATAACTTTATTAATTTTAGTGGAAACTATGTCTATTTGGTGTTAGCAATTTAAATATTTGCCTATATCAACGCCAACGAAAATTGTATGCGATACTTCTTCGATTTGCTCATTACCCATTTTTATATTATTCCTTGTAGACAATCGAACTAATTTAGTTTTTGAAGCATGCATTTTTCGTAAACAAACCCGTCGATCTCTTATTTAATTCCACCTCAATAGTTTTAAACACTTTTATTTGCCTTCCTTTTTCCATTTTAAACACACAACACGCTTAAACACTGAAAGTAACAATAAAGAAGACAATACTTAGTTTATAATTTTACACTTACCCACCCACTAACATGATTATAAATAATATGACATAGTATGAGTGCCTTTCAATAACCCCTGAGCAATGTTGTAGAAAATTCATGTTGCCGTTGTAATATCATTGGCTAGTTTATTAATTCTGCGATTTTACGTTATGCGATAGTAATATTCTTCTTACTTTATTTATGTGTAAATAATTTTCTGCCTTAGTACCATTAGGTCTTTCCAAATTATGCGCAACAACCATTCGGCTTAGTTTAGATATGCGTAATAGCATTCATTTAGGGAAATATAGTTTACGAGATTAGTTTCTGCGTAACTACTATTATGGCAATACTGCGTATGCAATTTAGAATTATCCCAAAATAAATTATGCGTAGACAAGAGGAACCCATTCTATTAATAGGAAACTCGGAGGAATATGAATTCCACTTTTGTCTATACATTTGTACATGATCTACATACACATAATAATGTCAAATATATTTACTGTTAATTAATTTAAAAAAACCTGTCACTGCAACCTATTTTATGTTGTTCGAAGATCCCTGTACAATTACTAAAATGGCACTTACAGTATCTCAGGTACGGAGTTTTAGATAGTGAAAAAGCGTTCCAGGACCGGGACAGAACAGGGTCACTACCGACAAGGCTAGGGTAGGAGAGGAGGATCAATATCTAATACAATGGAACGGCGTACTCCCGTGTGTCCCCGCCGAGCACAGATGGGAATAGTTGCATTCATATGAATTATTCTCACCCGTCCCCGCCCCATGTATGGCGGTGGGCAGGGCGGAGATAAATGGGAACACACACAATCGGACTTACCATAAACCTGTAGTTGTGCTGCACACGGCGCACTTGAGCTTCGACCATTCTGAGACTTTCAGTAAAATATTTCGTATCTTTCCTCGACAAGTCCACATTCCTATCATATTCTTTCTTCCAATGAAAAGGATACGATATCAGTTGCTCTATTAAATAGTCTGTATGTAAGTTAGCTATTTTTACTAATCCGACGTTTAAATAGTGAACCCTCAGACATAGAAATTTATATAAACACACGTGAATCACATGATCGTAACACAAAGTGAACAGGAGTTGGAAGTACACTACGGCGACGAAGTAAATGTACACAGGTATTTTATTATAGAACGCTACGATCAGGATCGCGGCTATTACTAACTGAAATGATGCTATACTGCTGGACCAAATTAGTACGTCTTTAATTACAATATCTCTCATAACTTTTGTCTGGTTTACTCCTAAGAATAAATCTATCTCTATGCATTGTCGCAACAATTCTGCTCCGGAATGTCTGTTGAAAAAATGAATATTCAGCAGTACTACATTGTTCAATACCACGAGTTCAATTACTGTTATAAATTCAGGCAAGATTAAATAATTGTTTTTAATGGATGTTTGGAGAATGACGATGTATGCAGCGACAGAAACAGTTATCATTGCTAATAACGAACAAAACTGTGAGAATCTTGATATGCTGACAATCTGACCGTCTTTAATATCAAATCTGTTGAATGCACCTATTTTCAGAATTCGCGAATAAATCCTAATGTTTTTAATGTACTCGTTTGTGAGTTCCGTTCTTGCTGTTTCGTTCATATTATAAGGGTCTTTTTTACGTGGTCTGATATTTAAGAAATATGATGCCGCAATACTTGTAAAGTTGGATCTGCAATATAATGGTAATACACATATATCAAGCAAACATTAAAGTGATTTTCATTAAGATTAACTGCTTTATACAATATCAACAAATATTTAAAAACCAGTAAAATACAAAACAGTAAGTTAACTGTTTGAACATTTCTAAGTATTAAAAAAAAACAACGGGTTGCACTCCGGGAGTGCTGGCAGAAGTGAAAACTTGAATATTAACGTTGTGCAGTTTTGATATTTTGGAAGGGTTAGGGAATAATTTTGCAGGAATTGCTTTAATTATCAGTATAAAGGTACTATAATTTATAAGGTAAAATACAATATTCATTTATTGCGCTATCGTACACAAACATTACAATTTATATTACATCAAAAATATAACACTTCAGAAATATTACAATTATTTAACATTAAAAAGTTTATCTCTCAGACTAATCAACTTCCATCCATTTCCATTTTCTACGACTCTACTGGATTCAATGACATTGTAACAGTTTTTCGATCAGGTCACGTGTTCGTCTTACGAATTTTCAATCTGACCAATCTGTCGGTCACGTGACCTGTCGCGACTTTAACATTTTTTCCCCATCACAAAAAGTGCACAGCGCCGCTAAAGAAGTTTTCACTTTAAAAAAACGATAAAAATAAACTAACAGTTACTACATTTTAGCTACTTAAAACAGTAAAATTTACTGACTTTTTAAAAACAGCATAATTTACTGTTTTGTTTCCTAGGCTAATATGGATCTGTTTAAAGCATTAAACGTTAATGCAATTTATATTGTTTTTAATGGTTTTTCTCAGTTTAATATATTCATAAGTACAGCAATGCTCTTTAACTGGCCATTGGTGCAACAAGGCTTATATATGACTGACAGTATACGTAAGATGGCAAGTATAAAGGCACCGTCCAGGTTCAGATTGTACCAGTTATTGCTGCTACTCTTTGGCTGCTACTCGACGCAACGCAACGTTGGCGGTTAGCGCAACTGCGCAGCGACGCCATTTTCCATAGTGCTGACTGCTGACTAGACGCCGACACACAAAAGATGCTTTTTTTATGATACAGGAGGCAAACGAGCAGACGGATCACCTGATGGTAAGCGATTACCGCCGCCCATGGACACCTGCAACACCAGAGGAGTTGTAAGTGCGTTGCCGGTATTTAAGATAGGAGTACGCTCTTTTCTTGAAGGTTTGAAGGTCGTATCGGTCCGGAAATACCGCAGGCGACAGTTCATTCCACAGTTTAGCTGTGCGAGGCAGGACGTTTCTGGAGAAACGCACAGTTGAGGACTGCCAACCATCTAAGTGGTGAAGATGGAAATGCAGAGACCACATAAGTATCTACGCAGTGCCAAGGGTTCAAGTCTATCCGAAATACGCTGGCAGTCGATAATTCGAGTCGCTCTTCGTTGGATGCGGTCCAGAGGGAGAACCTGGTACTGGGGTGCCCCTGCCCATAGATGAGAACAGTATTCCATGTGTGGGCGCACCTGCGTCTTATAAAGCTGTAGGCGGAGGGTCGGTGTGAAATACTGTCTCGATCTCCTGAGCACACCGAGCTTTTTTGAAGCTAATTTAGCCTTCAAAATGGCCGTTGAACTGGACTTCACTCGAGATGTCGACGCCAAGGATTCCGATACCGGCTGTGGCAGTTAGGGGAGTGTCCTCAAAACGAGGTGACACGACAAACTCTAACTTTTTTGCGGTAAACGCGCAAACTTGGGTCTTGGTAGGGTTAAAACGGACTAAGTTTAGTCGACCCCATTCAGAGCTAGTGTGGGGTGGCTGTTAGACACATGATTTATTTATAAGAATTTGAATCAGCCTACGTTTTTTTATTGGAAAAGGAAATCATTTGTTCTGTTAAAACTGTGACGACAGGATTTCTGCAGCAATAATGCTGGTGCGATCTGAATCTGAACGGTATCTTAGTTTCTAATAAGGGGATGAAGTTGTTGTTTAACCTCTCTTGCTAATATTGATACTCGTACTAATATTGACTAAGCAAAAGATTGCAAAATTGAACCACGAGCGTAGCTAGTGGTTCTAAAAATGTAATTTTGAGCGTTGTGTTTCAAGGCACGAGTGTTAAACAAATTTTACCCCCGAGTGAAGTGAGTTTCACCTCACCATCACGAAAATATTACCTGTAAGATATCAAACAAAGTCAAACCAAATCAAATCCAAATGAACGTCATTAAATATTTATTATTCAAAATCATAAGTCGATTCTAATTTCTACCAGCTAATATAAGGAAACAACTCAAAATTTGTATCAATTTTTTGAACAATCAAGCTAGCCTGCACCAGCTAGTTTGTTGAAAAATACTTTATAGGAATATGTTCTTATCAACCCTTTACAAAATCTCATTTAAATTAAAACTATAATCAGTAAACTAAAGCAAACCGTAAATTATTTATTTATTTTATTTTAGTATATGGAAAACCAACAGCGCTATATATATCTAGAACTTCCAATAGAATTACAGAGCCAATTACAGGTTCTCAATTATAGTTTCTGTTCTTAGGTTCTTATCTTCAATATCTACTCCTTTAGTATTGCTATTGACACACAAATGCAAAAGTTTGCTAAAATTATCAAAAATATGCCGCAATGAAAAAAAAAATGCCATTGTATTTTTAGCCCACCCTAAAATGCTTACAAGCACTCTTAACGTTTGTGGTCAGCATGATATTATGGTTGTGAATAAACCTATTAGATTTTTAATCACATTATTGAATTCAAAAAAATCTTCAGTGCTGGCTTCGTCATCTTCAAGGTTTCGTCAAAATAAAACGTGCATTCACAAATTATTCATTATCATGAGTACTGAGAACTTACAATCTATTTACGTACCTATTTAAACAACCGCTTTAAAGGCAAGCTTCATTATTTCTACGACTAATATTCGTAATTATTGAAAGTGGTTTGAATTCCCAGGAGTAGTAGACTCTCCTATCAGATAATGACAAATAGGTATATGAATCTCTGCTAATAAGTAATATGAATGACTGCTATTCCCATACCAATATTATAAATGCGAAAGTGTGTCTGTTTATCTGTTACCCCTTCTGGCTTAAACCGCTGAACCGATTTAGTTGAAATTTAGTACAGAGGAAGTTCCAGTCCAGAGGAAAGACATAGGATAGATAGTTTTTATCCCAGAAATGATCCCGAAGGATCAAGAACGCAGCAGTGGAAGTGAGATAATTGATGCATTTGCCTGATAATTAAGCATTGTTCAAATTGACTACTGATTGCCATTACACTTCATTTAGGCGTTATGGTTGTCTCTCAAATAAAGAAGTTTGTACGGGGAGTTAATAAAAGCAGGTTGGATTAAAAATAAGCTACCTACACAAATTACCAATTCCATGCAGAGGAAGTTGCGGGCATAAGCTAGTATTTATAATATTATAAAATGCAAACGTAGCACTGTTTCTTAGTCTGTTATCTCTTCACGCTTTAACCGCTGAACCAATTCAGATGAAATTTGGTATGGAGATAATTAGAGGTGCGGGGAAGGACATAGGATAGTTTTTTCAATCATCATCATCGTCTTAAGCAGAATAAGTCACGGGGAGAAGCTAGTTATCTTATATTTCACTTGTATTGGATTTACAGTGGTATGTTTTTATGCGTGCCTAGAGTGTCACTGCTGGGAAAAGATTCCTTCCTCTATATCTACGTGTTCGTCGAGTCCTGGGGGCTTAGCCAAGATGAAAATCATTGATAGAAAACGCCAATCGAACTTAAATAATTTATGGAAATAGTCACGTGTGGAAATTGTGTTCGTAAATTTAATGGGGCGCATAAGATAAATAAATAATCGGCCAAGAGCATATCCGGCCACGCTCAGTGTAGGGTTCTGTAGTTAGTTGCTGGTCCGTTACAGTTACAATAGACATACTTAAGGAGGATTTCACGTTAGAACGGTCCGGGTTCGGGCCGACACGACCGATACTTCGTTTTCTATGACGGGTGATCGGTTACCACGTGGTGCATTCTATAGAAGACTGAAGTGTCGGACGCGTCGGTCCGGATCGTTCTAACATGAGTCATCCATTGGAAAGGGGTTTTTTGCAGGAGATAATAAACAAAAGGGAGTGATCTTCGTAGCACCTACGCCCGGAGAGTCAAATTGGCGGGTGTACCTAAATAAAATTAATGTTTAATCTGTTTAATTCAAATAACTGAGAAAATCATGTCTTAAAAAAGGTTAGGCGCCAATTCAAAGAATTCTTCCTAAGAAAAATCATTTTTAAGACATGATTTTCTGAGTTATTTGAACTTAACAGATTAAACATTAAAGGTACTAGTTCCTGGCGTAATGAAAATAATTGAACCTTAGCGTTTTTTCGTAAAAATGAGATCGATAACTTGAAAAATTATAACGCCTTCAAAATTGAAATAGCAAGCAAAATATAAAATGAGTAAAACTTGGAAACAACAAATAAAACGGCTCATATTATAATTGAATATGAAGGTACAAAAATTTGGCTTTTATAGAATTTATCAATAACCACGGGAACATAGTGTAATACTGTTTTTTGATGATAACTTTATGTACCGTGAGGTACAAATTTTTTAAAGGAGGGAGTAAATAGTACACACTTTTCATTTAATTTTATTTAGGTACACCCGCCATTCTGACTCACCTTACCCCCTTATTCTTAGAAGCGATGACTTATTCTCAATCTGTTCCCAGTGGTAACAACTGAGGAAAATAATTCCTAGTAGTAACCATCGATTCACTTTAGTTATAATTACTGTTTTTTTTTCTCAGTTGTTCGCAGTGGTAAGAGATGAAAAACAAATTCCTAGCTATTACCAGTGGTTTCAACTTGGTGGTAACACGTAAATAACCCGCAAAGTGTCATCCTATTTCGTTTTAAAATGGGAGAGTAACTTTTGTGTGGATCGGCTTTTCGGCGGTGGGTTCGTGAGCCTCTTAAGCTTTGGTTCTAAAGACACATTTTTTTTTAAATTTCGAAGGCCTTTACATAAACCCACTGAAACAAACGTACAGTTGAGGAAATTGATTCTTTAGCAGTTTTCGGTTCACTTTACATTGGACAGCTCTTAGCATACGTACGAGTAGGTACAACTAAATTTACTTGAACCGCAAATTGCTAAAGAATCAATTTTCTCGACCGTACATATTTAGAGCAGTAGGTATCTATATGCATATGTTGTATTAAGGCACCTGTCATTATTCAATTTCTTCAATCAGATAGATGAACCTGATGAACGAACAGACGGACAGTGGAGGCTAGGGTCCAGAGAACATGAAGGGTGACATTGCTAGTCTAAGATGATCAATGAAACGTAAAAATCAGTATTTAATCTTTATATATTGCTTATCAATATAGAGTAACAAAGAGTAAGTTCCTTGAAATAAGAAACCACACGTTGATATTCGATTAAAAATGCTAGTAAATGCAACAGACAAGTATAACAGAGGCATTGCGCTATCACAAACATGCATTCCAATTTCAATTATTGATAAGCCAATTTTAACGTCAGGTCTATCAAAAACTACAAAATTGTTCAAAATACTATAAATTTTAATATCATTTAAAAATCTCATTATAGTCTAATTAGGTACTACTATATTAAGTACATTATGCTTTAATTTTGTAACTAATATTTATAAATTTAGACATATTTACAAAGTTGGTCCCACAAGCTTCGCTGTGAAAGCGCAAATGTATCAATTGAGCATCGTAATTTATAAGTCGGAAGCGCTCCGTCGAATCCTCGATATAACGACTTGACCTTAACAATATAACAATCGACACATTAAATAACTCAGATACACAATCACAATAGATAAACTCTCGCACACACTCACAGGCTCACAGCACAGACTGTAATCGATCAATATTTTAATTTAAATAATATAAATATTTTCTAGAAATGCAATTAAACTTGGTACGACATTGTGTGCTTCGCACGGGAAGTCACATTCGAATCAAAAAATTCCGACATCAATAATAAGTACAAAGAACAAACATAACACTTTATAGGTACATACTCGTAAAACTTGTGACATCATTTGTGTTAATGTTTTCAAAGATAATTAGAAGCTAGTATCACTAAAACGAGGAAAGAGATTCCTTATTGTGGAATTAGTTTATCAAAAACCATGCTGATTTTCAACGTTCCAAATGAACCGGACAAGAAGTGTCATCCGGTTCATACCCGCTTCATTTCAACTCAGCGTTGCACTTGCATTAGCACCATACAATAATCTTCTCTTTGCTTTCCATGGCTGATTTGAAATGAAACTATCAATTTTTCGTATAAAAATTCGTAAATGACTAAAATTATACTACGATTTAAACTAAATTACAAGTTAACGTAAATCTAATCCCGTACCATCACCAAAGATTGCACATAATACCCGATACTTAAATTTTTTAATTGCAGTCATGCCTGGGCTATTGGCGTTCTCTTTGACTGTTAAAAATTTAGGTATTTTTGGGAACAGAATTGGAATATTGTTTCCCACTAAGAGATAATACAGAAAACACAGTAGTGAAACTGCGCTTGGAAGACGATTGATTTAGGTTAGTCTGTACGCTTAGGACGAACAACATTCAAATAATTAGGTTAGAGAAAGATGTAGGAACAACACGTTCGGCAACGCATCGGTGTCTCCCTGGAGCGCAGTCCCTATATGCGACGGAGACTGCTTCCCATCAGGCGACCCGTCTGCATGTATGTTGTCCTTTCACATAAAAAAAAAGTCAATTGAGCTATACAAACACTGGGATTTCTATTGTATACAAACAAAACAGAATTTAGCTAATTAGGGACGGAATAAATTCGTAAAGACAATACCTTTCAGTCATGCATATAACTCGAATGGTATAGTTATTGGAACACGATGTTTTTATTGCCAGTTGCTACAGGCATAGGATAATGATGTTATTTGAATAATTAAGCGTGCAAATGCGCGCATTAATTTAATTATGGACTGGCATTGGTAGCTGTCCTAAGAGTTGGTTGGCGAAAGTAGCATTCGTGAACTTAAAGTGCCTTTTGTCGTAGAATTTGAGCAGCGCCGGGGAGTAGGGGTGCTGCTTCTTGAGGTGCATGTAGTGCTCCTCCGGCTCCGAGGTGGTGTGGCCGCACTCTTCGCACACGTACATCTGGAATGTGCAGATACAATATTTAATTAAACAAGTAAAAAACATGCTATTACAGCCTTAAGCACTTTGGAGTAACAGGGAGAAATGTGTAACTAAGTATTGGCTATTAATTGGTAAAACATTATTGAATTAATATATTAAATCATGGTTTATTCTTTAACTAGATAGTGAAATAAATTATATACCTTAGTTCTTCGCTCCTTGTAGGCGTATGTGTGTTGAACTCCGTGCACCTTCAAGCAATGAGATTCTAGTGAGCATCTTTGGGTAAACGATTTCTCGCAGAGATTGCACTTGTAAGGTCTGACTCCAGTGTGTGTCCTTGTATGTCGTTTAAGGTCAAAGGTGTCGTTGAAGCCTTTGCCACAGAACGTACATAGATATCTCTTAACATCGGAGTGGCATTTCATATGTCGATTCAAGAGCCTCTGTAAGCTGAAGTTCTTTGAGCAAACTCTGCACACAAACTTGGTTGGGTCGTCTTCACTGACTAATACTTGTTTGTTTTTCTCCTCTTCTCGTTGTCTGGCGTTGGCTTCTGTGGCCAAAGGGTTTTTTACACCGTGACCTCCATTGATGAACTCCAACGGGAGCTCCGCCGGTAATCCCAACTGTAAAGAAGTTTACATCGATTAAATTTTATTTCTCCGAATAAGGACAGCTCAGTTTGTTCCATTGTTATCAAAATATAAACGCGGTTCGCATTAAAGACTTTAAGAGGAACTTTTTACTCATTATTAAATTATATAGCTGAGCTAAATCAATAGAAGCTGTCCAAAAAGAAAAATCAAAATATTATTGCAATAAGATAAAGCATAAATTGATTCAGGCTCAGCATAATATAACAATGATTTTCATTATCAAACTTCGATGTCGTCTTTCTTTTATAAATATAGAGAGCGACATTGAAGGAGAAAAACGAATCAAAGCTTCGCCTTAAAATCAAGTAATGCTTACCCTGTGTTGCAAGATTTGGACTTTGCTATCGGCGCCAGAGCCTTTCTTGAGACTTACAGCTGCAGCGGGGCTGAGAGCGGAGCTCTCTACGTGGCTGCTGCCGTCCAGCGAATTGTTGCCGCCGGGCGAGGGCAGCGACACGCCTGTGGGCGAGTCCAGCTCCAGCGGGTGACTGAACGGGAAGCCGGGCGACGACATGATCTGCTGTCTTTGCTGTAGTTGAACGTGAATTTGCAGTTGTTGCATTTGTCCTTCGCTATGTTGAAGAAGTGCTGGGTTCAGTTGCATTAATAAGTCTGGTCGATCTTTAGCGAAGTTGTATGATGATCCAGCTTCTTGGCTAGCGAACGCCAAATAGTTATTGGCTTTTTCATAATACTGTCTACTTAACGTAACTTGTTCTGCTAGTGATTCAATGTCTACAGATGCTGGAGAGATTGATGATGATTCTCGTAGATCCGAGTCAGTGATGGGTTCTACATGATTATTTAGCAGGTTTTCAAAATCTTCTGTCGAATCAGACAAGTTGCCCAAAATACCTTCGTTCGATCCGGGAAACGTTAATGTGTTAGTAAAGTGGTACGTATCTATAACGTCGTCTCCCATATCAACTACCATAGAGTCATCAAAATTACTTCCATAGTTTCCCATTGCACCCAAATTCTCCATTTTGTTCTCATAATCGATATCTTCGTCTTTTAAAGCTAGTCCGTAATTTGCATTTTGCATTAATGAATACTGTTTACTTTGTTCAGGGAAATTTGTTGTGTTCTCATTACTTTCACAGTCCATGTTAAAGCCATTAATCATATTAAATTCATTTGAGAAGGAACCATTAGCATTGTAAGAGTTCTGGCCGCTCTTCGTGGACGGACCCAGAGTTTCATAGAACGGTGGCAGGCTACCAGTCGGCGGGCTGTTTGGGCCATAGTTTGATCGTCCATCGCGGCCGTTCCCACCACTCCCCGAGCCACCACCAATAGCGCCACCTCCACCCGATGAAGGAGCAGTGCTGCCCCCACCTGAACTGAAATTAGCTGAACCACCGTTATTTTGAGATCCACCATTAGATCCGCCACCACTGGTGGATCGACCATGACCCGCAGCGGCACTGATTATTCCGGGGATTTTGTTGGCTGGGCAGTTTCTTAACACTAATGTAGGTCTCGCTAAAATTCCGTTTGCAATTTTAGAACTGCTCGTTCGTCTTTGCTCTCTTATTTTTTTTTCAGTTTCTTCATCCTCCGTTTCACCCCGCTTTTTTGCAATAACATAATCAATAGGTTGGTCTTGTTCGGGTTCTGTTGTTGGTAGTGTCGCTGGAATGCTGACATCTATCAAATCTTTTTTGCCGTCGCGGAATTGTGACTGTGAGGGTGTTCTTTGAATTACTGATACTTTTTGACATGTGATATTGTTATCAATACTGGGAGTTGGGGAAGTTTCTGGAGAAGGTGAACTTCTGGAAGGGAGCACAACGTATTGGCTTTCTAATGGATCCTTTTCCTCTTTAATTAAAGGTTTGTCATCTTTTTTCTTGTCTTCTACAAGTACCGGTGAGTACTGTTTTCTTTCTGCTTGTGTAAGAACGTGACCCCTGTGGCTTCCGTAAGGGATGTCACCACCAAGAATCGATGAAACAAATTTTCTTGGTTCTTTCTTGCCGAGGTCGAGAGATCTTTCTCCGAAAACATCTCGATCTGAAATGAAAATATAAAAAATTGTTAAATAAACAAAAAATAAAATAAATATTATAGGACAATTCTCCATAGATCGGTCGATAGTTTCACAGAAGTTCAATAAGGCTTGTATTGGGTGGGTATTAGACGACGACATATATAATATATAGATATATGTATGTAAATACATATGCCCTTACCGGGATTCGGACCCGGGACCTCCAGTTAACTATGTACGGTCACGTCTGAAAATATCGATACGATAAAAGTGCTAAAAATATGTATACACGACGTTATTGCCCATATATTAAGGTAGTGTATTTTTCGTACCGATATTTTCAGACGTGACTGTACTTACATACTTAAAAATCTAGTGGGCACAAAAAATGTTTTTGAAATGTATTTAACTTGTTAGTATTTATACATTTAATATGATGTGTCCTCGGATTAATAGTAATGTATGCGTGTTGCGTCGGAGGCATGAGACCTCATTGACGTCACTGGTATGTACCATAACGGTAACATTCGCCTCCGCATACACACCCACCGTAGTTGTGTATGTGTGTGTCGCATTATTGTAATTGGCGCGTCAGTGACAAATCCAATCTCGACCCAAATCTGCCAACCATTGACGCCGGACCTGGCCATTCAGCCGGTGTCGTTACTTCCTGTCAGTCACTATACTTTTGTGCACAAATACCTAACATAAATCGCATGTTAAGAGTTCAAAATATTCTACAATTTTATCGTTTTATATATTATCAGCATCATCATATCGCGTAATCGTACGTGTACGTATAATTTAAAAATCGGTAAAGTCTTGAAATATTTCATTGCTTAACAGTTCACTAAGGCAGGACAAATCGAATAGTGATTTTGAAATACGAGTATATTGCGCTGAATCAATTTCAAAAAGAGATTTGTAGCCAAAATGAGTCAGTGAAAGTCCCAAGGTTGGCTTAAACGAGTTCCCTTGCCCTTTCTCGGCTTTTGTTGATTCAAGGACGAAGCCTGCATTGTTGGGACTCTTTTTTGTGCGTAGTCCGTAATTGTATGCGTCTAGTCAGCGAGGCGTGACGGGTCCCGAACATAGCGTACCATATTTTTGTTGCGCGATATTTCTCCAAAAGGACGCTTTGTGTTAAGACACGGACAAGGTTTATAGCAGCACTTAAGGCGCACAAATGTGCACGTAAATATTGTATGTTTGAATATATGCGTCCTACTCGGGACAAGTGAACGATAGTTCTCGGAAACTGTTGACAGTCATTTTCGTCGTTGATCAGAATCAACAAAACGGAACAGGTTAATTTGCAATTGAAGGACTATGTTTAAATAATATATAAAGGATAGGCAAGTTTAAGTTAGTAAGTAAATTAAATTTATACACTTTATTGCACCAGAAAAGAAAAATTAAATAACAGATTTCCAATGCAAATAACGGTAGCAATAGGCGGTCATATCGCTGTGAGCGATTTCTTCCAGAGAACCTTAGGATATAAAGAATAGAAAAGCTTAGAAACACACATTACAATATACCTAGGCATAATGAATGATAAATGATTTTTTTTGGGGAGTATCCTACTCTTATACGTAGACTAACTAAGCTAACTTTGCAACTTTTACTAACTTTGTAACTTTGCTTTGGGAGTGTCATTATAAACGCCATATTTTCGCAGAAATTTGACGTTAATGAAGACATTGCCACACTTCGTCATTGCGAATGCTATGCAGAGTAAGCTTGGTCCGAACATCTAGATGTAGCGCAATTTTTTACGCACTACAATTTTTTTTCAATAATATATGTCACTGTACTTGTATATCTATCTACATTGCTTATTACGCTTACTATACCAAAATCTTTATTTACAATAACAATATTGGATATATACAGATGATTACTATAACTAGCTTATATCTAAAATACGCCCTTGAGGCATTGTACCAAGGATGCTGTTAGCATTTCCTCGTTGTATCGCAATATTGATACGTTGTGCGAGGAAGCCGTCAGCTCTTCGGTCACCAGTTATGTCAGCAAGACGTTTCGCGATTTCTCCAAAAAACTTGTGCGCGCTGGGACCCCATGGACCTAGAGTTTCAACGCCAAATGGTACAAAATGGTACCGTAAAACCACCCAACTATAGTCCAAAGCTCCCAACTATGGTCCACAAATAAACTCAATTTTTCTCGTTCAGGTTTGTATTTTACTATATTTTTGTAGTTCTAAGGCAAAGTATGTTTATAAATGGAAGATAAAACTAGGAGTAAACCAAAAGAAACATTGGTATAGATACTTAATTTCCTTTCGAACTTGTGGACCATAGTTGCAGTATTGGACTATAGTTGTGTAGTTTTACGGTACTCTCTAGTCTCTACCGAGGCTCTTATATTTATTACGTTTAAATTTTTACGCTTTTATTTAATAATCTTTAAAAGGAACATTACCTTTGCGCATGCATATATGTAGGTATACTAAGTATACCTACTTACTGTAAATAACTGCATGCAAATGTAGGTTGACAAGCAAAAAAACTTCCCACCCAAGACCAAGTTTGGAATATAAAATTCACTTCAAAAGGAGTGGAATGCTGTATCTGTATCCATAATTTATGGATATACGCCCTTTGGGAGTTAAGATGCAAATGTGATCAATATAAGTGAGTTCGATTTATGTAAAGCCATTCTTAAAGGCGATATGTTTTTATTTTGTGATTTACGGTAAAAGGATTAAATTTCTTAGAATCCGTCCAAATAAAACTTAATACGGTTACTTAATGTGATTTTTATCTGGATATTATATACTTTATTTTGTACAAATTAAAGTAATTAATTGCCCAATAACGAAATCAATAAATTGCTTTTTTTTAACTGAGTGCCCTGAGGATTGAATATGTACCAAAAAACTACTGACCATTCTACCTATATATAACCGTAACTGGTGACCGAAGAGCTGGCGGCTTCCTCGCACAACGTATCAGTATTGCGATACAACGAGGAAATGCCGCCAGCATCCTTGGTACAATGCCTCAAGGGCCTATTTTAGATATAAGCTAGTTATAGTAATCATCTGTATGTATCCATTATGTATATTGTTATTCCAATAAATTATTCTATTACTATTTTTAACCTTAATCGTTGGCTGCAAACTTGTTAATCAATACCTATTTTATTTGCGGTGTGTCGATCATTATCGACATCGACAAAACAATTTCGGTAATAGATATTTTTTTAATTCTTAATTTATATATTATTATTCTTAACGCTTCGTAGTTAAGTTTTACCTTGGCGTGAAATATTTGACCCTCATTATTGTTCCCAATATAAAAAGTCTGACGTGTTTGTTGTAAATTATCTTCGAACGAGCGAGCGAAGCGAAGTTCTTACATTCGACTTGGAAGACACGGCCGGCTTATCAGAGAATACATAGTTTATTAAGAAAAAACTTTAGTAAATTTGTTCTAATTTAAATAAAATTGGGTAAACGTATTGTTGATGGCATTATATTTTAGTCTTTAAATTATGAGCAGGCTCGATCAAGGAATTATGGAGATGGAGCTACAAGAGCCTAGATTCATTTGTGAGGGGTCTTGATATTCTGGTCATCTTGTTTGCAAGAAATTATGGTCGAGTATTATGGTATCAAATGAAAATGCTTTGTTTACACATTATTTTATAAACTTATTTTTATATTTAGCATTTTATATTAATTACCAACATAAAATACAAATCTTTTTTTTGTTAGAAAGTGAGTAATAGAAATGGTGTTCAGTTTATGTTACATAAATTGCGTTACAACCAGCCAGTATTTCGCGTACAATATATTGTTTCTTAAAACGAAATAAAATAAACATTATTCATTACGGCTTACCACAGATACAGATTTTAATTTCTATTGTGACTTAAATCTATCAGTTAAGGGCTCCACAAACCATGCAATAAATCGCACGCGGTTTTCGATCCATTGCCGACTACGTAGGTGCAACAATCGCTCTATATGTACCTAAACTTATTGGCAAACCACGAGTTCTCACTTCGGGGTAAACTACTAGTTTCGGAGCACATAATACAATCTTTTGGGCTTATTTTTTAAAATAAGGTCCCAAAGCAAGTAAAAAACATGTGTAACAGTCTTTTCTACTATGTTCGCGGTTGTATTGAATACATTTATGTACCCATACCTGAATAATTTTCTTTACATCATCCTAAAACATTACGCATTCAGGCCGTGTTATGCCAACCTTATCACACATTTGTATGCATCGTTTTCGTTTGCCTCGTACGGGGTCGGACGGCATCGTAGTGTCGGATGATAATTACTTCGTTCTACCTGAGACAAAAATTTACAATAGTTGCTTGGCCATATATAATCATAGTACGAACCTTTTCCTTCAAAGTGCCGTTATATATTAACATTAACATTTAATTTACTTAGGTTTTTATTTCTGCAAGAACCTAAGTGGGTTTATTACGTTACGCTCCAACAAAGAGCGACTGGTAAGTGCCGTCATCCTGTATTCTATATATTCTACGCTAAACATCCGCCATCTTGGGCAGTTATTAGCACTATAACTCCGAACTTCTTTGTTAATCATTCTCAGTATGGCGAAACGTACGCAGAAACTCATTCCTACCTTTAATCTATTTAAAAGTTGTGCGGTTTTTATTCTAAAACGGTAAGTCAAGGCCCCGTAATTGCCATGACCATATCTATTAGTACCCACGGTTTCCTGCTGAGGAACAGCGCAACCTTGATGGAGTGCTTGTTATTCGGTCATTAAAACAGCCTTCTTTGCAACACTTTTGGCAATAATTAGTGCATCTCAGTTAGATCACTGTACATGAACTATCAGAGTGTAAATTAGGACCAATTTTTAAATAATAACGCGCTGAAAGAACAGGGCTTAGACACTTTTTTTTAAATAATGTCGGCTTTGTTTGATCATTGGCAAATAGCAAACGTGTTTGGCTGTGATATCGAGGACTCCATTCATCGAAATATGAATTACGAGCATAATTGTTTAGATAATAATTTCGTCATTAGTGGGTTGGCCGTTTTGGCCAATACATGAACGTAGCCTTAAAACATTCTTACAGCTGATACCATTATATTGGCGTTAAGGTGTTCGCGTCGCTAGTAATTATCCAGACATTAATCACTAACAAAATGTTATTCTAATCGTTACGTCGAAATGATTAATTACGACCTGTCTGTCTGTACAGCACAATGTTACAATTAAAATGCAGAGCATAAAGTACTCTTGGCCGAAACCTTCGAGGGCGTCACGTTTTTATTTATAGAGAATGTTCGATTGTCTAAGCTGAATCACAAAATGTTTGTCAAGCTTTAAGATTCTGTTGTTTTATGAACCTACATAACATACGTATTCATCTGTAGACGGACAATGAAGCAGCAGTAAAACTAACCTGGGGCTGTATTATTTTTTGAACTAGCGAGCCAACGAGCTGCCGGGCAGACTAGCATGTCCTTGCGGCGAGGTTATTGGACGCTGTTAGCATTTAACGCATTAAATAAAACATAAAACAGCTATGAGGACCCGCTCCGGACGGCCGGTAAATAAAATTCCGTTGAAGCCTTTTTTCCATAAGTACCGATAGCACACGGTACCGCGGGAGCGTTCGAGAGGATCGCTCCAAGACAAAAGGTCGTTCCCAAGGACATTTTTTGTCTCGAATTTTATAGTGCCCTGGTTTCGGTCACATGTGGAGACTTCTTACCAGATGTGGAGTCCACACGTGGCCGACCGCTGCGATGTGAAATTGCCTGTGCGAAATGTTGTGTAATACAAACGTGGGTTTATGCGAATTTACAGTTAACAAATGGAAGGCTTAGCGGAAAATTATGTATTTTACTTTTAGTGTAATTTATGCTGTAACACGAGTGTTTGACATTGAAAGAACAAAAGGCTTTTCAATTTGCAACAAAATTGCTTAAAGACCGTTCACGCATGCATTGCCTGGCTGGAAGGCGACGTTCGAAGCGCCTACGCCTCCTACGGAGCATAGTTACAAGCTGCGACTCCTGTGCAGTAAAAAATGCCGGTTCCAATTGTATATCTGCCGTCTCTTTAAACGAACGGTCGCAAAAACTGTTAAACACCTTTATTATTATTTTGTTCACGATGTGAATCACAACCAGATTTGGCCAGGGTTAATAACCCAAATGTGTTTAGCGAATGTTCAAGGTTAGCGGCTGCCGAATAATTCAAATAGTCAGTAGAAAAAACCCGCCGCCCACAAGGAGGCCTTCCGCGCCGGTTTGTTTTCGATCACTCCGCCGCTCTATGGAGGAAACTTGAATTTTATTACGGCTTTATCCGTTAAGACCGTTACCGTTATTTGAATTTTGAAATGACGGGTAATAAGAAACAGCGTTAAGTGGTTTGTGGAAAATGAATCATAAAAAATGTACTACTAACTCGTATGTACACATAACCTATCCCACAGACCTGGGGATTAATTCAATTAGTCCTTAATGCTATAAAAACTACTGAAATATACTGCTATTATGTATAAGCATTCCCGGCATGGTTTCCTTTCGAGTCAAAGCAATCTACTACCCATCGTACTGTACAATGGTTGTTATTTGTCAAATTACACAGAAATAACACTTTAATTTCATTAGCGGATTTCAAAAATCTAGAATATTACCTACTTATAAATCTGCTACACGGATGTTGGTAAAGATTTTGTCAAGAGATTGGTCTCGTAAAGCGTACGTACTTAATTGTCCGCACTACAGACGTCCTCAGCGTACCTCCTCGTGGGCGGTCTCTTTAAGGTTGCAATGGAACTCAAATTGCTCCAAAATACACGAAATGATTATCTCTTATAGCTGCACGACACAACAATGGCGGAGATGACCTTACGCTCGCGACGTGTAAGCATGTAATGTAGGCTCTGTTTTATTTTATTTTTTACTGCAACGCTACTCATAACGACGACCGGTTTGGCCTAGTGGGTAGTGACCCTGCCTACGAAGCTGATGGTCCCGGGTTCAAATCCTGGTAAGGGCATTTATTCGTGTGATGAGCATGGATATTTGTTCCTGAGTCATGGGTGTTTTCTATGTATTTAAGTATTTATACATATTTATATATTATATATATCGTTGTCTAAGTACCCTCAATACAAGCCTTATTGAGCTTACTGTGAGACTTAGTCAATTTGTGTAATAATGTCCTATAATATTTATTTATTTATAGCAATTTATTGTAAATATTCGATTTAAATATAGGTAGCATTCGTCTTTATTCAATATTTCCTAGTAAATTGTATTTATTTTTTAAGTTAAAGAAACGAAAGCTTATTTTGACAGCGTTTATTTTGAATAGATAAAGCTGTTCTTGATGGTCCTTAATGGTATCCGATAACAAAGCTTTTTGTTCCGTGACAAATATCAATAATCATGGGAATACATTGGTAGACGTAATCAACGTCGAAACAGGGAACAAATCAAATTATTTTGTGAAATATTTTTTTGTTTGTTTTTTTTAAACAGTGATACTACTGTATACATATTATAAACTGAAATAGATAGGTATCATATAAAGAACAGAACGTCAGCCGCGTAAGCTGAAGACGGGTTTGATTCCCGCCTCGGCTCCCGGTGAACTTGGTTACTTTTTGTTTAGTGCGTGATACCCATCTATTTCAGTTCGTAATCAACGTGTTTAATTAATAATCAAACGAACTTACCTGTGAAGTTTGATTACAATTATGCGAGTATCCAAATCCAAGACAACAAATATAATTTACTAGCAGCAGTACACGTTATCGTGCAGTCCAAGTCACACATTTTAGAGATTATAGTATTTAAAAAACAAGTTCGCGCTGTCCCTCTCACTCGCTACGCTGCGTTCCTGCTTCGACATCGCTCCTCCAGTGCTCATTATTTCAGAGTTATTTTTGTGTTATTAACAGAGACTATTTTATTTTCATTTTTGGGGATGGGGGGCGGGTCTTTGTTGTCTTGGATTTGGATACTCGCATAATTGTAATCAAACTTCACAGGTAAGTTCGTTTGATTATTAATTATACTTCGTATCCAAATCCAAGACAACAAATATAATTTACTAGCAGATGTTCAGAGCTTTGTATTTAAATTCAAATCCTGAATGCGAAAATAAAATAAAATATCGATATCAAATCAGTATGTTACGAACATACTGATATTATTGATTTTGACTAAAGAGAACAACGTACCACCTAGAAGTTATTAATTTATATCCAATTTAAATAATTATTTATGTATCCACATAGTATAAATGTAAAATGTATGTATAGCATAATAAAATTAAGGAGTGAAATTGCTCTTGGTATTTCATTTCGTTAATATTAAAAAAGTATAAAACTTTCTTTGATTTCACTGTAGTATATTGATAAAGTTGTATATATCTTAATATTCACAAGGTACAACTATTTTTATGTCATTTAATTTTTCAAGCTTTAGTTGGCTCTAAATAAGTTTTAGATGGGCATTTTCTGTCTGTAACCATATAAACAAACCATTTTGTATAATTTAGAATTTACTAACCATTCTCTGGATGTAATTACAACGGAGACAAACAAGCATACGGCCTGCCTGATGGTAAACAATCACCGCAGCCTATGAATGCCCGCTACTGCAGAGGTATATTACATGCGCGTTACTGACCCTAAAATATAATCTAATTTTATGTTACGACACTTTAAAGTTAATTTTGAATACAGCAATCAATACTTTCCTCGGTAAATAGCCTTTGAGTGAGGTAGATAAAGGAGAATTTTCTTCATTGTAAAGCTACCATAAATATCAAGGCTATATGTAAGTACTTTAAAACTAAGTCTGGACAATTACTAGTAGAGTATCCTGTAGGTATTAAGTATTTGAAACTTATCACTTTGAAAATATAGATGGACTAATTTTAGTTATTACCACAGATCAAGAAATAGTAATATGATATTATTTATAACTAAATAGCTAATCTCATCTGCTTATGCGTATCTGAACGATGATGGCTACTACGCTAACAAGTGGCAAGGAACTTAGGTAGATTATGTGTTGAGTTATGTTATATTTGTGAACAAAATATCTGGCATGACTTGTAACTTGTACTTCATTTTAAGGAGTAACATTTTTTAACGTTACCTACAATAAAACTGTACAGTGTGCATTGCGACGAAAAATGAAAACTATTTAAGCTTTCTTTTACAGCAAGACAATATGACAACCCGAGCATTTACATTTCAGACAATAATAATGTTATTGTTAAAGGATTTCAACCCTTTATTGCGATTATTAATCTAGCTACTTAGCGCAAGCGACTGCAACACGTGGCAGCATAACCCTAGTTGCATGGTTGCACAATTTACAGCACTTATTTCGCGTCGCGGGATAGTGCATCAACGGCGGTTCACCTCTTGTTTGATGCGGCGATGTTCCCCTGAAGTTTGGAGCTGAGAATCCGTAAGTAAAATGTACCGGATTTATTACATTAGGCTCGTTGATATGGTATATTCTTGACAGCATATCAAAGCTGACGTTTGAAGTTATTAGGAGTATATAACAGCGTGATATGAGTACGAATCATAAATTTGGGTTAAAGGGTTTACAGATATATTTTTTCCTATATGTTGTTTACATACAGCATTTCTTTGTCTGTAAGGGTAATGACATTGCGTACATTTTGTTTAAGGTAATTTAGGCCGCATTAACACCTATTAAATTACCTCAGCGTAACAAGAACCTCCTTTATATTTCATTATTTTTACAAGTCCTGTAAACTTTAGCTCAACCTTAAATATTTTTGCTCTTTAGTCCCTTATATTTACATGCGTAAAGCTACTTCCAATACTATTAAAGTCTTCAATCATTACATTGGCATCAACACTGTTATAGTAGAGCAACGTTATATATCTTTGACGATATCATTTTGAGATATGTATAATGACCGACTGTAGACCGAAGAGCGAAGTGACCGAAGAGCGTAGCGACCGAAGTGCGAAGCGACCGAAGAGCGAAGCGACCAAAAGGAGCAAAGCAACCGAAGAACCAAATGACCGAAGCATTATAACCTCGACACTTAAAATGAAGCACATATAGCCTCGACGCTGCGGAAATGGAGGCCTCGATACGATTATTGTGGAATTGTATAGTACATATAACTTAAAGTGCGGCATATATCTTCGTCACTGCGACAGCTGCGACAGCGGACCCCTTGACACAATTATTGTGGAGTAATGATAGCATCCTCACTATGACGTGGGGCAAACTTAGCCTCAACACTACGACAGCAGAGCCCTCGACACAATGATTGTGGAGTAATGATAGCCTCCTCACTATTAAAGTGGGGTACATATAGCCTCGACGCTGTGAAAGCGGAGCCCTCGACACAATATTGTGTAGTAATGATAGCCTCTTCACTATTAAAGTGGGGCAAATATGGCTTCAACGCTGTGAAAGCGGAGCCCTCGACACAATGACTGTGGAGTAATGATAGCCTCTTCACTATTAAAGTGGGGCAAATATAGCTTCGACGCTGTGAAAGCGGAGCACTCGACACAATGGTTGTGGAGTAATGATAGCCTCATCACTATTAAAGTGGGGCAAATATAGCTTCAACGCTGTTAAAGCGGAGCCCTCGACACAGTGATTGTGGAGTAATGATAGCCTCATCACTATTAAAGTGGGGCAAATATAGCTTCGACGCTGTTAAAGCGGAGCCCTCGACACAATGGTTGTGGAGTAATGATAGCCTCATCACTATTAAAGTGGGGCAAATATAGCTTCAACGCTGTTAAAGCGGAGCCCTCGACACAATGATTGTGGAGAAATGATAGCCTCTTCACTATTAAAGTGGGGCAAATATAGCTTCGACGCTGTTAAAGCGGAGCCCTCGACACAATGGTTGTGGAGTAATGATAGCCTCATCACTATTAAAGTGGGGCAAATATAGCTTCGACGCTGTTAAAGCGGAGCCCTCGACACAATGATTGTGGAGTAATGATAGCCTCATCACTATTAAAGTGGGGCAAATATAGCTTCAACGCTGTTAAAGCGGAGCCCTCGACACAATGATTGTGGAGTAATGATAGCCTCTTCACTATTAAAGTGGGGCAAATATAGCTTCGACGCTGTGAAAGCGGAGCCCTCGACACAATGGTTGTGGAGTAATGATAGCCTCTTCACTATTAAAGTGGGGCAAATATAGTACCATGTCGACATCTCATTTATAAGAAAATATTTATTTAATATGTGTTTTAATTTTGAACTATTAATTAATGTGCATTATAAAATTACATTAAAACTTTAATTAACACAGTTAATACCGATTTTCTGTTTGATGAATATCTTGTTGCACAGTAAACCTAAGCTTCTAAGTACTCACGGAAAGGAGAATTATTATTAGACGGAGTCCACAATATTACACAAATCAAGTATATCTTTCCATAATATATTTCATTTTAAAATTATATTATATTATGTTAATCAAAGCTGTCTAATAATAACAAAGCGGGTAACTAACTGATGATCAAATTTAGGAGGCGACCACATCGATTGGACCCAAGACTCGACGATACCGCGATGTCCGATTAAAGCCTACTACCTAATCCGTCATGATCCATACGATAGATTCACTATGGCCCTCATATGGGGCATGGGGCGCACGGTATCGGAGCACGCATAGCACGTCCCGTTTGTATACGTCGATTAATGGCATTAAACACTTTAAACTGTCAGTCAGACTAAATAGTCTTCCAATGTCTTATAGATTGTGTATTGATTGACATTACTCCTGTATATTTATACCTATAGGTATCCTCATAAGACGCTCATTAAACTTGTTGGTACTGTGTATGTACATTTGCATAAAGACGCGTTTTGTTATCATTCATAGGCACTTATTACAAATCGGCAAGGATTACCATTGTTATCTGTTTTATTGTATGGTAGGGTAGATCGGACATGGTAAAAGCCGCTTTCGTGAAACGATTACCTAGTATATATTAACTTTATTCAGATATGGTTTGTATATTTAAATCTGTACGCGAAAGCATCTCGTAAAAAAAAAATTGTGAGTGAACATTGCATTTTATGCAATCATAAAATGAAATCTGAATAATATTATATTAGTAAATAATACTATAATAGTACGTATTACAATTATTTAAAGTTCAAATTGTAATCTATTTGTAGCCCCATACTTATTTTTTCCGTAATTTATTTATTCAAAAAAGAAGGTAGTTGTAGTAAGTGATTTCGTATGAACGTAAAAATTACTTACTTGATTTCTTAGGTAATAAGTTTATTACGCTAAACGAATATACCTACAATTTCAAATTGAAAGTTTAACTGCCATGTAAGTATGGCAAACGAGACTAGACTTGCCGAGCTGAATAAACATCAATTTTTCGTTCGAGGGTACGGCGTTCAAATAATGTTTTGATTCTATACTTCTTATTCAGCGCACAATAAACATTAATCGAAACACAATTAGGTACACATATTTAGAGGAACACTATTTTGGCGAAAATACGTGTGACTCGGACTAACACAAAAACATGTAATGAGCACTGGAGGAGCGATGTCGAAGCAGGAACGCAGCGTAGCGAGTGAGAGGGACAGCGCGAACTTGTTTTTTAAATACTATAATCTCTAAAATGTGTGACTTGGACTGCACGATAACGTGTACTGCTGCTAGTAAATTATATTTGTTGTCTTGGATTTGGATACGAAGTATAATACCATACAGCCATTGTCATTCTAAGATTGCTTAATTTATAAATATGCTGGATTCGTTCAGTCCGAAAGCGAATTTATATAAAGCTGAACAGCGTCTCCTGTTTCCAAAGATCAGCGAGACAAATTTGTACGGTATTTTCTATGTATATAAGTATGTATTTATCTATACAAGTATGTACATCGACGCCTAGTACCCATAGTACAAGCTTTGCTTAGTCTGGGGCTAGGTGGATCTGTGTAAGATATCCCCTAATATTTATTTACCCCGTTTGACTGACGTGTACCGATCAAAAATAGTCAAGTGTACCAGCAGTCAAGCAAGGTAAATTGTAATAGTGGCGTTCGGGATGGTTTTATAATATCAATCACGCGAGCATCGCGTTTTATTGTTTCCGCAATTTAAACGATTGGTTTCGCCCCCCCTGCCCCCGCCCCGGTGACGCCGTCCCGCAACTACGTGGTAATGATGGTCGCATTAAGAAAACGCTCATACAGTTATTATTGCGGTTTATGGCCTCTTTATGTATTTGTTTAGAATACTTTAGCAAGAAGCATTGTATGTACCTTTTCAAGTCCGCTAATTGATGAGGTTTACTTGACCAAAATGGCGTGGAGATTATAGAATAATAGCCAAGGATTTATGTCAGAAGCGTGACGTCTTGAGATCATTATTCTAAAAACGTTTTGTTCTGAAATACATAAACATTTCGCAAATGTTTCTAAGATACCGCACTTCCACACTATAAAAATACGAGTATTATATTATATTACAGTGAGTCTACATACATCATAATGGCTCTTAATGCCGAAACTTTAATTTTTTTTCTATACCACGTCGGTGGCAAACAAGCATAATACGGCTTGATGGTAAGCAGTCTCCGTAGCCTATGAACGCCTGCAACTCCAGAGGAGTTACACGCGCGTAACTACGCTACGTATTACGTTTGTTTCACGTAATTACGCTGGCTTTGCTAAGGACAAGGCGAGGTGCAAGTATCAGCAGATGCGTTGGCTTAAACGGGCGAGCAATTAAAGGCCGGTCCCGCATCTCGGGCAGGCCGGGCGCTAGACCGGTGTTCCTAGAACACTCGTTATTGCAAAAACAAAATAGCGATGGCACGCAATCGACCGTGTACCTCTAGATCGGATGTTGACACTTCAAAGTAAATTTCCTGCTGTAGATGTAACCATCCCTGAATGTATTTAATTTTCTCATAGCTAATAGTTAAGCTTACGTGTAATGTTAAATACACATGTGTATGTTGCAAAAAAGTATTTAAAACGAAGATTTACAGCTTGCGAAAAAACATACCTACTCTCAGACGTGCGGTGGCGTGCATTTCGCGGCACTGGATCTTTCCACCATTTGCAGCGAAGTAATTGTAACGGAGATCTAACACCCTTAATATTTATAAACTTTATAGATAATGTGATTTCCACTTTGTTGTGCTGGTTTGCTGATTTCTTATTCTTACCCATTTAACTAGAGTCAACGTCAACATCCCGATTATTTAAGGGGTACTTTATTCATTGAAATAAAGTTAAGTGTAACAAAGTGGAATTATATACAAAAATATATTATTGGATACTTATAAAATAAAATAACTGAAACTAAACCTAACTATAAAATAAAAAATCCCTAAAACCTACCTTCTAAGCCTAGGCCCCTAGGCAATCAATGTTGTTAAATGTTACTTTCATAAATGTGATAGGTACGTCAATTATTTAAGACTTGTTTTTTTATTCCGAATCCATTCGTATTTTGGTTACTTGGTAATCGTATTAAAACGCAAAAATAAAAAGGTAGGTGCAACACAATGGGCCGGGCCACAATAGCGCAGACGGCCACATGGTGGAACTGTTTTTTTCTTCGAAGAGATGCAGATTTTTTACTGTTCGTAAATGGCAAGTGGCAACATGGGCCGATAAGCATTGTTGCCAGCATTATATTAGTTTATTACCAGGAAATTCTAGGGCTGGTTTATTTAAATGTAATACTATGTTGTTATAAGTAACATTTAGTTGCTGGCACAGGCTGGTGTTTTGACATTGAAATGCTTTATTTTGTGTTTTCTAAAAGGTGTATTCGTGTAATTCTGAAATTGCCCTCGAATATGATGGGTATAGGGGTATGGGTAGGGTAGGTATATCATAATCAATGATCGACGATCGGTAGCAAATTTTCGATGGAAGTATTAGATGGATATGATTCTATTTAAATTTCGCACACAACTTAACTAAAAAAGTATGAAGTTTTTTTAATAAACGATTATTATTTTATTGCAAATTTGTTAGAAGTTTGAATAAAAACGATGAAATTAATATCGGTTTGCAATCTGTTGATGTAGAAAGTTCATTCTCTTTATAAATGGACCCTCAATGTTAAAAGGAATCAATTCACAATATCAAACAGAAAAAAATTATAATGTACTATAACCGATTAAATTCAGTAAGATTTTGTCAATATAATTATGGTCTTATTTTTGACAACACTGACGTATTTGAGGACACGTTAGAGCCCTCGCCAAGACGAGCCAAGCGAAGCGCAAGGGCACTACCTACCATTTCTCGAAGCGCTTCGTCGTTTTTTTGAATCCTCATAACTTAGGTTTGGATTATCCCAGATAAACAAAATTCTCGGGGTATGGTGTCAATAGTGAACCTTTTAAACATAAAAAGTCTCAATTGCAAGTCCTAGAAAGCTGAAATTTGTTATCTAAAGCTAGTATTAGTACACAAACGACAACAAATTCTAAAATTTGGAACTTGTACCCTTGCCAGAGGGCAAATTTTGATATATTTTCTCGGTGTCATAAATAATAAAATACGTATTTCAGGAACCCAAAGGGTAAAAACGGGACCCTATTACTAAGACTCCGCTGTCCGTCTGTCTGTCTGTCACCAGGCTGGATCTGGCAGGCATAAACTGTGATAGCTAGACAGTTGAAATTTTCACAGATGATGTATTTCTGTAGCCGCTATAACAACAAATACTAAAAACAGAATATAATAAATATTTAAGTGGGGCTTCCATACAACAAACATGATTTCTTTTTGCTGTTTTTTCGTAATGGTACGGAACCCTTTGTGCACGAGTCCGACTGGTACTAGACCGGTTTTTTTAGATCAGAATACTAAATTAATAATAATTTTAGGTTGAATTTAATTAGCAATCATGACGCCTTTCTCTAGGGAGTTCAGTGATTCGAATCCTGCGTTTTTTACTTTCGCTAAATATCGAGCGCTAAACACGAAAGGCTATTAAAAATGCACTTAAAAATTATAATAAATTTTGCACAAAAGCTAAAAATATGAAAATTACATCTAAAAATGAGCAATATTATTCTTGAGGGAAATCAGCGATTACTTTTTAATTATTTAAAGCACACAAAAAATTTAAATTAATAAACATAATATCCGCGGTCCCGAGCACGCACATCCATCTCGCTCACTCTAATGCTCAGTGAGAGTGAGAGAAGAACACACGAACCTATAGTGGGCCTTATAATGATTATAACTATTACAAATTCTGTACAAGTTCATCGCTTGCCTAAATATAATATTTCACATCGGCGAAGATGACATATGCGATTGGCGGCAATTAGTTTAAATAACATTCTAATATTAATGTCCCCGTAATGACTTTAAAACAAGTTAAATTCTTTTGCAGTAATTAAAAACGGCATTCAAATATCTGTAGCTACATTTGAATTGTTCAACTAGTAGATGCACGCATAATATTGCATATACTATAAGAAATAATTAAATATGTAATCGTTACGAGACAATTAGGGCCTCGTAACGTGTATAATTAATGTTTATTTAGGTTGATTGGGTAGCTTCTTGCAAAAACTTAAAGGAATGCTATTGTAAACTAATACCGAATTAACATTTTACATAATTATTTAAAAGAACTCGTTTAAATGATATACTCGTATTTAGTGACATTTTATAACAAGGTACATCTTTAGTGTTTTACCCTTGTCAATTAGTAACAATAATTATATATAGGTACATTTGTTACCGAAACCGGAAAACAGTCTCATTTTGTCGCTCGCTATAAGGACGAGATTTGCTTGTATCTTCATATGAATAACCTGTCAAGGAGTCCTTATGGCAAGCGACTAAGTGGGGGGTTTTGTCGGTTTTTGTCACATTTACGGTACAGTGTGGCTTGTAATTGTAATGTTTGTAGTATTAGAACATTGCACGCATTACCACATGTATAATATTGTCAGTAAATATAGTGAAATAAGACATTTGGTAATATTGGGTCATTACCTATGAAATTGGCGTTTTTGTTCATAAGTATTAGTCATGTCATAGTTTATTTATTTTAATAGTAACTTCGAAGTATTTTTTAATTTCATTAGTGCGCTACATAAGAACGATTTTACATACAATTATTTGCTACTTTTATTGTTTTATGTATTCAGAATACCGCCCTGAAAACAGCTCTTTTCATGTGCTGCCGGCTCGAGTATTTAAATGACTTATATTTTTCTGACGGGACAAATTAAAAAAAAAAATATGAGATAGAAAATGTGCCTTAAAAATGTCTCAGATTACTGGCAAAAATTTGTTTGGTTTGAAAATGCCATCACAAAATAATCCCCAAAATTAATTGTATGAAAAATCGAATTTCGTTAAAGTTCTCCATACAAAACGCCAATTTCATAGGTTTGAATTTGAATGCATCCGATGTTTAGCAACCCGTTGAAGTCTTTTGTACTGACACTAGCGATAAAATATTGTCACTTAAATGCTTGGTCTTATTTCGTTGGGCTCATTATTAATTCCCGTTAAACATCGCCTTTGGAATAGTCTCCTTGTCAAAATTAGACAGTGTCAGAACAGGTTTGCTTATAAAAACTCCATAAGTGAGCACTTTGCTGGCAGTACTGGAAAATCTTAGTGTTTCTGCTTTGTAAGTTCATCTGATTTCATATATATATATATATATATATATATATATATATATATGTATGTATATGTATTTGTATCAATATTATTTATGTATATTTATGGTTATGTTTGTGTATTTTTTATGATTGTATTGTGTTCATACTGTACCTAATTATATCACCTATACCTCATGTTTTTGCACCGCCTACAATTTATCTCCTTTGCGTAAAGGTTGACTGGTAGAGAATGCCTTACGGCATTAAGTTCGCCTATTGTACAGTGTATTTCTTATGTGCAATAAAGATTAAATCAAATAAAAGAAATAAAATAAACATGGTCCAAATTAGGAACTCAAATTTTAAATGCATTAAAATTGATTAAGAGAAAAAAGGCGGCCGATTCTCCATACAAACGTAGTTCCCATTTTCCTCTCGGGATGTATTGATATTATGGACAATATTTTTACACAATTCAAAATGAAAAAAAAAATTATAATAATACAGGGAAGAATTGTAAAGGTTGGAGTCTTCTAGTAAGTATAAAATACTTGTCACAGAAGACCCCGCTCCTCCATAACGACACGTGTACTTAATTAACAAATATGAACAATAAGCAGTATTGTTATCTTCAACGAACAAAATATATTTTCAATATTAATTGATTAACTATCCCTTTTACTAAAATATTTATGTCAAAGTATTAAGCAGAGCCAATTTTTTTCTATTTGCGATCGGTGCGTGGTACATATTATTAAAATCACACGTATGTATTTTTTAGTCTGACTACCAGTGCCCCTAGTGTAAATTTAGTCGATAGCGAAACGTGACGTACGCGTTTGCGTTAAGTCTCATTTTGTATGGGTTTTTGAACAGCGCGCCAAGCGGGACGTTTTGGAAAGTCAAAAATCTCATACAAAATGACACTTAACGCAAACGCGTACGTAACGTCTCGCTGTCGAAAATATTTACACTAGGGGTACTGATGCCTGAGTACTTATAGTTTTTGTAAAACGGGTATAAGTTATTTTTGATGTGTTTAGCGTTAAAAGATTACATTTTAGACAATTAGATACTTTGCTTAGACCAATTTCAGCGCTGTAGACTTTATCTCAAGACTTCCCGTTAAACACTATACCGTGTCATCTGCATATGAGAGAACCTGTCCATTTTGTACAAGCATGTTGGTCAGATCGTTAATGTAAATAAGAACAGCGTAGACAGTATACTGCCTTGATAAGTGAATGTAAATATACAGGGCGTCTCAAGACTATGGGACATCAAGGGAAAGTACCTTAAATATAAGACATAGGATATTTTGCTCAAAGGAGACTTTATTTTATTTTCAAAACTGAGTAATACTGCATTCAAAGATTAAAAAAAAAAGTTACTTAGTCTGGAAATCGAACCGACTCAAATGTGAAAAAAAAACATCCTGTATTTTTATGATACCAATCGAAAGAATGCATAAAAAATAAGTCATCTCAGAAATATGATATCGCAAAAGAAATGAATAGAGTAAAATTTTTGATTAAAATTTCAAGATTTGGTTTAATTCCCAGAAAAAGTAAGCAATTTCAAATTTTGTTTTTAGAAATTCTTTGAATGCAATATTACTTACTTTTAAAAATAAAATAAAGCCTTCTTTCAGCAAAATATCCTATCTACGATATTTAAGGTACTTTCCCTTGATGTCCCATGGTCTTGGGACGCCCTGTATAAACGATAGCTATTAGTGGTTTCGGCCGGGTCTTCGTATTTTAGAACTTTCCAAGAATAAAATTCAAATATACCTCGTTTTTGGTTAGGTATTAATGAAATGAATAATAACGACATATTTTAACCACAGCTATGTCCTTCGTTTAACTTTTTTCGGTTTTTTATTATTAGGTATAAGAATTAGGAGCGTAAAACAAAATTCATACAAATTTTTAAATGCTCCAAACTCTTAGAACAATTAAAAATTGAACAAAAAAAAAAACAAATGGGCAAAGCTGTGGTTCATATATGTCGTTATTATTCATTCATATAATGTAAATATTCAGAGAGCAAAATGAGGCCTAAGTTTTTATTAAAACGCAATTTGGCGCAGTCCTCCACTTTCGTTTCGTCTTAAGTGTTATTAAAACATTTATTTACAAAATGAGTAGTAAAGAACGCCCCTCGCGTCGGCCCCTTGCACTTGCAGCTTTGTGTCGCCCCTCGGCCACAGGTGTCTCTTCACCTGTATTTGCGATAAGTACATTTCGTTCATCCCTATTTCGCCCTTTACCCTATAATGTCACGCAGATGCACCAACCGGCTATGATGAAACGTAGTTTTTAAGAACTTCATAAGTATGGATAGTTTTCCAAAGGAATGTTTTATTACCAAGCGTGAAGTACAAGACCAAAGGAATGGTAATTAAGTAAGCAAAAATAGGCCTTCAGTTAAAGTAGGCATCTACTCGACGTATAGGCAAGGTTACATTTTTATTTTTTGTTATTTAATTAACATGATAAAATTATAATTAAAAAATAATAATAACGATTTAACTTTATTAACTAACACAAACGGGACTTAATCGCGTATTAAGTTTTAAATTTACCTCCGACGTTTCGAGGACGGCGTTGTCCCCGTCGTCTCGGAGAAGACTGGCTAAAGTTGACATCAAGATCTAGCCGCGCGAGTTTTTCTAACTACCCGCACTTGATCTTGTTTATTGACTTGAACGTCGGAGGTAAATTTAAAACTTAATACGCGATTAAGTTCCGTTTGTGTTAGTTAATAATGTGTAAAAACCGTTAAAGTTTAAATCAAGATTTAACTTGTTATAGAAAGACGTAACGATAAAGAGAGGTTCCACGGGTAAAGGCACCTTATGGCAGTCGGCTATAAGTATTACGTTACTATACCTACTCGTAATGCGACGTAAGGTCCAACCGCCAAAGTTAATTATATTTTTACATATTTTTTGTTTTATTGTGTTTTTACAGCGACTAAACGTAATAAATGAATGTTTGTATTTATATTAATGTTTTTTTTTGTTTTTTTTTTCTATTACTTTAATTATGCTTCATTTTTATGGAGTTATCTGTTAGATATGAATTACATACTCATTCTATTGGGTCATTACCTACGAAATTGGCGTTTTTGTTCATAAGTATTAGTCATGTCATAGTTTATTTATTTTAATAGTAACTTCGAAGTATTTTTTAATTTCATTAGTGCGATACATAACAACGATTTTACATACAATTATTTGTTACTTTTATTGTTTTATGTATTGAGAATACCGCCCTGAAAACAGCTCTTTTCATGTGCTGCCGGCTCGAGTATTTAAATGACTTATATTTTTCTGACGGGACAGATAAAAAAAAATTAGATAGAAAATGTGCCTTACAAATGTCTCAGATTACTGGCAAAAACTTGTTTAATTTGAAAAAGCCATCACAAAATAATCCTCAAAATTCATTGTATGAAAAATCGAATTTCGTTAAAGTTCTCCATACAAAACGCCAATTTCATAGGTAATGACCTAATATATAAAATTTATTCTTGCAGAGTACAATCTTTGAAATTAGACGTTAACGTAATAACGATAAGACTTATTTCAGTATATCCTAGTAATTCCTCGGTGAAGACGCATGAATGAATCAAGAAGCCAATAAATGAAAATGTCGTACGTGTGTAAAGTTAATTAGATTAAAATGGCGGGGATTGTGACTAACCTAAATACAAAGCGGGTGCACCGGAAGTGCCGCCATTGTCCTGCAATCATTGACACCTCCGACATCATCCGGTCAATTCCTGTCTCGTACCGGCATCGGCAGTGTGATCGTTGTCGCGTATGTCAGTGGGGGCTTTGACTGTTTTGTACAGATTGAACTCGACCGTACTTAATTCTATATTCGTTGGAAATATACATTATCTCCAATTCAATCTCGCTCCTAACCTCCTAGTACAAGTTCAAACTGAATGTTATTAAGAATATATATACATATATCCAAGCTATAAATACCCTATATGCTATATGCCACTGAAAATTTAGGGTTCTAGCTTTAGCCTGCACCATGGTTGATGTTTGTGTAAGATAGCGCAATAAATGAATATTGTATTTTACCACATAAATGATAGTACTTTTATACTGATAATTAAAGCAATTCGTGCAAAATTATTCTTTAACCATTCCAAAATATCAATAATGCACAACGTTAATATTCAAGTTTTCACTTCTGCCGGCACTCCCGGAGTGCAACCCATTATTTTTTATGCTTAAGTACACTATTGATATTATATCCCGAGAATTTTGTTTATCTGGTTTAATCCAAAGCCAAGTTATGAAGGTTCAAAAAACGACTAAGCCCTTCGAGAAAAGGATGGTCCAGCCGTGCCTCTTTGTTTTACTCGACTAATACTTATTAATAGTGAATCTTCATTCATGGGTCAAACCTATTTCAAGAAAATTAACCTTCTATGGACAGAATAATGACTGAGAGGACAACATGACTGGTAGAGAATGCCTTAAGGCATTAAGACCGCCATTTTTACTTTTTTTATATTGTGCTATAAAGGTTAAATAAATAAATAAAAATAAATGAATAATGAAAACTAACATCCCGGGTACATATAGGTATATTACGTTTTTCTTAATTAAGTCTTATGTACTGAAGACATGTATCACGCCTGCAGCATAAAAAAATGCTGTTTACTCTCTTAATTTTGCGTTGTCTACAGGAAAGACATGAACGAGTTAACCATAGGCAATACGTACAATAAAATGTGTAGGTATACCCCTCAAAGTATTCATATACGCATTCCTATTATAAGAGCGATCTCCATTAGATGACCGAAAATATGAAAATATACAAAACTTAGAAACGATGAGTGGCTTTTTACACTTAGTTACATAAGGAAAAGGAACATTGTCCATTGTTTAGGACACTAAAAGCTTTTACATGGTTATCATAAGAACCTATTATCTTTTTAGGCTACGTCATTAGTAATGCGCCCGTTGTTTTAGGATTAAGTAGGGAGAGTTAAATTTGTAGGTACCTGAAAGATAGCTGGGATTATTAACAGATATGGGTTGTCAAAAGTTTGTGGTGATTTATGATAATTTTTAGCACTCTCAGCCGAAAATGACTACTTATTTCTATCTTTTATTAAAATCAGGAGCCTAATTCTGATTGTAACAACAGACTATGAATTTGATCTGGATTTTTTTCCCTAAATGGTTTTTACTCCTCGCCAATTTTATTAAGGTGGATTCTGCCAATGTCGAGGTGTAGACTTTTGACTTGTTAGAAGAGAATGTTCGTTTAAATTTTGACTTTTGTGAAAGGATAGACTGGGAACCTAAAACAACCAATATTACGGACGACACAGACAAACACAGGACATGACGTATATGACATTTATATATTTAATAAGAATATAAGATAGGGGGGGTCCATAAGAGAAAGATCTGGACTTGATAAATGATCTTTCAGCTGTCAACAGTGACATATCTCCAACCAAACATGTCACTTTTGACAGCTCACAGATCATAGCAGAAACAAATTCATATCAAATTCATAATCATAACCCGTTATTACAATTAGAACAAGCCTCCTGGATACCTAAATATGACTCGCTAAGTTTTTGACGTCACACATTAGTTTATCACCAGACGTCAATGTCAAAAAAATTACAAAACAAAAAAACCTTTAAATTAGATTATCAGGATGTGGGTAGGTGGTTTCAATGTCGTCAAAAATAGCAACAGTCTTATAGATCACGAAGTGTGAAGTTCCGTGCAAATGATAGCTTCAGATTTTAACATGTCATTGAAAATAAACATACGAGTAGTGTGGAAATGCGAAAAAAACACGACAGTTAAGAGTGAATCACTCGGACCGTTAACGGCGGCGGCGGCGCGGAGGCTCGATTGTTTGTGTTCATAGTTACGTCAATTTATAATAAATAGGTATATAATTCCAACTGTATGCAACATTAAGTTATACCTACTCGCTTTACATAAGTAACGGTTGTTCTAAAGTATCGTATCAATACGTTAATTTTTTCTCCGATGCCGGTGAATGTGGTGAGCCTTAAAAACAGTATTAGTTAGAAAAATTGTTTTATCCCTGCTTGTAGAGGTAACATTCTAAGAATGAAGAAAAAACTTGAATGTTTCTAACCCGCAACAGTTAAATAATCGTCCCACGTAAGATGACAATGCCAGATTGGGATCGCGCTAATTCGGCTCTCAGGTAGTTTCGGTAAAAACACGGATAAGACGGTAGGCAGATGAAATCGCATATTGTCTGAGAACTTGTTCTTGTTATGAAGCATATACCTACGTATCTACATATCGTTAAATAAATTCGTAAGAAAGCGACCCGTTTGAAGTCAGCATTGAATTAAAATACAATAGGCAGACGGAGAAGGTCAGTGTCAAAAATGATGATAAAGTAACAGTTACAGCCAGGAAATAGAGTACTCATACAACCATGAATTGAATAATTTAAAACGTTGGCCATATGCAGATAGTCTGGAGCGATGAATGGACGCATTATGTGGGCGACGGCGTGGAGACTTACCACCGCAATCGTTGTCCTTTTTGGAGAGGAGAGCGATGGGGCCGTCGTCGAGCGGCGAGCCGGGACAGAGCGAGTCCGCCTTGCTCACGAGCAGCTCCTGACCTTCCTGCAACCCCAGTTGCTGGTCATGCATCCGCTTCTTGATGAGGAATATCTTCGGCATCTTGGCGTTTTAATAAACACTGCACTCAATCCTTAAATTAGTCTAGATCACTAAGTCTGTAAGTTCACCCTGCCGAAGCATCAACACGAGTTTGCATTGTACACACTGCACAGCAAGTTTCTTTGCGTTTGTTTATTTGGTGCGTCGCAGCTGTGCGCCGGCGCACGTTCAGTACCGTTGGCCGATGCAAGAGGACTGAGCGAACGCCAGTGCGTGCGGTGCCCGCGACACCGTTGCCCGAACAGGTCCGCCCCCGCCGCCGCGGCCCCCGCGCCGCCGCGGACCGCGGCGCCGCCTCCTGCGCCCGCGCAGCCCGAGCCCGACCATAAGCACCGCGCTCCATGCTGTCCCGGCACCGCTCTGCACTTACACAACAGTAAAAGTGCAGTTTTGTGTTAAGACGTTATCCTGTCAACAATAACAATGCCTTTTTTTATTTAGGGACCCTTCGTAGTTTTCCTTCGACTTGACTAAGTTGTGTAGCTGTAAACTACAATTAAATGATACGTACTAACAGAATAAATTATGCCTATGAGGTCATTTATATATTCAATTCCAAGAATGTCTTCACTAATTTGCATCATGGAGAATCGGTCGCAATAATATCTGTGTCATTGGAGTCACTAATGAATCACCCCGAAACCAAATCCTTGAGAAATTACTCTATAAGATATATATTCAAGCGGATGATAAATTTTAGCATAATAATGAGACCTAGCTTGCTTGGCTTGGCCTTCATGTTTTTTGAAAAAGCAGTCTGAAATAAATGATTTGCCGGATAAACCCTTGCATATTCATTACTTGCTTTATAAAAACTTAACCTGCTTTAGGCATAGACCTCACAGACACCGTCGTCGGCATCCCTTCAATCAACGGTAAGTTTTACAAAACAATAGAATAGACCTGGCGGGCATGGGGTTGCAATCAGTGAAAAGTATTCCAAAAAGGAAACAGTATTACGGGTATAAAGTAGGTAACAATGTTTACAGCCCGTATTGTCTGTGCTGTGCCAAGTTTTAACGTTGAAATTATAATCTTTTTGTTTAGTTCATTGCAGGAGAAGCGGCGGCGTCTTTGTTTGATATTCACATGTTCGGAGCATGACGCCACGTTTGCGGCATTTCCACCACTATCAATAGCCGAAAGGAGTCTTTTCTCTGACACGCGGCGAAATGATGCATCATTTCTTGGAAAAAAATATAGGAAATTAGGTATCCAATACTTCGAATCTCTTGTATGAACCTGCTAATACGAGTTACGAAGAATGACTTGAAGTGTTAACACTTCCGCACGCATTGATAGGTATCCGGTATCCGAAAATATTTTTGAAGAAGAATAGTTAGCGGTCGGCGATAAGATATCTTAAAGGAAGCAAGTATATAATACGTTACTAATTTGAAAAACTCCAAAGACATGTTTAAGGAAACTAGCTGTGAATTGATTTGTTAAACACAATATAGGACTAAGGATCGTTTATAAGTTACTTTTTTTGAAAAACAGCTCTATACACAAAACGGTTTTGTGTTTTTTCCACGTGATGTAACGCTTAAAATAGAGATGTAGGATTTGGGATTAAAAACCGCTCTAATCTGCAAGGGTTTGCACACTCCGTTAACGCTATGTTGGGATTAAGCTTCATCCGAAGAATTCCGTTGTGTTTAGCAAAATAGAAAATACGTAGAAATGTTTTGAAAATCATTAACAGGTATGGAGATGGACCCACAAAAATTGCATAAAATATCGAGGAAGTTTAATATTAAATACAATACTTCTTCTTCTTCCTCGCATTGTCCCGGCATTTGCCACGGCTCATGGGAGCCTGGGGTCCGCTTGACAACTAATCCCAAGATTTGGCGTAGGCACTAGTTTTTGCGAAAGCGACTGCCATCTGACCTTCCAACCCAAAGGGTAAACTAGGCCTTGTTGGGATTAGTCCGGTTTCCTCACGATGTTTTCCTTCACCGAAAAGCGACTGGTAAATATCAAATGATATTTCGTACATAAGTTCCGAAAAACTCATTGGTACGAGAGCCGGGGTTTGAACCCGCGACCTCCGGATTGCAAGTCGCACGTTCTTACTACTCACTAGGCCAGGACGGTCGACATCATCGTCATTTATAATATTCTCCAAATCGACTTTGCAATCAACTTTACCTTTAACTTACTTTTGGGTATAACTTAGACCTTAATCAATGTTCAAAACTTACAGCGAAATAAATCTTCCTCATGGGATCATAAATCATTTTTATTTAAAAATGCAACTCCAACGACTCCATAAAGTGGCAAGAGGTTGTTTTGGTAAAACAAATAAAATAAAACCGTAATATGCTACCGAATTGGCTCTGTTTACTTTTTTAACTTTGGTAAAAAATGAAACGCGTTTTTGCGTGCGCCGCCACCGTTTTCAACGCTGACTTTACAGGTACACTGAAATAAACTGCCCAATAAAAAAAAATACATAATGTGAGGGGGCGAAGTGCGCCATGCCGTCTAAAAGCGCCTACCTTTAATATAACGAATACTGCTTATAAAATACCAGTAATATTATTAGTTTCGTAGTATTCGCTTCGCCCCACTCACCTTACTTGCTCCTTACTTACTTAATATATATCTCATTAACCTACCGATCATGTATTATGATTCCGAGGAGTTGTATTGTAATGATCTGAGCTTTTTTAAGGATTGACTATATAGCATGGATGCAAAATTTTAAATTCATATGAATACTTACTATATTTTGATTTTAACCATACAAACATTTTTTTTAAATGTGTAATTTAACATGATTCAAGCTAACTAAAGTAATAAGTGGCCGTATATTGAGTATATTTATGGTATTTATCCGATCATTTGTGGCTTACATTTGAAGTTATCGCTTTCGAAAAATAAGAACGGTAATGATACTTCATGTATGGTGATGATATATATATATTTAAAAAAAAGAAAATATTTTTTGATTGTAAGGATTTCGAACTTTAAAAAACATAACAAATAACATGTTTCTGAACATAAGATACACAAATTATTTTCAGAAAAAAAAACATATATTCATATAAATAAATAACTAATGAGTATTTGTATTGTATTATTTAAAATTATATTCAGAGATAGGCAATTTATGTTTTTTTGGATATTTTCAATATTAAATCATATTACCAGTTAAACGCGCATCTATTTTTATTTGCTGCGTATCTTGGTATTGAAATTATAATAAAAAATGTTGGCTTACGAATGAGCTTAATTTTTATGGTATATTCTTTTTTGTTAGATTGACACATTATATTATTTATTGAAATATTATGTTAATGTGATATTTGTAGAATCTGGTTACGCCTATTTTAAGGGACCACAGTACTGGCAGTAGACGGAACCCTGTCAAATTTGTATTTGTGTAGCAACGGTTCTATGAATTGTTTGTTTACTTTTATGTATGTCAGTCGGTCAATAACAGTTCTCATGTAAACACTGAATAAATTTCTAGTATACACTTTCTTGGTTTAACTGTGCTATAGATCTCTGCTAAATAGTGATAGGTTTATTCCCCACAGTGGTTATGTAGCCTACGCACGATTCAAGAATAGTGTTAACGGTAAAAGAAAGAAATTTTCAGCGGAAATGACGAGTACTGTAAAAATTGATCAACTCAACGAGAGTAATTATGAAACATGGAAGATCCAAGTTGAAGCAGTGTTAATAAAAAACGACGCCTGGGGATACGTTAATGGGAGTATCAAGAAACCAGCTGAGGTAGCCGAAGCAGCAAAATGGGAAATTGGCGATTCTAAAGCTAAGTCTGACCTAATTTTATCCATAACCCCGAGCGAATTACGACATTTGAGAGGTTGTAAGACATCGCGTGACGTATGGTTAAAGTTACAGAACATCCATGCTTCCAAGGGACCTGCGAGAAAGGCTACGCTATTAAAAGAGTTGTTACTGCGTAAATTGGATGAAGGTGGTGACTTACGAGAACATGTCATGCGATTTTTCGATGTAGTAAGCCAATTAGCGGACATGGATATTGAAATGCATGATGATTTGATCTCTATAATGCTTCTGTATAGTTTGCCGTCCAGTTTTGACAATTTTAGATGTGCCATAGAATCTCGAGATGCATTGCCAAAACCAGACGCATTGAAAATTAAGATATTAGAAGAGGAACATTCCAGAAATGATAAAGAAAGTGTAGATAAGGCACTTCTTGTAAAAGGAAAGAGATCTTCTAAGCCTAAGAAACAAATAGAGCATCGTCAACACGCATATGATGCCCCTGAGCAGGCTAATGCGAAATTTAAGTATAAATGTTTCAAATGTCACCAGCATGGACATAAAGCCTCTGAGTGTACACAGAAGATGAAAGTACAACGTAATGATAGTGCAAAGTATGTGTCAAACTTAAATGAATTACCAGATGTTGATTCCAATTTTGTAACATTCAATTGTGTTTCAGATGTTAATGCTGTTTGCAACGAGAATGGAAATTGGATCGTCGACAGTGGGTGTACGTCACATTTGTGCAACGATACAGATAAATTTGGTACTACATTACTACCGTTGCCCGGTAAGCTAAATTTAGCGACAAATTCGAGCACAAACGTACAAGGTAAGGGGACAGTAAGATTTTCTTCATGTAATAATGGTTCTAAAACTGAAGTGCAACTGCCAAATACTCTATTTGTTCCTGATTTGCGATGTAACCTAATTTCAGTAGCTAAAATTACTGATCAAGGGTATAGCGTTACGTTCAAGAAAAACATAGCTAGTGTTCAAGATAGCTATGGTAACACTAAACTTGTCGCGAATCGTAAAGGTAATCTATATTACGTCGAGGAACATTGTGATGGAGTGTCAGCGATTTCTGAGCGAAAGGTTGACGTATGGTCGTTGCATGAGTGTTTAGGTCACTTAAATGCGAAAGATCTTGTGCGAGTCTTAAACAAATCTGGCATGAACTTAAAGATGACAGATGTAGCCGAGTTGTACGATTGTGATATTTGTGCGAAAGGAAAAATGAGTAGGTTGCCTTTTTCTAGATCGAGTGGGCCATGCGATGAAAAGTTGAGAATCATACATTCTGACCTCGTAGGACCCATGCGGCATACGTCAATAAATGGAGCGAAATATTTCGTAACCTTTATCGACGATCATACGAGATGGTGTGAAGTATATTTTCTTAGCAAGAAAAGTGAAGTCTTCACTACATTCAAGGTATATAAAAATCACGTAGAGAATCTATTCAGACGTAAAATAACTTATCTCCATACAGATAACGGAGGCGAATACTGTAATCGGGATTTCGACGAGTTCCTGAAGAAAGAAGGAATAGCAAGAAGATTGACAATTCCTGGAGTACCCCAGCAGAACTCGGTCGCGGAAAGAAAAAACAGGACCTTGTTAGAAATGGCGAGATGTATGCTGATTTCGTCAGGACTTTCTCCGGGTTTCTGGGCAGATGCTGTAGCAACAGCTTGCCATGTAAGAAATCGTTGTCCGACCAGAAGTCTTGAAGGTGAGATACCTTTTGAGAAATGGTTTGAACGACCTGTCAAGTTAGACTACTTACACAAGTTTGGATCTAAGGTACACGTCTTGGAAAAGTCAACCGGGAAAGATAAGTTCGCACCAAGAAGCCTGGAAGGAATCTTTGTAGGCTATCCTAGAGATCGCAAGGGTTACAGAGTATGGATGCCAAAACAACGACAAGTTATTATGTCAAGAGATGTGAAATTTCACGAAGCAAAAAGTGAAGGTAAAGAAAACATGAACCTGAAGATTGACCCCTTTGAAATCGACTTGGGAAAATCGATAAATGTTCAAAATCAACCTGTATCGGTAGATGTAGAGTTCCATCCGACTCAAACTAGTGAAAATCCGGTAATACATATCTCCAATCACGAGGATGAGTGCATCGAGTCATCGAGTAGTCGTGATCCAGAACCTGAAGGAGGAGATGATGTTCCCGTTGAAACCCGCCAAATGACAGACGATCCATATATTGTCATGGAACCATCTCAACACGATCATCATCAAGACGATGTTCATGTTGATGGGGGGAGGATAGTAAAGAGAGGTCCAGGGCGACCACGACTGGAGCGAGGTCATGTTGGGCGTCCACGGAAGATATACAACATGGTTGATGTAGAGCCACAGGTTTCCACGGAAGAAGGTGTTGAGTCGACTGGAGAGTATGCAGACTGTGTGGATTTCGTTGGAGTCGCCGAAATAAGTCTAAAGGAGGCCTTATCCGGTAACGAACGAAAAGGATGGAAAGACGCAATAATTTCAGAAGTTCAAAGTTTAATCAAAAACGATACTTTCGATGTTGTCAAGAAACCTATGGGTCGAAATGTTGTTGGTTGCCGATATATATTAACAAAGAAGTTGAATATCGATAGAACTGAGAAGAAGAAAGCCAGACTAGTGGCAAAAGGTTTTAGCCAACGTTACGGCATCGATTATCAGAAAACTTTTGCGCCAGTCGCTAGGCTTGACTCGATAAGACTATTAGTTGCACTTGCAGTGGAGCTGGATCTTAAAATTCATCAGTTGGACATTAATACGGCATATTTAAATGGATTATTAGAAGAGGAGATATATATGAAGGTGCCAGATCTCCTAGATGAATGTTTGCAAGATCTAACACGATTGGAGCAGCCAGGTTCACTTATACATGAAAGAGCTAGCAAGATGTTATGTGACCTGAGGTCTGGAGGCAGTGTGTGCAGGCTCAAAAGATCGCTGTACGGCCTTAAACAAGCTGGTCGACAATGGAACATCAGACTGGACGAGCAGCTGAAGTACATGGGATTACAAGCATCTTTAAATGAGCCTTGTCTTTATTTTAAAAATATAGATTCGCAAACTAAACTCTTTGTATTAGTTTACGTGGATGACATTCTCGTCGCTTCGCAAAGAGGTGAATGCATCGAAGATTTCAAAAAGGAACTGGCCACTAAGTTTGAATTGAAAGATTATGGCATTGTGAAATATATGTTAGGCATAGAGTTTGACAGATGTGACAAAAGCATGAAATTGTCACAAGAAAAATACATTGATGATTTATTAATCAAATTTAATATGGATAAAAGTAAACCAATATCTACGCCTATGGAAGTTAAGCAAAAGATTGAAAAATCTGTAAATAAGTGCAGTGACAGTGAACAGTACCCATATCGTGAGATTATAGGTTCACTGATGTATCTCTCTACGGGAACAAGACCTGATATTACGAATACCGTGGCTGTATTGAGTCAATTCTTGGATTGCCCTAATGAGGAATGTTGGAATGCTGCAAAGCGTGTGCTGCGATACCTAAAGCATACAAAACAATATGGACTTGTTTACAAAAAGACAGGTAAATCTTTGCATGGTTACTCGGATGCTGATTGGGGAGGATGTTTGATAGATAGGCGTTCTTATTCCGGTTATGTTTTCATGTTAGGAGGTGGATGTGTGTCGTGGAAGTCGCAGAAGCAGAAATGTGTCAGCACCTCAAGCTGTCAATCAGAGTATGTAAGTCTAGCCTCATCAATGAAGGAAGCTATCTACTTGAACAGCTTACTTACTGAAGTTGGGTTACGTAAGTTTGCACCATTATCTTTACATGTAGATAATCAGGGGGCGATTTGCCTTGCGAACGATCCAATGTTTCATTCTCGGAGTAAACACATTGACATAAGGTACCACTTTGTACGAAGTGTATTAAAGGACAATAAGAGTATTGAGTTAAAGTACTTACCGACCGACTCAATGCTCGCCGACATATTAACGAAGGCTCTGCCTAGAGAAAAGCACTATATGTGCATGCGCGGTTTGGGCATTGCTTGTTAATTGTTTATTTTTTTATAGTTGTTCTTTGATATCACTTTGATTTGTTTTTATATGTTTTATTTGTGTTACCGTTTATTTTGAATATGCACATTAAGGGGGCGTATTGAAATATTATGTTAATGTGATATTTGTAGAATCTGGTTACGCCTATTTTAAGGGACCACAGTACTGGCAGTAGACGGAACCCTGTCAAATTTGTATTTGTGTAGCAACGGTTCTATGAATTGTTTGTTTACTTTTATGTATGTCAGTCGGTCAATAACAGTTCTCATGTAAACACTGAATAAATTTCTAGTATACACTTTCTTGGTTTAACTGTGCTATAGATCTCTGCTAAATAGTGATAGGTTTATTCCCCACATTATTTTGTATTTTTGTTGTTTTATAAATGAACTGTAAATACAGCTATAATGATTTAAAACCATATACATTTTGTTTAAGAACTAAAAATGTATATAATAAGTGTTTTATAAGTTGCACAATCCCTACTTTTAATGCATTTCATAAATTACAAAATATTAGGTATTGGGTCCGATGACTATCCAATGGTAAAATTGATTAATTGCTGTAATTATTTTAAGTATTACTCACGATAGTATAAGACACTAGCCTATGATCGCTTATAACTTAATAGATGTTACATGTCTAAATACAATGTTTTGTATGCTTTAAAACCTGGACCCAATGATATTAACACGACTAATATGCAATTGTCTGTAAGTTTGACGATTTACATGTATTAGATTATAAGACAATATATAGTTTGGCCTAAGTAGCCTAAATTTTGCCTACTTAGTCATAATGCTATTTAAAACTTAACCAAACTCTAGTGTGAAATGAATAGTTATATTTTTTTCTACATTTATAAGGTAGACATTATGTAGTAATAGAAGACATTGATAAAGTTTTTTTATGACATACAGCTTAGTTTCATAATGAACTCTACCAGAATAACCTGAAAAGTTTCTAAGAATCGTCATTACCGTCTCATGAAATTATCACCGCTCGTGATTTTTTCCCGGTGATGATGGGCATGATGTTGACAGTTTGAGAGTTTATTGTATTTATTTCTAGAATACGAATAATAGTAGTTAAGGTTTATGCCTCACAATAAACTTCATGTACTTTTCCATTTATTTCTGTAATTATTTCTTCTATATCATTCGTGACTTCCTAAAATCAAAGCATAACGGTGATGATGCTCTGTTGTGACAAACTACGTTTTATTAATTTATTTTTTATATTTCTCACGATTCAATCATGTCAGTTTGAAGTGAAATCATTTTTTGAATTTTATACTAAAGTGAAAATTACGACTATTAGCGGTATTTTGTTGTTCATACACGGAAATTCGGTGTTCGAACATTCGAGATAATTTTTTTATTTATTTTAAAATGTACTTTCTGGCTGAAGGATATATTTTTTCATGAGTTAAACAATAATATAGAAAACATATAACTAAAAGAAAAATCGCAATCCTTCAATAGGTACGCGATAATTTTCAGTGCAAACAAAAAGGATCAGATTTTTCCGGCAGACGGTGATGACAGTTGAGTTACTGGAGATGTTAATTGCAGGAACATAAAGATAAAAGTTTTTAAAAACAAAATAAGAGCTGCAACACGCAAAACATACTAGATTTTTTGATAAAGACCGAGACATAATTTTTCGCCGGATTTTGAAATTCACCCACATTTTAACGCGAATTAATTTAACCACGTCTGTCTGTCTTTACGTTTTGAGCAACGTCATTATGTTATTTCTTGCTCAAATTCTTTTACCTATTATATATAGGCTTAATTTACCCATTTTCTACAAACTTTACAAGTCGTGATTTCATTGGTTGTTAATCAGAAATCCTTATGACCATTAAAACTAGGCACGTCAAATTCGGCGTGGCCATTCCCATGAAATTATCTGGCTAAAAATCGGACGCTGCACGTGTCCAAGCGGCGTGCCACTCGTGGAGCTTCGTGCAAACCTCGGGACCTCTCGCCCGACCATCAAACTAGAAATGTCGAGTTTGTTGAACTCCTACTCTTAAACGCAATTCGTTCCTCTTGTTCTCTCGTTGCAATTTGATGAAGTACTTTTAAGTAAATTAATTAAAAACTAAATCGTTCTAGGATTATTTATATCATAAGCAGATATCATGGCACATTACATTACACTGTAAATTATATGTATTCATTATTTAGTTTTGTACTCTCGATTCTTGAATGAAATTACTGAATCTTTTAAGAGTAAACATTAAAAAAGGTTTAAAAGTAAAATATTAAAAGCATATAAGTTTAAACGTGATAAAATACCGTATTAAGTTACAGTAGGTACTTCTTATATCCGCTGCGCGGGAGATTGCGCAATGCAATGCCGGCTCCGCGTCTCGCCTCAAGTTCTCGGCAACGCTAACCTCAATCAAGTTTAACCACAGACCTGTATTTTGAACCAACATTGGAGCCAATGCCGGTGGAGTTGATATATTTATAAAATTACCATTTTAGATCTTACCCGTAATACTTATAACTTGGAAACCGTTACGCGAGGCGTTATCGTAATGACATGTGCGCTTTTCTTTTTAACCTTTTTACGATATCTTAAATAATAGTGCGGTTAATTGTATCAGCATACAAGATGCAACAAAAATAGTAGGGATCCGTTTAAGGGCATATTCGATATCGTGTTCTACTTTTTCCTAATCAGAACATGATACCGAATATGCCCCCCACTTTCCCCACTATTTTTGTTACATCAGTTGGTCGATGGTCGTTTGCATCAGTTGAATGTAAATACTTCTGAAATTCGATGATCTCGAAAAGAATTCGATGGAACTGAATCGATGAAGCTTCTCAATTAAGCCAGCGTTCGTTTAGATATGAAGAGTCCTAAACCTAAAGCTCGGTAGTGATTTATTTACACAATCCAACGAAGATGACTTCGATAGTTTTAGGAATATTATTAACACTGCAGTTGACGCTATCGCACCAGATTTAATCACCACGAAAAATAATAAACAAACATGAAAACTTCAAATATTAAAAAATGGTATAAAAAAGAACTTTAAATACCATTAGGGTTATAAAATATAGACTGTATACAACCCTAATGTTACATAAGTGAGGAAATTTTCGTTCTACAGACATAAGTCGGCAAATTTTGAGTACAAAATTAAAGTAATCAGCGACTCGGAACGATCATTAATAAATCATTAATAGAGACAAAGCGATTTAATGACGGTTGCGGTGTTCGATTGCTAATTTCACAGCTTTTGTTGCTAATTATATTACTTTATTGTTTTTCTAAATGTTGCCATCAATCCCACGTGGTTTTTATCTTAATAACTTATGTATTCTAAGGAGGTCTTTAGCCTCTAGTCAGGATTCAAACCACAGCTTCCGTTAGCTGTTGCTACAAGCAAACAAATGCCGAAGTTGAGTAGGTATTAACTAATAAATAGGTACCTACTTGAAATAAAAGGCCAGTATTGTCTTCTTAAAAATTAACCAGTATTTAATACTTGTACCAGAATAATCTTATTGCATTTTATTTGGCTAATGAAAGTATAGTTCAATACTCAATGTCTATTGCTAATAAGAAAAAATCCATGCAATGGTGGATATACTGTGTTATAACTAATTTATTATCTATGAGACCTCTACGGCTGTAAAAGAAATATAGTTAATTGTGAAGTCGCTCAACAAAAAAAAAATACTTTACAAAATATTCTCCATTAACTCCCTACAATAATTGCCAGTGTTTCTAGGACTAGATATATTCTTTTTAAAGGAATGGCCAGAGACTGCTCAAGATTGAGAAGACTGTAAAAAGGAGGGTGGGGGGGGGGGGGGGCTTTGCCCAGCAGTGGGTCATTATAAGCTCCCAATAATAATAATATATACATATTATTTTCTGCCGTACGACGCTATTATGGTAGAAGAGCCGACTGTAAAATGTCGTACTTACTGACTTGATACCGCGATAAAATGCACAGTGGTTCCCCATAAAAGTGATGATAAGTCCGAATTGGATAGTCTGTCACTGCAGAATTTGCCGAAAGTACAAACAAGGAGGCCACTTCCGGTGCGAAAAAAGGGGGGGGGGGGGCTGATTTAACCCATCTGATAACGAAAAAATAGTTATAGCAGCGGTTAGTTTACTATTAGTTGTTGGTAGATACACAAAAGCGAAATCTGTCCGATTTTTTTTGTCGGAAGTGCTTCGCAGACGCTCTCGAAGGTGGCCATCGGCCTTGCTCTAAATTAAGTACTTGGCAAATGTGATTTTAGGATGATAATTTTCTTTCAGTTTATACCGGTAACGGTACCTGGATTTCAAAAACTAAATATTCAGCTAACTAATAACGATTTAAAAGTAACTAAAAAAAATCAAAGAGTAAACATAAGTAATAATATATAGGTTATAAATGTAATCATTATTGTTTCTTGTTACATAAAAAAATAGTAAAGTAAAACCTAACCTGACCTCGACCTCGAGTAGTAACTCGTAATTAACCTGAAATGACGTATTTGTTTTAGATACTTTAATTATTTCAAACAAGAACTTGACAACTTATAGGTATTATTAAATTAAAAATGTGGCTCATGAGCGAAGTTTTCTACGATTACGCAGAATACTTTAACTTACCTATTATGACATAAATAATATTATTGTTCTGATTATATAAATAATAATATTGTTGTTAATTTTATAATTTGAGCTTTTATACATTGACTTTATAATGAATAATTAATTAATTTAACACTATGTGTGTTAGTTTATAATCGTAATTACAAGACATAATGTACAGAATGTACCCACTATCATGAAACGACTTGTAACTCTTTTGTTATTAATAAATATTTGTATTCGAATTTATTATTTAGTTGGACATTGACACTGATGTACCTTATTTGAAAGGAAAAGCAGACTGACCATGGGCCAGGGGTGAGGATAAAGTTAGATATGTCAAATATTTAATCCTGTCTGGGGCTGTCACGACACGAATATCAAAACAGTGCCGATCGAATGAATTAAATAATTACTTTCCATGTCTCGGGCCGCGATCTTCGGAATTTGGTTCGATTTAAATTTCTTGTTGTAATTCTGTCCCATCCGCTAGAAGCTACCTTTAGAGAATTTGTTAAAAAATGTTGTAATAAATACTGTGTTACAGTGTTGGTCGTAATTGTTAATTAGACTTACCCATTAAACAATTGCATTAACCATTAATTTAGCAATAAATTAATTGCATTAACTGTTAATTTAATTAAAGTTAATTAGTATTTAATTTTTGAGATATAAATTAGATTAAATTAATTACAAATACTCTCAATTGCATTAACGTTTAATGGAATAAAATAATCACGTAAACTAATAATTAATGTTACTATACCTTGAAACTACTACAATTATGAATAAAAATAAGCATAATTTGAAGCATACAAATTTCAGTGAACTATAAGATCGTGATATTTTAAAATGAGACTAAACAAAATGACCCTGAACCCTGGCAGTACCTAGTGGAACTTAGATTTGGAGCAATATAGGCACACGCTGTTTTGGTCACCCGACTCGGAGCACTTGGGAGAACAGTACCCAAGATAGAGCTGATGTTGAACCCTGGCAGTACCTAGTGAATACAGCGTGTGCCTATGTTGCACGAAACCTGAGTTCCACTAGGTACTGCCAGGGTTCATAAGGAGGATGAGTAATATATACTCAAAACTTATATACGTTCAGTCTTGCAGACTTTTAATCCCTTGGACGCCTTTTATAAAATTTACGATGTTTATTCTTGTTAATTGTTAATTATTAATCACATTTTTAATTTTAGTTAACAATTTATTTAATTTTTAATGGTTTGTGAAGCAATTGATGGTAATGCAAATTAAAGGTAATTGCAATTAATAATTAATGTTCCTTAATTTTTAAACGTTAATTTTAATTAACCTTTTTAATGAGTAATTTTTAATGGTTAATTGCATTAACGTTCGGCCAACACTGCTATGTACTTACCCACATTGTTATAGTAATATGTAAACCGGTCGTCCCTTTCCTCTTAAGTATCGTATTGTATTTTGAACAACCAAACCTGAGGGTAGGTACATGCCAGGAAAATATAACGATATTCTTAAATGTAATCCGGTAATATTGTAGCATGCAAATTATCCTTTCTGGCGACACCACAAAAATGCCGCCTTCTCATTTAAAAACCGTTCGGACACGTCCAGGCTTGATAACCTCGTTTAATTAAGGCACCGCGAATTAAGGCGACTGCCCGCTTCAATGCATCAAGTGTGTCGTTGATACAGATCGAGCGCCAACGGTACAGTTGTGCGAATTCCCGATGATTGCGCCAAAGAACGTGCAACGCAGCCATGGCGCGGGGAATAAATTGCGAATGTGTAAGATCGGCCGCAGACTGACAGAACGTGCTTTTTTTTGTTGACACCTGCTTTTGAAATCAAATTGTAACACAATATTGCTACTTGAATATAATTTACAACTGTTACAACTATTGCTGTTCCAATAGAAATAAGTTTTCTTTTCATAATTATGTATTTGTAGGCACTCTAAGCGCTAATATTAGCCTACTTCTTACTTTTATTTTGGAGGTCTCGGATTCAAACCCCCTTGTACCTTTTGCTTATTCCTATGAATTTTTCGAAAGTTATGTGCGACATATTTATTTGACATATACTTGTCCCAGGCGCTTTTCGGTCAGATGGCAATCGTTTTCGTAAAAACTAGTGCTACGCCAATTCTTGCGATTAGTTTCCAAGTAGACCCCATGCAGGCTCTCATGATCTGTGACAATGCAAGGAAGAGAATGATGGGTAGGTATTCTGCTAATAATATATTTCAGACAGTATACATACAGCTGCAAAAGTGCATACCTACATAATGAATGGAATTCTGCTGCTGCGGGTGTTTAACACAACTATAACTTTTTTTAAATTTATTCTAAGCTTAACAAGTATAACTGTTTGGATAAACACTATCCCCTACCTATTCTCTTCAATGAATCTCTGTTCGGTCAGATTGTTGCATCTTGTGGTCTCCCGTGTGCGGCAGACTGCAATAGCATTATGTATTAATGCTTGAACCGGTCCGATGATTACCCCTTAAGTGGACAGTCATATTATTCAATTGATCGCACGAGCCTTCCTTACGGACTAGCATTACATTTAATGCACCTTATAAAGCTTATGGTAACGTTATCGCCATTTGATATTTCGTTTCCGTAATATTTTGTAAAATGGACATACTCTCAAATAAATGTCTGTTTGGATACGAATTACTAACATTAAAATATAATTTGTACATCTACAGTAGCTAGTTGCAACTCTGAGGGGACGGTTCAATCGTCAAATGTATTTGCCACTGATCAGACGGGATCGGGTTTGGTTATAACCCTAACCCGAACCCGTTCGGATCCCGATCAGTGTCCGAAAATTCGCTGCAGTAACGTGTTGTCCTTTTGAAATTTATCAATTAGGTAGGAAGAATGAAATGTGTCCCATTCCCATTGCAACTACTTATGTAAAGTCACGGATTTTAAAGGTTTGTCACTTTTGAACTTTTGCCATTGCCAAAACCTACAATATATACGGTATTGTTACAGTACGTACGTAATGGAAATGTTAATACAAATCGATAGGGAAGTCCTCGTTTTGTTTTGTGGGTAGATAGATAATTCGATACGAGTATTTAAATATACGGGTGCACTATCAGCGCGTAACAATGTTAAGGGCTTTAAAGCGCCAGCTGTTAGTTATTTAAAATATACATTTATACTTTGCAATGAAGATGCATAATAACTATATATAATTAAGGTAAACGATACCACAAAGCTTAGTAATAAAATGAAAAGTTAGAAACTGCGTTACCAGTGTCAGTTGGCAGAGCAATGGGCTAGTGATCCAGAGTCGCACGTTCGAGCCTCGCCCTACTCAGTAAATTTGTCTAATTTTCATTTATTTATAAGTTTCCCACATAAAATATATAAGTATTTATGATGAGATATTACATTGATATGACAGCATTTTCGTTCTCTCTTTGGCATAATCAAATGTACAACAAAAGTGAGGTTTTATGAAAATATTTGTAATATATTTATTAAATACCACATGCCCGTGAATTTGTGTTGTTCTGAAATTAGTTATGAACATAATATAATAATTCAGCCTATATACGTCCCACTGCTGGGCACAGGCCTCCTCTCATGTGCGAGAGGGCTCGGGCTATAGTCCCCACGCTAGCCCAATGCGGATTGGGGACTTCACGTACACCTTTGAATTTCTTCGCAGATGTATGCAGGTTTCCTCACGATGTTTTCCTTCACCGAAAAGCTAGTGGTAAATATCAAATGATATTTCGTCCATAAGTTCCGAAAAACTCATTGGTACGAGCCAGGATTTGAACCCGCGACCTCCGGATTGAAAGTCGGACGTCATATCCACTCGGCCACCACCGCTTTTTAACATATGACATAATAATTCGTAGTAAAAGTATCATGTGCCTACTCATGCGAGCGAGATGCACTGCAAGTGCATCCATACTGGAGCACAGTACTGTGTAGGTTTGAAACCTTTACAGTCTTTTGGTAGGTAATTGGCAACAATTATGTATTTTCTCTACTTGCATGTATTCTGAGACGGCCAACTAGATAACACACTCCTTCAGCTGTTCAGCAGGATGTAGTAACAGATACGAGCGCCACCAGGCTCATGTTCATCTCGGAAGGCGGGAAGATTGGCGGCCATATGCAGCTCCCGCTTTGACGCCACTGCTACGAGCTGAATCAGCTGCGAGCCGATTTCTGGCTTGACTTCTTCACGGAAGGTGCGGCGAGAAAACAGGCAGCCATATGTAGTCCCCGCTTCCACACCACCATCGATGAAGAAAACCAGCTTCTACAAATATTATTTATTATTGTCGCGTTTATTAAGTAAAATTCGTCTTGTTTTTTATTTTGTAGTACTATTTTGTAGTTTGGCGAATTTACTAACAGCTATCAAAGTCAATGTCATCTAGTTATGGCCAGTGGCCATTAGCTGTCAAAAAGTTCAAAAATAAAAAAGTAAGGTTATTTTCCTAGTATTTTTCCTTACCATAAGCCGTATCCAACTATTTTTCGAGGATCTTAGCCATAGGCCTGCGCGGATGGTTTGGAAACTGGCTACATTGATTAAGGTTGACTCATAACTAATAGGAAAATTCTATACTCTGTATGGGTCTGGAGTAGGTAGTGTATCTGTAGTTAGGGTAGAATAGGATAGGTGCAGTTTTGTGATAATGATTGCCACTCCCACCCGAGGAGGCGGGATATGTGAAGGGTGTTCTACTTATAGTGTTGTGGTCCTGCCGGTGAGTAAGGTTGCCAGAGCTCAACGAGGGGCGGGAGGGGGTTAGGGTCGGCAACGCGCATGTAACTCCTCTGGAGTTGCAGGCGTACATAGGCTACGGATACTGCTTACCATCAGGCGGGCCGTAGGCTTGTTTGCCACCGACGTAGTATAAAAAAAGGGTTGAAACCTTCACAGTCTTTTGGTAGGTAACTGGCAACAATTATGTATTTGAATTCAGAACTATCACCTTGCTAGAGGAATAAATATCTGCAGGCGGGCATCCGGGGGGTGGCAGCCATTAAAGGTAGTTGATTTTGTAATCTAGCTGATTGATATTAAAAAAATATATAAAGCCAGAAAACTACAACGAGTGTTTATCTTCCACCACAATTAGGCGTCACTCTTTACATTACTCAGGCCCAGTGCCGTGGTACGCAGACAGGACGCAGAGGCTCTCTAAGAGGTTCCAGTAAGTTTTTGGACTATATTGTTCAAATTCAAATTGTTATTCTACTTTTCAGCTTTTTGTTTACACCGGTATGTCATTGCAAACAGTACAGTAGTATCTTCATTCAATCGGCTCTCATAATTTCCTTTGAAGCTCTAAAATCATCAGGTTATGGGCCTGGCTTACTTCCACTTTATTAAGATCCAATTAAGATCAAGTTGTAAAGTTTGAAATTTGGATTTTGAATTAAGTTAGAAACACATATTTTGTCTGATCGTTTTCTGCATTCATTGTAGATTACATCTTTAGGGCTTATATTAAGCTTTTCTCAGAACACTTTTTATTACGAAACCGAATTTATTGTTAAGTGAAAGTGAAAATTGGATGTTTTATTTGTTTTAATTATTTGACACTTTCTGTGTGAAAGCAGATATAATATTCCTCTTATTTATAATACATATATGTAAGTAAATTATGTACAGCTACAAAAGTTGCAAATGCGCGTTAATTAGGTGCGTCGTATATCGTGTTCACATTATCATGTATCACCCGCAGGGAGCATCGAGGACATGTGATGTGTTTGTTTATGTCGGCGGCCGATTGTAAAATCCGTCAGGTAATGAAACTCCTAGACATGTCATGAAACGCCGCCATTTTATGATATGCCTAAGAATTACCTAGGCATATGGACTGAAGATGTGATCTATAAATAATACGGCAGTCTTTAAAAATAAAAGAATGTGGTCTCATCTGCATGCATGCATCTGTATTGGTGATTTGCTATTCAATTAAATATTACATACATCTTCTGTATATCTAAGTAAGAATGAAAGAAGGCACCTCCTTGAATTCTAAGCATTCCCACTATAGTAGGTATATTATTGTCGAAGCTCGGAAGTAACATATTTGCTGGCCGAGGATTTGTTATAAGTAGGATTTCTGCTTCAGAATCCTCGAGGCAAGAAATCTCGAGAAATTTGTTCGTCGAGATGAAAAAAAAAACTCAATGTCTTAAGAACTCGAGAAATTAATCTCATGTGAAAAGTAAAAAGAAAACACGCGTATTTCTTTAGTTAGTGAAATTAATGTAATCCTTTTTTTTCAGGTACTTCAATCATTTATTACTTAACCAACCAAATAAAAGTGCCCTGATCCGTCCCCTATCGTTCTGGCTTCACTAATTTTCCTGTTTTGAAACTTTTGAAATACCCTCAAATGTCTAAAGAATTTGTCGCGTTTTAGGATCTTTACAGGACCATGTAATAGCAAATATTGGGTCATTGTCATTACCTATGAAATTGGCGTTTTTTTTCATAAGTATTAGTCATGTCATATGTTTATTTATTTTAATAGTAACTTCGAAGTATTTTTTAATTTCATTAGTGCGCTACATAACAACGATTTTACATACAATTATTTGCTACTTTTATTGTTTTATGTATTCAGAATACCGCCCTGAAAACAGCTTTTTTCATGTGCTGCCGGCTCGAGTATTTAAATGACTTATATTTTTCTGACGGGGCTGATTTAAAAAATGTATGAGATAGAAAATGTGCCTTAAAATGTCTCAGATTACTGGCAAAAATTTGATTGGTTTGAAAATGCCATTACAAAATAATCCGCAAAATTCATTGTATGAAAAATCGAATTTCGTTAAAGTTCTCCATACAAAACGCCAATTTCATAGGTAATGACCTAATATTACAAAGCTTACTATTGATTCATCAAATCATCCCGATATATTCCTTTTATCAAAATAGCACAATTTTAGCAGGTTCATTGTTACGTTGAGTAAGTATTAATATTACTTAGTAAAACATCTGAAATTTTGTCATATCGAGTTTAATTAATTGATTTGAATATTCTTGCCTAATAAAACACCTTATTGTGGTTTGTTTACATTTTGTTCAATACCTAAAGAAATACACTATAGTATATCTAATCACCAGCGCGCACGCCTGCACCTATAATTTTTTTGTTGTTGAATTTTTAATTATTAAGTGCAATTTATGGTAACTTAAAATTTATCATTTGTTTGATTATTGATCTCACCTACGACTACTACGACTCCTATGAGTGATTTGTAATTGCGAAGACCCCAGAATACTTGTAAAGCAATCGATTGAAAATAACATGGTGGTTTTCGAAACTATTTAAATTTCTCGAGATACTCGAGAGACTTGAGAAATCCTGGTCGAGAATTCCCGTGCCTCGAGAAATTACAAAGGTCCAGAAACCAGAAACCCTAGTTATAAGTGTCATCCACTTGGGAGTGGGATCCATCTTGTTGGGAGTCCATTTCATTGAATCCGAAGCCAGCAAACATCGTTCCAGCCAAGTCATTTATATAATGCTATTCTCAAAAATGGTGCAAGAAATAAAAATATAATAGAAATATTTTACAGATACAATGTTCTTACGTATATATTTTCACATAAAAAAGTAAAAACAATTGAAAATTGGCGCCTTTTTATTTATTTATATTAATAAAAAAATATAGAATTGTAGTTTTCTGCCGAAAATACGCCAACCTATTTGAGACAGCTACATAGTCGCGGGGATACCATTTGGCTGTTTAATTGAAATTGAAATATTTATTGCAGACCGTGGTCCATAGTATGTTAGTGCAAGTAGTATTGGGTACAAGTAGGTAGATACAATATTTTTTATATTATAATATGTATATAAATTAAACCATGATATTTGAATTGTTTTATAGACTTATGCCTTCATTTTATATGGCCATTTCAATTTTTTAATAAGTTTGGAACACGACAAATAATGGAATTTGTATGCAACATTGCAGTCCCGAAATCAAGTTTGCAAATAACTTTAATTTTTAACTGCGTAGTAGACGCACTTCGCGACTTAATTTTAACCGGCAAAGTCGACTTTGCCGTCCATTAATGAAAAAAATATACTTACTTGGTTAACAGATAAATTAACGCAAGCCAGTTAGTGCGTTTCGGATTAAGATTTAAATTACAAGCGTTGTTACGTGAATTAAACATCAGAAAATTTTCTACCACGTATATACCGGTTGTCAAAAGGCTGCGGTGCGGCGCGGCGCGGGCGCGGGGGCCGGGTACAGCGACCGCGATGTTGCCGGCGCGCGCGCAGCCATTGCCAAGATCACGGCCCGCCAGGCGAATGTCAGCCACGTCACGGCGAGCTTTGTGGCGATCGTTTGAATTTAGAACTTGGAATGCAACGCATTCAAACTTCCACGAAAGTATTCTGAAGAAATGGATTATTTTTTTTATTTACGTTTGAATTGTAATAATGGCTCATTGCGTTTCATGGAAATACATTCCTTATAATGGAACAAACATTTTCTGGAAAATTCACAGTTGTGTTTTCATTAGCTTCGCGACAATGTATTAACGTTAATGTCAAAATTGTAACGGAGTATTTTGTGCTTTTATGCACTCATCACTTGGAAATGTTTAATGTCTGAACAAAATAAAATAACATTCTTCTTCATAAAGCACCCCAATCCAACGTCTATTATGCAATGGAACAATGTTTTTGCCGGCCACATCCCCACGGTAAATGTTCGTGAGCTTCGTCTCTCTCCATGTATGCGTCTACATAATAGCCCTTGCCCTATCTTTATATGGGCCGAGCCGTAGCCTCCCGCAATCCCTATTCAATTCACGTAAGGTAGCGGCCCTAAGGACCGGGTTTTTGTAACAGCGCAACAGGTAGAAAGGAAAGGATTTCGTGCGGAGCGGGATGGCACGATGTCATCATCGGCCGACTCGCTCAGGGCAGCGAAGGAATGCCGTATACGATTTGAGCTACTGCTAGCGCATACTGCAGACGACTGCGAACGTACCCAGCTATAGCTACACCGTACAGTAGGTATACATCGCATCAACACACACTGCCCTAATGCGTACGGGTCATATAGCGGGATTTACGGAGTTTAGCGAGTGAAATTATAATCGAAAGGGAGTCTGGTAATTTCGGCGATTTACTGATAAAATGTATTGTGTGTTATTGGAAATCTAGGTCTTTGTGAACATTTTTATGTCTTGTGATTAAATAATCATAGTTTAATGTTGAGTATTTTTAATATATGTCTTGTATCTTCTACGTACTAATAAATACATATTTCAGGAGTTCACATGTCTCTCTCACACATGTGACGTGTAGGTGATTTATGAAGAATATTGTCACCGTATCTGTTCGAGTAATAGATTACTGAATTACTGATTTATTAAAGAATTTGTGATTTCGAAACAATAAATCAGAAGCCTATTCCTTTCCTACCGAAGTTGTGTTAGATTAGAAAGAGTAAAATGCTTTTTCTTGTCTTCGGTAACCTCACTAAAGTTACATCACATGCCCATTTTCTTTTAAGACACATGTCTAGTTTCTAGATTATGTGCCTTAAGTATAATCCTTACCATTGATTTGTAAAATAATTAAATTTTCAGTTGATATGACAGACCAAAATAACCAGCTGATCATCAGCCTGACGTAAAAAAGAGACACTCAAATTGGCTAACCGGTACGTGCCGTCTTGACAAGTTAAACATTGCAATTATATCTACTTTTAGGTGATAATTGACAAAACACTTCAAGAGAGACTTGCCGCAATTCCGAGTAATGAACTCATCTATTTACCTTCATACCTTCATTTGCATATTGGCTACAGTATGGGGTTCTTCAAAAAAGGAGTGTACAGGTTTTTAAAGGGTCGGCAATGCGCATGTAATACCTTTGCTGTTGCAGGCGTCCATAGGCTGTGTGACTGCTTACCATCAAATGGGCCGAATGCTTTTTTGCCACCGATGTGGTAATAAAATTACTTAGTTTAAATATATATATATATATTGGTATATATATTAGGTATTAATAACAAGATATTTTGTTTCGGCCGATTTTTACGTTATTGTATTGTACAAAATATAACAGAGGTAACACTTGATGTATCGTGTATCGTATCGTAGTTTTCAATCTTGTCAGTCTTTAAGAAACTACCTACGTATTATAAAATGTCTGAGAATCAGTGACAAATCATACATAGGCATTAACAGAATAACTGAGTACGAGTAGAGCCTAATGATCGTCATGTTGTAAATATGCTTAAAACCAAAACATTCAAAACTAACTGACTGAATGCCTTAATGATTGTTAGTATGTGGTTCGGAAGGACGTTCATAGTACTTCGTAGTAAGCCAGTGGAGCTGATTACTCGCGGGCTTCATGAAAGTACCATGGCATAATGTTGGTAAAAGCCAAAACATGTTCCTCTATTATGGAATATTAGGATGAGAAGTTAATAACTACGCTCTAGTACCCACAATTCTGCATCGTCCTTCTGCAAGACAGTTAAATTTGTGAAATATAGTTTTCGAAGTCAGTAAAGCCTTCATCAATATTCACGTACAGAGACAAACCAGATAAAATTGTATAAAAATAATAAAACTCATTACGCTAAATGCGCTTACAAAGTTCCTGAAGTAATTATTTTATTATCTTGATTTGTCTTGCGCTCGTTGTGCAAGGTGTCCAAGAAAGGCAAAGCCTATATACATAATGTACAATCCCGACCTCGTTAATACAGAACCACTGACAGTAAAATAAAAAATAATAAAATAACCTCGTGCATCCAAAAAATGCAAGTGCAAATATGCATCTGACAAACGTTTTACGGTCGTCCTTATCAATTCAGGTTTCTCAGTCAGACGAGATATCTAACATTTAATAAGTATAGGTAAGTATAGGTAGATATTATGACATAAACATGCATATATATTACGGGCCGCATTATCGCCGTGGTCTTGGGTAAACATGTAGCCGCGCGGTCGCTGGTCACATAAAAAGTTTCCTCGGATCCGGTCCCACAGGTCCGGCCAAGAGCGACGACCTCCGTTTGCTGTTTTACTTATGGAAATTCGTTTTCTTGCCTCATCTGACTGATATTCCGGCATGTTTATAATTAATTAAAATTTTATAACGTCAATGAGTTAAGACTGCTAATCAAATTAATCTGTCCGGACGGGATTAAAGTGGTATGCTCATGCATAAAGGCTTGATTTATGTTTCCACGGATTATTTAGGTCCCTTTATTTTATGTGTGACCCAAGGATCCCTTTAGCCATAATCTTTATTGGCATATTGGTCTTCTATATTACTTTTTAAAATGTTCTTGGGACACAATAAAGGTACAACAAGAGACAAGGCAGAGCTCAATGAGGGTGCGGAGTGTTAGGGTCGGCTACGCGCATGTAACTCCTCTGGAGTTGCAGGCGTAGATAGGCTACGGAGACTGCTTACCATCAGATGGGCCGTATGCTTGTTTGCCACTGACGTAGTATAAAAAAAACAAAAGGTGAAACATTTTTTATTTATTTATTTTGCAGTCGACGCATTGGGAGCAGTTCAGCTAATGGGATTTCTAGTATTAGGCAATTAATGCCCTAAAGCTACGGAAGTGATAATATAATAATAATCAAGGCCATTGTCTGCTGTTTTACTCCAAGTTAATTATTGCTTTAGCAGAGAACGAGCTTTTAAAGTTTACTAGAGCTTTTTGGTACAGTAAGTAATCAAATACAAACATACAATAATGAATTAGCTGGTATAATCAACAGTATTTGAACAACACACCAGCTATCGCAACGCTCCAGTAATACATACTTACGTCTCTGTCCATTAGGAGGTACTTACCGAGACCGGCGCGGCCGCGTACCGTAGCGCACACCGTAGCGGTGACGGCGTCGGCGCGGGCGACGCTTACATCAGTGCATAACGTTACGCTAACGTTACCGGCGATTACGTGCGGCGAGGACTTTTACTGCTAATACAGTTTTATCTCCGTTTAGCACTAAAATAGAGGCTGAATTACCTCCTATACAAGTAAGGCAATGTCACAGACTATTCATATGTACGTTTTACGCTCTGTGCACTTGCTTTGCAGGCACATACCTATAATTTTACACGACTTTCCAAAGGATCGTTTATTTTTGATGACGTAAGAGAAAAAACATCATTAGGTATGCTGAACAACGTCCATAGAATAGATCCGTTATTCGCCACAATACCAACCCCTTACTCATAAAACTTTACAAGCCTCAATTAATTAAATAATGTTTTATCCCTTTCTTACAAACACAAGTCATAATGGCATATTAAGAAAATGTTAATAGCTAATTAAGGCTTATAGCAAGTTTATGGTAACCCCATTCGTCCTTTCCTATCTTCATCAACGTAGGTGCGCCCTAATCTTAAAGCATAAACCGTTTCTTCAGTGAGAAGACGTGTAGAAAATAGGTAAAGTAAGACGAGTCGTTCAAAGATCCAGCATTTGGGTACTTATACATATATACCATAGTATACTTAACAATAATTACAAACCATTTCAAATCAAATGAAGAATTACAGTTATAATTTATAAATGAACTAGTTCAAAAATCCTGTGATGTCAAACCGCTCATTTATACAGTATAATAAAGTAGCTGTTCAAAGCTGGGCAATGTTGCAATACAAGACGCGACTTTGGCGGTCGCGCTTCGCGGTGCAGCACGATCTAGCGTTCCGGTGTGCGCCGGCGTCCCCCGCCCGCCGCGCGCCTCCCTCCCCCCTCCCCGTGCTCTTGCGCTTGGCCCTGACCGAGACAGACCGCGGCGGAGGCGAAATGTTACGAAATTTCCTATCACTTTGGAGTTCCTAATGCTTACCTACGACATGGTTTGATATGCAAGTCTGATCCTTAATTTGTTGAAGTTATTTTTCTTTAGCAAAAGCAAGTCGTAACTAATATTAATTCGTTCGCAGTACAAAAATGTTTTTTTTTTTTTTTTTTTTAATTTTAGGGGCCTCAAATTATTATGTGGGAACTATTTTCATCTAAGTAAATCTTTGAAAGAGGAGAGGCATTTGATCAGCAGAATAGGCAGGCTTATTCTGAACAGGCAGCAAAGTGATAGAGTTACTTTTGCATTTAGCATAGGGATAATGTGGAAGTCACTGGTCTGCCAAGTAACACTACACCCTACTCAGTGTTGTGTTCCTGCCTGTGAGAAGGGTTGCCAGGGCTCAACGAGGGGGGGGGGGGTTTAGGGTCGGCAACGCGCATGTAAGTCCTCTGGAGTTGCCGGCGTACATAGGCTACGGAGACTGCTCACCATCAGGCAGGCCGTATACTTGTTTGCCACACACGTAGTGAAAAAAAAACAATAGGGAATAAATATCAGACCAATTCGAACGTACACTGACATCAGAATGATATCATTTAGTTATCTTGCGTCTCGCTCACGCCAATACATGTATGGACAAGTACTAAATGACATCATTTTGATATAATTCTGATGTCAGTGTACTTTCGCCTGTATGTATTTTGTAGGAGTTTTGAAAACATTGTGTTCTCGACTGGTCTTTTCTATTTACATTTTAGTGAAAATATGTCATTAAGTCATATGCGGCTACATTCGAGTGTTAAAAATTTGTTAAAACACATAGTGCATAGTAACTGTAGCCGCTGTGCAGGTCAGGATCTCGACGACTCAAATAAAACTTCGATTTATATTGAAGTGAAGTATAATCTTCCAAAAGGTACTGGTTTACAAGGGTTCTTGCCAAAACGGTTAAATGTAGAAAATGGGTATTAATAGTATGGAGGATGATGAAAGAGCGATTTTGCAATATTTGATCAGTACAAAAGGTAGTTTAAACTTAGATGCTTCTAATTGGCCGCCCTTTTGTCCGGGTCTGCCTAAAACGTAGTCTGACTAATTCGCGTTATGCCTAGACCAACCGAGAAATAGCCGCACTGAGACTTAGGCCTAATGAGTTTTTCTCCAAATACGAATCTGGCACAAGAAGACAGGCCTCTTGCATTATTGTCGAAAAGCGAATCTGGCACAGCGAGACTTACATTTATGTATTAAGTTTGTATCAAAAAGCGAATCTAGTGTTACTTCTCCTATAATAGATTTTTTCTAATAATTTCTTTTCTAAAAACATTTCTTCTTAAATGTAACGAGACGGAGCCCCGCAAAGGGTAGTTTGCCCTCAGGGCATCTGAAGCTACCTAACGAACCTAACCTACCTAACTATTAACCTGACTAATTGTGACTTCCCTGAAAACATTACACTTTGGGGGGCGACTAGGTTATTAGGCGTATCGCGAAATGGACAAACAGCTACTTAGGCCTACTGCGTACTAGGGCTACTGCCTAGCGAATTTCAAATGAAGGTTTGTCATAACGCGAATTAGTCAGACTACGTTTTAGGCAGACCCGGACAAAAGGGTTTATAGGTAGCTACTGCATTGGGAATATTTTTATATAATAATAAGTTGCATTCGCAACAGTAACACCTATCTAATAACACCTCTCTGCTTATTTGCCTAGTTTGAAGCCATTGTGATGGAGGCGATTGTGGTGTGGACTGCCCCACGGTAACCCCAACTGACATTTACCATTGGTTAATTTGATATGAACTTGAACATTTCAGGCGATAAAAGCAATTCGTGGGCACGACTCCAGTCAATTGATAGCCAGCTTTTTCTTCCAACGTTGTATCTCCGTGGCATGGCTAATCTAAAGCCAATTGATGTCTTTAAAAACACGAAAAATATCTTACAGTTTCTTTGTTAAGATTCAAACTCGAGCGTCGAAGCATCGTGACATATTACCAAAGTGAATGCAAGGATCAGAACTCAAAGCCGGCACATTTTTTGTCATGTTTTAAAGAGTCATCAGATTTCAACATCAGAGGTTAAGGTACTTAGACTTTGTGTTATACATAGATACAAAGACACCTACGAAAATTAACATTTACCTACCTTTTTAGTTACAATGGCTTATCAAACAATGTGTTTAAAGCATATCACACAGTTAAAATTTTTTGTAACTATCTTTCATCACGTAAACCTTCAATATATATACCTAGGTACTGATAAAGAAAAAGACATACGTTCTAATAGAACATTAAGTTTATTATGAACCTTAAATTGAAATTATGCAATTACTTTTCAAGTTTTTTTTACATTCTATGGCAGTTAATTAATTACAGTAATTAAATTAGTTGTCATGCTTTGCCGTAAGATTCTCAATATGCAAATTAATATTGTATAAATTGATGAGAAAGTTGTATTTTATTCACAAGAGTCGCAAAGTGATGCAAATTTTGAGTTGTTTCCTCATGTTGGCTGGTAGAATTGACTTTTGAGAGGAAGGGGGACGACCGCTTCTCCATACAAACATAGTCCCCGGTTTTGCTATCTGGATATTGACATTATGGATGACATGATGGACAAATATTTTTACATGATTTGATGTATACTCGTATTAACCATATGCGCCTTCATTTTACTTTTGTAGATTCGCACTTAGATCAATTAGCACAAAGATTAAAAAAAAACTTTGCCTCGTTGTAAAACAAATACTGATTGTCACTGTAAATTCACCTAATGTGCATTGTACCATATCAGCGTCAGCGATGCTCGCAAATGTTAGCATCAGTTACACGGCAGGTGCACTGGTTTAAAAAAATGGCTTTCAACATTCGATCGCAGATTTCTAATGATTGAGAGTCACTAAAATAAAAGGTTTGCACCTGCTTATCATTCGCCAAGTTTTAATTTATTCTGAGGGCGAAATTTTTATTTGATCAGACAAAGACACCGAAGAGTCGTGTAAGGTTTATGATTAATGTCTATGTCGTGGCGAACTTCGGCAGGTTATTTAAGTGATAAAAACTATCTTTGTGATTACTACCAGCAATAAAACGGTATAACATAGCTAAAGTGACCCCGAGACCATCAAGATCCTTTGTCAGGTCCCAGTTTGAAGCGATTCACAGAAATTTTGACATACGCCACCGATTGATGGTTTTTCTATGTCATTGACCTTCCGCTTCATATATATACTTTTTGTCTTACTCACATATGGCAGGCTTGAAGAGCCCCAAATCACACATAGATCTAGCATTGCAGCAATCGTATATTATAGTCTGCTTATCAATAACGTACGTACGTAGGTAGAAAACGCACGACTGCTTCACAAGCCCGTTTTATATCGTCTCGGGACCTCTCAACATAGTTGTATAGGCCGAGTACAAAGTAAATTTCGTGCAACTGTGATTGATCGGTCTTTAAAGGTGGAGCATTTGCAAAACAAATGAATTAATTGAATTTTATATGTATAGGCATAGTAAAACTCTTTGTTTACATTTTTTTTTTACATTAAACGGCGGCAAAAATAGAAAAAGTAAGAGCGAATCGCCTAGCGTGGTATGGGCATGTGATGCGGAGAGATGAAAGTCACGTGACGAGAAAGGTATTACGAATGAATGTGAAGGGATGGAACGGCAGAGGAAAACCTAGGAAAAGGATGGATTGTGTGAGAGATGACATGAAACGAACGCGAGTGAACGATGAGATGACGGGTGAGAGAAAGATATGGAAGAAAAAGACATGCTGCGCCGACCCCAAATGAATGGGATAAGGGCAAGCGAATGATGATGCCTGTGAGTTTGTAGACTTTAATCGGGACAATTGTTGTGTAAACGAGCAATTAAATTAAAATTTGTCAACAAACAAGTATGTAAGTAAATGAATTCAGTCTCAGTCACTAAAACCGTCCTCACACGAAACATAGATGTTTATTGTTTTCTTATTTTTTGGGTGAGTGTCGTTAAGAGGAAAGTAGAGGAGCCGCGCGAAATCCCCTTTTCATACAAACGTAGTTCTCATTTTCCTCTTTTTTTTTTAATACTACGTCGGTGGCAAACAAGCATACGGCCTGCCTGATGGTAAGCAGTCTCCGTAGCCTATGTTCTCATTTTACTCTCTGTATATATTAAAATTAAACGCATTACTATTTACGCTTTGTACGCATGTGTGTGTGCGTCAGTGTTAGCATTTTTTTTATATACTTTGTAATTATTTGTGAGTTCCTGTAATTGGCTCTCTGTATTAATCTTGTTGTTCTATTGTAAGTTTAAAGCTGTTGGTCCTCCTGAACATAAATAAATAAATAAAATATTATGACGTAATTTGTTGTATATCAACCACAGCTATGTATGTACCTAATCTGTTTTTTGCTCCCATTTTTTATAATAATACAAGAATCGAAAAAAGTCAAATATAGGGTTATAGCTTTTATATGCGCTATAATTTTTCTTTTTCCGTCGAACTATTCTGTTTGTGACTCTTTGTTTAAATTAAACGTTTGGCTTTTGTATTATTAATGTATTATTAATCATTCATTCATTCATTCACCATTCCGGTAAAATTTATTTCACTTGTCATCACTCTGCCTAGCAACATGTCCCGCCCAACCCCATTTTAAATAGTTTGGTAATGATCATTGGGCGGGCGGGACATGTTGCTAGGCAGAGTGATGACAAGTGAAATAAATTTTACCGGAATGGTGAATGAATGAATGAATGATTTATTGCGTGTATGGTAATTCAGGTTAATAGCAGGTACACTTGCATATTACGAAATAGTTCCACTGAACACTACTTTTACAGGTGTACACGTACACGCTTGGATATACTTAGTACTATATTAATAAAAACGGAACTAATTATAAATGACAAAATAAATTAATATAACATAAATTAATACAAAGAATAACATTAAATAATCAATATTAATAATAACTATGTGATTGTGGCAGCTTTCGGATGAAAGAAGCCCCTGGCGTCCGTCGGCTCGTTGAGTGGACGATATTCGGAAGATTGCGGGTCACTTCTGGTAGAGATTACCTCAGGACCGAGACAAGTGGCGAACTGGAAGAGAGCCCTATGCTCAGCAGTGGGTGATAAAGGGCTGATATGATGATGATGATTAATTAATGTACCTATAATACTAAGGCCTTTACGACAACACAATAAAAATAAAAACGGTGATTAATATATGGTAATTGGTTAAGCTTTAAAAATGCAGTTTAATGCTAATCCTAATTACTATTAAGTTAATTTGTTACAATGTTGTTGGTTCTCCTGAACATAAATAAATAAATAAAATATTATGACGTAATTTGTTGTATATCAACCACAGCTATGTATGTACCTAATCTGTTTTTTGCTCCCATTTTTTATAATAATACAAGAATCGAAAAAAGTCAAATATAGGGTTATAGCTTTTATATGCGCTATAATTTTTCTTTTTTCGTGGAACTATTCTGTTTGTGACTCGGTTTAAATTAAACGTTTGGCTTTTGTATTAATAATTAATCATTACCAAACTATTTAAAATGGGGTTGGGCGGGACATGTTGCTAGGCAGAGTGATGACAAGTGAAATAAATTTTACCGGAATGGTGAATGAATGAATGAATGATTTATTGCGTGTATGGTAATTCAGGTTAATAGCAGGTACACTTGCATATTACGAAATAGTTCCACTGAACACTACTTTTACAGGTGTACACGTACACGCTTGGATATACTTAGTACTATATTAATAAAAACGGAACTAATTATAAATGACAAAATAAATTAATATAACATAAATTAATACAAAGAATAACATTAAATAATCAATATTAATAATAACTATGTGATTGTGGCAGCTTTCGGATGAAAGAAGCCCCTGGCGTCCGTCGGCTCGTTGAGTGGACGACATTCGGAAGATTGCGGGTCACTTCTGGTAGAGATTACCTCAGGACCGAGACAAGTGGCGTACTGGAAGTGAGGCCTATGCTCAGCAGTGGGTGATAAAGGGCTGATATGATGATGATGATTAATTAATGTACCTATAATACTAAGGCCTTTACGACAACACAATAAAAATAAAAACGGTGATTAATATATGGTAATTGGTTAAGCTTTAAAAATGCAGTTTAATGCTAATCCTAATTACTATTAAGTTAATTTGTTACAAGCAGCGATCGAGCGATGTCGTAACAATAGCATTGTTCAACTACCCGTTCAAGAAGCAAATATCAATGAATATTGCTTAAAATACGTTGCATGCATTCGGTTTTTTCCCGCTTGTAGTAACAAACGTATTAAGAGTTCATGATAGTTGACTGTGACAAAGAGGGCATGCATATTCATGCGAGGTACGACCTCTTTACACGAACTAATGTCGGAGTGTCGCTTACACTGCACACGCTTCACCCACCAAACCACCACACGACTCACACCACCAAAGAACAAGAAACAGTTTGTATACTTAACTGATGCATATTGACCACGCTCCACTCCACCCTAAAATGAATTTCCTCATCTCACGACGGATTCTGATTTTTAAAATCAAATTACTTTTCGTATCAAAACGCCATGACCATGAGAATTGGGCCAAGTGAAATAAAATTATAATCATCGGCAGGATCCATTTCAATCAACTATCTTGGCGTTTACGGCCGTGTCTACTACTGTACCTATCTACTGAGATGCGACGAAGTGTTATGTTCAGGTGTGACTGAGTTAAAAAGTTCAGGTTCTGTATCAACTGGGGTAGTAATGCGATATGACTGTGTGGGGGGAAGGTACCCTGGAGAAAATCCAGGACCCTTGTGCATTCGCGCTTAAATACGTAATGGGAGTTTTGTCGCTGATTTGCTACACCTACTCTAGCCGAGAATACTGCAAGAAACTCAGCTAGGCCCGACGACTGTCGGAGTGACTACTCGGTACGGGTCGATAAGGGACTGAATGTGTCGATGTGGTGGCGAGGTGGACGTGCCCGCCAGCGGCGGAATGCGGCGGCAACGTAAGGATATTGTGTTGTCGCCTGCACCGTGCCGTAGGTTAGGTGACACGGTTTCGGCGCCGACGCATTCATCACGCTAATTCATTGATATACTTTAGAGGAAAAACGATTGAGCAGCATATGTTTGTTTTAAACAGCTTGACAAATGTGCTTTTATTTTATTTTCATTTGTTTGTCTACTGTCGCCAACGCGCATGTAATACTTCTGGAGTTGCAGGCGTCACTAGACTACGGTGACTATTTTTCATCAGGCAGGCTGTATATACTTGTTTGCAACCGTCGTGGTATAAAAAATATTCGACATAAGAGTTTGATAAGAATAAATTACTGCGAGTATCAGAACGCACGACGAGACAATTTTAATGTCAAATTGGGCTCCTGGTATATAAAACCAGTTTCAGTTGAATCTCAAAAGCGACCCGGAAGCCAATTCCAACCTATATTTCATAATCAAAATCATATATAAATACATTTTGATAACACTTGTCCGTGCATCTCGCTCGCGCCAATACAGGTTACACTAGAAACAAGTAGGGGCGAAATGCACGCGCGAATGATAACTACATAGCATTATTTATATATCATTTTGCTGGCAAAATGTAGGTTCGAGTTGGCTTTTCAGCCTAGTATTTTGCGAAGTGATCAATATGCTTGTAAGTAGGTATAACAAGCGAGGACAAAGTGACAATGACCGCTGGCTTGTTCTTATTGTAATGATAACAGGTTACGATTGATGTCATAAATGTCACTTTTGACACTTACAGATCATATCAATAACAAATCCAGATCAAATACACAACCTGTTATTACAATCAGAATAAGCCTGGTGTTATTTTAAAGTTCGTGTATTATGATCAACTATTTTAGGTACTTAACCCTTTACCAGGCTAAGGGATATATATTTCCCACATGCGGCTCTTCAAACATGTGTTCTATTTTCGACTGACATTCGATTGTCATTTTTGAACTGTCAGCCTGGTAAAGGGTTAATAACTATGCTTACTTAAACGCCTAAATACTTATTTTACGAAGGAAGTACATAACCTATTAAAAAACGGTCGAGTCTATATGTATCGATGGTACATTTATTTAACAATGAACAATAAAAACAACATATTTATAAGTTACAACTGCAAAAACATCAAGCGGAGCCTCGGTTGTGTACAATTGCTGTGTAAAACAGCGGATGTTGTAGTGCTGCAGGAGACCTGGCTGATGCCCCATGACCTCAAGCTGCTTGGGAGCATTGACAAGGAGTTTAGCTACACGGGTAAATCAGCGATGGACTTATCAACGGGCATTCATCGTGGTCGTCCTCACGGTGGTGTCGCGATTCTGTGGCGTAGTAGTGTACTCCACAATGTGTCAGTGATTAAATGCAATAGCAATAGAATATGTGCAATAAGAGCGGTAACATCTGTATTAAGAGAAATACTAATAGTGTGTGTGTATATGCCTACTGACCAACATGATAATTTACCTTTGTTTACTCAATGCCTAGGTGAGTTGTATGCACTAGCTCAAGATAACTCTATAGAAACTGTATATGTCTTAGGAGATTTCAATGCTCACCCCACAGCTTTGTTCGGGGAAGAATTGTTTTGTTTCTGCACTGAAAATGAGTGGGTTTGTGCTGATGTTCTGAAATTAGGTGTAAGTTCTGACACTTACACATTTGTTAGTGAAGCTCATGGTTGTCAAAGATGGCTTGATCACTGTGTAGTTAGTAAATCAGCATTGCAAACTATTCAAAATATTAATGTTATGTATGACATTTATTGGTCAGATCACTTCCCTGTGCGAATTGAGTGTAATCTTGGTCTAATTAGGACTAAGGTACAAATAAACACAGAATTCTGTAATAAAGGCGTTATATGGGGTATAAGAAATGCAGAGGAAATAGAAAAATACACCATTACATGTAACGACAAATTAAAAATGATAGATTTTCCTTCTGAGTTTCAATTGTGTGCCGATAAGCGTTGTACAGATTCTCAACATAGAATTGTTATAGATAGGCTTTACCAGACTGTTATAGATAGCTTATGTCAGGCTGCAGTTGAAAGTTGTACTAGGAAATATGCCAACAGTGCTGGTAAAAACAAATGTTTGCGAGGCTGGAATAAACATGTGGCGCAGGCACATGAGCGGGCTAGGCTAGATTTTTCCATATATGTGCTGCATGGGAAACCACAGCATGGGCCTGTTTATGAAGCTATGTGCCTTAGTAGAAAGATATTTAAGTCCCGGCTTAGATTTTGCCAAAATAATCAAGAGCAAATAAGTATGGATATTCTTGCCTCGCAGCATGCTTCTAAGCAATTTAACAAGTTTTGGAAAAACACCAAAAAGTTGAACGGCAAAACTACCTTACCAGCTAGCGTTGATGGCTTGAGTGATCCAGTGAGTATTGCTAATATGTTTGGGCAGTGCTTTAAGGTGGACTCACAGTTACAACCACGTGCTACACCAAGTTTACCAAGTTTGTTGAACCGCACAACGACTCCGAGCTTTGCAGTAACAAGTACCATGGTAGCTCAGGCTATTAAAGACATAAAAAGGGGTAAGTCACCAGGACATGATGGGTTGAGTATTGAACACCTGCAATATGCAGGTGGACATCTAAATAGAGTTCTGGCTATGTTGTTTACTTTTTGTTTACACCATTCTTACTTGCCATATAATCTTATGAAAACTATTGTAACTCCACTAATAAAAAACTCAACTGGTGACATTGCTGACAAGGCAAACTATAGACCCATTTCACTTGCTACAGTGGTTGCAAAAGTGTTAGATAGAATATTGGATAAGCATCTTAGCCAACATATACAACTTTGTGATGCACAATTTGGATTTCAGGAAGGTCTGTCTACTGAAAGTGCAATTGTAACACTTAAGCACACCGTTGACTACTATACCAAGAGTAAATCAAATGTATATGCATGCTTCTTAGACTTGACAAAAGCTTTTGATCTAGTATCCTATGACTTACTTTGGGACAAGCTAAGGGAGACAGGCGTAGCACCAGAGGTTGTTGATATTTTTTCATATTGGTATAGTAATCAAAGGAATAAGGTTAAATGGGCAAATGCTTATTCAGATGAGTACACACTTAACTGTGGTGTTAGACAGGGCGGATAAACATCGCCAAGATTGTTTAACTTATATGTCAATAAGCTGATCGGGGAGTTGAGCAGCATGTATGTTGGATGCCGTATAGATAATGTAAGTGTAAACAACATAAGTTATGCTGACGACATGGTGCTGCTCAGCCCGTCGTTCTACGGCTTACAAAAGTTGGTAAATGTATGTGTGGAATATGCTGAGACACATGGCTTGAAGTATAATGTTAGGAAAAGTGAGTTCATGATTTTTAAAGGTAAAAATAAATTTTCTTATTACATTCCACCACTTCTCTTAAGCAATATGCCTATCAAGCAGGTGTCACAGTTCAAATATTTGGGCCATATATTGACTGATGATCTCAAAGATGACAAGGACTTGGAACGAGAACGTAGGTCTTTGTCTGTGCGAGGAAATATGTTGGCTCATAGATTTACGCGTTGTTCTGTGCCTGTAAAACTAACTCTTTTTACTGCTTATTGCCAAAGTTTCTATACAAGTGGTTTATGGGTACACTTTAGTCAGAGAGCGTATAATGCATTGAGAGTGCAATATAATAATGTCTTTAGGGCCCTGTTTCGGCTCCCCCGCTTTTGTAGCGCTTCGGGAATGTTCGCTGACGCAGCGGTTGATGATTTTTATGCAATAATGCGGAAAAAGTCGGCGTCCATTGTACGGCGAATGTGGGCGAGCGGAAACGGGATCCTAAAGATGATAGCAGATAGGCTGGACTCTGCCGTCCTTGCCCGGTTCACTGATCTGCATGTACAGCCTAATCGGAGAGGCGAGCAGGGAGGGTGGGGACCAAGGAGGCCATTTATTTTATAAGTATAGGCTTAGGTCATAGTTTTAGTTTTTTTTTTTTGTAACATATGGACCCTGTGTAACAGTGTTGTCTGAAATAAATGATTTTTATTTTATTTTTATTTTTATTTATTTATTTTTTATTTAATAGGTCTGATACATAGTTAAATATATATCTGATTATATTACATAGGTCTCCTACTATTGAGACGTTAGCTGTTTAGGTAGCACCAAATAATTGAATACGTCAACCGGGGCGAATAGGGATAGCGGAGGTGAATAGGAATAAAACCTGGAAAGAGATTTACCAGATAATTTACCTCCCTCTTCAAACTGCCTTCATAAAATTTTTTTTTTTTTTTTATAACGATAGGCAAGCGTTTGACCACGATCTCACCTGATGGTAAGTGATGATGCGGTCTACGGTGGAGCACGCTTACCTATGAGATACCTATTTACCCTATTATATTTAAACATTATTTTCAATCGCATGATACAATTCGCAGGTATGGGATAGTTTTTAAGAAATTATCAGGTAAATCTCATTCCAGGTTTTATTCACCCCGGTTGACGGTACTTATAAATACACATTAAAAAACATTTAACATTATTTTGCTTCATTGTAAAACAGATGTCCTCTTTATGAAATCTTTACGAATATGTAAACTAAAGTCGTAGCCGCCTTTCTGCGCCTTCGAAAAGTTTGTTTACATTATTTCATGTAAATCATTATGATGTACTTACTGGATATTGCATACAATCAATTGTTTGTTTCATTGTTTTTATGTATAATGCGATCGTTTTGAAATAACTTGTGAGTCAATTACCTTCTTATTCGACACCCTATTATGTGCGGGTGGTTGACCTAGCCATACCTTGAACTGATCTGATTGCGGAATGACTTTTATATATTTTAACGTTTTACATTACTTGCGAGGATAGCTTTATATCAAATATCAAACATTTATTCAGCAAATAGGCCACAGGGGCACTTTTACATGTTCATTTTTACAAACAATAAAAATTAAAAAAAAAAAAAAAGTTTAAAGTGAATAAATGTATGGTTCCGCCATTTTGAAAAAAATATATTAGAAAATGATACGAGTGAAAAAATCTATTTAATCTTCGAACCTGCTCACAAAATTTCATGAAATCGGCTGAGAATTCCGACCTGTAGATGAGAACATCACACGTACGAAAGCATTTTTGCTGAAACTAAAACAAAGACCTTTGGTAAAGCTACATACAAATAAATAAATATTATAGGACATTATTACACAAATTGACTAAGTCCCACAGTAAGCTCAATAAGGCTTGTGTTGAGGGTACTGTACATTCTAGTTACTCATATTTTGTGAAATAAGAATTGAGACGCCATTTACAACACACTTTTATATTATAACATTTTAACGCGTATACATGTTCATTCGATAAAGAATATTGCAAAAATAAAAAGCTTGACAATCCGCCGCCGCTTATATAGGTTGCTGGGAACTCGTAACGCGCGATGTATGCAGCGCAGCGCCATCTACCATGAAATTGAGTAAACTTTCTTGCTTGCCGCAACATACTCCCGCCTAAAGGATAACAGAATCTTTTCTTCTCACATCTGGTAGTGGACAGAGCTTCGGAATCGAACGTGTCAGCACTCCAGTTGCTGTGCGGATGTCGTAGACTCTTGTCACGTTATCTTGTCCAGGATGTTTCTGTAAAACTCTACCTAGTAGCCATTTACTAGGAGGTAATCTATGATCCTTAATTAGTACTAGATCTCCGACGTTAAACTCTTGTTTTCTGATTTTCCACTTCGGTCTCTCTTGTAATCTTGTTAGGAATTCCGTTTGCCATTTTCTCCAAAATATTTGTAGCATTTTTTGAATATTTTGCCATCTCGATAGTGAATTTGTCTTATGTTGTGTCAAATCTCTCTCTGGAATGGTGACTAATGGTTCTCCAACAAGAAAATGTGCTGGTGTCAGCGGCTCTAGGTCATCAGGATGATCGCTCAATGGTGATAAAGGTCTTGAGTTCAGACAAGCTTCGACCTGGTTCAAGAGAGTTGTAAATTCTTCGAAGGTAGGTGTAGCATCTCCGAGAGTTCTCTTAAGATGAAACTTTATACTCTTGACTCCGGCCTCCCACAATCCGCCATGGTTTGGTGATCCTGGAGGGATGAACTTCCACTTGGTGCCTTCTGTATCTAATAGGGCTGCTAATTCAACAGGGATTGTTGACTTGCCAAGTCGCCACATCTCAAGTATCTCTTTGCTCGAGGAAATGAAGTTAGTTCCATGGTCACTCCACATCTCCTTGACGAATCCTCTTCGTGATGTAAATCTTCTAAATGCTGCCATGAATGCTTCCATAGTCATGTTGCTCACACATTCAATATGTATAGCTTTAGTTACCATGCAGATGAAAATACTTATATAAGCTTTGAATGTCTTTGATCCTCGTCCAGGGCTCATGCGCACATTTACTGGACCTGCGAAATCTACACCAGTTGTAAGGAATGCTCTTGACGGCTTCACTCGTATTTCAGGTAAATCGCCCATCAGTTGAGTTACTGTCTTCGCTTTTTGTTTAGCGCAAGGAAAGCAATTTCTCACATATGTCTTTATAGTGTTTCCTGCGTCAATCAGCCAGTATCTTCCTCTAAGATATGTTGTCATCAGTTGAGGGCCTCCATGCAACGTCTTCTTGTGTGCGTCGTTAAGTAAAAGTGGTACTAGTACGTTGTTTTTGGACAGGATAATTGGATGTTTGCTCAAGAACTCTAAATCTGCATGTTTCAATCTTCCTCCAACTCTCAGTACTTCTTTGTCATCTAGAAAGGGCGTAAGTGACAGTAAACGACTTCTGTTCTTTAAAGTTGTGTGATTTCTCAGAGCTTCGATTTCTTCTGGAAATTCTAGTTGTTGTGACAGCTTAATACATATTGTAAGTGCTTCTTCTCGCTCATCATGAGTTACATATTGACATAAGTTATATTTTACATCTTTGTTTTTTAAGATGAGCCATCTTCGACAGTAGGCTATGACTGAGATGAGTTTTCTCAATGATGAATATCTCTTTGAAATAGTAAGAATGAAATCTTCTTTCTTCTCTGACACTGTAGTAGTTGCGCATTTGATAGATTTTCTGGTTTCTAGATCTGTATCTTCTATTTCACAGGGTTCTCTTCTCCATTCTCTTTGATTTAAAAATGTTGGGCCTTTAAACCATAGTGTATGTTCTTTTAATTTCTCAGGTGTGACTCCTCTTGATGCTGGATCTGCGGGGTTTTCTTTAGTGTTCACGTAAGACCATGTAGTATCTATATTGTTGTTGATTGCAATGACTCGGTTCTTCACAAATGTTGTCCACTTCAGCGGGTCTCCGAGAATCCAGGCTAAGGTTACCTTTGAATCTGAATATGCATATGTGTTTTTGTGCTCGATTCTCATAGCTGTAGCGACGTGTTTCAGTAGTTGACTCAGTAGCAGTGCTGCACTCAGCTCAAGACGGGGCAAAGTGAGTTGTTTTTTCATTGAAGAGATTTTTGTTTTTGCCATGATGAGTGATACTTTGACTTCTCCATTTGATTGGATTACTCTGCTGTAGACTACTGCTGCGTAGGCTGACATTGATGCATCAGCAAAGCCATGCAGTTCCACTAACTCGCTCTTGTTGCTCGTTCCAATCCATCTCTCAAGTTTCACGTCTGACAAGTGCTCTAGACCTCTGCAGAAAGTCTTCCACTCTGTCTTCAAGTCTTCAGGTAACTCTGTGTCCCATGCTAATCCTCTTGACCATGTTTTCTGTAGAAATATCTTCGCCATGACTACAGATGGTGCTAGCCAACCCATTGGATCAAACAGGGAAGCGATGACAGTTAAGACGTTTCTCTTAGTTACTCGTTGCTCAGATAAAGTGTTGATTTTGTTTGTGACTAAGAGGGTATCTTCGTTTGAGTTCCAAATGATTCCTAATGTTTTGATTGTCTCTTTTTTGTTGATATCTATCTCAGAATTTTTCGCTCTCTTCTCTGGTTCTACTGTGTTCATAAATTCTTTGTTGTTTGAAGACCATTTTTGTAACTCGAAGCCTCCTCTTCTTAGTATTTCTATCAGTTGACGTTTAGCTTCTATTGCGTTTTCTTCTGTATCTCCCCCTGACAGTACATCGTCCATGTAGAAAGAGTGGTTGATGATCTCTCGTGCTTGGGTGTACTCTTCTGTGTTTGCCTCATCGATTGCTATCTGTCTCAGGGTTTTGATTGCTAAGAATGGTGCACATGCTGTTCCAAAGGTTACAGTTAGCATTCTATATTCTCTTATGTCTTCATCAGGGCTGAATCTCCAAAGTATTCTCTGAAAGTCTGTGTCTTCTCTTCTTACAAGGATCTGACGGTACATTTTTATGACATCTGCAACAAAACAGACTTTATGTATTCTCCATCTCATAAGAATGTCTCGAAGATCTCCCAGAAGTGATGGACCAACTAGCAGTTCTGAGTTGAGGCTTACTCCGTTGGTTCCTCTGCAGGAAGCGTCATAAACAACCCGAAGCTTGGTAGTGTCTCTGTCTTCACGGATCACAGGATGATGTGACAGGTATACTCGTCTGTCTGGCTCTCTTACAGGTTCATCTCGATTGACTAATTCCATATGTTGTAGTGTTATGTACTCTCTCATGACTTCATTGTAGGATTCTCTCAATTTTGCGTTTGCTTCTAATCTTCTCTCGGTGCTCATGAATCTTCTCAGTGCGATTTCTCTCGAATTCTCTGGTAAAGTAGGTTTGTTACTCTTGAATGGCAGTGCCACAATGTATCTTCCGTTTGTATCTCTGGTTACTGTCTCTTGATAAATTTTCTCAGCCCGAAGTTCTTGTGGGGTGAGAGTGTCGTTTTCCTCTGACTCTAATCTCTCTGTCTCCCAAAATTTCTCTACCATCTCCTCTAAAGTGATGTTCAGATGCATACTCTTGAACTCTTTCATGCGGTTGTTGTTCAACTGACCTCCTGACAGGATGTATCCCAAGCGAGTTTGTTGTGCTATGGGAGTACCTGGTTCTCCTTTAATCACTCCGTTCATTAAAATGTCTGCGTAGATGTGAACTCCAAGTACTAGATCAATGTTGCCCGGTGTATGGTAAGTTGGATCTGCCAGTGACAGGTGTTGCAGATGACTCCATTTCTGTGGATTGATTGGTATCTCAGGCATTATGTCGGTGACATCTTGAACAATGTAGGCTGTGCAGTTGACTTTGAAGCTGTCGTTGAACCTTGAGTAAACTTCTATATCTGTAGCAAACTTAATTCTTGTTGACATATGACCCACTCCAGTAACTAATCCAGCAGCTGTTTTTCTTCGCAGCTGTAGTTTTTTGACAGTTGCCTCACTTATAAATGATTCTTGGGAACAGGGATCAATGAGTGCTCGTAGTAATTGTATACCATGGCCAGTGTTGATGTTTACTAGTGCGGTAGCCATGAGCGCAGTATGACTCTGAGTGACAAGATAATTTCTCATTTTTGGTGTATCTGAAGGTTTTGCAGTAGTCTCTTCTCTTGATGCATAGTTTGAATTTGTTGCGGTTGCTCTCGATGTAGATTGTACTGGATTATCTCTCTCCTCAGCGAGTTTATTCTCAAAATGCAGTAATGAATGATGTCTCTTCTGACAGTGATGACAAGATACTCTGGATTTACAATTTTTCACATTATGTTTTGATGACAAGCAGTTGAAGCAAAGTCTTTCGTTTTGGACGTGTTGAACTCTGTTGTTGACATCTAGGTTTGCAAAGTCTTTGCATAGATAAGTCAAATGGTTTTGTTTGCAGTAGGAACACTGTACTGTTGTTGTAGCGGGGCTTGTTAGAAACGATCTTTGTCTCACGATAGCTCTCTCTCTGTCCTTCGAATAGGTTGTAGATGGAACCATTTCTAACACTCTGAAACGTGTCTCTAAGAAGGTTGTAAACTTCTCTAGTTTCGGCAACTCTTGTACAGGCAGCGCTCGTATCTCCTCTTCCCACTGTTTGCGCGTCTCGTCGTCCAATTTGTTAAGTATAATGTGAATCACGATTGTATCCCACTCGTTAATCTTCACGTCGTTATTTTTAAGGCTGTTCAGGCATTCTTGAGTTGTATCGAGTAGTTCTCTGATAGATCTAGATGTACTGTGGTACACTTTTTTCTGATTCATGAATCTATTCAAGATTGTATTCACTATCATGCGTTTGTTGTTGTACCTCTTGTCTAAAGTTTCCCATGCGACATCGTAGTTTTTCTCGGTTATTTGTAGATGTTTCAATAATTGTTCAGCCTCACCGGTGACACTTGATTTAAGATAATGAAGTTTTTGTACTTTACTCAGCGATGTTTTATTGTGAACGAGTGACGTGTACAGATCTCTAAATGAAGTCCATTCTTGATAATCTCCAGAGAATTGTGGCAGGCTAACTTTAGGAAGCTTCACCTCTTGCGTGGAATGCTTGTTTACTTCCGATGTTGACTTATTTTGCGGATGCGGTTGCGGTTGCTCACTCGAAATTACGGATTTGTTGAATAGCTCGATAGTATCCGATAAATCTCCTTTAATCGTAAAATAATCTTCTTCTCCGGCAGAATACAAGTCGGTTGTGAAGTAGTTATGCTCCTTCTTCTGCGCCGTTGTTGCATATTTCAAGATTTCGAAATGATTTGTTTGAAATTTCTGCCAATACTCGTTCAATGTATCAATTCTCGCTTGTACATAGCCTTTCGTAATGCGTGTTTTTCCTTGCTTCTTGAAGTTTAGTCCGATCTTTCTTATTAAATCGTAAGTAATTTCTTGTTCCGACACGTATGTATCCATTTTGTAGGTTATGTAGTAAAATCTTACGACGAAATATCTCGAATCTTCACTCTTTTTGCTTCGAAAACGCTAGTATGTTCGTAGATTTTCTCGTTTTTACACGTTTTCTTCAAAATTATTACGAATCGCGATGTATTTTCATTGTTTTATGTCCATTGTTTACACCGATGTTTACACGGAAACGCCGACTATTTTTCACGAAATTCACTAAATTATTGTTCTCGCGGTACTCGATACGCTTATTTATCGTTTTTATGCACTGAAACCTCGTAAATATTGTTCATTCACTGTTTATTTCTCGTATTTTTAGTATTTTTTCACCATAGTTCGTATTTTGTTTTTTCACTTTTGTCAGTTTTTCATTTATTTTGTTCTAGAATGTTCGATGCGCGACGTCTATAATCTCTCGAAAACGTTCTTATTTCACTGCGATTGTTCGTTTTTCACCACTAATTCAATAAATCCGGTTCTAATGGGCCACTTTGTACATTCTAGTTACTCATATTTTGTGAAATAAGAATTGAGACGCCATTTACAACACACTTTTATATTATAACATTTTAACGCGTATACATGTTCATTCGATAAAGAATATTGCAAAAATAAAAAGCTTGACAATCCGCCGCCGCTTATATAGGTTGCTGGGAACTAGTAACGCGCGATGTATGCAGCGCAGCGCCATCTACCATGAAATTGAGTAAACTTTCTTGCTTGCCGCAACAGGTACTTAGATAACGATATATATAATATATAAATATTTATAAATACTTAAATACATTGAAAACACCCATGACTCAGGAACAAATATCCATGCTCATCACACGAATAAATGCCCTTACCAGGATTTGCACCCGGGACCATCGGCTTTGTAGGCAGGGTCAATAAAATAAAGTTTTGTTAAAATATTATTCAGTGTTTAAGCCTTTTTTACTATCATTCAAAACCAAACAACAAATGGTACAAAGAAAGTAATACATAAATAATAGAGCCATCAGCTCACCTCGCGGTTCTTTCTCAACTCTAGGCCATCGGCAACGGTGTCATCGACCTCTGATGTGAACTGAGTGGTCACGGGAAATGCTCTGCCAATTTATTGTGATGACGTTATGCAGTGTGGCAGCCTACAGAGTTGGTCACTTCATTACTATACCTCTCGCGTCGAATCGTGGTCCAATAGTGGACAGTTCGTTTATTGGTATATGGAGTAGCTGTCCCGCAAAATGTTTGTAGACATTTTAAGGAACTTTAGCAGCTTAGCACATTAATTCATTCAGAAATTTAACTATTAAGTAATAAAAATACGGTAAAAATTAAAGATAAAGATAGTTTATTATTCAAGTAGGCATATTACAATGCGCTTATGAACGTCAAATAAAGCTACACCGGCTCTAACCCTACACCTCTGACCCGAGAAGATTTAAATCCCCGCTCAATTGGAGGAGGGTATCCCAATATGGACCGGCAAGAAACTCGGAATTATTTCTTTTGTTATTTTATCTCTAACTATACCTATACTACACTTCAACACATTAGTTATTTTATTAGTTTTTTTTATCATAGAAACTTTACGGTCTAAATTTAGAAGGGTGCTCTTTATTAAAGGAAAATATGAGTTTAAGCCGATATAAGAAAACACGTGCTCATTATTTTTTCATGTTCTCAAAAATATAATAAATCCAGTAATTAACTAGCAAATTGCTTGAACAAAACGTTCTACAATAGTGAGAGGGTTTAGTAACTTTTCAGTAATTTAGAGTACAATTTTTCCAAAAAGGTTGAAATTGGGCAGCTAAAAAAATACGTCTCTGTTATTTTAAACTACTCTCTAACATATAAATAAATTAATTAATACTATCGGCCCGATTCGAAGAATGATTGACACGTTTAAAATCTTGGAAAGACCTTTACAAGATCGATAACTAAACGACATTTTAAATTTGACGTTTATTTCGATTCCGCTGTAATCCCAATAAGATCTATCTACGATATTTCTAACGTCAAAGTGAAATTGGTTGCCCGAATCGAGCTGCTTCTGTCAATTATACGACATCTAAATCAGAACTTATCTAAACCAGAACTAATCGTTATCGTATCTCATTCTTCGAATCGGGCCGTATATGACATTCTCACACAAATTGACTAAGCCCCACAATAAGCTCAAGAAGGCTTGTGTCGTGGGTACGCAGACAATGATATCTTTTATTTGTATTTTTTTTTCGTATATAATATACAAATACTCTAGGAAAAATATCTGTGCTCATCTCACAAATACATGCCCTTACAGGGATTCGAACCCAGGTCCATCGGCTTCATTGGTAGGGTCACTAGTACTAGGCCAGACCGGTCGTCAAAATAAATGAATCTTACCTTGTAAGATTGAATATGTGTAGAGACCTCAACGAGATGAGTAACAAAAGGTTAAAGTCCAGAAACCCTCCTGCTCTACAGATGCCCAAATCAGCAAACCACTTGGAGTTTGATGGAGGCGTGGCAAGCGGAATGGGAGCACCACAAGGACCAAACAAACCTTCTTATCTCTCTCACACCTCGAACACCTCCTACCGGCTTCGAAGAGCCCCGTCGCGGATGGTTAGCCCTTAACCAATTTAGAACCGGAATTGTTATCTGCGCACACCACTGGCACAAATGGGGCTGGAGTGCCTCTCCTGCCTGCCAGTGCGGGCACCCAGACCAGACCATCGAAAACATAGATAGTACTGGTATGTCCTCTCACAAAATACATGGGCCATGTGAACGACTTCAATATCCTGGCTGAAGAAGCGGCTGCTTACCTGAGTAGGGCGAAATTTATAAAGTAAAATATAAAAATACATTAAAAAATACTATACAAACACATATAAACACATTGTAAATAACCTAACCTAGTGTGCCGCCAGCAGCGGGGAAGGGCCCAAGCTACCGGTGGTCAGGACCGCAGAGAGAGGAACCGCCGGACTATCCGCGCCGTGTCCAAGATTACCGCCTTCTGCATCTGACCCTTGATCCAACCACCTAGCGAGAGTCTCTCAAGGGGTTATCTCGTGAGCCAAGTCTAGGTACTTACTGGACTTGTCCTTCTCGGCTTTCACGAGATTCTCATCATGGGGGATGGTGATGTCGACGAGCACGGCCCAATTATTATTATTAATCGTACAAAAAGCGAAATAAAATACCTCAAATATCATGAATAGTTTTACCTATGTTGTTGTTATTGTTAGATTTCCCAAGGGACAAAGTTTACTTCCTTTATGCCAATAAATACAACAAATGTTTAATGTTGTTTGAATACTTACTTTATTGAAATAGTAGGCGCAAGATTCTCGTGAGAATTAAATGAAAACATCTGCCTGCCATTGCATACTTTCAAAGAACTGGATATTCCACATCTTAAAGGTCCTGATGTACATGATATGTATGTTGCAACGTGTCTTGTGTCTAAAAGTGTAGAACATCACACATGGCTATTATCAGGTGTGTGGTACTGTGGCTCATAACTTGGAAATACCCTTCGTGGCTGAAATTAACATTTGTGGGGCGTTAATTGGGTTTGTTCCTTGTTCGTCGTATTCCTGGTTCGTCGGATTAACACATAATTAAATATGTCGTGCAGTAAACCAGTATTTACTAAATATGAAGATTTACTGCACGACATATTTAATTCTATGTATATAATTCCGACGAAACAAGAATACGATGAATCAGGAATCCGACGAAACAGGAATACGACGAAACAGGAATACGACGAACCGGGAACAAACCGTTAATTGGTGATACATATTTTCTTCATCATTCTTATATATACATGGTTCGTAATGTATGTAGATACGTATCGATTTAGGGGTCGTATTCTCGTTTAAACTAACTTAACATTGGCACATAGGAAGTGGCTAATTTAAGGTACTTATTTACGTAGGTAACTACCGTACTATGGGTCAGATGTTCCTAATTTTTCTCATACTGTATGCGAGTTATCTACGAAACTTACCTTCGATTCCGGATTATCTTTCTTTGACTGCGGTGTCTCAACATTTCATGAACCGAATTTCAATTCGCTGTCTGTATGTGAACCTACACATATTTTATCATGAAAAGTATCTCCTTACTAATAAGTCTACAACATAATTTCTTTGTCATAATATGCTACGTCTGATATAAATCTAGGCACGTTTATGGTACCGGAAGTTCTCCGCGCCGTCCGGCCACCTGAACGAACATTTCCTTACACCACGGCACTTAGGTAGTTAGGTAGGTACTCTTTATGAACATTTATTTTACGAGAGATCCTATTACTTTTCATTTAACCACTCTAAGGTTATGCCCTGCATCTTATTGCACTCTTGTCGTCAATCGTCATCTAATGTCATTTGAGTAAAACCTTGTAATGATAACAACGTTTTCACGTAGCGTAGGTTAATGTTACTAGAAAACTGGCACACAAATACGGCAATTGCTTACTCTTGATTATATTTTATAAAAAAATCCCATCATTCTTCATTTCACAACTATAACTTGCACTATATTATTTTACTCACACTCATCCTATTAAAATTTCAAGACATAAAGCAAGCAACAGCTGTTTATTTGGGAATCATATTGTTGGTAAGATTTGGCTGGTAAAGAAGTTACGCGATTTCTAGTTTTAGCACTTAGGTATTTACACATTTAAAACATACTTAACATAACATCAGTTCACATACCACAATAACTGATGAATGATTAGAAATGTCTCAAAAATTGCATGCTATGATTTAAGTGGTATATAATATTTGTATATTCGTAGATATAAGTGTAACATTGCTACATCCTAGTAGGGTCCATATGTACTGGTAAATTAAATGAACATCCTGTAAATACCATGGTTGCAAGAAATAAATGAAATAAATGAAAAAAAAAATAACTCCTTAAAAATCGCTTAAGTTACTGTTTATGACCACTAAGTACATACAGTGACTCTCTGCAATAAATGTTACCTACTGCCAAAGGTCACAGGAAGGAGATGAGATCGAACCGCCGGCGCCGCAGGATGTGTTCAAGTCGCAAAAGGCTAATGTCTTTTTGAAAATATTTCTTGCCTCAACCTCGATCCACGACAGTTATTGTCATGCAGATTTGGTGGTAATATATCTTTGGTACTTGGGTTCTTGGTACCGTAGCAAACATTATCAGTATTCTTCGCAAGCGAGCTTATTGTTAATATATATGTATACAAAATGATGCATATAAAAAAATAATAATTCAGCCTATATACGTCCCACTGCTGGGCACAGGCCTCCTCTCATGTGCGAGAGGGCTCGGGCTATAGTCCCCACGCTAGCCCAATGCGGATTGGGGACTTCACATACACCTTTGAATTTCTTCGCAGATGTATGCAGGTTTCCTCACGATGTTTTCCTTCACCGAAAAGCTAGTGGTAAATATCAAATGATATTTCGTACATAAGTTCCGTAAAACTCATTGGTACGAGCCAGGATTTGAACCTGCGACCTCTCTGCACTCGGCCACCACCGCTTTCATAAGTATGCAAAATGATGCATAATGGGTCAAAATATAAGAAAATGTAGTATAGTACAATAATGAATCTGCACATATGGTTAATATGAACGGCATAATCCTATTTAAGTACATAACGGTTGACGATGATGACAATGGTTCCTAGAAAACTAATGTCCTGCATAATGCTCATTTCCAAAAATGGAAATGGACCCTATAGCTTAAACTTCAAATCTTAGCAATTTACAAGAAGTTTTACAAAATATCCATTAGTCAATGATACTTACCAATGCGGGCGCCCACACGGACGGAAGTAATGTTCGCGTAGATAATATGGCAACTGAACTAGGTAACTGCGTGACATGCATTTAAATTGCGCTTCTCTTTGATATTTGTTTCGCGGCCAGATATTGCTATTGTATACGTCGCTTGCCATGTTAAGTAAGAAGTGCTTTATATCACTTATATGTACCTACTTTGTTTATAATATAGATAGGCACTATCTTACGGTCTTGATAAATTAACGTGGTAAATATTATGTTGATATATATACCGATTTAAAGTAGCCCATTACTACTTTCATGTTGATGTAAAGAGGTTGTAATACGTATATATGTAGTATGAAAACTATGTTATCTTTAAGAAAATATGAAAAACACCTCACCATATATGAAAATGTAAAAAAAAACTTTTGGAGCACAATTACCTACTGGGAACCACAGTAGGCACATTTTACGGCAACGTAAAACGTATTCCAAATTTATATTTTCATAAGTGTAAGTATTATTAAATATAGTGTGATTCAAGTGCTGCTTTATCGTCGCAATTGTTTTTTTTTCTTCTGTATTGCTATCACTCGGAATCTGTATAAGCTTTTTGTAGTTATTCTTACTAAGTTAACACGTGTTATTTGATAACAATGTCATTGGGTTTATTTGTTTTTTAAAACCCGTAAAAATGTTGCCTTACCTGCGCATTATCATTATTGCTTACGCTCTAACAGAGGATCATTATCCTTTTATGAGGTAAAGACCACCCATAACGACTGGATCGTTTTAACTGATAGGTAAGTAAAGTATTTACTCATTGTTAATCTAGTTTTTCGTATTAAAGGTATTATAAAAACCAGAGCAAGCCAATTCGAACGTACACTGTATTGTATTGGCGCGAAGGAGACCAATAACTAAATGACATTACTCAGATATCATTCTGATATCAGTCTGTTTGAAGTGGCCTCTTAGTCTAGCATGCTTATAGAATGCGGGATCCACCGTAGTTACCAATACTGAAATTAGCAATAATTTCCGGCTTGAAGCTTGAATTTTACAACTTGATTTATAATAGCCCCATACCCTGGCAACAGTCCGTGAAGTAACTGTTAACTGGAGTTGGGCCGCGGATGGTAAAAACTAAATCGGTAACAACTGGAGCGAATCAGACGAGCACGTTAATTATGGTTCTGCAATTAAATGCGTTGTGCAATACGCGATTCGATGCCAATGTACGAGACACGAGCACAGCGTTCTGCGTGATGGTGGTGGCTGACGCTTGTTACGCTGCGCTTTTTCTACCCTATTCGCGGCCATGTTCATGGCCTCCTAGCCTAATCAGTAGTAACCCTGTCAAACGAAGCAGGAGGTCCCGGATTCAAATCCTGGTAAGGGTATATATTTGTTTCGTAACAAATATTTTGTTCCTGAGTTATGGATAATTTTCTATGTATTTACCTGTAAATATCTACATCTATCTATTTATTATACAAGGTGCCCGTGAGCATTGCGAGATATTTAATGGTGCATTCCTGATGGCAACAGAAGCAAAACATGTTATATGACGTTTTGTGAAATTCGACAAAAAAAAAATGTTTTTTCCCCCTTTTTTTGAACACTCCTGTACATAAAACGTAATTTTTATTGACAAACACATAACCTAAAATTAACTAAACAGTTTTTTTTATTTGAGGGTAGCCTCTCGAATATATTTTTTTAATTTTTCGATGTCAATCAATAGGTATGTCCAGACTAGACCTCATAGTGGCAATCAATACCGCAGTCAAAAATGTGTTTTGTACCGACTTGTGGCGAAATAATGATTTCGAAAAACATTTAATTATCTCTGAAAATTTTATATGACATTTTAGTTTCTAAATATTACCAGGAACGCTTAGTTAAAATGTCTCTCAATGCTCACGGGCACCTTGTATAGATCACCGTCTAGTACCCACAACATAAGCCATATTCAGCTATCATAATATGACGTATATATTTAGTATGAAAACTATGTTATCTTTAAGAAAATATGAAAAACACCTCACCATATATGAACATGTGAAAAAAAACTGTTGGAGCACAATTACCTACTGGGAACCAAAGTAGGCACATTTTACGGCAATGTAAAACGTATTCCAAATTTATATAGACGACCGGTTTGGCCTAGTGGGTAGTGACCCTGCCTACGAAGCTGATGGTCCCGGGTTCAAATCCTGGTAATGTGATGAGCATGGATATTTGTTCCCGAGTCATGGGTGTTTTCTATGTATATATATCGTTGTCTAAGTACCCTCAACACAAGCCTTATTGAGCTTACTGTGAGACTTAGTCAATTTGTGTAAAAATGTCCTATAATATTCATAAAAAAAAAAAAACTATTTATTCACCAAGAAGGTAGGGTAACGTGTTTCAGCTTGCTTTTTTTTTACAACAAGCGTACGGCGTTTGATGGAAAGTAGATAGTTAAAATATGGTTACAATTCTAGCGATGTCACAAGGGTCTTGCCTTTTTATGTGTTTTTGTATCCTTTTGGCATACTGCATGGTAACAGCTTAACGGGTACATTTACGAAAAGGATGCACTTCAAGGATAAGTTAGGTGAAAATTCTGCGCTTTATGCAATTAAATGAAAATAAAATATGTTTTCGTGATTATTTCTATCGAGCTGACTTTAACCCAGTAAGGTTTTGGCTGAAGTTGTCTTTGCAATAGGGTTGTTACTAATTTTTTGAAACGCTTGTATTACGTTCTATATTAATTAAAAGTTGCCCTAACATTCAACTTTTATACTAAAAACGGCTTTAAATATGTTAAATTAACAAAATATATTTTAACGGATGGTTTCGCGCCTAAAACGCTCTTTGAAAATTGTGTGACGTCACAGTTTACGGTTTGACACATAACTACGAGTACATACACACGTAGAAGATACGAGCTGTCAACTGACATTTGTCATTTGTTGTTTATCGCCTAACTGTCAACACTGTCAATCCGAGAGTTGTGATGTCATCAGAATCTTCAAAGACGTTTCGAGTTTGGTCACGTGACGTGTGCCAAAAGATATTTTAAATTCAATATTTACAAAAATATGGTCATTACAGGTCCCCTAAAAGTAGTTTAACATGTTTTTATAATCCAAAAGAATTTATTGGGATACAATTCTGCCCTAAGATTTGTAGATGGAAACAAACCTATTATAATCTAATTTATGTGTGATTTTTTTCATGGCAATTATTTTAAACATGTAATAAATCTACAACCAAAGTTGCGTTAGCCCCATTTGAAGCTGCAGAATTTCTGGAGCAGCTCTAGTACTGATCCCTAGACTACCCCTAGAATAGCATCAGCATGCACTGATGCGGCTGCCGTAGGAATCATGACTTCCGATTGTACAGGAGGACCGGAATGTATTTTGTTGTCAAAGAGATGCTTAGGCTTAGTTGACAAGCTGAAAATGATATTAATGATGAATTCGAGCTGTAGGTTCTGGGGCCCTGTAGGTCCTGGTTTTCACTTTATAAGTAAATATACCCTTTTTTGCATCAAGTTTTGATGTTGACATTCTGTCAACCCAGATATATCTCATTTCAATTAAATGCTTATCTCATCGATTAAAAAAATATTGAAGATTATTTTTTTACTTTAGTTAATTTGTCTTAATCTATGATAGGAGTATTAAATATATAAACGGGTCACTAAAATTTAATTTCTGAATTTTACGGAAGTTACTTATGATATGAGTACATTTAATGAGCTATATGTTTTCAGTAGAAAATAGCATTAGCATTAATTTTTCGTCTGTCTGTCTAATCGACTCATTTAAATAGCATTAAATTAGTAATAAATACTGAAGTTCAACTATGCGCATTCCATTGAAAGCGTTAGATAGGTAAGTCTAGTATTGCGCGATGTTGGTTGTTAAGCACGGCCGGTGTTGGCGGGCGTTGGCGGTATAAAGTTGTTGGTTGCGGCGAAAAGAGGTCGCGGGGGTGCGGGAGGGGAGGGCCGTTGACCGGCGACAACCTTACAGCGCAACCAATGTCTAGGCTAAGGTCCTCGGACCCGAAGTAGAATGCGGCTTTCGGCGGCGCCTCGGCCGTTTCCGTGGGTGGATTCGACACACTTCGGCTTTTTATTCGGTTCTCGAAAAAGAGGTTGCGTAATTTTTGGTCGCGCAAAATCATTTAAATGGGCTCCAGTTATAAAGACGCATGCGTTGACTTAGAGTTTGTGTGAAAGATTTGAACATTCTGAATAAAAAAACTAAAAAAGCGTACCTATATTTTATTGAACCAATGAATGAATGAAAGTTTGTTCACAAGAACATATGGTATACAGTACAGTAGATGTTATAAATATTTACATTAATGACCCCTAATATGTTCTGCCGTACGGCATGTAAAAATGGTTTTTCCATGGCATAAAAAAGCCATGTATGTGAATATTTATTGCATGCATGCAATATCTTGCTATACCCTACTCAGGGTCCATGTTGTTACAATTTAATTTAAGATAACATCTGTAGGTATGTACCATGAAATGCAATAAATGAAAATGAAAATAAGTACTCTCTAAGCATCTCTCTTCTTCCTCGCGTTGTCCCGGCATTTTGCCTCGGCTCATGGGAGCCTGGGGTCCGCTTGACAACTAATCCCAAGATTTGGCGTAGGCACTAGTTTTTACGAAAGCGACTGCCATCTGACCTTCCAACCCAGAGGGTAAACTAGGCCTTGTTGGGATTAGTCCGGTTTCCTCACGATGTTTTCCTTCACCGAAAAGCGACTGGTAAATATCAAATGATATTTTGTACATAAGTTCCGAAAAACTCATTGGTACGAGCCGGGGTTTGAACCCGCGACGCACGCTCTTACCGCTAGGCCACCAGCGCTTTTTAAGTACTTTCTAAGCATATTATGCTAATATTATAACTTATTACAATTGTTGAATGTCAAAGGTTCTATATATATGCATATAAATATTACCCCATTAATGTTATGGTGAGGTATAATCGGCAATAGTACTGGAAATTCTTTAGTGTATCTGCTTTGTAAGTTCATCTGATTACATATTTATGTATGTATATGTATTTGTATCAATACTATTTATATATATGTATGTTTATGCTTGTGTATTTCTTATGATTGTATTGTGTTTGTACAGTTACCTAATTGTATCATATACCTCATGTTTTTGCACCGCCTACAACTTATCTACTTTGCCTAAAGGATGCCTGGTAGAGAATGCCTTGTAGAATTAATTTAGCCTTTTGTTTTATGTGCAATAAGGATTCAATGAATAAATAAATCGGCAACTGAAGGTTATCATAACTGACTCTTAAAGACGTTAACTACTTTTTTAAAGAGCTTTTCCAAAACCTACAAGTCCACTTCTGATTATCTATAAATGGTTGTGTTTAACAATTGCTATATAAGTGCTATCTTCTTCTTCTTCTTCCTCGCGTTGTCCCAGCATTTTGCTATGGCTCATGGGAGCCTGGGGTCCGCTTGACAACTAATTTCAAGATTTGGCGTAGTCACTAGTTTTTACGAAAGTGAAGTGCCATCTGCCCTTCCAACCCAGAGGGTAAACTAGGCCTTGTTGGGATTACTCCGGTTTCCTCACGATGTTTTCCTTCACCGAAAAGTGACTAGTAAATACCAAATGATATTTCGTACATAAGTTCCGAAAAACTCATTGGTACGAGCCGGGGTTTGAACCCGCGATCTCCGGATTGCAAGTCGCACGCTCTTACCGCTAGGCCACCAGCGCTTCACATAATTGCTATATAAAGTGGTAATAACTTACTATACCTATTTATGACAATTTTTTGCGTTAAAAATTAGTAAAATTACCCGTAATACGAATATGCCCTCATTGGTTATTTATTATTTTATAATCCTTACCTATAGTCCTTAAGAGCAATCACTGTACAATACTATTTCAATAAATTATTTGTAATTTGAATTTCTATTATTTTAATGCACTACCTTTGAAAATAGGATATAGGGAGCGTGCATGAACTGTAGGAGGCAGCACAGGAGCCGTCAGATTTTTGGCGCGAGGCGTAAATGTTATGTTTTTTATTCCGATGTAGCCCACAAGATGGCAGAACCTACTATGCACTAGAAAACACGTGACGTGTACATGTGCATGTTTATGGTTCCGATTCAGGCCACAAGATGGCAGACCCTCCAACGCGCACGGTCCCTATTAGGTACAGATTCATTTACTGCTATTGATTTTTTTATTTGTTTACCGATTTCACCACATATTTAAATATCATGAGTAGTTGTTCTGAGTCATAAACAAGTGAATGACCAATTTGGTTGACGCGCGGGTTTCGGCCGGCAGAGGCGAAACTAGGTGTTTTCCACTCGAGAGAGAAAGGGTAATGCCCTCCAAAGTTGTTTACTTATGGCAAAAAATGGGGACGCGGAGAGTGGCGCACTTATTTTGGTTTATAAATCAGTGTGAGAAACATCGCTATTAATAGGAGATTAACTGGTTACTATCATTTTCAGAATCGTCTGAAATTGTTTAAAAATTCTTCATCAAAATATTTGTACGTGCTCTACCTGTACTGGTAGTTATGTAATCTATTTTTTTTTGCGAAAATTGAAGATGGCCATTTTTCGATAATTTTCGAACGTAGGACGAAAGTAGAGGACCCGCGCTAAATCGGCTTTTCATACAAACTTAGTTCTCATTTTCCTCTAGATATTACAATTTGTTGTATATCAACCACAGCTACGCCGCTACGTTTGAGTTTTTTCGAATTTTTAGTTATTATAAGAGCTCCTAACTCTTTCAATTTTTTTATGAAATCTGTATTCTGTATGGGGCCCAATACATTCCACGACTCTTCTCTTTTCTAAGAGACTCTATATGAAAATGATTATATTATACATAATTACCTTTTTTATGTAATTGGTTTTAGTTTTTTGTTATGTGATAATCAGCATACGAGCAGACGAGGGAAGCGGTCACCGTCGCCCATGGGCAACATCACAGGAGCCACTAAACCGTTGCCGACCCTTGGGAACCCTAAATTAAGTATCGACTACACGAAAACCGGACAAGTGCGAGTCGGACTAACTATGAATTTTGATTCCCTTGAGAGTGAAATGTACAGTCAAGTGTAAAAGTATGGGTGTACACATCTTACTCAAAAATATGTCCCATAGCATCTTATTCCAGTGTAATAAGAGCGTAGTACCATATTTATGAGACGATTCTCTCGATACATATTTTTGCAGCTGACTGTACGTTGTTTGTTAGTTCGTTTTTTACGTTAACTTAGATTTTTTCACAACTTCAAAGGACTGTAGACCTGAGTTTCGGTTCTATTTCAACTATTTGAACAGTAAATTTATTATTGTTATGAATAAGGATATGTTAAGTTAGATTAAATTAAAATGTTTTACTACTTTTACTAGTAATCAAGTCGTGGAGTGGTTCAGTAAAAAAGTGGCAGTGAAGTATCTAGAAGCAGTTTATTTTTTCCAGTAATCTGTAGATAAAATACTATATAATAACAATAAAATTATATTGAGAAATATCAGATTAAGTTTTCAAATTTTTATTGCAATGTACTTCATAACTTTTGTATAAGTAAAACAATTTGACAATCTTCACCTCGTATGCTTTTAAGAATATTATCTTACGAGTAAATTATACCAATAAACTGGAGTTCATCTTTGGTAGTCAGGAAGTCTCTCTAATCTAACCTCCAACAGAGGCTTTTCTATGGGAGACAAATATCTGTAAAAATTGCAAATACACAAAAATGGAAATTCTATGTAACTACCTCCAAGTGAAGTCAAATAAAAAAAGTGTAATATCGAACATAAGACGATTTAATAATGTATTAAGTAGCTTATCAAACTTAAAGAAAAAACTATGTTTATGAGAAACACCTCATACATTCTCACAGAAGACGCCGTTCAAAAAGTCTTAGGAGACATGTAATATAAAAGGCGAACACTTCAATTCTCCCTTTTATTTTAGATACGATCGTATTTAATTGTATAGAGTAGTATGTAAGGATTACTACAAAAATGCGCAACTTAAAAATTGTCACTAAATAAAAAGAAAAATCCACATAATGTGATGCTACTTTTCTGAACCACTCCGTACCAGAATTTATGTCCTTTCCTCTTTACCACCCAATGCGTCAGTATAAGTAGTTTTTAAAAGATTTTTTTATTTATATTTAACTTGCCCTATTAGTATGTATGGGACAAATCTTGCAAGTTAAATTTGACCCACTTCCCGGTTTTCGATGAAGTTGAAAATTCGGTGACAGTGCAATATTATGGTACCATCAAACTGATTTAATGATGGAGACAGGAGGTAGCCATAGGAATTCTGTGATAAAACAACGCAACGTAATTGTGTTTGGGGTTCTTAGAATTGTCTCGATGAGTATTAGTTGCCTGTGGAAAAAAGTACAGTCAGCGATAAAAGCTTGTACCAAAAATGAAATTTTAGCAAATAACTTATTTTGTCGTTTCTTTTCTTTTAGTTGTCTTGCATCACAATTGCGCGTGTAGTTATCTTGTATGTAATATACTTCTTAATCTTAATTTCCTGAACCTCACTTGGCAAAGTAACATATAACTATGTAAACGGTAGCCACTTATGTAGTCTTATTAATTTATGTTGTATGTTTCTTTCTAAATATTTGTTATGTTTTCACGGTAATTTCATGCGTTTTGCACTTAAACCGATGTAATTATTCCATTGTTATTTATTAATACCTTGTACGGCATGGCGTTTTAGATTATCTGTCATTTCTGTCAATGCACGTAGATGGCGCTAGTAGCTGTCGCAAGTGGATGCCTTCAGTTTTACGAGGCCGTGCCGAATGGTCTCGCCGGAAGATCAGCGCTGACCTTCGGGTCAGCATTATGCTGAGGCGAGCCCATTTCGTGGTAAACAATGTCAATATGTTTTAGTCTTTTTTGTAATATATATATACTTCTGTATGTAATTTAAGTTTTACCACGAAAATAAGTGATTTATGATTTGTGCGAATTTCTTAATCTGACGGTTACGAGTTCGAAACCCGATTGTAACCGTCAGATTAAGAAAATGCGTATAAATAGCTCACTGACATTATCACGATGTCACGTCGAAAAATACGACCACCGTATCTGTGCTGCAGGCGAACTATGATAAACTAAATGTCACTTTTTAACACCATATGATCGAAAGAGACAGACACTGCCTTTATCACGCTGTCACTTAGACAACTACAACCATCAGCCGTACTGTAGCCTTACCACGACTGCCTTAGCAGTGTCAAACTAACGTATTCGCCAACGTCTGAGTAACTTACTTTCTAGGTAGCCGTACTGGACTGTCTTATTTTAGTTACTCATGGAAAAGAGCTTTAATGGGTAACAAATTTACAAATCCTAGCGATATTTCGCTCTTGATTTGATACTAAGCAAAACGCTGCCACTCATCTAAATTACAACGTTTCAGCGTAGGGTTATCGTTATTTTCCGTTCTAAATTCAAACGTATTCGTTTTGGAAGTGGCCCACGATCTCTTACGCATGCGCGCGCGCTCCAGTTTGCCCGAATCACTCCGGTGTGCGATGACCTTAGTGAGAGGTAAACAGTGCCAACGTTTCTCACGCAATATTTTAGGATATCATGCGCTGGGACTTGGGACTAGTAGGTGATGTCTCTCTCTCTTTCTTTATACATTTTGTGTGAGTTATAATGGCAACATTATTATATTTGATTTTCTAAGAGGAAAGAACAGGGATCCTCACGAAATAATGGTACATTTTCTATGAAATTCCATTTCATAGAAAATGTCATATTTGTATTAACAAAAACTGACCTTAGTTGGTCCTTAAATCAAGTGAAATTTAAATTTCGGGAGAAAAAGATTTCCACTTAATCTTAACAAACCACTTAGATATTGATGTCGATCGCTTCAGCATAATATATTCTAGGTTTATAGGTTTCGCTTTTAAACAAATTGTATTTTAATTTATAAATGTTATTTTTGTTGTGTTTTTGTATTGCAAATTTTGAAAAAAAGGAAAACATATAAACATAGTTTTTCATTGTGTCAATAACATACTAAAAAATCATGGAGAATGAAAAATATTTAGAAGTCGAAAAACATTTTCTCTTAATTACATACTTACTTTCCATTTTACGAAAAAATATATCGTTGATTAATATTTCCTATGTAAATTAGATGCTAACTGTTATTAGAAATATTTATGTAAAATTTGTATTCAGCAAGTTAGACTTTCTGTTTTTTAACTACATATTGTGTTCGTATGTATTATTGTTATTAACGTTGTAGACCTATACCTACATTAGTCTGATTTATTGTTATAAAAATCACTTTGAAATTCAATATAAATAAGGCGACATCGATTGGACTAGTGTTAGCCGTAAATTGAACGACGCAAATTTTTTTCTAACTAAAAGACATCAACGAGCGATAAATTCATAGAGCATTGTAATTAGAAGAAGGAGGACACGACATGGGTAGTTGTTTACTACTACATAGTTATCCTGGTAAGGGCATGTATTCGTGTGATGAGCATGGATATTTGTTCCTGAGTCATGGGTGTTTTCTATGTATTTAAGTATTTCTAAATATTTATATATTATATATATCGTTGTTTAAGTACCCTCAACACAAGCCTTATTGAGCTTACTGTGGGACTTAGTCAATTTGTGTAATAATGTCCTATAATATTTATTAGTAATATTGTATTACGATAATCATTATTTCTGAATCTTCCCGGCCATACCAAGGCAATTCTTTCATTATAAATCATAATTATTATAGCCCCACCATCAGTCTTGCCGTGTCCTTATGGTTGCATTTTTATAAACTTAGAGATTTGCTCACAGTGAAAAATAAACGATCAAACTTTTTAACACGCTTTTATTCAAAATTCAAAAATTTATTCTGCAAGTAGGCCTCAAGGGCTCTTTTACAAGTCAATACAACATTTATAGTAACATCATATAGTGACATGAAAAATACATAACAACATTGATAAATACAACAGCCAATACCTGGGTAAACATTACATTATAATAATCTTAAAATAAATAATTACTACAATACAATAGAGATGCAATGCCTCTATGGTTAAAAACACATTAAATCTGGAGATGTAATTGTTATTAGGTCGACCTGTATGTAACTATGTAATGGAATCTAAGGTAACTAATTTAACCATCTTCCAAGGATCGTAGCGGCATGAAAATTGGCAGCTGTATGTAGTTCTGATGACAATACAATAATATGGTACTGTCGAACTGATCTGATGATGGAGCCGGAAGATAAGTACTGGAACTTCATGATGGAACATCGTATCATAGCGCGCGTCACGTCACAATTCTAGTGGCAATCTTAGCCCACAGCTTACTTTGTATAGTAGGCATGCGGCAGACATTACCTGGCTTAGCCTTTCCAAGATATGTCGATAATTTGTATCGTATTGCAATATATAATAAAAATTGAGCTTGTATACGTCCCACTGCTAAGTATAAGGCTCATATCATGCAAATGAAGGCTTGGGCCCAACCCCTAAGTGGCTCAACGCTGGTTGAGACCTTCCCATAAACATTTGATTTTTTCACGGACTTCAACACTTTATCTATATCGATACGTACCATCCTACATACAATTTTGCTTAAAGCACCCATAAAAAAATCTCGGTCACCGTAGAACACTTACATTCACATGTCACACATACACACATCATTACAGGTGATGGCGTAAGCATACGTAATGTGATGTGTATGTGTTCACACACACAAGAGAGCTCGAGGAAAGTTTAAGCAACTTTGAGCTTTATTTATTATACTGTACGATTTAAATTTAGAATCTTTTTTTTGTAGTAAGGCCAGCACGGTAGTATAATATTGTTTTATTTGTACCTATGCTTAAAGAAGATAATATTTTCACTAATTTTTTTTTATGACCTATGGTTTTGTAATACGACTCGTGTTGTACTGCACAACTTGTACACATCCTTAAGTTTGAATGATATCTGCAAATATGTCTTACTCGACACATTAGCATACAATTAATAGTACATTACCTATTCGCACATGTATCGTACAACGTTTTACAGTACATATGGCCCTTTAAATGTTCGACATAGTAACGTAATATGCTTATTTTCGCACTAGTGCGGTAAAGTAGCGCCATATGTACTGTAAAGTATTTTATGCAACACTAATACAATCGGACTAGGAGAAATCTTGAAATTTCTTCAGTCTTGAAACATACCAAATTTTAGGGCTGTTCTAAAAGATTTCGACCTTTGTCCTAGTCCGATTGTCTTACAGGTACATAGTGAAAGTATACGTTTGCATTGTCTAGCCTTACCACGAATGCCTGAGCTGTGTCAAACTGTCATATTCTCTAACGTCTGCGTAACTTACTATATGCGAGTACTAATATGCAAGTACGAGTGAGATGCATAGAAAGTAAGTTACGTACACGCTAGCGAATATATCAGTGTCAAACTTGTGGTAGTTGTACAGGTTAGATATATGCCGTTAGACAGAATACTTAAATTTTTCTTTTGCAATCGAGAGTAGTAATTACCAAAAAAGTAAGACAAAATTAACCTTATTTTGTTTTTATATTTTTCGTGTATTTTTGAGACTCTCTACGTTGTCATTTCCTTGTGTGGTTTTCCTTCTTGATTTAAACTTAATATGTATGTACATTGCAACAAAAATGCTTCTGCGTACAAGTAAACAATCAGGCGAAATGTAAATCATATACTATTTATATGGTATATTATTATTTATTCAGGTGAATACTACGCGGAATTAGAATGGACCAATAATGTTATTATTTAGCTCAATGATTGACCAGTACAAAACAAAATGCCTCTGTGTGTGCAGCAGTAACGGAGTGTCCAAAGTGTTTACTAGGTATGCCGACCAAGTATTAGCTGTATTAAGTAAATACATTATTATTTTCATTAAGATTTTTAGAATAAAGTTCTCAGATGTCTCTAAATGGGCAAGCAATCATATTAGAATGTGCTGATGTTCATAAGTGCAATGTAATATGTCCATAGATCTAAAGTAAAGATAAGCCCATGCATGTAATTCCGACCGAACATTTTCGTTAAGCAAAACACAGCGCCATCTGTTTTTTACTGCGCAAACTACGTGGCCAATGGTCAGAGCAAAGATACAATCAATTCTCTTTGGCCAGAGACATACATTAAAGTAGACTTCACTCTCGCTCCCAAAAAACGTGTCTAGAAAAATGGCTCGAGGGAGACCTTAGTCCCTTTCTTTAGGGCGATCATGAAGTGACAATTGAATGAATGTTATCATTGTTGTCAGGGCTAAACAAGCCGTGCTCCTACAGGGTGAGCAATTAAGAAGTATACATTTTGTTTTAAAATGTTAACTGTATTAAGTTCAAAGATTATTAAGTATTGTTTTAAAAATGTATTATTCAGGGTTGGCAAATACATGCGGAACATAATGTCTGACATATGTCCACCTCTAACAGCAGGCAAATGTAAGCCCTTATCATCGCAATTTTCAGCATATTTTCGAACATTTTCGGCGACATCTTAGTTAGTTTGTGTCAGATAGTCGGTTTTAACTGATTAAATTTTATCAGCTTGTTAGCATAGACACGTAATTTTAGATGGGTAAGTAGGAGTAAAACCATATTAAAATGTATTAAGTAAATACATTATTTTTGAATAACGTACAAAAAACTTTATAACCAAACAAGTTTCATGTTTACTGACTTTTACATTTAGAAGGATTATTCTTAAGTAAGTTAATAAACTAGTTAGGTAAGCATGATAATACCTATCTAAGCATGACATTTATATTAATAAATATGATAATAGCAGAGGTCTCCCTCGAGCTATCTCGCACCTTTTTTTGGAGGCGAGAGTACAGTCTACTGTAATATGTGTCTGTGTTTTCGCCGCATCGCATCTAGCGCCAAGCAAGGTCAACCGATCGTCATAATTAAACAGAATGATTGCTTATGATTTGTTTTAAGCAACAAATGAATGTTATCTAAAACGATTTACCGATGATATGAAATCTCATAAGTGTATTTTGATCTGTAATCGAATTTTCTGTGTATATTTTTCTGTAGTAAAAACGACACAATCAGGCATAATTTTTTATAAATTGGGGATTGGAATTACGTGTCGCCTTTCCATTGCGCAATTTGCCACACGACTGAGCGCAGGGATGTTACCTTAAATGCGACTTTGGCACCCATGTATCGGCTCCATCCGAAGTGATCGTAAGGCCGGTCTTATGAAATATAAACTATCTTTATCTTTAAGCCAATGGGAATTAAGTTCTATGGATGCTCCGCCACTGGGATGCAGTCTAGTTTCAATAAAAGAAGACGTTAAACAAAAATTTTCCCATATTTTTTTCCCAACGCTACTATTATACAGATTTTCCTTTCCGTGTATTGGAGCCTCGGTGTATGCGGGCTAACGGTACCGCTCACGTGTCTCCGAGAAGCCATCGACCCTCGACGGCCTCCGCGCAATATTCTACGCGCAATACTTACTTGCGTAAAACGAAACTGATTAACTAACCAAGGTTTATAAGCAATTTTCTGCTCTACAGCGAATAAGTAAAACACACATTCAAATGAAGAATGTAAAGTACTTACGAGATGTGACGAATCAAAATACTCTAAACTCCAATAGATTCGTCTATAACAAATCACGGTTTTTAAGATTTTAAATCTTATGGTATAAGAAGTGAGGTATGAAATGAACTGTGGGATTTAATAAAATAAAGGTGGAGTTTTTTAGAATAGAGAAACAAATTACATGTGACAAATAATAACTTCCAGTTGTTGTTTTGAAGCAGAAGGCACTTCATGATTAAAATCGGTGATATGATTAAAGGTTTTCATGAGTAAATTGTCCATGTAATCCATGACTTTTTAATATGATTGAAAAATCTCTTTGAAGTATGATTACAAGGTGTAGGTGTATAGTAATCTGCAGAGATAACTGACCCCTCCTGCATAGAAACTTGGTTGTAGGGGTTCAGTTATCTCTGCAGATTACTGTACATTATTAACTTCAGATAGTGATCTATATATGTTCGTTGTTAAGGGTCTTATTGATTAAGGTAATGGTCCCCTGTTTCGGCAGGTCCTTAACCTCTTGAGAATTCTTATATTTTTTTAAATATTAGTAAGCATGATAATATGAAGCGCTAGTGGCCTAGCGGTAAGAGCATGCAATGCAATCCGGAGGTCGCGGGTTCAAACCTCGGCTTGTACCAATGAGTTTTTCGGAACTTATATACGAAATATCATTTGATATGGTGAAGGAAAACATCGTGTGGAAACCGGACTAATCCCAACAAGGCCTAGTTTTACCCTCTGGATTGGAAGGCCAGATGGCAGTCGCTTCCGTAAAACCTAGTGCCTACGCCAAATCTTGGGATTAGTTGTCAAACGGACCCTAGGCTCCGGGACAACGCTAGGAAGAAGAAGAAGTAAGCATGATAATACCTTGGAAGCTTTTAACTAAGTTATATTAATTCTTTGGTAGTAATTTAAAATATAAACTACAAAGTATTAGTTAAAACTTATATTTATATAAATTTATTCGTGAACCTCTCATTTCGCTCCCATTTCGTGTAAAAATTCAGCTCTGCTCCTAAGCTCGTGAACTCGTGGCCCCTGTTTCGGGATAAATTATTCTAGAGTAATTGATGATAATTTGTTAATAATAATCATTCATCAACCAAGAACGGAGAGCGTTGTGTGTTAGAGCGAATATGGTGGCCCGCAGATTTGTTAGTTGCTCAATTGAGGTGAAAAAGACTCTTTTTAGAGCATTCTGTACAACCTTTTACACTTCTAGTCTGTGGGCGTGCTATACGCAAAAACAGTACAACGCTCTTCGTATACAGTATAACAACGCTTTCAGGGTGCTGATGGGACTACCTCGGTTTTGTAGTGCGTCGGGGATGTTCGCGGAGGCCAGAGTAGACTGTTTCTACACTACAATGAGGAAACGCTGCACATCCCTGGTGCGCAGGGTGCGGGCTAGTTCCAACGGCATCTTGAGAGCGTTTGTGGAGAGATTTGACTGCCAGTGCCTGAATCACTGTCATATGATTCAAGTACTGGTGTCCAAGCCTCTCCAGAATAGGTTAAAATATGATAAGTTAAATGTAATATAATAAGTTAAATGTAATATGATCCTAAGTTGGTCGAAATAAATGAATTTATTATTATTATAAATATTTATCGGGCGTACCTACCTAAGTAAGGCCCAGTTAATTTTTAATATTTAAATAAATAAAAAGAAGTTAAATATAAATTGAGATCCAGCTTTAAACTTTTTCAACGCGTTGACTTTAACGGTGTTTTTTGAACTTCGTAAACCAAACTATAATTGCATATCTTTCACTGTGACTTACATATAACTTCATTGCGAATCGCATTAGTGAACTATAAGGAATTTGACCAATCGCTTCTGGCTCAGTCAAGAGGACAAAACCAGAGGTTAGAACAAAAGCCGTCAACGAGCTCTTTTCTTAATTTTATTTATTTATTTACGTGTAGTTGTTCACAATTGTAATATAATCGAGCTTTTCAATCTCGTACCTTACTTAGGCCACTCAGCATTAGTTATAAGCTACTTAATAATTGAAACAACTTTGTTAGCATAGTAAGCCGTCATTTTGTAGATTCTATTTACTTTTTAACTGATTGATTTCAGTTTACTATATGTTTTGTACGGCGGTATAGGTCAAATTTTTCCAAGTTCATTTCTTACTGAAGGTTTATACCTACCTAAATTATTTTATACCTACTTGGTTCATATGAATTAGTTACATAATTAATAAAAGCTATAACTCCCGAGGGAGTTATAGTTTTTTTTTACAACCCATAACTCCCACTGGAACAATACATAGCGTTATTTAACTTCAAGACTGTGTAGCCGATCCATTAAACTTTATGGTTTCTTTAACGAATAATTTATCTCGAAGTTGCCAGATCGGAGTCCACTTAACATTTAAGGTTAGTATTTGACTTGGAAAACTCGCCATACACGTGAACTATAGTAAAAGCAAATATCCAGATTGCGTAACTGACTGGATTTATATTCTGGTTTGTATATCGTCACATACGTTGAACACGTTTTCGACTATCATATCGGTTAAAAATAAGGACTCTACTTATTTGTGTCGAACACAGTAAAGCATGTAAAGCAAATCTACATACCTATGTAGACTTACTTTACTGTGTATACAGTTGTCAGAGCCAGTACATAAATCTTGATTATACAGTCCAACGTCAAAAATTATACGAAACCCGATTGCATTATACGAAAACGATTATACGTATTTTTATTATTACTTACTTCAAAAACCGACTTGTATTTAGTAAGTAATAACTAAAATCTCTTAATAAGTAGCGCCGAAACACAGCCCAAAAAGTAAAACGCCTCTCAATATTAACAAACACCTATCATATGGCCAAATCCCATCAAATGGTCAGAGTCTAAAGAGAAAAACCACTCAAACCGTCGCCGTATCGTATTATCAAGTTGGCAATCCGTCTCTGTTATTCCCGTGTTGAAATAAAAATACGAAATAACCATACGTGTTTTTACGTCTCCAATTATACCGAATGACCGATACAGAATAGATACGATAAACAATCCAATTAAACGAAATTCGTATCGAATTAATCTGGCAGCCCTGACAGTTGTAGTTATTAAAAAAATATTTATAAATAAATGATAGGTAATGTCGATCATCAATGCAATGCCTGTATAATTCATTAGACAAGCTTTTTTTAGAATATTTAAGACCAATATTACTATTCCTAAAAAATACGTAATCTGCATGTATGTTATTAATAAAGAATGCTGCTATTGCTGTGCAGTACTGAATTTTCATGACGAGAATCGGGAATTCCTGATTCCGGGACTGATTTTGTATAGAACACCAATACCGGCAGAATACCCGACTCGTTATCCATTCTGAGTGACTTTAAAAGAAAAATCTTTACTTTTTATTTCGTTACATAATTCAAAATTTAAAACACTTAAGTTGCTGCAAAAATGATATACATTACCTAACACAAGATGGTTTGGCTTGTTCACCGACATGGAATCCATACTAACGGAACAATTGAACGCACAAATACTAAAGATCCCGTTATAACAAACAATCATAGATTTACGCAGAGCACAGTAAAGTACGTTTACTTTCCTCGCATTGTATGTGATAATATACAGTTAAATATGTACGACCACTTATATTACAATAATAATATAGGTGTTAGATTATTTTTCGTGGTTATTTTATTTCCCTCGTATGTTTTTCTGTTTTGTATAATAATAATAAATAATAAATTTCTTTATTTCGGACAAACAATGTATCCATAGAGTGTTAGTACAACAAGAAAATATCTTAACCTAGTATTAGTATTTATAAATATAATTTAAACAAGATGAGTTAATTTATACACCTACATTAATACATCATATAATATATCTATATTATAAATTGCGCAACACTTATAATTAGCTCGGTCCAGTGCTTTAACATCGGACAATCGAACCTATTAGCAATTTCCTTTAGAATGCTGTTGGGACTACATCTCACACGACTTTGTAATGAGACTATTTTTCCGTAATATAGGGACCGTGCGCGTTGGAGGGTCTGCCATCTTGTGGCCTGAATCGAAACTATAAGCATGTACATTTACACGTCACGTGTTTTCTTGTGCATAGTAGGTTCTGCCATCTTGTGGGCTACATCGGAACAATAAACATCACATTTACGCCTCGCGCCAAAAATATAACGGCTCCTGTGCTGCCTCCTACAGTTCATGCACGCTCCCTATAGTCTGAAAACTATCCGTGCGAGCTGCCACAAACATACCCGATGCAGAGCACCTGCTAGGCAGCCCCATCATCAATTTTTATCTCCTTAGTATAATTATCTTCTTTGTGTGTTTGTGCTTACACTTGAAATTATTTCAATACACTTGGTATTTTTTTTTATCATTATGCTTTGTTATCGCCGATATGAATACATAGAGTTACCTACTTATAATCTGGATGTATTTCGTTTTTCGGAATAAGTCGTACATCGCACGGCTGAAGTCATAGGTGTAAATTTATTATGTAAAGGCGAAGCTGAGCCTAGAGAGTATGGGCACTGTGAATGTCATCTCGCTTTGTGTGGTAGGGCACAGCACAGCGGATGTCATTCCAGATCTAGAGCAGAGCCCAACTGGGGATGTACCTCCACCTTACAGAAAACCGCAGCCAAATAACACTAGACCCTACTCATAGTGTTGTGTTCCTGCCGGTGAGTAAGGTTGCCAGAGCTCAACGAGGGTGTGGAGTGTTAGGGTCGGTAACGCGTATGTAACTCTTCTGGAGATGCTGGCGTCCATAGGCTACGGACTACTACTACGTAAGAAATGCATACACTTGGAAAAGTTTGACCAATGCTGCCGTGACCCCGGTGGCCGAGTGGCTCAGGCACCTGCCGCGATAGCAGAGGACGCTGGTTCGATTCCAGCCTGGGGCACTGGAGGCCTTGGTCACTTTTTCTTGGTATATGACATTTTATTTCAATTTATAATATTATTAATTGCCCTAATCTACCAAGATTAGTTACTTTCAGTTGTCCGCATCACCCCTTACGTCCTTGATCGCTGTTTCATATTAGTTTTTCATTCAAAAAACTATTCCAGGCATATCTTTTTCAAACGAGTCCCTAGTTACTATAATAAACATCTATTCGAAGTATATTTTACTTCTTCTTCCCTAGACCGGTAGTCCCAATTACTTGGGGTCGGCCCTCCTCGTCCGCATCCTCCACTGAGCACGATTTCGTGCGGCGTTTTTGTCAATTTGAGCTTCTTTAAGGTCTCTTTCGACCGTCGTCAGCCAAGTGGCGGGTGGTCTTTCATGGCCACGTGGCTGGGTTACAGGCAGGTTCAAGGCCAGTTTTACCGGGTTTCTTCGCGTCTTTGGACGTGGCCGTACCATCTAAGGCGTTTTTCCTTGGCTTTATCGATTATTGGCGCGACTACTCCAGGCATATCTTTTTCAGACGAGTTCCTAGTTACTATAATAAACATCTATTCGAAGTAGATTGCTTTCAAAATTCGTTGGCTAGTCTCAAAAATATAGTTATCTAAACGTAAGTTGTTTTAAAACATAAGTACAGATATCAGTTATTTTTCTATCTGATTCAAAACTCTGCATTAGCTATATAACTATATGTATTTCAGTTAACATAATTTATAATTTATGAACCTCCAGGTCTTTTTGTTGTATTTTCCTTTTGTTGTGGTACATCATTTGTATTGCATTGTTGATATGTTTATACGACTGTTTGGTTTCTAAATAAATTTAAAAAAAACTTAATTGGTCCAGTAGTTTCGGAGCAAATAGGCTAGGCTGTGACAGACGGACAGACAGATGCACGAGTGATCCCATAAAGGTTCCGTTTTTTCCTTTTGAGGTACGGAACCTTAAAAATATACTTTGGAATTATATGTATAAGTCCACTACACAAAATGGATGACGTTTATTCCATATAAAATAATTCAGCGTGCAATGTCACTTAATTTCACTCAATACGTCGTATTAATGACGCGAAGCCACAATTGTCACAAGTGATCACGATGTACAAAAACATTTGCCGCTCGGATTTTTTTATAAGTTAATTTCGTTGATGTTGATTAATATTTTCTATCAGAATCATTTCATCCCACTAAAAACTACGTCTCGTTTAAGTTTGTGGTACGAAAATATGAAATACGAAATCAGTTGCATAAGTACAAAAAGCGGCCAAGTGCGAGTCGGACTCGCGCATGAAGGGTTCCGTACCATTTATGACGTATTAAAAAAAATCTACTTACTAGATCTCGTTCAACATTTTACCACTTTGGAAGTGTCTCTTGCGCAAACTATTCAGTTTAGAAAAAAATGATATTAGAAACCTCAATATCATTTTTGAAGACCTATCCGTAGATACCCCACACGTATGGGTTTGATGAAAAAAAAAATATTTTTTATTTTATGACTTATTAAAAAAACTACTTACTAGATCTCGTTCAAACCAATTTTCGGTGGAAGTTTGCATGGTAATGTATATGATATATTTTTTTTAGATTTTTCATTCGGTTATTTTAGAAGTTACGGGGGGGGGGGGGGGGGGACACACATTTTTTCACTTTGGAAGTGTCTCTCGCGCAAACTATTCAGTTTAGAAAAAAATGATATTAGAAACCTAAATATCATTTTTGAAGACCTATCCCTAGATACCCCACACGTATGGGTTTGATGAAAAAAAAATTATTTTTTTATTTTTATGACGTAATAAAAAAAAACTACTTACTAGATCTCGTTCGAACCAATTTTCGGTGGAAGTTTGCATGGCAATGAATATCATATATTTTTTTTAGATTTTTCATTCTGTTATTTTAGAAGTTACGGGGGGGGGGGGGACACACTTTTTACCACTTTGGAAGTGTCTCTCGCGCAAACTATTCAGTTTAGAAAAAAATGATATTAGAAACCTCAATATCATTTTTAAAGACCTATCCATAGATACCCCACACGTATGGGTTTGATGAAAAAAGATTTTTTGAGTTTCAGTTCTTCTAAATTATTATAGTTAAGAAATTATTTCGTACACCAAAAGGCACATCATAGCTGTTCCTTAGAATACTGAGTTACCACCTATTTATGTACCTGTGATGAACGAATAAAGAATTGATTGATTGATTGATTGATTGATTCTAAGTATGGGGAACCCCCAAAATTTATTGTTTTTTTTCTATTTTTGTGTAAACATCATAATGCGGTTCATAGGATACATCTACTTACCAAGTTTGAACAGTATAGCTTTTATAGTTTCGGAAAAAAGTGGCTGTGACAGAATCGGACAGACAGACGGACATGACGAATCTATAAGGGTTCCGTTTTTTGCCATTTGGCTACGGAACCCTAAAAAACAAGAGCGATAACTCGATAAGACATTGGTATTTGTTATTGACTTATTGATAACAGCAGTAATGAGCGCTCAGATAAAGGCGAGTAACTTCATTTAAAATCGAAACCCGTCGTAGGATAGATGCGTTCGACATGCGGTGCTTGCGGAGAATGCTTCGGATCTCGTGTACTGAACGCCGTACAAAGGCATCTATTCTCGATGAACTTAACATAAAACCGAGGCTCTCAACTATTTGCACCCAACGTGTACTTGGTTTATTCGGTCATCTGAGTAGTACAGGTCCAGATAGTCTGGAAAAGCTCATAATCACTGGCCGCATGCCAAGGAAGCGTAGGGATGGACGTATGGCCATGCTTTGGGCGGACAGAATAACTTCAGAGACAAAAACCACATTTTAAGCTAGCATGCGCCGGGCCCTAGATAGAGCGGCTTGGAGAGCATTGGTGTAGTGTCCACAGTCGTCACGTCTCTCAGCTATGAGGATACGACAAGGAAGAAGAATTTTATTTGAATAACAAAAAACAATTATACGTAGTTAGTAAATTAGGCATTGTTAAAGCAGAAGTTTATGACGATTGCAATAGTGAAACGTGAATAAATTAATGTTGCTCTATGTAGCTTATTATTCTGTACCAGTAATTTTTGGGGCGTTATTAACTAAATGTTGCCTCTGAGCAATGACTACAGCGACCTGGCGACTTAGTTTTCTTTTTAATAGGGTAACAGCACCAGTGGCCAGCCAGGGACCAGTAGTCAGCCTTTTAAGTCGTTTATTGGTCATAAATATCTGGTATATTCGATTAAACAAATCGCGAGTAGTCAAATAGGAGCTCTGATTCCTTATTCGTTAATACCCTACGCGACAACATTTCCATCCTCACCACTTAGATGGTTGGCAGTCCTCAACTGTGCGTTTTTCCAGGAACTTTCTGCCTCACACAGCTAAACTGTGGAATGAACTGTCGCCTGCGGTATTTCCGGACCGATACGACCTTCAAACCTTCAAGAAAAGAGCGTACTCCCATCTCAAAGGCCGGCAACGCACTTACAACCCCTCTGGTGTTGCAGGTGTCCATGGGCGGCGGTAATCACTTACCATCAGGTGATCCGTCTGCTCGTTTGCCTCCTCTACCATAAAAAAAAAAAAAAAAAAAAATACGTAACGCGGCAGGTGCGGTGAGGTAACGGGGAGAGGAAATATACTCGTTCATAAAGGTGATGTTTGTTGACGAGAGCTAGAATGTCATGTCCACCATATTTTTTACTGCACGTGGTGTTCTTTTAACGCGTGAGAAAAAATATGTTTTAATATAAAAAGTTACTGTTTTTTGTTAATGATGGGTTTATTGGTTAGTTTATCTATTAAATTGCGTTATATTTTAATAGAAATATCAATATTTAACTTATAATTTGAGGAGGTTGACCACTGGATACCACTTTTTTACAAAAAATCCAGTGCCCAGCCTCCAGCGGCTGACCTTTGGGTTATTAGTTTTTTTTTTTTTTTTTTTTTTTTTTTTTTTTTTTTTTTTTTTTTTTTTTTTTTTTTCGATCCAATACGACCGTTAGGACCGTTACATTTCCCCCCGAGGGTTGCCCACCTTGTCGTGGTGGAGGGGCTTAGTAGCCGTGGCTTGGTCTCCCACGGTGAAGCGAAGAGGCAACCAGGGCCGGCCTGTTTGAGGTCCTGGCTGGCCCGAGGAGGACGCTCCAAGTGGGCTTAATCAGCCCGCTTGTGACGCGTTGGAGGTGGACCGTCGAGGAAGAGGAGTGTCGGTATTGCGGTTAGCCGTTCTCCCTATCCTCGACGGCCGAGGTGGGATCGCAGGGGAAGAGGCGTGATGGTATCACGATGCGCCACTCTCCCTATCCCCTGCGACCTTGGCGGGGCCGTTCCGCTGTAGCGGCGTTGGTGGGGCTGCAGAGGAAGAGGAGTGTCGGTGTTACGGTGTGCCGTTCTCCCTGTCCTCTGCAGCCGAGTTGTGGTTTGCGGCAGAACCATGGACCTCATCTGCCGCCGGGCGCTGGGGAGTTTTCTGGCGCCCGTGGCCTCCTTGTGGCGGGCTCGGGGGGGTCCGCTACACTGCAGGACGGAGGCCGAGGAGGAAGGCGCGTCGAACCATCTGGCGCGCCTCGCGTGAAGGGCCTTCGGGCATCCGCGAAGGAGCCGCTCGCGGGCGGCTGCCGCCGGTGGGGTCGCGGATGAGTACGCAAGTGTTCCCGTAACCCCACCAATAAGGCGGCGAGGTGGCATATGGGGGGTTTTTAGTGGGTATACCGTGGGCCTCATTAGCCTAGACGGGAGTCCCACATAACCACTCGGGTCACCCCCCGCACCCGGGTGGTATGCGGAATGCATTTTCCCCCTGAAAAAAAAAAAAAAAAAGGACCGTTACATTTACATTTTCAAATTTAGTTAGGCATGTCTCAGTCAATTTAAAGTAAAACCCAGTAGTCAGCCGCATTTGAAATAACGTTTTAATGCGGCTGACCACTGGGTTTCACGGATCCAGTACTCAGCCATTATCTTCCTTGGTACGTCGCTGCCAAATATTATGAACTTTAACTCATTTAAATAAGGTTCAGAAGTGTATACATACTTTTGTTGAGAAATATTCCAATATCTAACGGGCCCCTGCACGGGTTTCACCAGCATTTAAACCGATTTTAAAAATAATGAATTCTATTAAATAAACAGATTCATTAATAAACAATAAGAAGATAAATACAGTGTTTATTAGTTTGCAAGAATAATTTTAAGCACCTATGGCCTACAAATTTCGTGGCATGAGAATTGTACTTATAAGAGTATAGGTACCTACCTATACTCTAGCTTCCTACTTAGGAATGATAAATATTATAATATCGTTAACTTTAATACAAATAATAGTGTTTTTTATTTCATTGTTATTAATAGTTTATAAAGGCTGAGTACTGGGTACACAAAGGCTGCTTACTGGATTTTAGAGGCTGACTACTGGAGAAAAGTGCCATTTTTTGTTTAATCTTAATTATAGATATTATAAAGAGGATTGTTATTTTTTGACATACTTTGTTTTAAATCTATAATAAACAATTTATCTAACCATGTTATGCGTTTATTTATCTGACTAATCCTGTAGAAACGTCGAGAGTACAAACTTTAAAAATGCGTTATAAGGCTGACTACTGGTGCCTTTACCCTACTACCTAAATATGTTAACTTACGACTTTATATCGACTAATTACTAGGTGCAAAAAATGTATTAGAAAATTATTATATAAACGTCTCAACAAATTATTACATAGGTACTAGCTTTATTGTTTGTAGTAGGTATTAAAAGAAACTCCTACTATAAATTGAATTTATTAATACCGGCTTTAAATAATTACATTATTCAAATAATAAGACACTAGACAATAAAGTAAGAACATACTTAGAGACAAGTAACCGTCAAAAATATTTTTGACACACACTTTTATTGCCAACTGCACTTCCTCTTTTACGTTTTCCATCGTAGAGTTCCTTTGGCTACCTTCCGTGCATCATCAGATCAGCTCCATTTTAGTATACTATTGCACTGTCATCGGAAATACAGAAGTATACCAAATTTCAGCTCAAACAGACACCAGGAAGTGGTTCAAGATAAGTTACAAGATGTGAAGCACATATATAAATATATATATATATATATATATATATATATATATATATATATATATATATATATATATATATATGTATACAAAGAAGATACGCGGTGAAGCTAAATAAAAGTGTGAAAAAAAGTGTGTAAAAAGTGTGTAATAAAAAGTGTGTAATACTAAAAAGTGTGTAATAATAAAAAGTGTGTAATAATAAAAGTGTGTGATAATAAATAAAAGTGTGTAAAAAAGCATACCTTTAGCTATAACAGTTAGGTTACATTGTGATATGGTCTACCGTTACTACGACTATCACGAAAGTATTACATAATTACAACCACCTCTACACTCTACAGGTGGCATCTTCATTCACCCATTCACTCAGATCCGTTCTCACGGCCGAGTTATTATATTCCCAAGGCATTGTATTACCTCCCCCACGATTCACAAAGGTTCTAAGGTTGGGGGTGGCTACAGGTAGCAGTGATTCCATTAAAGTCCGTTACGACCGTTGAGTATTTCATTGTGGTGTCGAAATTACCTACATGCTATGCGATCCAGCGACGAATTGCTGCATCCTTGGCACTAAGAATATGAAATAAAACTATTAGGTATTATAAGTAGAGGAAGACGTACACTGAAACATTTTTTACATAGGAAAAGGCAAACATTTCTAACCAATTGTCCGAGCTCATCACGTGAATAACTTAGGTCATACACACTTATAAAGTTAAGTGCTATAAGATAAAGCCTAAGCCTAAGTTGATGACGAAATGATGTGTTATTTCTATAAACTTATTGAAATGTATGTACCTCCACTTGATGTATTTCCGTTTGATTTATAAAAAGTAGTATCTCGTATGCAACTGGCTTCATGCGTATTTTATACATGAACAGAGACAGAGTTGCCTGACTGTCTGATAAACGAAATAATTCAGCAAACTGACAATGTTAATTGTCCCGATTTTCATTTCTCTCTTAATAAAAAAACAACAGATGCGTGACATGCCCGGCATTACCTCCATTTTGACGTTTAATTAGTTTGTAAGTATAAAATTACGTTGTTTTATTGAAGATTATGATATTGATGTAGATAATGCTTTATCTGCATTTTTGTATGTACCTGTACATAATTAGACATGAAAATACTCGTGTGATTATTTAATGAAACTCATTTCATTCGTTTCATAAAGCCACACTTGTATTTTAATGCCTTTCATTGTGTAGTAGCAGTCACGTAAACTATAATTATGTATCTTTATAAGAAGCGTCTTTTTATTGTAATATTATTTTCGATTTTATTATACCGCTTATGTAGTTTAAAATGTGAATATGTGGTGAATGTTAAATACATAAAATTGATCGATAAATCACTTTTTTTGGTATTTCAATACTGTTTTCGGTTCAAAGCATGATCAGTGCTTTAATAATATAATAATAATAGTTCAGCCTATATACGTCCCACTGCTGGGCACAGGCCTCCTCTCATGTGCGAGAGGGCTCCGGCTATAGTCCCCACGCTAGCCCAATGTGGATTGGGGACTTCACATACACCTTTGAATTTTTCGCAGATGTATGCAGGTTTCCTCACGATGTTTTCCTTCACCGAAAAGCTAGTGGTAAATATCAAATGATATTTCGTACATAAGTTCCGAACAAACTCATTGGTACGAGCCATTCAGAGCATTGATCAGTGCTTTAATTGAAAAAAAAAACTTTATTACAGACATGGTAAACGTTCCCGTATATAATAAAGCTCAATTTATTTATTAAATTGCGATTGTCATGACGCGGAAATCATGAAGCGATCGTGGCTGATAAATAATGGGAATAATTCGCAAGAAACAATGTCGGGTCGCTGAACTCCGGTAACATTTTGGTGAAGGTCCCTAGACACGAGGTCGGGCTGTTTTCATCACATTACCTATTTGTACCTTGAAATCTATCTAACCGTCAATTCGACTACATGATGTTTAAAAAAATGATTACTTACTACTTATGTATATAAGTATAACATTTGGTTTCGTGTAATCTCAAATAATTTTCCCATTCGGTAAGTTAGTTTCTTTGAATAAAATAGTCCTGATGAATTTTTAAAAGGACAAATTAAAAATCAAGTTTTGAACTACAATGGAATAAAAGAAGATTCGAAATTAAAAAAAATGACTGGGACTTAGGAGGATATAATTGCTCTCCGAAACTCGAAGGGTTATAAAACGATTCTATTGAGTTCCCAGTAATTTCAGAAGAAAGGTGAACGGGTCATATTGCTCGCGGAGGAGCAAGCGTTGAACCATATTTCATGTAATTCAAAATTTATCGCCTTGCTGGGTATGTATTACGATCAGCCATGTACGGAACATATTTCAATTATTTAATGGTCGGTATTCGAGACGCTCGTAACCAATAAACCGAAAGTTAATAACGTAATCATGTAAACCAGATTATAATTCGTTAACCTTTAAGATTAACTATGTTTTACACGATTGAAATATTTGTATTTATCGATGGCTTACTGAATATGTACTTAATGTATGATACAATAATGGATAAGTTCGGTATAGTGAAGGTATAGTGATTATCGCTTCACCCTTACCTACACCTACACCTTATAAAACAAAATCCTCCGACGCGCCTGTCTAAATGTTGGCGATAAAACTCAACTTTTCAACTTTTCACCTATCAATTGAGAAAGGTTTAGGTTTGTGCACACATAAAGAATGTTCAATAATCCATGCATTATACTCGTACTTAGCTTATGTTTACTTATACCTAAACGCTTGACACGATAAGCTACACTAAATTGAAGCTCAGTACAAGTTGTCGTATTATTAGACGCCATTGTTCCCAAATGTCACTGTAGTGGGCGGGGTACGTACAGTCAGTATTCATACTAGCAGACTATGATGATTTGAGTAAGTACGCGACATAACTATACCTTTTTCTAATAGCTTTACAGAAACAGGCATGGATCGTCTACATGTATAAATGATCAGAGTGTGTCAGATAATATTGTCCTATTTCTTTCTGGAATCTTCTTAGAACGAACGTTACCCGCTTCGTCGTTATTCATCTACATATACAAGTTTGTCTAGCTCTTCCTACAATAAAGTGTTTTACGGTACCTATCATTTTTATTAAGATGCTCTATTTTAAGACTAATCCTATTATGCTTCAATCATTGACGCGTCATTTTGAAAAACAGATATTTAATATGATATAAGAGCCCGGTAACGATTTTAGAGCAAAAATGTAAAATTGATAGATTTAGTCGTTGAAATTGTACACCTTGTGTTACGTTATATCTAAGTAACAAATATTGGTTTCTATTAGCACGTCTTCTGATCTTGCCTTTTAATAATGAGGTCGCAAGCGTGCGTCCCCGGTAATATGTGACGAGAAGGGACAGTTTTTAAAAATTCATCAAAAAATTATGGTGTTAAATTATACAAAATGATGTACAAGAACAGTTTTAGCAAATGTTGTAGATTGTTTAAGTATTAACATCAATCTGAAGATGCACCAACATCATTCTGAAGATGATAGCCGAGAGGGTGGATTGTGTATATTTATCACACTGTGGAAGATTACACTCTCCCACTAGTACTGTCGAATGGTGAAGCCCGTTTAATTAATTAAGATTTTTAAAATTTAGATTTTTAGTTAGTTTTAGTTAGTTTAAGAAGATCATGTGTGTCTCTTGTTACACGAAATAAAAGATTTTTATTTATTTATTTATTTATTTATTAAAAATGAGTCGACTTTCAGAGAAATTGTCACTTGTTTTGAAGTAATTTCTGGAGAAAATTGATTTCGTCTAACTTTCATTTACACTACTTCAAATATATAATAACAAAAATGTAGTTTATTAAAGTTAAAGTACAGGATATATGTAATACAAAATTACCATTTTTAGCAGTCCAAAGTTTACGAAATTTACAAATAAGAGCTTTAAAATCAGTGCTTTACGCGCGTTTACCTAAACGTCCATCAGAATAAATTCATTACAAATTAAGTGAGTCTGCTTAAAAAAAATGATTTATTACAATGAAAGATAACAAGACGTGCTAATAGAAACCAGTATTTATTATTTCTAATGGTTAACAGAAAATGTACAATTTTATCGACTAAATCTATCAATTTGACATTTTTGCGACTAAAATCGATAACGGCCTCTTATAAATATTAAAGTGTTAATAAAAACTAAGATTAAATTAAGACTTAGATAACCGACTAAGATAGACCCTGCGGCATAGTACCGAATACACTGCCAGCATTTCCTCGCTGGAGTGTTAAACTCATAGGCTGCGCGAATAAGCTGCCAGCCCTTCGGTCTCCTGGCTCAGGGCGCCAGGGCCCTAATATGAGCCAAGGATCTTTACACCGAATAAAACAAAAGTATACTTAAAAAAAAAACAAATATGCAATAACGAAAATCACGGTTTAAATGACAGATAAGAAAACCATATATGCCATGACACCAAAATATTTATTTTCTTTTATATACAATTTTCACCCAGGAAGACATTGAAAATTGTCTCTTTACTTTTGGGACACTAGTGGAAATATTCGTTGTATTGGGTTGGGTACGGTCTTGGTAGCTCGATGGCAGAGCACTGTATTAGTGATCCAGTGGTAGTGGGTTCAAGTTGGGACTTGGGCCATACAATAAAATTTTCCACTTTAAATTTATTTCTAAGTTAAATAGCATCGTTTGCAGATGTTTCTGCTTAATACAACATTATTTACTCATTATCTAAATGAGAACTTATCTAAACCAGAACTTATCGTTATCGTATCTTATTCTTCGGATCGGGCCGTATAGACACATCACATGTTATCATCAAATTTATACCTCGATGATGTAATTTTGTTATCATTTGCCCGTGCGTCTCGCTTGCATCGCGCAAATACATGTAGGTACAGACAAGTACGAGCGAAATGAACGCGCGAATGATAACTAAATTACATCATTTAATTATCAAAATGCACGTTGGAATTGGCTTCCAGTGATAACCTCTAACTTGTAGGTGCATTTGTTGTGAAAAAATAATATATTATTGTGAAAAAACTCTTAAAATTAGAGGGTGCAAAATAAGGGAACAAAATAAAATCGACTTGTCAAAAATGAGAGTTACTTGCTGTTTGCACATTAAATTGTAACCTTGCACTTTCAGCATAGCTTTTTGTACACTACTTTTATACAGTTTATACTACTTTCCACATAGGTTCTAGGTAGCTAGCCTAGAACAACAAGATAGCGGGAAAGTAAGCTAGGCTGAAAGTGCAAGGTTACAATTTAATGTGCAAACAGCAAGTAACTCTCATTTTTGACAAGTCGATTTTATTTTGTTCCCTTGTTTTGCACCATCTAATTTTAAGAGTTTTTTCACAATAATATATTTTAATCATATTTTCAGGGTATTCTCGAGTAAATGTCAAATAACCACAAACTAAATCCGTTTTACTATTTTTATTTACTTTTATTTTTAAAATTCATTACATTCTATCACACTATTTCTTAATAATTAGGTACTTAAGTACATGTAATTCTTTGTCGATCTAATGTATCGATTACTGTTATCATGCATACTTGTCAACTTTCTCAATTCCTATTATTACAGAACGACATGAAATTCTAGAATTTAATCAGGGCGCCACTGAGCTTCTACACACACACATGATGCAAACATCCATACATCCGTCTCCGTCTGCAGCACAAGTGCGTTCACGTTTGTTGTTTGACATTTTTGGTTTGCCGTTGACATATAAAACGGATATTTTTATGAAAACCCAAAATTTTACAAATTAAAAAGTAGACCAAAAATAAAGTTATGTATTAAAAAATCAAGAGATACTTATACCCGTAATTTCAGTAGATCGTTCATAAACATCTTTAAATCAGATCATAATCCTCCAGCTTGAAATTTTGGCAACCGCTTATAAACACTTCTTTTATCATTCGAGTTTAACTAGGTAGGTACGTTTAGTTTTATTCATGTTGACGAAGTAACTATTTACATTTTCGTAACTAGTTTAAAACAAAATCATTTCAACTGGTGTTTCTACTTACTAAGTTTCGCTTTTAGTTATTTACGTTTAATTTAATTTTACAATTTCATGTAGCACAGTAAATATATGACCAAAGAACGCAATTGTCGCATGTTCATGAAGTGTAACTTATTTTACTCAATGTATTTTAAGTGACTTCGTTCCTTGCAGGTAATTAATTATTCCAATCGATCTCAAGGTGTGCCATTATTTATGAATAAGCTTAATGACAGGTGGGAATGATTGCCGTGTGCTCAGCGTACAAGTTCTATATTTTTAATGCTCGTCTTAATTATATTTTATGTCTCCAGTGTTTACCGCAGATAATAAACAGCCCTCGGTTTTTTCCAGTTTGTCCAGTTACTCATTTTATTAGGTAATGTGAAATGGATCAACTTTAACAAAAAAATGTAGTTAAATAAGCACGTCTAAAATAACAAATACATATATATTTATCAATACAAGCAAACTCATCTATAGCGCCATCTATTACCCTTATACAAAAACCGGCAAAGTAACTACATTAGAACGTGTTCCAACACAGGAACGCGCATTCACTTCTAAGCACTCACACATACGCATTGGCATAGAAAAACAAGCATTACCAACTCACACTAACAACGGGTTACAGCCTCTTACGTGAAGAACGTAAGCGACTGCGGAACTCAAGATGGCTGACATTGGCAATGGCAGGTCATTGAACCGGCGCGCGGGCAGCCTTCAAAGCTTAGAATTCTTAGAGCCGCAGTTATTTCCGCCATGTTTCTTTATATCACATTAAGAGCTGTGGTTGATGAGAATGGGAAAACTTTAACTTTGAAGCGTTAATAACATATTGAATTTGTTAGCGTTTACGTACTTCGAGCACTAGTTCGTTGTACGACTATTTAATTGATGATTTGTGAGTTTCTATATTTACGCTCCACTTAGCATATGTGCTTACGCAGAGCTTGCACTCTCTGCGCCCTCATTTTCGTATTTTTTAATTAAATATAAGCCGGTTATTTACGCGAATGCTGTAACAATCTAACATTTATATTATAGGGTTCAAATTCTGTAACTACAATGGTAAAAAAGTATTGAAAAGCTTGAGATTATGACCGTCTAGTGATTTTTTGTTGCTTCATAATATACTCGTACTTAGGTTTCATGCGTTCACAGAAGTGCTAGCTTTATGCACTTCTCAAGCACACTAACTTAGTTATAGTTATGAATAAAACTAGGTTAAACAGAATTAACATGAATTTGCCTTTCGATTTTATTTAAACGTAAAATTAAGATTTTGTTTTTCAAACTATGCCTGTTATTGATTTACCAAAAATATTAAATGATTCAACAGGTATGTCAAACGTACGTATGTATTACATTTTGATATTCTTCAAATATTGTAAATGCAATGATCATGTTATTCGTAATATGGTTAGTAAATGTAATTTATAATAAAAACAATTATCCGAACTAGGCACATAACCTATTCCAATAGATATTAACACATTCACCGGTAGTAGCGCTACGCCGCAGCCGATAACATGGATTTCCCGGTATGTAGCGGAAATACTTCGTAGAGGCAAAACAGATTACTTATCATAATGTGGAAATGTAGCAAGCATTACGGATATGTCTGCAGATATTACCTAAATGCTATAAAATAGACAAAATAACCTTGAACAATGAACTACCTACATAGCAAAAAGGTTTCCTTTCACCTAAAATTGCCGACCATTGAACCCTCTATGAATCACGATATTTTTTGTAAGTTTTTATACTAGCTTTAAATTAATTTACGAAATTGAAACATTTAAATTAACCTAACTTCTTAATTCAGCTTGTTTACGTATAAACTGCGGGAATGATTTGAATATATGCATTTTATAGTTATTGATTTAGTTCAGTTGGCTACAGATCTTATGCTAGGTACCTCTGCTTTTGTATCTACCTATACATTTAAGCTTTTCCAGTCGGCAAAGTTGTATTATACATCACAGGAAACCTTTATCTAGAACGTTGGCAATATAAAATGGTATTACAGCGGAGATCACACGGCAGGCTGCGGTGGCTCCGTCTCGCGGCAACCGCGGAATGTAGCCCAGGCTAACGGTACCGGGGAAAAAAACTCAAGTTCACTATCACGGAAGATTGCACGTCGCCATTACGCGGTTACGTTGTCGCCGCCTGCGCCGTGTTATGCGGATACTGTAACTATTATCCAAGCGGACCTAGCGTTCAGTTTCGCTAATTGCGATTTGTGAACGGATATCGCTTTGAAGATCAGAAGATAAAGAGGCCTAGTAGGTTAGCGTATGGTGTGCCACAAAAGTAAAAATCTTTTTTCGCTTTAAGAAAAGCTGTTGTTTAGTAATGACGGTCTCAAGTTAAAAAAATACTTGCTCATTCCTCTATTATATATTCCTTTAAAAATATTTACCTACATACCTTCACGTTGCCCGTTCATCACATTGGCGAACAGTCTTGTAATTTAGGTATGTACGTCGAAAATGTATGTAGATACGACGCACGTACGAGTAAACACAACACAATGTTATAATACATAAGTATAATCATGCCAACCATGTTGCCACAACGAAGTGGGAAGTCATTTTGAGATCATAAAGGCGTGATAAATTATGTTTTTACACGCCTAAGTTATGTATTTCTGGTATTAATATAACATGTTAAATATGCTGATCTGCCTTATTTCCTTCACTGATTATCGAGTATGAATTGATTATTATTATTGGGATGTTGCGAGCCTTTGAGTGCCATGTCGACCAAGCAGTGATGTTTTGTGACGGTCCTTTAAAGTTCATTACTATTGCCCGTGGCATCCAGGAAGTTCCAGATTCTTTGGGCCGTAATGTTCTGTACCTCATAGGGTTGAAATACATGCCGTCCTAAGTAGCTACTTCTTTTTGACATTAGTGGTCCACAGGAACAGAGAATGTGCATTGCAGTCTCCTCGGACTCCGGGCAGAACCTGCATGTCGCATCTTGTTTCTTTCCAATTTGAAACATGTGTTTGTTCAACTTACAGTATCCAGTCAATATTCTAGTCACCGCGCAGGTTTTGTGTCTTTTGGGCTCTAAAAGTTTTCTAGCAGTTTTGCTGTTGAACCCTTTTATTAGAGCATTCGAGTGTTCTTGTCCTTTGACGAACTTTCACCAATCGATTGCTTTAGATTTTTCTATGTTGCTGAGCAAAGAATATGCATTGCCATAACAATGCTAGGCAAAACATATTTCGATAAAAAAATTGAAAATAACAACTTTGGTTTCTATGACAATGGGAGCCAAATTTCGGCCTACAGTGCGGCCGCGTATTTGTTCCCATTGATCGCACAGTTCACAGGAGATCCAGTATAACGTGACCTCGGATGCGTAATCGACTCTTATACTGGTTTTGGAAAACTTTTGTTTCGCTCGCATTCGCACAACACAATTCACTCGTACAACGCGGCGGGATCAATCAATATTTTTGAAAAAAAAAAACTCGCATTTCATTAATTTCAGTGGTTGTACACTTTTGTTTGTGTTTGTCTTTCATTCATCGTTACTTCTGTTCTACTCATTTCCTCAAAGGTAAACTGGAAGAGGTCCCATACAGGGATAAATTCGTCTTTTGTTGTATTTAATTTACTCTGTGTTTTACGTGTTTTTATTTCTATGTACAATAAAGTATATACATACATACATACTAATTTTTTCCCCAAGAATATATTTGTCATGCTGTGTGTAAACTTATTTTAATGTAAAGATATAAATATATCTTTGGCTTCGAGTCCTCTACCTTGCGTTCAATTGCCTCTAGGTTTTATTCTAAATATATTTATTTATTTATTAAGGTTTGCCAACAGGTGTAATACAAATATAATTGGACTTAAATAATAACCACAAAAATCATACCGGAGTATTCACCCAACTATAGTCAAACACAACTTGCTAATACTACGCGCTTACATTTTGTACTTATGTTAAAAATTTAACCTTAGCCAAAACAAAACAAAATAAAGGCTATGACAGTGATAAAGGTTACAATGGTTAGAATGTATGAAACATTCTCGGCGTTTTTGCGTACATACTCGTAAATATAAGTTACACCCATATAAATTTAAACTAGGACTCATGTAAAAATTCTTAGAAAATTGCTTTTTTCATAGATAAGTATGAAAATCTCACTCGTTAGTAAAAAAAATACGAAAAAACAAGTCAAGAAAATTGTCAGTTGAAATATGTAGGGTTGGTACCTAATTCTACATCCCATCAAAATATACTGCTTCTGCTGTTCGAGAACCCCGTATGACAAACATTAACGCACTTGGCCTAATGACATCATGGGCAATATTATCTGGAGGAATCTCCTATTACCACTGTTATGATGTGGGAACTCGCCATTGTTCCCGCTTATAACTACTCTAATCGTGGGTAACTCGCATTCTCTTAAATTGTTAATTATATACGACTTTATACGTGTTTATTTCTCATTACCATGCGAAAATTGCTTTAGTACCTTCGCTTTTATGAATTTATAGAGGAAGTTTGAAAGACCCTAAACCTCCTCTTCGGAGAATATGTTACCGTAAAAATTCATTCTTGATTAAAACGCGCTCCCCAGTATTTATCTACTAGCTTTTCTAAAATTCACATTTAAAATTTTGTTACCCTAATTATAACTCGTTTATATCAGTACCCCTAGTGTAAATAAATTCGATTTCGAAACGTGACGTACGCGTTTGCGTTAGGTCTCATTTTGTATGGGTTTTTGAACAGCGCGCCAAGCAGGACGTTTTGGAAAGTCAAAAATCTCATACAAAATGACACTTAATGCAAACGCGTACGTCACGTTACGCTGTCGAAAATATTTACACTAGGGGTACTGTATAATATTTAAAACTAGCGGACCTGGTGAAGTTCGTAGGTACCGCTAGTCAATGAATGGCATAATTTTCAAAATCCGCACCCCTGAGATCCTAGAAAACGACAATTTTTACGTAAAAGTACATGTCCGCCGTATTGAATTCCAAAATAGTCATAAGTTTCGAATCCCCGACAACCTACAAAACAATATCCACGATGACTTTAGTGAAAATGTACCTACATTATCATAAAAAAATTTTTTTATTTTATTTTGCACCACCCGTTACCTTGACTACGTTCGCAATTTCACTATCTGAACGTTGACTGGAAGAGATCGCTGTTTAGCGATAAGTCCGCCTGTTGCTACCTACATATTAATAGGTACCTAATCTGAAATAAATATCAGTAACTTTATAATTTATATAGTAGTGTTTCTATGCGTACTTATGTATCATTTTATGCAGGCGGCTTTCAGACGAAAGGAGTGCCTGGCGTCCGTTGGCTCGATGGGTGGACGACATTCGGAAGACTGCGGGTCACATTTGGATGAGATTGGCTCAGGACCGGGACAAGTGGCGTACTAGAAGAGAGGCCTATGCTCAGCAGTGGGCGATAAAAGGCTGATATGATGATGTATGATAGTAGTGTTTCTACTTGAAATAAAAACAAATTAAAGAAAGAAACAAATGAAAGAAAGAGAATATCTGAAAATAATTTAATTTGTTCGAATACTTCTAATAATATTTATACCTTTTCATATTTTTTGTAGTGTGCAGTAAAGCATTTTATTATTATTACATTCTTGTCATAATTTAATAACTTTTCTGCTAATCAGAGGAGTCGACTCTTAAAAACTAGAAATAATTAAAATCGGTCCAGCCATTCTTGAGTTATAAATGGTGTAACTACTTAACCCAATTTTGTTTTACTCTAGGGCCACTAGCTGCTGGGCAGCTTAACTCTTCCCTCCCATGAGCCGTGGCAAAATGCCGGGACAACGCGAGGAAGAAGAAGACTTTAAACAATTAAAAATATTATTTTTATATTATACTTTTTGCTAGATATTCGTTTGTGTGGGGTTCAGTTTTAACTTAACCTAACCCACTGTTCTAGGACCCTTATATTTCTATTGTCACCTACATATAATTATATAATGTCACTAATTAGAACAAATATATTTTAGAGTATGTAATGATTATGGCAGTTAGACGAAGTATAAATTTTAATATACCTCATAACAGCTCAGCCAAAATATACCCCAGAACAGTAGCAGAAAAAAAACGAATCGTAAAAAGATAATGACTCAATGTCCATTTCGGTTCTTATAACAAATAATCACTTGCAAACACCTGCACCTGTCACCAATTTTCTACCATAAAATAATACTAATCAGATGCCATGTTTTAGAAGATTCATTGCCACTATCCAACTATGTTATTGGCATTTCGAGTATCCTTCTACTCTCCCTAACCATAATGAATCTTAAAAAGTCTTCCAGAACATTTATAATTGCATAACAGCGTTGAATTCTAATTGACCTATATTTGTAGCATATGGGTTGAGGAAAGGCAGCTGATGGTAGGTCAGGTATGGGTTACGAAGTCCATAATTTAGGATGCCATTATCTGATAGTGATTTGTTTTGTTTTTGGGTTCCGTTGAAGGGATTGCCGGGGGTGAGTATTCTAATAAGGTGTTCGGTTTCTGAGAGGTTTGCACCTTGTGTAGGAGCAACAAAAAAAAAGCTTATTGAAAAACTTTATTCAACAGGTGCGCGAAAGGATTTCGCTGATTTCTATTTCATTACATTTTTGGCTGTTGGAACTTTTTATGTAAGAAGTAATTTTATTCGTATAGGTTTTTTTAGTAATCTAAATGAATTTATTACAGATTATAAAAAAAAATACAATTACAATAATTCAAATTATACCTACAAATAAACTACAAATAATCTAAATTAATTTTGTGGTGTTGTCATTCTTGTTAACTCAGATCGAGCAAATTGCATGTTTTCTTACTTATTATTGTGTATAAAAATGGTAAATTTTAATATTTCTTATAATTTACGTACTAGCGCATTTCATATAATGGATGTTTTATATGCTTATAAAATTCGATGAGGAAACCCTACGCTGTTTTTTAATAACGGTTTTGTCGTGATGTAGTAGGTAGTAAATACGATTTTAACTTCATAATAAAATATATAATAGCAGATAAGTATCTGCTGTTCTATTAAGAATCATACAATTGGTTATACCCAATAATATTCCATGAAAGATAATTCCAACTGGTGCGGTTTGGCAGTACTTTTGGATTAAATATTCATTAGGATTGTTTTTTAGGAATCGATTGCGTGCCCTGATCCTATAAAGTCTGCAATTCTCTGGCAGAAGTCCAATTTTTGTTATTGTCAAAATAATGTTTTTAAAAATAAAATCCATTTTTTATTTATTTTATATAAATTTTGAGACATGTTTTTCATTTTGTATATTTTGGTATAAAAAAATACATTTACATAAATAATTATACCTAATTTCTCGCTGCAATCGTTTTCTTATTTTCGAGTTGTGAAAATCTACCTCTTAAGTTTACACTCAGGGAATATGGTTCGTTGGAATATTTTCCCTGAGACTAATCCAACGAGCCCGTTACACATTCCGAGATTCTGCCGGAAAGCTCATGAGTAGAAGCAGTGGCGATAATAGCGACCATAGCGAGCGATTCTATCTAATCGCAGCTTATACCTTACACCCATAGGGAGCGTGCATGAACTGTAGGAGGCAGCACAAGAGCCGTCAGATTTTTGGCGCGAGGCGTAAATGTGATGTTTATTGTTCCGATGGGGCCCACAAGATGGCAGACCTACTATGCACAAGAAAACACATGACGTGTAAATGTACATGTTCATGGTTCCGATTGAGGCCACAAGATGGCAGACCCCCCAATGCGCACGGTCCCTATAGCCTTTAGCATCTATGCCTACAACAATACACTTCTAGCAATATAGCCAGTGCTGTATACTATATACACTTCTCTAAGATATATAAATATTTTTAAAGAGTTATATACAAGTTACCACAGCCACAGTAAAAAGTGTAGCAATAGAAAAATAATATACAATACGAGTCACATCCACCATTGCGACCTTCAATGATAATTTTGAAATACATAAACAACTCTGTTTGCGCGACACTTTACCGATAAGCCGTCTTCAACCCACAACAATCCACGTGAAAGTTAAGAAATCAATTTCAATTCGAAAGTCCAAAGATTAATTAGGGTAAATCTACCAGTAGTCAGCCTTTTAACGACATTTATAATTTTTATTTATTTTTGTTTTATTCTCTTAATCTAGACCTGTAGTTTCCATTTTTGTTGTTAACATTTTTTGTTTCTATGTTTAAGATTTGTCTGCCAATAGACCAATCAGAACTATTAAGGTTTTTACTGTACAGAAATATAATAAAGTTTATTTCATATAAAGAATAAAACGGAATGGAATTTCGCTTTTAGAAATATTTAATTAAGTATAATGAAAGGGTATTTTTGCCAATATTTAGCCCCATGTTACCAATAAACAGCCTTTAAGTACCCATTGTCCAGCCATCCCATTTTACCGGCTAGCTAGTGGGTTTCGAGTTATGCGATCTCAATTTCCAGTGGACAGCCACAGACGGACTGACAACTGGATATTTAATGTATTTCAATAATATAAATACATAAAAATATAAAATTTTAGAGGTGCTTGATTTATCGACTTAAATTTAATATAAGTATTTAAAAAAGGCTTAAATCATCCACCGGCTGACTTGTGGGTTTACGACCGTATTAAAATTACTGCCTCGAACCCTCAGCCAGGGGAGGCTGACTATTGGAGATTATAAAAAAAATTAGTTCCCAATAAAATGTTACTTTTGTATGGATTTATATATATATATTTTTTCAGAATAAGATGAAAGCGGAGGACCCGCGCGAAATCGCCTTTTCATACAAATGTACTCCTCATCTTCCTCTCTGGATATTAACTTAATTAGAAATATTTTCATAGGGAAGCGCTGGTGGCCTAGCGGTAAGAGCGTGCGACTTGCAATACGGAGGTCGCGGGTTCAAACCCCGGCTCATACCAATGAGTTTTTCGGAACTTATGTAAGAAATATAATTTGATATTCACCAGTTGCTTTCCGGTGAAGGAAAACATCGTGAGGAAACCAGACTAATCCCAATAAGGCCTAGTTTACTCTCTGGGTTGAAAGGTCAGATGGAAGTCGCTTTCGTAAAAACTAGTGCCTACGCCAATTTTCGGGATTAGTTGCCAAGCGGACCCCAGGCTCCTGGCCGTGGAAAAATGCCAGGACAACGCGAGGAAGAAGAAGAAAAATATTTTGATACAATTTGTTGTATATCAACCACAGCTAGGTATGCCCCTACGTTTGATTTTTCCAATTTTTAATTATTATATGAGTTAAAGCATTTTAAAAATTGTATGAAATCTTTGTATGGTCTGTTTTTTTGCTCCTAATTTTTAGGATAGTCAAAAAATCTTAGAAAGTCAAACGCCATGCCCTTAGCTATGGTTAATATACATCAAATTATATAGAAATATTTTTCATAATGTCAATATTCCGGCGGCTGTCCGCTTTCCTCTTAAGTATTAATTTTGTCAAGCAGTCCAAATTATTTTAACAAGTATTTACAATTTGGCTGCTAACGTCTTGTCAAAATACCATGTGACATTCCAAAATAAAAATGGCGGATATCTTGTAACCCTTCATGCCAGAAGACAGCACTTTTTTGAAGTAGCATTGTGGTTCATGTTAAACATTTTTTTTTTAATGAAGCTATATATTAATTTACATTTTATCAATGTTACAATATTACCTACTTTTGACATAAAAATTACAAAAAAAATTATAGTTACAGCCAAAAATAGGCTGGAAAGACTGACCATAGGTGCATGGCTGGGCACTGGTACCTCTAACCTACATTGTTTATTTACAGATAGAGAAAAAAGAAAGACAAAACAAACGAATGCATTATTATATATAACAGTCGTCTCATTGCATGAACGCACATTCACATCACAATAAGCTTTAATCGAAGATCGTTGAAGTTTCTTCATCATGGAAATGTCTTTCTTTATGGAGTCTTGCAATTTAACAAGAATGATGAATAGAAAAAACCGATTGGGCGGTAATTTCTTTCACGATTTGGCCGAAAGCGGTTCTGTAGCTCTTCTCAAAAGAGTGGAACCATTTCTAAAGGAGAATCACAAAGTTTTGCTAACATCGAGGGACGTTATTGGCCGACAGTGTGTCCATGTTGCAGCGCTGCAGCTCCAGAGAAAAAGTGCAGTCACAATGATTGAAAATCTCGTACGCCTAGGTGCAAACATTAATGCCACCGCAGCAGTGAGCAAAGACAATTTGTTGCATATGGCTGTCTACAAGAGGAATTATGATTTGGCCGATTGGTTGTGCAAGCAGTCAAAGATGATCATAGACGCGAAGAACGATGAAGGCTGGACGGCCCTTCAAATAGCTAGGAGAAAAGGTGATAGAAGAATCATTACAATTCTGCTCAAAAATGGAGCCGATGAGCTCAAACCAATACCAGAATGCCTATTCCCTGTGCCATTATAAACATCTTTGTAAATTCGCATTGCACACAATGATTAGCTCACATATATACGAATTAGTGGAGTCTGGACCTCTGGATCTAACGTTTTGGGATGTGGATATCATGCCATGACATCAAAATGCCACGCGACATCTGGATCTGACAATCTACTCAAACGGTAAAACTAAAGTTATCCTTGATCGCATATTGCCCGCTCATGATTTTTCTATGGTTTTACCTGAGATGAACGTGATTACTAAACACTACACTTGGTCTAGTTAATCAATCTGTATGATAACATGAATCGAGACATAAAGAAACGATTATTTTACCGAGGATTGCACGAAATGTCTGGCAATAGAACAAACGAGCAAAATTGACAATGTTGTTTAATTACCTTTGCTGAAGTGCCTGAGATGACCTGCGGCTGGCCACTTCCAGCGAAAAGTGTAGTTTGCAATAGTGACCAATCTAGTTAGTGATATAATGCACGTAACTATCGTCTGGCACAAGTCGACCGGTACAGATAAGAAAATATGGTCAATGTTACGTAATATGTCACGGTGATAAGTGATAACGTTCAAGGTGGGATTTGGTTTAAAAAAGAGCGCATTTCACTTATATTTAGTAAATTAATATCAGTAGTAGTTAATAAAAATTTGTTTTGTTTGAAATTATTTCATTATGTTAGCTTTTGAGTTGTATAAATCTAACAATGTTTTTTTGTGGGATATTTTTGTTCGAGATATTTTGACGCGCAACCATACATTTTATAGAACTTCCAGTTATTCTAACTTTATTTTCGAAGTTAAACTCGTCTTCTTAGTCACATCGGAAAACTGGTAGGTAGAGGTTAACTCATTCACACACACTCCATTTTATGGTGATGATGATTAAAGGATGCGCTTTGCCAATCAAATAATTTTACTAGTAGCTCTGTGAGCTGTAGACCTCGCGAGCATAATAGTTTAAAAGTGAATAAATGTATGGCTTAACTGTTTAGAAGTATTTATAAAAACTAAATTCACAAAAAATACATAATTATCGAATAGGGTGTTCCAACTTTACTTTGTATGTAGAAAAAAGTGGAATAGATTGTATCTTCACAAGGATCCCTTTATTTACATTATGGAATAATTTGAACTCATTTGAAAAATAATTTAGTGATCCGTGTACTCGCTATGATTTTGTGATTTGCAATTTCCTCATACAATGAAAGAAATACAAAGTTACCAAAAAGTAAAAAAAAAATCGACCGCCATATTTTTAACATACTTATAACTCATAAATAAAACGTATAAGAAGTCCTTAAAGACATTTCCAAAGCAGAATTATCGATGGTTCAATTTATTTTCATACATTTTGTATAAGTAGCAGATTTGTTTTATTTATAGGGACTTCTAAATGATGTTTAATGCTCAAAATTTTGCTAGGGATACTTCTTAAGTATATTGGAATAAAAAAGCCCGCATGGAAAAGGGATTTTCATTACTTTATATTTTTGAACCACCTATTATCGAACCCATCCATATTTCACGGAAATCGGTTTAGAAATGCGATCTGTAGAGTAGACCAGATGGACATACGAAACAATGTTTGCCTAACAGGCCATTTCGAACGTACACTGATGTCATAAACATCTAAAAGATGTCATTCAGTTATCATGCATTTAATAATAAATAAAATGGTCCATATATCATTTGTGCATTGTGATGTCAGTGTACGTTCGAAATTGGTCTGCAAGCTGTAACCGAGATGCTTCATCGTGCGCGTCGGTTTGCTTTGCCAGTCTTTTCAGTATTTTTTCCTCCTCGCAGTCCTCGAGTTGCAATAGTATTTCATAGTCGAAATTTTATGGTAAGCGACAAAGTGGGACCTTTGACTAGATTTCGACACAACTATAGTTGAATACTGAAACTAAGTTCAATCGGTAATCAAGTAATAGTGCTAATTCTTATTTTTGTTGGTGTGGTCTAATGTTTTTTTTTTATGAAAAGATCCTGCCTTAATAGAAATACCAGCATGAAAATTTAGAATTTTGGATAAATATCACCGTCGCGCTGAAGGGGATAGCTCCTACAATTAATGCGATAAGGATAACAGCAGCTTAGGCGAAAAATCTAAAAAAAAAACAAGGTTTCGTTCTCAACATCTTTCTCCTTTAAAACATAACCAATCGCAACAAATTTTTGGGAACGGTATGAGAAATAAATTATCTGTGCCAACCGTTTTGACTTTTGCCTGTATTGTTGCCGATTCTGTATTTACGGTGTGTTTATTTGGCCGTTTTAGCGCTGTTTGAATTAACCTACTCGTAGTTCTTATTTATTATTATTATATATAAAAAAAAATCTAGAGCCACAATCCAGGGAGGAAAATGTCGAGAACGTTTGTATGGAAAAAAATACCACTGTTTCTTCTTAAGAGGTATACTTCACAACGTGGTCGTCCATACCAAAAGAGAAAACGTTTTTCCACTTCTAAATCTTTTCTATTCTCCATGATTTTTTTAGTATGTATGTTATTAACACAATGCAAAACTTGGTTTATAGATTTTCCGTTTTTTCAAAATTTACAAAACACAATTTATTTTTTCAAAGCGAATCCTATAAACCTAGAATATATTTTTATTTTATTTAATTTATTGTCACTTGGCAACTATCCTTACGGGTTAACCATATATATTAAAAATAGTGTCTTATTAACTATGTATATCATTTATATTAACTTATAATAAATAACAACATAAAACATTTAAACAAATTCTTACAAATTCAGACATATTACATGAAAACAAGTCAGTTTCATCAGCTACTATATTTAGTGTACGGACGGTGCGACTGAGACGCGTCTTGCGAAGCAGGTTGGTTTTGCCGATCGGCTACACCAGCAGCCCCGTCGGGCACACATAGACTCATTTGTTGTAAAATCCCCGGGTTGTAAATGCTACCGCGAAGGATCTGCACTAAGTAGCATTCGAGTGCTAGATCCCTGCGTGTTTCTAATTTACTGAAACCCACCATGCCTAGTACGAATAGTGTGGGATACCTACATCAGCGGATAGAAAGGATACACTCTGTATATACAGTTTCTAATAGATGTACCTTGTAAACTTGTTTTGTATCCTTTATATCATGACGTTGTACTTCGACTCATGTGGAGCCCATATTGCAGCATTGCATTCCAGTTGGCTCCGTACTAGGGTATTGTACAAAGCCGAAACGGCCGTCACTTTCGTAAAGTTTTCTGTTCGCCGAAGTACAAAGCCCAGTATACGGAACGCCTTTTTTTTGCACGTGCTTATAATATGGTCCCTCAAAGTCAGGTCCGCATTCAAACCTATCCCTAAATCTCTTACCGATTACACTCGCTTCAATGGCGATCCTGACACCAAATAATTGTAGGAGAGTAGTGTTTTGACCCGGGTTTATTTACATTAAACTCTAAGATATAACAAGTAACCCCCATAATATGCTGAAGCGATCGACATCATAATCAAAGTGAAAAGATTTAGTTAATGGAAACTGTTTTCTTCCGAAATGGAATTTAATAGAAAAAATACCGTTATTTCGTTAGATTCGAAAAGCCATTTCCCCCTCTTAAGGCCCAGTAGATTCGTGTTCTTTTCTAACTACTGAGCGTGTGAGCGAAATTGACGTGCGTGCCTGGGACCGCGGGTATCAAATTTTTGAATGTTATTTTTTGTGTGTTTTAATAATAAAAATGCAATCGCTGAGCTCCCTCAAGCATAATATTGCTTATTTGTAGAAATATTTTTCATATTTTTCAGTTTTTGTGTAAAATTTATAATATTTTTTTAAAAGTGCATTTAAGTCTATATTATTAATATTTTTCTATCGAAGCATAGGAAAGTATAAAACTGCGAAATTATAATAGTTACCCCGACAGCAAAATATACTTTAATTTTTCAAAATTATTTTGAGCTTTTGGACAGTAATAGTTGGGTAGTTTTACGGTAGTGGCTAAAAATAAGCTACAATCGGTCGATCGTTTCAAAATCTATACGAGTGGTGTGAATTTATGAATTAAAACTTGCGATGGATAACAACACTGTAAAATCGCACCTCATTTTAGCACATCCCTGTCAATGGCACTAGCACCAGTCTTCAACTGTGATAGGAAATACTTCGCTTTGTTGCCGACACCTGCGGCAAACTCCCACGATCGTGCACTGCCCGTGTGTGCTTTGCCCATGCCTCCACACCTCTAACACAAGGAAATAGAATTCATTTTCAAATGCATTCATGTATGAATCATTTACGTGGACGCTTGCAAACTTTATTTAGAACCTTTAATAGAAGACACTAAGGTCGACTTTTAAATAATTATAAAAGGGACTTGACTTGTATATCGTATGTACGAATACGCGAATTCAATTGGTTTTTTAAGTATCTAAACTCTGAATTGAGAATACTTAGAAACACGTTTTTCTTTCAATTTGTATTGAGAAGCAGGCACTGCTAATTATAATTTGATTTAATTTCGTTCAAATGACTGCTCAGTAAACAGTAGTGTCATGTTACTTATTAATAAATATTAACTTCCTACCTTACCCGTCAATTTGTTAAATCATTCTTACTTAACGAATTCACTGCCAACGTTTTTCGTAGCGTTACACGCGTAGCCGATTCTAGCGTTTTTCCGCTTTGTAGAGGAAAGCGACTACGAACAGACCGCCCGCAGAGCGGATTCCCGGCACTCAATGTTTGCTGTGTGTGCTGTGTGTGTGTGTGTGAGAGAGCCGAGTTTTTATACGCCAAATACTAAACTGTGATTTTTAATCCAACTGTCATTTTATTTTACTCCAAAACTATACTTCAAGTTGTTCAATCAGGTTCAATTTAGGTTTGGTAGAACATTGGCCAATCTGTCATTTTCTGGCATAATAAAACAGCGTAAGAAACACGCGTTAACATTATATAACTTCGTTAGCAATAAGAACAAATATTAAGTACTAAGTAAAACTTAAGTTTGTAATGTTTATACATAATCAAATAAAAAAGGTGATCCGCGACAGGCTTCGTCAAAACACAAATGTAATCCGCACAAGTGTCGTCACAATATTATTCTACGTGAAATACTAAAAGCTTCGACAAAACATTTATAAACTAACGCCCATCTACACCCTGCAACAAACCCGGCCTAAAAATTCCCAGCATTCCCACAAAATGTCGGCAGCATTCGCACGCTGTATGGAAATGGAAACCTGTTGGACCAGCCAAGCCCTACCCTTCTCCCGTAATCGCCTGCTCCGCTCCCTAAAGAGCTCCAGAGCCTCATTACCCCGAGGTCCAGCAGTTTCCACAGCGACCGATACGAAATTCTACGTCACTTCCAAGGTGGAGTACTTGGTGTGTTTGACCTTGTAACCGTTTCTGCCGCCGATCCCGCCGACTTCCGAGTGTGTCTCAAATGAGATGCAGCATATGTACTTACACATGTTCCCACTTAAGTTGGTTCATATTTGTGTACTTTTAATTAATCTCTGTGTTCTACATTGGATTTTAAAGCTTAAGTATATTGACAATTCTTATTTAAATTATTAGATGAGAATATGAGAGACCTGCCAAGTGCGAGTCCGACTCGCGTTCCAAGGGTTGTACATCACAGAATTTTTAACAATGTTTTTATTTTTCATAAGTCCACCTACTTTCGGAGATAATGGGAGTGGAAATTGTAATTTTTGGCTAACTTTATAAAAACATATATTTAAGATTCTCACAATAAGTCTTTTCATTTGATTCATACATATAAAGCTTTCTTTTTTTCCAATTTTCTCATTCACCCCCCAAAAGTCTTCAAAATTCAATAATTTACGTCACACTCCCGTCTTGGCGTCCCAGAGACTTACATATTTGTACCATTTTTCAACTTCATTGGTCCAGTCGTATCGGAGCAAATAGGATGTGACAGACGGACAGACAGACGTACGAGTGATCCTACAAAGGTTCCTTTTTTTCCTTTTGAAGTACGGAACCCTAAAAACGTAATAAATAATATAAAAATGTTTTTATACATGTTCGCAAACTTTTCTGAAAGAAGTGATAATTTTGTGGGAAACTTTTCAATGGCGGAACTTACGCAAGTGCGGATGGTTGTAGGTTTGATTCCCATGGTTAAGTGCTCTAACTGTTAAAGAATAAAATACTTAGTATTTAAAAATATGCCGAGAAACGGTTTAGGTATGTGGAGATTACCTTCAGTCGCCTTATCTCTGTATTGTGTATAGGTATATGAATATTAAGCATTTCGAATTTTATAATAAATCTTTAGAAATAGCACAAGTGAATTATATTTGATACGCAGTATGTCAAGAGGATAGTCAATTAGTTACCTAAAGATTTAGATTAAAGACCCGACATTAAAAAAATCATGCGATGTCAAAAAAAAAAAATACAAATTGTTGTCACAGAGGTCATCGTTCTGCTACTGAGAAATTTGCTTACTCGTACTTTGCTCCCCACTATTTGAGTAATAATTGCTGTGCGTCAACAATTTTTATATGAAAAGTATATCACAACCTCATTTAAGAATAAATAGGGAGACCTGGGAGACCGAGCTTTGCTCGAAAAACACGTGAAAATTAAAATGCGCATTTTCCCAGAGATAAGACCTACCTAGATCGATTTTTCACCCCCGAAAAAAATTTCATCGAAAACATAGAGCCGTTTCCGAAATCCCCAAAATATAGAAATATATATATATATATATATATACAATAATTGCTCGTTTAAAGGTATAAGATAAGAAATATATCAACATATCAACCATAAATTAATAATTTTAGAATTTAAATTAAATTTTGCATTTTGGAGCAAAATAGGCACATGTTACGGTACCTATTTATGATTGTAAACGTAACAAACTAAAGGATTCGACTTAGTTGGTTGATGAAAGATCATATAATAAGATGCCGATGTCACATATGATGTGATGTGTATGTGAACGAGCCTTAACGTTGTAAAGATTTTAATCTCGATAGCTACCTAATGACTCGGGACCGCCAGCCGTGCATCATTTCAGAAGAACAATGTCCTAAATGACTTTCAGTTCGTAATCGCAAGTGACGTAGTAGTATAAGGTCCCCAAAGTTGGACACGAATGTATAATCTCCTCGATTTATATTCTGCCGCAATCAAAGTCAAAAATGCATATTACGGTCATATTGAAAGTAAATTTATTGAGCATCTCAACACACAGGTAAGAGATCAGGGGAATCAGTGGTTTTGAGTTTGAAGTTATTTTGAGTCATGTTTTTACAGAGAATAATTTTTTAAGCACACCAACTCGTAAAGTTGCATTTTATACACGCAAGTGGCAAAGTAATTTCATGCAAATTTTGAGTATTTTCATGTTGGTTAGAATTGACTTTTCAGTGACAATTTTGAATGATACAGATTTAATATCGTTTGTTCGGATTTGATTTGTAATGTTTTACAGATAGTTTTTTCTTTGTTTGACCCACGTGCCTTGAGACACTCCAGCGCTCAAGATTCTACTTTTCGAACTTTCGCTACGCTCGTTGGTTCAATTTTGGAATCTTTTGATAACCGAAAATGTGGATGCTTTTGCTTAAAAACATTATGAAAGCAAAAGTAGTAGTCCCTGGGAAGGGCAAAATTTGGGCAAAATTCTAAATACATATAAAGTCTTTCTTTTGTATGTAATCCAGTGACACGTTTATATAGCCATTACCGTCGTGTATTTATCGTCGTTTGTGCCATACAATAAAAAAAATAAGGCAAACACATAGGTACCTAACATTAATACTTGGTTTGGAGTTTTGGACTAGTACCATAGACTTCAAAGTATTATCTTAATATTATCCGGTTCTTAAATAATTATGGGGAACAGGAAAGACCAATATCAACAGAAATATTGTTAACGCCGAAACACAGATTCATATAATAGTAAAAAAAACATTGTGAATAAAATTACTTAACATAAAACGGATACCAGCTTTCACTATTTTTTACTCAAAAAATAATGTTCCCACAGGTTTTTGTATTCTATAAAATAAATGCAAAAACTGTTTGAAAAAAAAATGCTTTCGATTTCCGTTCAACGTGTAGGCGCCATCTGCGTTCGTTTCTAAGGATGACTGTTTAGTTCAAAAGATCGTATTTAAAAGTAAACGTACAACAGATAGGCCTTTTTGTGTTAGAAGAGCAATGTTTGTTTGGATCGGTTTTTTTGTTTCGTTTTCACCGGAAGTCCTCGAGTGAATGAATTGATGGTGTGATTTAGCCAGGGGATGATTGCTCATTGTGAAACAATGGTAACAACTTGATGGCATGTTATTTGGGATTAACGATATAACCCATGCTTAAAGCCGTGTGCATTATTGATAGGGTAAGTAGATGTTTAACAAGCTATACAGCTTGCTTAAAAATACAAGATACTCGTATTCTTTTTCTTATCCCGCCTGTGATACCCTAACCCGTTTTGGTTTTGTTATTTCTTAAATTTGTTTTACTAACATGGCATTGTCTTTAAACCTTTTGTCCTCATTTGAAGACTATATCACACCAGCCATCCTTTGGCATAAGAATTACAATTCGTATGAATATTTTATTACCTAATTACCATTTGAAAACAATCTGCTCGAGTAAACGTTTGTTATCCGGGCCGCTCGGCTTGCACCCATTCAACACGTTAATTACTCCCGAGATAACTGTCCGGCGGCAATGCTGTTTGAGGAAAAAAATACTTATAAACAGCCATATTGTAAGAATTTATCACTCGAAATTTACTTCAAAGATACCGCTTTCTTTCATATCCATTGTCAGTAGTAAGATAAGAGAAGAAAGTAATGACGCATCGATTACGCTAAAAGGCTCAAATGCAAAATGTAATAGATGGGTTGTAGCCGTTAGTGTGTGTTAGTGTGTGTGTGTGTGTGTGTGTGTGTGTGTGTGTGTGTGTGTGTGTGTAATAATACCTACGCAAGTACCTAATGTATTTTAATTAATATGTTGTAATTTCAATTCCTTTTTTTATGTTATTTGTACTAGTTATGTAAGTTGACATGTAATCACCTATTACCAATAAATAATGAGTATGAGTATATAAGAAAGATAAAATGTTTTCGAATGACTTCGGAAACTTAAAAGGTATACACTATATTCAAGTTTAGTTTATAAGTTTATGACAGTCGAGGTTAAGATTTGTGTATACTCGTAATAGTGGATAATTGAAGACACGTGTTGATATCATTATGATGTAAGTATTCACAACAGGTAACCTATAGGCATATAATGTAACGTTACGTAATATCACGTAAAGTCACATTGAGGAACAACATTAAAATTAATATGAAAATCGCGTTTATTTCTTTAAACAATTTGTACAACCCATCTTGTCTGTAGCTGCAAAAGTGCATACCACTTTACGAATGGAATTAATTTATATACACGTTCGCAGGTCGCTGTACCTACCTAAGGCTGATTCAGATCTTTACATTGTATAGGTGTAAATTCGTATATATCTACCTACTTTTATCAAAAAAACAATATTTAGTTAGAATTAGACCCGCTTCGTTGTGAATGACCAATTAAGTAGCATTATCTGACATGAGAACCTGCATTGATATGCAGCAAACTATGCGTTTTCCTATATTACACAATTTTTATCTTCCATGGGGTCCCAGCGCGCACAAGTTTTTTGGAGAAATCGCGAAACGTCTGGTTGACGTAGCTGGTGACCGAGGAGCTGGCGGCTTCCTCGCACAACGTATCAGTATTGCGACACAACGAGGAAATGCCGCCAGCATCCTTGGTACGCCTCAAGGCCCTATTTTAGATATAAGCTAGTTATAGTAATCATCTGTATATATCTTTATTAGTTCTTTCTCTCGAGTTTTTTTACTATATGTATAATTATACACATTATAAATATTCAATATATGTAATGTTTAAATTTGAAGTATAAATGAAATACTTTATCTTTTTTTTTTCAAACTATCTCGTGAGAATCCTTACATCCCGCGGCCGATGATCCTAATTACCGCACATACTCTGCGAATAAGAGAAACGTGCGAATCCCACCGCCGGATGCTAACCCTTGCGAAAAAATCAAATACCGCGTTAGTTACACAGTTTTTTGGAAACTATCAAATTCGGTGTATCCGGCCTGATTTATTATTTAGTTAGTAGGGTGACAATGATGAAGAATTTTTGAAAGTAAAATACCAACAGAAGATTTTACTAAATGTTTCCAGACATTTTAATCGTTTAGGCGATGAAATAATTTTTCGTCCAGATAAAACTGACAGGTTAATTTAGTTATTGTGCATTTCGCTCGTACGTGTCCATACATGTATTGGCACGACCAAGTCGCAATAAATAAATAACATCATTCAGATATCAGTGTATAAATTTGTTTTGAAAATACCTACTGATGCATCAAGATGTGTATAAATAAATAAATAAATAAATATTATAGGACATTATTACACAAATTGACTAAGACCCACAGGAAGCTCAATAAGGCTTGTGTTGAGGGTACTTAGACAACGATATATATAATATATAAATATTTATAAATACTTAAATACATATAAAACACCCATGACTCAGGAACAAATATCCATGCTCATCACACAAATAAATGCCCTTACCAGGATTTGAACCCGGGACCATCGGCTTCGTAGGCAGGGTCACTACCCACTAGGCCAAACTGGTCGTCAAAAGATGTGTATGTATATTAACATATATAACTATTCTCATATAACTGTGATGGCCAGAATGAAAATATTGTTAGGTACCTACATACCTATCCATTTGAATTCATAAATTTTTAAGTTAATGGAAAAATGAAAAAAAAAAACCACTTCAAGCGAGATACGCACTTGCGATCTTTGGGAGCCCATCATTTCATTTAATAAATTTCTGTAATATCGCTTGCTGACGTTTATGTTTGGTACAAAATTAATCCATTTGTATTCCCAAAATTGAGGGTGAACCTACATCACATTTGGAAAAAAGCCTTCGCTAGCCGCATCTGCCGCAGTTCCCACGGCGAAAGGAAAGGATTGCCCTACCTGCGCCGGCGCGGGCGCCCCTGCGAAGATGTAATCAGGTCAGGACTACGGGACGCTACGTCAGACCGTTCTTTGAGACCAATTCGAACGAATATTTGACAGCAAAATGATGTAATTTATCATTCGCACGTTAATTTCGATCGTTCTTGTATTGATGCGATTGAGACGCACGGGCGACTGATAAGATAAAAAAAAAGTGGCTGTGACATAATCGGACAGACAGACGGACATGACGAATCTATAAGGGTTCCGTTTTTTGCCATTTGGCTACGGAACCCTAAAAACCGCAAGTGCGAGTCGGACTCGCGCACGAAGGGTTCCGTACCATTATGTATAAAATAGGCAAAAAAATTATGTTTGTTGTAAGGGATTTGTGGATACAGGGGCAACAGAAATACATCATCTGTGAAAATTTCAACTGTCTAGCTATCACGGTTCACGAGATACAGCCTGGTGACAGACGGACGGACGGACAGCGAAGTCTTAGTAATAAGGTCCCTTTGTTGTTTTGGGTTTGACCCTTTGGGTACGGAACCCTAAAAACGTTATCATCATTGTCATGCAAAAATTTAAGTTTGAATTGGTATGTTTTACTTGTTTCCCGCACGGTAGTTTATACAACGATAGGGCCTATGTAACATTGTGAATTCACGTGGATTAGTGCCTATATCAATAAAATAAAACACTGCAGTGATTGGAAGATATGAAAATTATTACTTCGTATTTATTTTACAATTTTTTTTGGTATAAAAGTGCCGCTTATTTTTTTTTTATTTTTTTTTATACTACGTCGGTGGCAAACAAGCATACGGCCCGCCTGATGGTAAGCAGTCTCCGTAGCCTATGTACGCCTGCAACTCCAGTTACATGCGCGTTGCCGACCCTAAACCCCCCCCCCCGTTGAGCTCTGTTATTAAGCACTGTCTAAAGCTTTCAGAGCTTTTGATGGCGCTCGTAAAAGTTTTTGAATTCATTATGTTTCAACTGATACATTATGTACTTCAAAGTGTGGCATTATGAATACATTATGTACATAAGTATGTATATATATTAAAATCTTTTATTTAAAAATGCAATTATATTGATTGCCTACCTTCTGCCCGATACTTCGTAATAAAAACTATCCTGTCTTTCCTCGAACTATCTCCATATCAAATTTCATCGGAATCGGTTCTGTGCTGAGTTTTGTCGGAAGTTTGGAGGTTTGAGCGTGACAGATGGATACACAGAGCTTAATCGCATTTATAATAATAGTATGTATTATAATTCTCATTGAAGAAAAACAAAATCCGTGGATTTTTTTATCTTTGTTTGGGGGATGATAGAAATGAAAAAAAAAAATGGTAATACATAATTCAATCAACATATGTATTATCAACAAGTATGTTCAATGTCTCATTGTTAAAATTTGGAAAAATATCAAAATGGCCTCATGCATACTCGTAAGTAGCAACTCGGAAAATAATCGCTCGCTACCTCGTCATTCGGCGTTGCCACGCACTTTAAAATTGCATCACATAAAATAATATTGTTTATTTTAGTTTCGTATGGATTTTCACACCTTTTACCGTATATACATATATGTAATGTGTAAATTAATTTCAATTCAATTCATCTTTGACTACAAGACTTTTGTATGAGTTCGAAATTTCCTGCTACCTAAAGGTTGTCTGGAAGAGATCGCTTTTTAGCGATAAGACCGCCTGTTGTTACCTGGTTCTATTTTCCTTTAAAATTCATTTGTAGTTTGACATGTATGTAAAATGTATAATTGTTGGTGCAATAAAGAATATTTACTTACTTACTTACTTCATCTGGGGGCACGTGTGTGTGCCCCCGTCAAGACGAGCAAAGCGATGCGCAAGGGCACTACCTACCTTTTCTCGAAGCGCTTTGTCGTTTTTTTTTTAACCCTCGTAACTTGTATTTGGATTAAACCAGATAAACAAAATTCTCGGGATATGATATCAATATAGAAAAGCGGTGGTGGCCGAGTGGATATAACGTCCGACTTTCAATCCGGAGGTCGTGGGTTCAAATCCTGGCTCGTACCAATGAGTTTTTCGGAACTTATGTACGAAATATCATCTGATATTTACCACTAGCTTTTCGGTGAAGGAAAACATCGTCAGGAAACCTGCATACATCTGCGAAGAAGTTCAAAGGTATATGTGAAGTTCCCAATCCGCATTGGGCTAGCGTGGGGACTATAGCCCGAGCCCTCTCGCGCATGAGAGGAGGCCTGTGCCCAGCAGTGGGACGTATATAGGCTAAATTATTATATATTATTATTATTTTCAAAACTGTTCCATTAGTGTAAAATAACCAAATTGGTTTTCATCATAAACAAAAAAAAATCGAATCCAATTAATCGAAAAATTTTATACGTATTGTCTTTCTAAAAACTACCTAATACCGTGTCAATTGGCAGCTGCCAAATAATATGAAGTTGTCGTCGATTGAAGCTGCTGCTATCATAACCACAAAAACGCTGTGCGCAATATCACATGCCGTGCAAAAACGTCAGGTTCCTCTTATTACTGAGCCTGGCCAAATTGCAATGTGTACGCCATTGAACGATGCAACAAACTATGGTGGTTTGCTTCACTTGTGTCTTTTGGGAATCTTGGACAGGTTCAACTCTGCTTTAAATTTACTTAAAGTACTATAATATAAACAACTTTAAACAAAATCTGTATGCTGCGATAATCGATACATTTATTTAATACTCGTACGTAGGTACTTGTGAATAAAATGAAGCACTCGACTTATCTTTCACTAGCAGATTTTAAGTAGCTTTTATACATGTTTTAAGTTATTCATTGAAAATAAAACTAGTAACTTATTTATATATAAAATGTGAAAATTCAAATTAAAATTCAAAATTTCAATCTGCTCTATTTTTAAATTTCAAAGTACTAAACTGGGGAAGTACCTCCACCTTACAGAAAACCGCAGCCAAATAACACTAGAGCTAGACCCTACTCATAGTGTTGTGTTCCGGCCGGTGAGTAAGGTTTTTTTTTTTTTATAAGGTTAGTGAGTGTCGATTGAAGACACAGGGCCCTCGCTAGGAATACGGGCGACCCTGTGCCCGCGGTGACATTCGCGAAAGGTTTTTGTGGCTTATGCGATGCCGGGTCCGGCATCACCATCAGACGAAACAATGGTGATGCTCAGTTTTAGAGACCCGGCGTTGTTCTTGTGGTTTAGCTATTGATGGACCCATGGTCCCCGCATTGACTACGGGCGGCCATGGGCCCAGGTTGAGTTTTGTGAAGTTGATTTATTATGATAAGAAGTTTGATTTTTAAGAAGTGAAATTGATTGATGGCATTGAAGATAAGGGTTTGGTCTTATTAGTTGAGAATTTATGTTTGTTTTTTACGATGATAATTTGATTTGTTAGTTATGGTTGAGAATACGAATTAGGACCGCAGTAGATGTTATTAACGATACACGACGGACGCTGCTGCCCATTCGTCGGTTTTCCCTTAGTCGCCTTTTACGACACCCACGGGACGAGATGGGGTGGTGCTATTCTAACGCCGGCACCACACGGCGACGGTGAGTAAGGTTGCCAGAGCTCAACGAGGGGGGGGGGGGGGATAGTTTAGGATCGGCAACGCGCATGTAACTCCTCTGGAGTTGCAGGCGTACTCATAGGCTACGGAGACTGCTTACCATCAGGCGGGCCGTATGCTTGTTTGCCACCGACGTAGTATAAAAAAAAAACAGTGCCATGAAACATAAGAACTTTCTGATGTTTTAGGGATGAACATCAGAAATGGTGACAACCATTATACGCTTCATATATCATAAAATCGTTTACTTTTTGTGTTCATCTGCTGGGCAAAGATGGTCGGCTCTTTATCATTTGTCACCATACCTGTCACGTTCTAACAAATATGTAAGCGCGAAAGTGACGGACATAGTGACAAGTGATAAAAATGGAACCATGATACCGCCGCTGTACATAATATGCTATTATAATTTCAAAATTTAAAATTATCAAATTTTAATGGGTTCACCCTGTAACATTAGTTCCAAGTGGAGCGCGTACAACCCTTTTGTGAGTTTGTGCAAGCCGCCGTCCACATGCCCGCGACCGCAGCGCAGATTGCACAGATTGGACACAATTGCTTTCTCAGCCATTGTGTCAGCCTACTGGGTTAGCAAAAGGTGTTCCTGATACAATGCTTCTATTGAGAGACTTGATGCGTTTGCATTATTTACATAATGATGATTTATGTTTGGAGATTCGTTGTATATGCGGATTAAAACATTGCAAAAGGAAGTGTAAAATTGTGATAAATAATATGAAATAGGTAGCAAAAATAAGATACCTTATTTTGACATCCGATTGCTTCCGACTGTTTCAGTAGGAACATCTCATCTTCAGTCTTTAGCAATAAAAGTGGCAGAAGGGTCTACACTAAACGCAAGTAGCAAATCTATGAGCTCATACTAAACATTAATCAATTTGTAAACAAGCCCTCGTTTAATGCCAAGCATTACGTACGATTTTTTGGTGCTTAGCAATCCTATTTTAGTAGTTCTTGGACTAACTAAAACATTAGCTATTTGAATGGTAAAGTGAGCCCATATTTCAAATGGGTGTTATAGTTAGTTATGTTTAATTTTAATGAACACCTACCTACTAGTTTCAACAAATATAATACTCACTGATTTCAACTTTCACGATTTGTACACATTATTAACTCGAAATTTACTCATTATATTTCCTGACAACCGGCATTTCTGCCGTATGTAAAAGGGGTAACGGATAAAGTTGGAACAGTACTTGGAAAGTACTCTATAAAGACAGTTTACACCCCTTTATCCAAAGTCGCAGGGGGCCTAAGGTAAAAAGAAAACGTTATTCCTTTTCAGTCACCTGACGTTTATAAAATTGATTGCAGTTCTGGTAGTTCTTATATAGGGGAAAGAAGGCGCACCATAGCAGAGAGAGTGAAGGAATATATCACAGCTGTCGAAAATCGTCAGGTCTGCTGTGGCTGAGGTTAGGACCAAACCACTGGATAGAACTGCAGAACCCTAAAATCCTTTCCACGGATCGCCATTTTCACAGCAGAAAAGTGCGGGAAGTCATTGAAAAAAAAAGGGTTTGGGGATCTCATCCACATGAAATCCAGTCATTATTATATGTAAGCGAAAACGGATATCGACAGTCGAAAAACCGAACATCGTTAGTGTTGTGTGTCGACAGAGTAACATTCCTAGTGCGCAAACTGTTCAAGTCAATAAACAAGATCAAGTGCGGGTAGTTCGAAAAACTCGCGCGGCTAGAAAATGTTGATGTCAACTTTAGCCAGTCTTCTCCGAGACCACGGCGATAACGTCGTCCTCGAAACGTCGGAGGTAAATTTAAGACTTATTACGCGATTAAGTCCCGTTTCTATGAGTTAATAAAAAACAAACCAAGGAACAAATCGAATTATTTCATGATATTTTTTTCAGTGTAACGTGGTCAGGACGTTAGCCGCGTAAGTTGAAGACGCGGGTCCAATTCCCGCGTCGGCCACCGGTGGACTTAGTCACTTTTTCTTTAGTGTGTGATATTTATTTTATTAACATAATACTTAACATTCTAAAAATACTTAAACATGAAACATATTACGTCCTTTTAGTTCATATAGGTACCCACATATTTTAAATAATGGTATTAAGGCATAGAATATAATAACACAATAAAGAGGGACAAGTACTCGGGGCTGGCAAGCTACTTGTTTATTCCCCTTGCCGTGGAGACGTCAGGGTGCTGGTGCGCGGAGGCGAAATCTTTTCTTGGGGAACTGGGGCGGCGCTTGCAGGAAAGGGGTCTGGACCCCCGCTCCGGGTCGTTCCTAGCGCAAAGGTTGTCCATCGCGGTTCAACGGGGAAACGCAGCAAGCGTGATGGGCACCTTTGCGTTGGGAGCGACGCGGGGTGGGTTGTTTGACTAGTTTTTTAGAGGTTAGTTTAGGATTAGTTTTATTTATAGTTAATTTTATTTGTTAGTCCTTAAGTATTTTAATGATTGTATTTTTTTATTTAATTAGTTTTGGACTATTTACCATCATCCTAGTTGTACGAGTAGCATTAATAACACAATATGTAAATACTCGTAGATTAGACACAACAAAATATTCGTATCGTAAGCAAGCAATGTAATTCGAACATTTTGTTGAACAAACCTACCCGAATCTTCTCAAGGTGCAATAAGCATGATTTTGAGTAACGTTTAAATGAATCTGCAACTGACGTGGACACATTGCGCATATCACCTAAGTATGACAATACACACACTGAACACAAAAAGTAAAAATGTGTAACGCATCCATCATCATGTTCATTATTTATGAAGAGTTGATATTAAATGCAAGATGTTATTTTCTATAGCATTTGCGTAAAGGGACATTTGCTTTGGTATAATTATGTTAAGAACAGCTGTGGAGCGATTATGGATTGGCTTAGATTGGAATCCTACTATTTAAATGACGTTCTGAGTAGAAATATTCATACAAGGTTTTCTTTTATAATACATATTAAGCTTTATTGAGCTTCAAATATTCAATTTAAATAGTTTTTTCACACTAAAAAAACTTAGGTTCACTCTGTTTATTTGTATTGTATTAAGCTTTGTACGTTTACGACGTTACCGAAGGAAGTGCTTGACGCAAAACGGAACCACAACGTAGTTGGCTCCAGGAAGATGAATCGAAGAGGATTTGGTGTACCTATCGTATAATACCTTGCCGGGAAATTGTTAATACCTAAATACGCTTAAATAATTCAATTTTAAATCGTGCAAGCTTAGCGTCGAGCCGTGTGTGATTTTTAACGTAGACTCCATCTTTCTAAGACCCTAATTTAAGAAATGTCATTTTATACTTATCAGTCGTGAGCTCCATCTTAGGCCCTGTCTTCACTTTCCATCCGGTGTGACTAGAGCCAATCGCCGATCAGTTTTTAATAAATATATATATACTTATCTGCGAAAAAAATATTAGCGCATTGGGCTATAATGGGACCTTTAAATACTTCTTATAACATTTAAAACCTACTTTTTAAATACGTTTACATGATAATGAGTCCTGAATTAAAGTACATATAATAAGCTCACGTAATAAAGACCTACAGATAATCATGTTCAGTACCCCTAGTGTAACTTTGATCGAAATCATAACGTGACGAACGCGTTTGCGTTAAGTCTCATTTTGTATAGGATTTTGAGGTTTCAAAACGTCCCGCTTGGCGCGCTCTTTCGAAATCCAATACAAAATGAGACTAAACGCAAACGCGTACGTCACGTTTGGAAATCGAATTTATTTACACTAGGGGTACAGATCCCATAATAGTTCGATAATTATATTGCAGAAGTACAGCACTTACGTCAAGTTGAAAGACCGACAAATTGTGTGCACAACCTTAATTACCAGACAAACACTTGGCGTCGGACCAAGGATTGCGAAATGTTTGTGTTCGGTCTTTACCTTATTTATTTAGTACATGGCTATTCTTCAAATTATCTAATGATGATCTGTCTGGTTCTGTGGGAAGTGACGTAGCGACCCTGCCTATGGAGACGAGCCGATGATCCCGGGATCAAATCCGGGTAAAGTAATCATGGGTGTATTCTGGAGTTAAGTATTAATAAATATTTTTATGTTATATTTATCGATATATAAGTACCCACAACACAAGCCTTATTAAAGTCAATTTGTTTAATTTGTGTGTCCTATAATATTTATTTATATACTTACCTTTTTGACGACCAGTTTGGCCTAGTGGGTAGTGACCCTGCCTACGAAGCCGATGCACGATGGTCCCAGGTTCAAATCCTGGTAAGGGCATTTATTCGTGTGATGAGCTTGGATATTTGTTCCTGAGTCATGGGTGTTTTCTATGTATTTAAGTATTTATAAATTATATATATCGTTGTCTAAGTACCCTCAACACAAGCCTTATTGAGCTTACTGTGGGACTTAGTCAATTTGTGTACTAATGTTCTATAATATTTATTTATTTATTTACCTAAGTACCAAATAACGAATTCACACTGAATAGTTATGTTGTAATTTTTTGGGGTGCCAGACATTTTAAATGGCAATCATTACGTGTATACAAAAATTCAATTAGTCCTGAAAATATAATCAGAAGGTTAGATAGCGTTGATTCTTGAGTCATTAAACGTTGGTTTATCGTCTGGTAGTTTATAATTGTAGGCAAAACCAACATTTACACCGCACGGGTTTCATTTAATGGAAGTGATTATTTGTGGTCTATGATGGATTTAGCATGTACATATTATATATTACTATAAAGCCCGAAGTATATAGCACAATTGGAATAGGATCAACCTCGAAATCTCTGGGACAGTCCTGAAATTTGGAATGTACATAAATTAAAGGCCCCTTTTTCATGCCCACACCATTTGACATTTGGGGACCTCGAGGAATCACAGCCATCTTGGAAAATGTGTACCTTCCTGGAGAAATTAGCATTTTACTCGAAATCTACGCTCTTTATGAAAATATGGTGTAAGGTAACATTAAAACTTATTAATTAAATTCTACACAAAAAAGTCCTAGATATCTTTGTGGAAAAAATACATCTTGTTATAGAAAATACTTGCTGAATCTAGGTTAAGCGCTTATAAACTTCCAGGGGACATTCTCTTAAAGGAAACTCGGAGGAATATGAATTCTACTTTGATCTATATATTTGTACGTGATCTACCCTAATATTAACATTTTACTCGACAACAGAAAGTAGGCACACCGTTACAAATATTAAATTAACAAAACCATCTTTTCCAATCGAGGTTTTTCAAGAATAACTATTTTAAATGTAACACGAAATAATAAAAAATAACATAAAGCTGCAATTGTCTTCAGTTTTTGCAAATACGATTCTTAACTCAAGTATTTAAGATTGAAAAAAGTACATTGGCTTTTTATTAACTAATTAATCTTTTCCTCCGCAATGATCATTTAAATCAATTGAGTCATGAGCCTAATGATGTTTTTTGCTGGTACCTACTTAAACGATTTCCATGAGCTATGTAGCTCCGTCCTTTGCAGGTTGCAAGTAATCCTAAGAACGTTAGTCACAGTGTGGATCTATTCTATTATATTTTTATTTTCATAAAACTTTACAAGCCACAATTAGTTAATTTGTATTTATTTTTTATCCCTTTCTTACAAATAATAGGGGTTATATCAACCTACAATTATGAATACCGATAATGATTACTAGTGAACATCTACTTATCAAAGTGATGACAATGAAGACAATGAATCTACTTTCTGCACTAGATGGTTAAGTAGTGAATATGGATATTTGTTGATAAGATGGTGCAGCTACAACAAAAAAACAAAGGAAATGTGGAAATGCAACTTTCTCACTTTTTCCTGCTTCTCCTAGTTCTCTTTATGCGCTGACTGCTTCTTGATTTGAAGAGAACTGCTATCCCATTCAATTGAAATCGAGGGTTTTCTAAGACTTTTTACGCGTAGCAGCGCGGGATCTGGTCTGACCCAAAAAGAAAATCCACATGTATGTCATAGAATCATTGTTTTTGGGTTGAAACAATAAGCGTCTTCCTAACCTTAGATTTTCTTGATGTGTACAGGCTACATGACGGTATACAACTACACAATACATATTAAACGAAATACTAATTTATATGGAAATCGTACGCCATTAGCTCGACTAGTCCTTGAATCAATATAAATAATATTTAAAATCTGTCTAAAAATATAAAATGCGTATTCACAATAGTCTAGCGAGCGTAGCGCGGGGTGAATGACCTCTCTTGTCCTCTACGAGACGCTTCTCGCTGAAGTCGAGTCTTTTTGTTAGTCCTAGGAATCGGGCTCTAAGTTTCAGTGATCACAATGACTTAGACTGTCAGGCCAATTCAAACGTTCACTGATATCAGACTGACACCTAACTGATGTCATTATAATATTGTGCATTACGCAAGTACCTACACTTGTCGCACGGGCGAGACGCATGATAACTAAATAACATGATTCAATAAAATTTATTAAATACACTGACATTAGAATGGTATCTAATACCATTCTAAATTCAGAGTACGTACGAATTGGCCTGTGTAAATCCAATCTCGTGTTCCTATTATGCTAGCCTAATTCACAATGAGCTACATAGTTGTTACTCCGAAAATTGCGAAAAAAGCTAATAATGTAGTTTCAGTGATTGATTCTTTTTTATTTAAACTCTGTAAAAGTTATACTTTGGTGTTCATAGGGTTAAAGTCAGATACCTTCTTAGCATATTACTATTAATTATAGACGAACGATTATTTGGTTGGGGAAGTCACCTTTAAGGCAGGTCGCATAGTCAATGTGGCCGTTGTCTTGAGATAGGTATAATTAGGATGTCACTTTCGAAATAGGTGATGTGATATTGTGGGCTAATCGAATTTTCAGTGCCGAAGCTCGTGTGAACAGTTTCGTCCTTCGGTCGATACTACAGATACCTGTAGATGCGGGATGCATGCAGGATAAGTCACGATATGTTAGGAATATTGTCAAAAATAACTACCTAACATGCGTTTCGTTAAATAAACGTCTAATAGGGCCTATTTTAGATATAAGCTAGTTATAGTAATCATCTGTATATATCCATTATGTATATTGTTATTGTCAATAAATAGTTCTTTAAATAAAAAAAAAAAAAAAAAAACAAAACGTCTAATGAATTTTAAAATGTATCTGTAGAAGGTACGAATTTGATTGAATCCCGCATCTTTAAAATTGGTACAGTGCAAAATTTTCGTAAGATTAAATATTCGTTTTATTGTAATTATCCATTTTTTCTTCACTTACTTGTACTTATTGTTACGAGTTTAATTATATAAAACTAGTTTAGAACATTGCTCTGGTTATTTACGGTTGAAGCCTTGAAATGCCACATGTATATATGTAGAGAGCTTCTAAAATATTATAAACCCATGATATAACTAAAGGCATAATTACACGAGTCATAAATGCTAGTAATAGATTTAAACCTAACTAGGTAATTAATATACGTACTTAACAATCATATTTCTGCCTCATAAAGCAGAACGAAACCATTAAATTATATACTTTATTCTTCGGGAATAAAATCCACGTTCTAACTGGTTTTCCAATGTTGCCACGCGGCGGGGCAGAATTCCTCCTACTAACCAAACCACGCTGGAGCTTGGTTTCTGGGCCTCTCGGGCCTTGCTGACCTACTGCCGGAGTAATGACCTCAACATTCACTCTGTCACTTTATTAAAGAGTTTGCTATACCCAGAATATAACTAAACAATTCTCTTAAGCTTTGGGTTTTTTCCATTTTGCGCAATACTGTTGTCATCTTGCAAATAACACTTAATAGAAATTCAGATTGTTTGAAATTTAGTCAAATGAGCTGAATTTTCTTAATACTTATTGAATAATGTGATGTAGCTGTTAAAATTTGGAATACATTTTGAATTCATGATTCAGCCCAAAAAATAATAGTTACGTAATCGTGTCTCATAATAGATTTACCTACAGGCAACATCTTGCTTTAGCGATAAGTGGCGAAGCCCTGTATAGTTTTGCTTTTTGACATGTCGCCATTAAATAGTCTTCAAAATTTGAAAGCTCGCCTACGGCATCGTTACTTATTACAAGGTTAGGGATAGCAATCACTTCACTCCAAATAAACATATGCTAGATGACGTATTTTGTTAATAACATTGGTATGTTGTACGGTTGCCATCTTTTAGAGTTGAACCAAGATACGTCTGCAACGATTTTGATAGCGCAGTGCAAATGTTATTTATACGTTATAATTGTATATAAGTTTGACGTTTAGAATAACACTTGCACTGCGTGTGTTATCAAAATCGTTGTAAACTTGTCTTTGCCTAACTCTATTAATGTCTCGAGATAAACTGGGCACTATTTTTGCAATGTAACGATTGAGCTTCGTAACATCTAGATCACCGTATTTCGAAAAGTGCAAAACCTTCGAAAAGCATATTTACTTGACGAGCTTGTCTACAGGTAGTAGGTAGGGTAGTGTTCTATGTGTGCGTAGGCGCTAAGCAGAACTATTTATTCACGGCAATGAGCAAGGACTAACGCGCTCGCAGTGCCGCTGCCGATGACCCACATTAAAGAGGAGTATTGATCTGAACGCGTTAATTAAACAACTATGAAGTTGCGACGTGATTTAAGTATGGTGAAATGACCATCTTTGAATCTTCCTCTCCTCTAATTGGAGGATACTTGATCCATTTCATACAAATGCCAAAAAAAAACATACAAACCCCGAATCAATTTGGTACTTATGATCCTCAATTCCCAACAATAAACCTCAGAAGAGTCAGAAGAAACGAAGTCATTAACTAATGAAGTATGGGTGACCCAGAAAAAATTGAGAAAAAAAAACAGCAGCACCTAACACTAGCCCTAGATCCTTAGAAACCTAAAACGTTTGTTCGTCAACGTAGGCGTAAATATATTGAAATTTTCATCGAAATCGTGTGAAGGATTGTAACAATTTCACGGATCCACAGAATAAATAATTGTACTGTACTTAAACGGTTTTTTTAATGTCATTTTAATAAACGTTGTCAATTTTTTCCTCAACGAAAAAATATGAATAATATGATAAGCAAATATACTTTAAGTATTATTTAGATCAATTATTTAAATTATGAATTATGATGCTCAGTTAAAGTTTTTTTTGTAAAATAAAAACTATAGATACCTACCTAAAGCCCGACCAGAAAGATATGATCATTGTCAAGAGGGCGCTGTTATTCTCATGTATGACAGTTCAGTGACAGTTCAGTTTAGTATGAACAATTTTGTTCCAATGAAATTCCGCAATATGGCGCGTGATCATATATTACTGGTCAGGATTTATATTATTTTGTGAAGACAAACATTTTTGTTTACCTCAACTGTGCTTAAGTTAAAACTGATGAACTACTCAACTCTCTCTAACATATAGAATCAGTAATATTCATTTTGAGTTGAGAAAGCGTTTTTATTCTTCGTCTGTGTAAGATGAGCAGTTCAAACAATTTGTAGTGTTCCGTCACGTCTAGTTGACTGCTTCGACAAATTTAGCACGTTTTTGTGTCGTTCGTCGTGACGTTGAGGTCGAAGACCCTACAGTTTGTTTTGCTTTTTCATTAGAGCGTTACATTTCTGTGCTGTGACCATTAATACTGACATTTGGTCGAATGACATTTTCCAGTAACTATATTTATAATTATGTATGTTTTGGATACATGCATGTTTCGAGTTAAACTAATGACTTTGTGAGCTGTAGACCTCGTCAGGATAGATTAAAACTGAATAAATATATAGCTCCGCCGTTTAGAAGAATTCAGAAAAACTAATTTGATAAAAATCGTCCTTGGACCCGGGTACGTCCATAAGAGAGGTATGGGCATTGTGAATGTCATCTCGCTTTGTGTGGTAGGGCACAGCCAGTGGATGTCATTCCAGATCTAGAGCAGAGCCCAACTGGGGAAGTACCCCCGCCTTACAGAAAACAGCAGCCAAATAACACTAGACCCTACTCATAGTGGTGTGTTCCTGCCGGTGAGTAAGGTTGCCAGAGCTCAACGAGGGGGGCGGGTTTAGGGTCAGCAATGCGCATGTAACTCCTCTGGAGTTGCAGGCGTACATAGGCTACGGAGACTGCTTACCATCAGGTGGGCCGTATGCTTGTTTGCCACCGACGTAGTATAAAAAAAAACAATTATCGAACCTCCTCACAAGATTTCACGGAACTCGGCTTAGAATGCGACCTGTAGTAGTAAATCGGTTCAGATATTTAGCCGTGAACAAGTAACAAAGAAACAGACATGATTAATTCCACGTTTAAAATACCTATTACTACAGTTGTAATGTGATATATATATGTAGCTGATTATTTTTTACCGGTATTGTTACTATTTGGCTTGGTACCGACTTAAAACATATCAGTGGGTAACGCATATACTTACAAAAGGATAATATTTTATTTTATCCTTTTTGAAGTCGGTTCACTTTTTTTAAAAGTATAACTACCTCCACCTCCGTGGGCATGGCGGAGGGCCGTCAGAGTTTCACTCTGCAGTGTTCTATCTCTATAAGACTTGTCCACTAAATTACATTTTTCTACATAAAATACCTTTCCTAAAATATCAACAGGAGATTTATAATAAATCGACGGAACACTATGTTCCTGGAGATTCGTGCCCTGCATTTTTGTAGACAAGACCTATATAGCAGGCACCGCCGGATGTTACTAATCTATTTACATCAAAATTGACAAAAATAATGCCACGAGCCGTACCGTAACTTTCTGCCGCGACAGCCATCCCGAAATATTGCTGCCGGAGCTGGCGCAAAATGTTAGAAAACGATTTCCCTGTTTTTAGCTATGATATTCTTTTTGTTGATTAAAGCAATATACTCGTAGCATTCATTTACGTTTAAACTTCAGTACCCCGTGTAAATTTATTCGATAGCGAAACGTGACGTACGCGTTTGCTATAAGTCTCATTTTGTATGGGATTTTGAACAGCGCGCCAAGCGGGACGTTTTGGAAACTCAAAAATCTCATACAAAATGACACTTAACGCAAACGCGTACGTCACGTTTTGCCATCGAAAAAATTACACTAGGGGTACTGTTCCTAAAATAATATAAATATTTTGATCTGCAGCGACATCCGTATAGAAAAGCCAAAGTTGATAAATGTGCAAAAACTGCTCTGGAAAATTCTGAACATAGACCCCCACACATCGCACCTGTTTTCGCCTGCGCAACTAACCGTCTCCTTAAATTTAACGGCTTAAAAAAATGTTTAGACAAAAAAACTGAAACGAATACGCTTAGATGGCGCTTGGCGCTCGCTTGATCAATCAACAATACGAGATTTAAACGCAAAAAATACACATACATACGCATACTATTCACTGGGGATCGAACCAGGGACCCACTCTCCCTGATACGAAGCTTAGTCAATCAAAATACGAAATAAAAGTGAAAAAAAAAAAACAACAACTTCGCAACGAATTCGCTGTTTGGAGTTTGAACCAGAAACCTCGCCATTACAAAGCGAGTGTATTAAAACTGTGCCACGAAAGGATATGTGTTATAGTAAAATTAGGCTACTTATTCTCGAGTAAAAACTTAAACATCTAAATAAACCAGCGTTCTAAAATATCTGAATTATTTGTAAGGCACTCTGGAAACATGCCTCACAAGGATACGGCTATTTGTTTATGCGCGACGTACCATGACTCCGCCATTTTGAATAAATCCAAAAACTGGATAAAAAAAAACAATTTAATCATAGAATATGGTCACAAAATTTCACGCGAATCGGTTGAGAATTACGACCTGTAAAGGAGAACATAGAACATCCGGACATACGAAAGCAGATTGGCCGAGTCAAAACGTAGACCTTCGCTAACGCTTCGGTCAATTACTTCTTTTGTCTAAAGTCGAGGTCTCTACCAGTTTACTTTGCGTTCGTATTTTACTATGTTTAGGTAATTTGAGATGGTTGCCATATATTGTTGCTATATTATGACAATGAATAAGTCATTTGAGTTTGCTTATGTTAATCATAATTTTGATGGTTGGACTTCTATTAGAGGCCATGTAATGTAAAGTCCGTCCATTGTTCACTTTTGGGTCATATAAATAAAATGACATATTTTGTGAGCCTGGAGTATCCCACCATTGGGATAAGGCTTTCTTCGTCTCATTTCAAGTGTCCCGGTTTTCTAATCAACTTATATTGAATTCGGTACCAAGATATTGATCAATGGCAGTCATCCTGATATAAGCCTGATAGAGCCGAAACTACATTTTAGTTCTGCGTTGATGAGTTAATAATGTATACAAGAAATAAGAAGCAGTTTTGAGAAATTCATCCCCGTGTTGGGTTAAAAACGGGGATGAAAATTTGTATGGGGTTCAAGTTTTATTTTAATCTAGGAACTTGAAACTCTGTTAAAAAGTATTTTATTAAAATAGAAGAAAACTAATTTCAACGATCTTCAAAATTCTTCTCCCAAAGTGGTGAAAAAGGGGTAGAAAGTTTGTATGGAGATCAAACATTTTTTCTAACGCGGGACTTGAAACGTTGAATAAAGGCATATTATTAGAAATATTTATTAAGTTAAGTGTACATTTGCATGCTAAACTAGCAAAATATTTTTTAGTACAGATAATGTTATCCTTACTATCTCATTGTACCATATTTGAAGCAAATAAACAATATTTATTATTATTATGATCATACGTTCCGGAACGTAAAAAGAGCGTACCTGGGTCGCCTAGCAGGAGGACGTCCAAGTCTCATTTTGGGTCGCTGAGCCAACGGAGTAAGTAAGTTAATAATGTATACAAGAAATAAGAAGCAGTTTTGAGAAATTCATCCCCGTTTTGGGTTAAAAACGGGGATGAAAATTTGTATGGGGTTCAAGTTTTATTTTAATCTAGGAACTTGAAACCCTGTTATAAAGTATTTTATTAAAATAGAAGAAAACTAATTCCAACGATCTTGAAAATTCTTCTCCCTAAGTGGTGAAAAAGGGGTAGAAAATTTGTATGAAGATCAAACATTTTTTCTAACGCGGGACTTGAAACTAGTTGAAACGTTGAATAATGGCATATTATTAGAGATAGTTATTAAGTTAAGTGTACATTTGCATGCTAAACTAGCAAAATATGTTTTAGTACAGATAATGTTATCCTTACCATCTCATTGTATACCATATTTGAAGCAAATAAAGAATATTTATTAGTATTGTTATCATACGTTCCGGAACGTAAAATTAAGCTCGCGCAGATCTGCCTACACCAAGTCGCTCCAGCGATACCTAGGGCGTCCTCCTGCTAGTCGACCCAGGTACGCTCTTTTAAAGAACGTACCTGGGTCGCCTAGCAGGAGGACGTCCTATCGGACGCCCTAGGTATCGCTGGAGCGACATGGTGGAGGCGGATCTGCGCGAGCTTCGAGTCGACAGTTGGCGAGAGGTCGCACAGGACCGAGAAAATTGGCGCTGTCTTGTGTCGGAGGCCAAGTCTCATTTTGGGTCGCTGAGCCAACGGAGTAAGTATTATTATCATTCTATTCGAGAGAGTATAACGAAATTTTTTTGCTCCTTATGCAGGTACCTTTTTTATTGCTGTGGATGTGACCTATCGGCCCGATTCGAAGAATGAATAAGACACGTTTAAGATCTTGGAAAGATCCTTAAAAGATCGATAACTAAACGACATGTCAAAATTGACGCTTATTTCGATTCCGCTGTGATCCCAGAAAGATCTATCTACAATATTTCTAACGTCAGAGTGACATTGGTTGCCCGAAACGAGCTGCTTCTGTCAATTATACGACATACAAACGATATCTAAATAAGAACTTGTCTAAACCAGCAGTGGCAACATGGTTCCATTGTTATCGCTTGTCACTATGCCCGTCACTTTCGCACTTACATACTTGTTAGAACGTGACAGGCATAGTGTCAAATGATAAAGAGCCGACCATTTTAGCCCTACAGAACTTATTGTTATCGTATCTCATTCTTCGCATCGGGCCGTATACCTTATACATTATACCTACACTTTATTATAAGAATAACTGTTTTGAATAATTCACGGTTAGTTTCACTAGACTTAAATCGACCGGGATATAAACCGTGATTACCTTTTATATTTTTAGTACCTGGGCGACCGAGCTTTGCTCGGTTATAACTATTTATTGTAATATGGTGGTGTATAAGGTAATAATCTTAACTACATTTTTTTAATAAATTAAACTTGTCTAAAACAATAAAAATTAAAAAATTACTTATATATAAACTTGAACATATAAAAAAAAAAAGTTAATCACCGGGCGAGATTCGAACCCGTAACACTCGTTTAGCAGTCCGCGTCTTAACCCGCTGGACCAGACGGACAGTGGCCGATAACACGAAATTAGCGACCATATTCTGCGACGAAAGAAAAACGCATGAAAACTCGGAAACACGCGTTTTCCCAAACATAAGACTAATCTAGATCGATTATTTACCCCCAAAAACCCCCATATACCAAATTTCAGCAAAATCGTTAGAGCCGTTTTCGAGATCCCGGAAATATATATACATATATATATATACAAGAATTGCTCGTTTAAAGGTATAAGATTTAGCTCCCGATAAAAACATCTTGAAAAATCTTGAAATTTTGTAAGAATATTATGATGTTGTAACTAACTACATTGTAAAGGTACAAGTACTCATCAAAGTTTTTACGACGGCTAGGCTGCGACCGGTTCCCATCCTGTTTGTCCCGTGGCAGGAACTAGTGTAGCTACATTGTCGAGCGCGAAATGTCAACCTGCAAGCGTACGAGTATTATGGATGGATTTATCAACTTGAAAAATAAGGCTCTGAAAAACGCCCTTCATAAAAAAAACAACAGATACTTCCTTACAATTAAATATGCCCCAATGACGTCCGTAGACTGTGAACGAACATTTTCGACTCATAAATGGTTCCTAAATTGATGATGTTTTCAAATTGACGGGCGTTTTTTTTGAGCTTTGAGCACTGATGCGAGCTAAAGCCTGGTGACGGAAACGTAAAGGCCCTCATTTATACTTACTTATATATATTTCTATGTAGTTTATTATTTATAAATATTTATATATTATATATATCGTTGTCTAAGTACCCTCAACACAAGCCTTCTTGAGCTTACTGTGGGACTTAGTCAATTTGTGTACTAATGTCCTATAATATTTATTTATCTATTTATTTATTTATTATTGTACTAGTTGTTGCCCGCGACTTTGCATGCGTGAATGTGTATGTTGCTGGTTATATATTCTACATGAACATAGAACATTAGCAAACGTTAGCAGTAGGGAGGAGCCGGAGGGTTACTCATTTGTTAACAACTATACAGCGCATGAGATTTGTTTGACACACTTCGAATTTTCAAGCCCCTAACTAAAAAGAAATGTTCTCGATATAATCCTTCTTAATCCCCAATCAAAGATTTTCAAGCCCACTATTAAAAATAATGTTCGCACCCGATGCATACTTACAACTCTTTTTTCATTAACTTGGCGGATTCATACAAAATTTCAACCCATTTTAACCCCGTTATTATTTCCGTATTATTTTATTGCGGTAATTTAACTTAATTTTTAGAATACCTTAAGAAAACATGAATGGAATGATGAAGATGGATTACATTTTTTCAGGTTGTATTTTTACCTTTCAAATATGTTCACACTGCTGTCGTGTACTACACGAGATCAAAGTTATTTACATCTCGTGCGCTTTTGAGTCCCTTACTGCGCTCAAGATTCTAAATAAGATTCACTCGCTCGCACGGGACTTAAAATAAGCACTCTAAGAAATGTCAAACTTTGCTCTCTTGTTGTACAAATAACTATCGGAATTCTAGCGTTTCATATTTATTTTCCATGTCAGTTCATTCCTAACCTTTTATTAAACCTGTAAGTAACACTACTATGGATCTCAAAATGTCTGAAATAAATCACTTTTTATTTATTTATAAAGGCATCATATTATCTCGCATTAGTGCGGCTTCTTAGCTCGATTTAGTATGGAGGTATCTGGCTGAAAGCACGAAACTTAGCATGCATATACCTTTTAGGTTTATAAGAAGAAATAGACGTCGTTGGACGCAAATATTATAAGGAGAAATTAAGCATAATTTGAAACCTATAAGTTCTCACAATATACTTTCCATACACAATATTGTAGCTCAGAATGCACTTCAGTTACACAGTTTTCATAAAAATCTGTAAAAAACTAAAAATGGGGATATAATAGGGGGGGGGGGGGCTAGTTAAACAATAACTTCTCGGCGTGTTTCTACTTCTATTTATTCTTATAAATCTAAAAAATATATGCATGCCAAATTTCGTGCTTTCTGACGGATACTTACGTACTTAACGATTTAATTAGTACTGGAGGATATTCGAATTTGCATAGTCTGGAACGCTGTTATGATACCATCGATCAGATATGATGGGTTTAAAAACTGGCATTTTAACACCGCAATTATGACAAACACCCCTACCACCCTATTTTTTTACTAAAATATAAAATATGTTGTATAAAAATATAAAATATATTTACATATCAATATATTTTCTATAAAATATTATTAAGAACCATATATTATTTCATCATTTATTAGTATTTGTGGTTATAGGCTAAGGAGGTGGAGTAAAAAGGAAAAGCGGAACTGATGTCAATAATACATAATGAAAACATGTGCAGTAAGTAATGATAAGGTTGCGTTCGTTGCACAAGAGGTAATGCTGCGTGAATGCGGCCGGCAACTGCTTGCGCGTTGCAAAAGACTAAAATATAAGCAGATTGGAAATTTAAGTAAAATGAAGGAATACTCGTAGTCCAAGAATTTCATATACAATGTGTGATATCAATTATTGAAAACCCGAAAAGGACTTGATGATGATGATTTTGAATGATAAATATTTCATTTGTATTTGATTTGTAATGATTTTATTACAGTTAGTATTTTCCACGCATTAGTATGGTAAAAAATGTTGTGTTTCACTCAGTAGCAAAGTTTGTTTAACTCGCGTACCTTAAAACCCTTGGATCTCTCAATATTCCAATTCTCGAAGTACACGCTACACTCGTAGTTCAATTTTGGAATTTTATGATTGCTTTAGTATCAGTATTAGCACGAGGATTTAAACAACAAATTTGCCCACTTGTAAAGAAAATAACTATTGTTAAGTACTGCTTAATGGTTCGTAATTAAAAAACTTACACTAGGACAGTGGCATACATATTAAGTGGACTTTAACACCTATAGACGCTTGAAACTCTGAGATGTCTCAATCGCGTTGCTAACTCTTAAAAGTTTCTAAACCCTAAATTCAAGAAATTTTACTACTAATAAGGACGCTTAGAACGAAGAACTTCGTGCATTGACCCTCTTGTACCTATTGTCGTCAAGCTCACCATACTTATTAACCTATCGAATGAGCTAATGCTTTAAGGGATACTGGAAAGCGATATATAAATGTACTACATACCTACTCGTATTCGAGGCCTGGACGTTAGTGAGATGACGATATGAGTTGTGCTGGTGTCCGACTTTATTACCTACATATAACATGAGTTTCACATGATTATCCACCTGGTTTCTTGAGCTTAATAGTCGCCTCCAAACCTCCCCTTATAGCGACCCCATTCCTCACAAAAAGTTTACCTAAGTTCATATTAGCCTCACTGGATCACTGTTCACTCTGAGTACTGATAACGTTGGTCACAATCTACAAGAGACACATCATCATATCACTCCTCCGTAGATTTGTTCGCATACAACCTCCTTTTTCCTACTGTTGTTCTCATCTACCCTCTCAACTTCAGCCAAAAAATCCCAATAACCTAGAAGCGGTTATTGAACTTAAACGTGACTACTAGCGCCATCTACGCCATGACGTTGGCATATATAAGCCGGTTCGCAATACGTTCGCGACACCTATCTCGCACGTCCAAGTGCCGGCGTTCAATGCCACTGTACGAGCTCTGTGCAACTGAGAGAGAAAATGGCGGATCAATGTACAACATTCTTCGTACTTAGCGTTCTTACTTTAGAACTAATGCGGTTACTTTAGACTAATTCAACACAAAGCGTAAATCGATGTAAAATATTACAAGTTAATATCGTAGAGGCAACGATCACTTAGGCAACCACGTATTTCTGAAATGTATTTATTCTTTGCATCCAATATGGCCGCGGTGGGGTGCGCGAGTGGAACGCAGCGCAGTCACGGTCAAGGTCTGTATTAGCCGATGGAAATGAATCTCGTCGCATGTCTGGCTTACTGTTATGTTTATCGGCATTATGCAACAAATTGCACACTGTACAATGCTGGCGTCATGCACTACGTAGTTTAAGTATTATGTCGACAGTATGGTCAACACTAATACGTTGTTAGTTGCATCCTTGAAGAAGCCAGCCTAGCGGCAAGGCATGCGATTTCTGGACCGAGGGTTACGGGCTAGGACTAGGGTTATGACTAACATTGAAAGTAACGGATCAGACTCCTCGTAAAAAGTACCTACCATTCTCCAATACCTTATGTATATATGTCTCTATATGAAGAAGAATTAGACTGTGACGAATATTTTAAAACGTGAACTGGAGAGATATTTCCAGGATGGTAGATACTTTTGGATGTAGCGTTGTTTCGTCAGCTACTGTTGATGTTGACTGTACCTTTGGTTTTTTTTTGCAACGTACAAGGATGAAATATCACATGATATTAACCAACCTATACTATACTTAAACTAGTAACTTAACAATTATTGGGAATAAGTTATCTAAACGAGGTCCTTTAACCTAAGTCCTAGCCTTACCACGACTGCCTTAGAAGTGTCAAACTGACATATTCGCTAACGTCTGCGTACGTAACTTAGTTTCTATGCGTCTCGCTCATACTCGCATATATATATATATGTGTATTAGTGCGAGCGCAAATACCCACACACATAAATACACGCTAGCGAATATCGTCTCGTCACTTGTGTCACTGAGAGATCGGTATCGGATTCTAAATGAATCACCTAAAATAGGGACGTATGTTTAATTGTCATAACACTTTATGCATAAAATTGTTAGTCATAAAAAATCTTTAGTCAGAATTATTCCTGGGCATAACTGGGTTTTAGTCATAAATGAGTTGTCATAATTTTTATAGTCATAAATTTAATTCGCATAAAATTTTAGGTTAGGTTCGTAAACATTTTTGGTAACCGTATTGTGATCTAAACAGAGCTACGATTTTGCAAAAACTCTGCTGGCTGAACTTATTGTACCTTAAGTGTAAACGTCATTTGATCTTGGAAGTGACCACAGTTGCTAATTATTTATTTCCGTATTAATTGAGTAAGTGCGCAGCAGGATGCACGTGCCAAGGAAAACCGTCCACCTGCATCCTAGCTATGCAAGATGACTTTTCCATCTGCCACCGGTTTGAGCATAAACAGCATGCGACACACATCTAAGTATAGAATATGTAATAGACATTGTATTTGCTAAGTCAAGTAAAAAATTAAGAGAATACGTACAGTCAGCATCAAAAGTAGCGGATCAAACATGGTTTCAAAAGTATCTACTTTCTGTTACAACTTAACAAAATGTGGTGGTTCTATATGTAGAACGATTAAGACGGTAAAAGATATACTTTTGAATGTAAATTTTTGAGATTTATATATGTTTGGAAAAGTTATCCGGAATATCAGATACTTTTGGCTACTTTTGGCGCGTTGTTTCATCCGCTACTATTGATGCTGACTGTACAAGTGTACATGGTTGTGCTATAGATGAAGTATAATATCGAGTTACTTCAACTTAGCGAAAAGTTTGCATAAGGATTGTTAAAGAGGCGTATTCTGATTGAAATAACAGGATATGAACTTGATCTGGATTTGTTATGGATATTATCTGTCAATGTCAAAAGTGACAAAACCTGTCTGTTATTACAATCAGAATACGCCCCAATCAAGGTAGCATTGGCGGCTAGGTGAGAGGAAATATTTTCAATGACGCCAAAAAGAGTGTTTTACAATGTTTAAGTTGTTTTTTGTTATTATTGTGTCCTGAATCCTTGTTATTCTGTTCTCCCGACTACGTCCGAAATTCCAGCGGCCTGCAATGAAATGAAATGAAAGCGACTGCCTTCGGACTCTACCCCAAATGAAAACTTATTTGGGTAAGTCGGGATTTCTTACGATATTCTCCGTTGCCAAGAGCACCTGTATAGTTAAGCTTAGGAGTGTAGTTTATGGTAACATCCCGATCTTTATTTTTGGTCAGTTTACAATATATATATATATATATATTTTTAAGTACGGGTAAACTTTTGATCTGTCTTACTTCACGGACCTAAGCGGAATTTCAGTACAAAATAAAAATGTGACCTTTACATACTTACCTTCATGTCATTATCTGTTTAGACGAACAAAGACAAACGGCCCTTGCAAGCAGGTTTCCATACAAAGGCGCTTCACACACAAAAGCTTGCCAATAAGACCAAGAATGCCTTCGGACGAACGCATTACTCATTCAATGTGGGGTATGAAAGGTCACTTGGTTTTTAGTACAATATATAGCAAATGATGTTTCTGAAGAACATGATTGAAGAGACTGGCGGGTAATTTTTTGTGCATACCGTAAAATGCTGCAACTTTGCCATTTAAGCTCAATTTTGCCTATTTCATTTCAATTACGATCTCTCGAATTTGCTTAGTTTTTCCTTGTTTTTTACTATTTGATAGTAATTTTCATTATTCTGGCAACACATATTTCATATTTTTACAATGGTAACTCCATTGTTGCTCCGCCAGTTACGTATCATAAGTCGGCGTGAGAGGCAACATTTTTTTAGTGTCTCGCAACTTTTGAATTTTTATCTACGAAAAAGGTGTTTTTTGAGAAGTGGTAACGTCCCAGGGTAAGTAAAGACTGTCTATTTCCCGTAAGTTTAATATTTTCAAGAAAAGGACATGATTTCAGCATAATAACGTACTAGGCAATATTGGGCAGTGTTTTGGAAACTTGAATGACACAATTTTGCCTGGGTCTAGGGCTGTCACTAGCTGAATTTTATAAATGTACAGAAAAGAGTAAAAATAAGCTTGCCTAAACTGCTTAAATTAGTTTATTTATAACAAGCTTTTTATTAACTTGCAATGTTTGTTTGTTTAAGTCAAATTTTGCAAGTCGATTTTCACCGACTTTCTGTGTGGGTACCTATGTAGATCTGCTGACAATGCAATAATAAACTAACGTTAACAAAAAAAACTTATGGGTATTAAAATGAAAATTATAAAAAAAAACTTATTGCAATCTGTTATTATATTTTTATTGTAGTTACTTGCAATTGTATATTTATCGTATTATAATTATGTTGTATGTTTAGAATCAATTTTCAACCACTTATTAGCGACCAATTGAGGTGTTTGATATACTTATGTAACTTGGGTGACAATGCAATGTTTATGGTACCATCGAGATGGTCTGATGATGGAGACCGAAAATACTTCTAAACTACACATAATAAACCCACTGTGTTTAGGCTCATTTGATTTGTCTTGCAGTTATCTTTCTTATCGAAATCTGGGTTGTCAGGTGTCAGGTCGATTACAATTGGAGTTCAAACGTGATGGGTGATTAGAACTTTACAATGAAATAGAACTTTACACTATAATAATGCACTGAAAATTAGCAAAATAGTGTATCTGCAATGTACTTGTAATTAAAAAAAAAATAAGTTCAAATTATTAAATACTAAAAGAAAAAGAAATCAAACAACAATATATAACATTTGTTTGTTGATTATTTTGTAACTAACAATATAAATAGATTTTTTTTTAAATAATATTTTTTTGGCACAACCCTACAGTGAACGATATTTTTGTATAGAAAGTTTGTGGAACCTGCTACAACTTTACCTATTGCATGTGAAAAAAAAAAGTATTAAGCTTATGGCCATAATTTGACTGTCAGGGACAAGCATAATGTCTCATGCACAAGAGTAAATATTATTGCAAATAGCAACACATTATTTATGGAGATATCCGTCTAGGCAAAGTTACGTCTTAGGCCTACAACTTTGCCTGCCACTTTGATTGCTTGTAAATTGGAAATACAGTATGATTAGGTAATGAGATTTGAGTGTTATCTGGTAAGGCATAGGGTATGTTTTCCGACTAATACTCATGAAACTCATAATGAAAAATAGGTTCACAGATATAAGAAAAAAACGTCAAAATCCAGGCAAAGTTGCAGCGTTTTACGGTACTTAACTCGAGGAACAATACTATAAAGGTGACATTGGAGGAAGAGGGAGATGACCGAACGCGATGATCTTGTGGAACTTTCATAAGGAGTAGAAGAGAAGGTGCTATTATTGTATGTCCTTGTCATGGTTTCACTTTTCATTTCTCCCTACTTCTTTAAAGTCCTTAGTGCCCCCACAAAATGGTAGGCGTGTAATGTTGTTGTTCCCCACCAAAGGTACTTAAGTGGGAAACAGTGAACCCGATTAAATTACGTAGGTTGTTTTTGGAATGTTGTCAGGATTGTTAAAATGTGTTTTTTCTACTCGCCGACTATAATGGTTGAATTATGATTTCGTATACCAAACTGTATAATTGCGTAATTTTCATGTATGGGCTCAACTCAGCTATAATATTCATAAGTAAACGCTGCAGTCAACTATAATGAAATTAACCAATCACGTCGCGCCGCGGTCCATTGGAAAAGACACCAACGCGTGACTATTTCATGATATTCATATCTATATTATGCACGCGTTGATGTCTTTTGTACTATTTAAATACTTACCTATTTTCCTTTAATTATTTAGGTTTTATTGTAGAAACAGTATTATTTTAAATAACTCGTAGCAAAAGTATTGTATAGTGATATAATCAAGCTTTTCAATCTCGTACCTTCATTAGGCCACTCAGCAAGCTTCTAACGTAACCTAACCACAGTAATCGAATGACAAGTTCTCTATTACGTGACGATTGTATAAATACTATTTAATTCGTTGCATTGCGTATGATCTGTCCCTTGCGGGCGTATATGGCAACTCCAGGGTATACTCGTACTTACTTTGAGTTGGGAAAGGTACTTAACGTGTCCAATGCAAAAAGAAAGCTAATAAAACTGTCAAAAAAAACTTTGTAGCCACAGTAAATTTACTGCCAAATTACTAAACATGATTAAAACTTTTAGAACGCCATTTGACTTTGATCCTTATCCTTTCACTGATATGTGTTTAATTTTTTATTACATTACATTATACATTAGATCAAAGGGGATCCTGCCTTTTCGCCGAAAATTGTATTGCCGAATTTCACTTGCCAACCAACTTTTTCGCAGACGTTTCATAATTAGACCCCATAGTTGGGAAATGAAAATTGTGTACTAGGTTGGTTTAGGTTTGGTTGGACTATGTAAAGTTGGGAAATGAAATTCGCCCAAATGAAACTTCTGCGAAAAGTTGGTTGACAAGTGCAATTCGGCAATACAATTTTCGGCGAAAAGGCAGAGAACTAGATCAACGGCCAAAGGTATGACTGCATCGTTTCGAGCGATGGCGCCACAACCTTTGGGTTATACCCGGTAAGATGGCGCTACTTTTTGATATTTTATATATTTAATACATATCAGTGAAACAATAAGGATCAAATATCAAATATCAAACATTTATTCAGCAAATAGGCCACAGGGGCACTTTTACATGTCCATTTTTACAAACAATAAATTAAAAAAAAAACAATTACAAATATCGAATCTATGAAATAATAAATACTTTATTAGAGATGTATACTGTCTCTAAATGTCAAATTACTCAAAAAAAAACTATGATAAAAAAATAAAACCATAAAATACTAAAATTCTTTAGAGATGTATAAGTCTCTACGTGTCAGAGATAAAATATAAAAATATATATTAAATTATCCTTAGAGATGTAGAGGGTCGCCAAGGCTTGAATTCTTATATAAATAATTAAAAGACAAAAAAATTAAAACAGACAAGAACCGAATGAAGTGTCTCACGTTAATGTCACTCAAAAGTAAAGTTACATACTTTAACATAACCTGTACACCGTGTAAGCTTAAACAGACCGGTCTCCACAAACAGCACCCGTTCACGAGTATGACGTGTATCTCAGCCATCGCCTCCCTCAACCTTCATTTCATCAAAATCAAATGGCGTTTTAAAAGTTTTAACATGTGTCTAAAGATGGCAGTAAATTTACTGTAAATTCACCTCTATTTAAAATTCTCTTTAATTGCTATATAAAGACAACTTTATCACTCTCGATGAAAAAAAAATTACTTTTTCTTACTGCATACTTAATTACAAACCTTCGAATTGGCCTGTGAAGCAATGGAAACAGTACCTGCACTCCTCTAAGTACGTAGACGTATTTATTGACGATGGCGAGATAGACAACCTAGCGTATCAATCAGCTGCCTGAAGTAACTAATTGACTATAACTCACGTGTACTATCTTTAACTTTTAAACAATTTACTTGAATGGGATGATTACACTACCAATAAACATTATACAGTGTTGATACAATTTAGAGACCTAATGTACAATGTCTTATCGAGTAACTGATACGTTAACCAATCTAAGTAGGAACATAAGTTTGGTTTGTCAAGAATTAGATTAATATATATTAGTGATAGGTATATTTATGGATTTTTGTAAACCTTGCTATACACAATTTCCACTATGTTCCAAAAGAATCATACTAGGGATTTCGACAGTATTTAAAATCAATTGACGACCGGTTTGGCCTAGTGGGTAGTGACCCTGCCTACGAAGCTGATGGTCCCGGGTTCAAATCCTGGTAAGGGCATGTATTTGTGTGATGAGCATGGATATTTGTTCCTGAGTCATTGGTGTTTTCTATGTATCTAAGTATTTATAGATATTTATATATTATATATATCGTTGTCTAAGTACCCTCAACACAAGCCTTATTGAGCTTACTGTGGGACTTCGTCAATTTGTGTAATAATGTCCTATAATATATATATATATATTTAGTTATTTCACAGCATGCATTTCATTTCATTTCATTTCATGCATAGTGCGAGCAAGAGAGATACTGACAGCAGTTATTTTTATACCCAATTTCTATTTTATAAATCGTGTAGAACTATCAAGAAGGTAACTTGACCGTGATCCGTGATGTCATTTGCTTGTGTTTCATAATTATACATTTCTAAAATTCTATAGTTGCAAATCGATTTGATAGTTAGAAAAAAGAAACAGAGTTGACTAGTAGTCAAATACCCTATTTCATAAACGGAAAAATAAACAAAAGTTATGGATATACTACAACCAATGTGACAAATTGTCTTAACTTCGAGGAGAAGAAAAGACACGACAAATTAACCTAAATCTATGACCCCACTTTTTTAAAATAAAAGTCGACCTTACCCACCTTTACGGTAAAACACTAAACGGTATCAGTAAAACAAGCGCTAGGCCAAGGCCGAATGACATAACGCGTTACGTGTCACCGTTACAACGCTGCCAGTTACATCGGCCAACTTAACCGTTCTATCAGGCGAAAATGGACTTTGTGTTCATACCATAAGAACTTTTACTGTTTACCTCAGTTATCGGGTAATCTTCTTAACATCAACGTTGGATGAAACAATAATATGAGAATATCACTTAAATCAGATACAATAGGCATAGTTAAGGTTGTTGTAGAAGTCATGAGGCCGATTTTGGAGAAAGCCTGCTGCTTTGAAGTATCGTATTGGTGAACAATAGTACATTATGCAACGCGGGGGCAAGTGAAATTTTGGACCCTCGTCGCCGAAGGTTGGAGAGAATTAAAGACTCAAGTTTGCAATATTCTTACCCCCGAAGTTACACAATGTTTTTCATCAGACTTGCTGCGAAAAGAAATTAAATTTTAAGCGACATAATTTTTAAATCGGTTATATATCAAGCATTCGTCCGCCATATTTAATTGTTATTTCTTAACAGGTTTGGCATCGAAGGCATAGATCTATTCGGCATTCAGCCACGATTGAAAATTAGTTAAAAAATATTAAAATGACTATTAAATTAATCAAATTAAATATTTTAAAACATAAACAAAAATATTAAATTATAAACGTCAGTATTTTAAAAGTAAAACTCATTTACGCTACTTGGTTTGTATGAATTAGTGAAAAATTTTAAAAAAAGGGAAGGAGTTTTCTCTAGGGAGTCATAGCTTCTTTTTCACAATCCATAACTCCCGGGGGAATAATATAGGGTTTTGCCCTTCAGTACACCTGCATGAAATAAATTCTTTTTAAAGCAAGTGTGATGAAAAATACAAAGTTTAACGCCGTGGTTTAGAATATCTATTTCTGCTATGAATTTACTTTTTTCCCGGGGAGATGTAAGGTTTATAAAAATGATTGAAACCAGCTAGGTATTCCTATGACTAAAATAGACCTCATATTTCAGTTATCATTAAAAAGCTATGTCTTATAGTTGCTTATTTTCCCTAAATAACCCATTTGGTATACCTAACGAATTAATCGACATTCATGCCAATATCATTTCTTCCTATTCGCAATTCTACACAGTCTGAATTCCTCACAGTAAGTATTCAACCACATTCGTTATTGTGCACAGTTATTATTTGTGTACAGTAGCGATTCAGCCTTTTCGCAATTCTGCACAATCTGAATTCTACACAACGGCATTTCACCACAGTCGCTACTGTGCACAGTCATTATTTGTGTACATTAGCGATTCAGCCTTTTCGCAATTCTGCACAATCTGAATTCTACACAACTGCATTTCACCACAGTCGCTACTGTGCACAGTCATTATTTGTGCACATTAGCGATTCTCCCTGTTCGCAATCTCGCACAATCTTAATTAGTTTAATATTAATTTTAATTTCACTTAAGGATGCACGCGACTGTCTATCTTTATCACTTTTTGACAGTTTGTAACACCTTGTATATTAAACGTGCGGAAGTGGTAAAATAAAAAGTGGCAAATGATTTTTTTAGGGTAATATGTTATAGGGCAGGAGGTATTTTATTCCATAAAAACCTTGATGTGTGAGGTATTAGGAAGGTTTTTAGGTCAGAAAATAATTTGTAATATGATACCCGTCATAAGCCCGCCGTAGGATTTTTTTAGTATGTAATCTCAATAGCATATATCAAATAGTTCACTTTAAATCGGAATCACTTACTATGACTGTCGGAAAACCACGGAACCCTACAACTAAGCATGGCCCGACATGATCTTGACCACTTTCTAGTGGTATGGAACCCTTCATGCACGAGTCTGACTTGTACTTGACTATATTTAAACTTTTGAGATACCATCAAACCCAAAAAATTACAGTTGACTAAATATATCGACTAAAAACGAAAAAATAAACTATTAATGCGATTAAATGATATTGCGTAGAATTAAGATTGTGCGAGATTGCGAACAGGGAGAATCGCTAATGTGCACAAATAATGATTGTGCACAGTAGCGACTGTGGTGAAATGCCGTTGTGTAGAATTCAGATTGTGCAGAATTGCGAAAAGGCTGAATCGCTAATGTGCACAAATAATGACTGTGCACAGTAGCGACTGTGGTGAAATGCCGTTGTGTAGAATTCAGATTGTGCAGAATTGCGAAAAGGCTGAATCGCTACTGTACACAAATAATGACTGTGCACAATAGCGAATGTGGTTAAATACTTACTGTGAGGAATTTAGACTGTGTAGAATTGCGAATAGGAAGAAATGATATTGGCATGAATGTCGATTAATTCTACCTAACCGGCCCGTATATATATAAATATTTTCATATTAAGTAAGTCCCTAGGTGTTTATTATCTTGAAAGTGTATTTTTAAATCTATATATTTCTGGGTAATTAATTATAAAATTACTTATATTACTTTCAACTAGTTCGAGCACAGTTTGTGAAGCAAAAAATGCACTTATATTAAAATGCAACCTGATTAATTCGCAATAGATACTCGTAATGTAACCGTTCTTACCCTACAAGAACACAGTTGCAGACAGGTTCACAAGACTAACGCTAATTTATTTGAGTAAATACTTCCATACCAGTAGAACAATGATGTTCACAAAACACAAGCGGTTCGTTTTGTCACGAGTAATTGTGATCAATTAGAATCTTGGAAGTGGCATGTTCTCATCCGTAACTGTTAATTTACTGTCGTACTGTAAACGAGACGTTACGAGAATCAACCAAGTTCTTGAATTACATTATATAAGTACATGTAAAAAAAGTTCTCGAGATTTTTAGTGATATATCGCCATCTACTATCCACACAAGGTTTATTGAACTTACGGTGGGGGTGGGACTAGGACGATATGTGTAATAATTATCCTATAACATGTTTTTTTAATTAGCGATGTGACACACAGACGGACAGCGGACAGAGTCGTACATAAGAGATCCTTTTTACCGTTCTACAGTTGCTTAACCTACTTAAGCCCTATTTTCCAAAAAAAAAAATGAATATCTACTGGTGAAACCAAAATGTTTGACAACTATGATAACTTGATAAGTACAAATAAAGATATGTAAGAAGAGGTTGTGGCTCATTTTTTTAGTATGAGAAAAGTTATACGTCTTTCCTTTGGACATCATAAAATAAATGGACTTTAAAGCCCAATTCAAACCGCCGGAACCTTATCGACACCTCCTAAGTATATTGATTCAAGTGCAGAATCCTGATTTTAAAGGAGAGCAGTTCAAAGATGGAACGGCACGTAACTTCCTTATTTGTTTATGTAGTTCCATTAAAAATTGGATTTGTTCTTGCAAAAGCTTTTAGATTCGGTGTACATTAAATGGAAATATACGAGTATTTTAGCTAACTCAACAATCACTTGATACGTCAAAATTTTTAAATTTTATCCAGATGAAATAAAATAAAAAAAATTGTTACATTAGATTTTTTTCTGAGTTGACCCCTCTAGTTGTATCAGTATATCGCACTGTATGACCTGACCCTTAAGTATATAAGACCCGATTAACTAATCCGAGTTCTTCCAGAGTTTATATAAGTACAAAATATATAAGTAAACCAGTACCTAAGGCTTTGTCCAAACCGATGGAAAAAATTTACTGCATCGTGATAATTTGCATGACTATATTAAAAGTGAGCCAATTCCACTGCTCTTGAGTGTAAGTTTTCATGTAGATCAAATTTAATTTGTTCCGGTTGTAAAGGAAGGAAAAACAAAGGTGACATATAAATATGGATATCTAATAATAAGCTTAACACTGTTTAGTAAACAGGACATACACCTACAAGATTTTACAACATGAATTTGAAGTACCATGAAGTTCATCAAATGACTTCGACCAACGGCAAATTAATTGACATAAGATATCGACATGTAGGTACCTACGTACATGTCTTACATAAGATAATTATGTTCACGTATGCTTATTATATACTGATCACAAAGTGTAGCCTGCATGCATGAGTAATGATTGTGAATTTGTTGTATGTTTTTGTCCAATAACACATAGACTTACAATTTTGAAACTTATTCCCAGTACATAAAGCTCTAAAACGTCTAAGTATTGTAATATTTGGTTGAACTTAAATGCTGCTCGAGTATAGCATTCAATTATGTCGTCGTCAGCCTCACATTTATGGACCAAGAAGATTTTGAATGTTTTATTTTTATGTCAGCGAAATGATGTCATGTTTTTCTGTAACAGTGACCGTCATCACGAAAACGATGTGAAGTATGACTTAGTATTTAATTTAATGTATTGGATTGGATATATACGCTTCAAAGTTAAGGTATTCAGTGGTAGAATCATGGTTCCATTTTTATCACCTGTCACTATGCCCGTCACTTTCGCGCTTACATACTTGTTAGAACGTGACAGGCATGGTGACAAATGATAAAGAGCCGACCATCTTAGCCATATAGAAGTTCTGGTGTAATAAAGAAACTAACATGATTACATATAATATATGTATGTATCCTGTATAAATTAAATTTGAGCAGTCGTGTAAAAACAGCTCGAATTTTTAGCAATGTTGCCAACTACTAGAGAAGCGTCAAGCGCTGGGACATTTACCTCAATATTTGTGGCCTAAAATCATAACTCCTGGACTAGTCAATTTCGCTTCGCCAGCCCAGGATGATATATAGATAGATAGATAGAATTTTTATTGGTATTAATCATACACTGTCAGTTACATTATAATAATTAATAATAAAATGATGATAAAAATTAGATTAACATATCAATAAATCATTTAAATTCATTTAACTATAAATTAATAATGTCAACAAATTATATAAAGAAATTATACGAGGAAATGCCGCCAGCATCCTTGGTACAATGCCTCAAGGGCCTATTTTAGATATAAGCTAGTTATAGTAATCATCTGTATATATCCATTATGTATATTGTTATTGTCAATAAATACAATTCACATTTATAAAGAAATTAAAAACAATAACAAAAGATATTAATTCAAATTACAATCATAGAAACGACCAAATAGAACGTATATTTTAATATCAAAATGATGTTTAATTTTATCATTCGCGGGTGCATTTCGCTCGTACTTGTTTGAGTTATTGGTACATTGTAGCCAGCGAGACGCAAATGATAACAAATTATATCAAAATGTAAGTTCGAATTGGCCTCCATATCACCACTTGCCCAATATCGTTACGAAAACAATTAAAACGACGCATCTATTTACCTAATTTACCACACCGTTTCACTTCTAAAAATAGCTCAATTAAGACACCAATTAATAGTAATGCAATCAGTTCCTAATCTGCATTCCTAACGAGTTGTATTTAACCATTAGACAACTTGATGCAACTCGATTTAAACAGAAAGAAAAAGTTCTTTGTTTTTCCTAGTTACAGTGGACTTAGGTCATTTTTAAGCTAGCTAGGCATGATTGCAAAACCAACATGACGTTGGTCCATTACTCTGCCAGCTTTATGGAGCCCGCGTCACTGCACAGTTAATTCCTGGAGCCTGCAACTGGACTTGTAACAGATGCGTTTTAGATGAGATAACCGGAGAGACGTGCGTCTGTCACGTTTGATAGATTATATATTAGAAGAAGAGTGTTACCTAGATTAATTAATACGTATGATTTTGACGAGCGATCTTAATTAGTTTTGGTTTATGGTATTATGGTTTATATAGGTAGTTTTTTTTAATACTACGTCAGTGGCAAACAAGCATACGGCCCACCTGATGGTAAGCAGTCTCCGTAGCCTATGTACGCCTGAAACTCCAGAGGAGTTACATGCGCGTTGCCAACCCTAAACCCGCCCCCCCCCCTCGTTGAGCTCTGTTACGTTGCGAGCGTTGAACTTTGTTATGTAAAAAATAATAGAAAGAGACATCGATTTATTTCAGTTACGTACATTACAATAATATAATTAACTAACAACCTGGGGGCCTAGCCAAGATGACAATCGTACAAACGCCTATAGAAAATTAGTAAGTTATTGGCAAAATTTTCTTTTTTGGTACAAGCTTTTGTCGCCGACTGTACTTTTCTTACCACGGGCAACTAATACTCATCGAGACAATTCTAAAAACCCCAAATGTTAGATTGCGTTTTTTCATCACAGAGTTCCAATGGCCACCTCCTGTCTCCATCAGCTCGATGGTACGTTAATATTGCATTGTCACCCGACTTACATAATTATATTAATTATGTATGCAATTTTTTAGCTTAATCAGAGCCCCCAGTGTAAATTTATTCGATAGCGTGACGTGACGTACGCGTTTGCGTGAAGTCTCATTTAATATGGGATTTAGAAACAGCGCGCCAAGCGGGACATTTTGGAAACTCAAAATCCCATACAAAATGAGACTTAAGCCAAACCGTACGTCACGTCACGTTTCGCTATCGAATAAGTTTACACCAGGGGTTCAGGAAGTGGTTGGAAAAAAAGTTAGTTACATACGAATGTCAAGTTAAATAAAAGCTTTTTTTTATACTACGTCGGTGGCAAACAAGCATACGGATGCCTGATGGTAAGCAGTATCCGTAGCCTATGTACACCTGCAACTCCAGAGGAGTTACATGCGCGTTGCCGACCGTAACCCCCTCCCACCCTCGTTGAGCTCTGGCAACCTTACTCACCGGCAGGAACACAACACTATGAGTAGGGTCTAGTGTTATTTGGCTGCGATTTTCTGTAAGGTGGAGGTACTTCCCCAGTTGGGCTCTGCTCTAGATCTGGAATGACATCCGCTGTGCTGTGCCCTACCACACAGAGCGAGATGACATTCACAATGCCCATACCTCTCTTGTGGACGTAGTTTAAGGACATACCCGGGTCCGAAAGCTTGTAATATACTTGTAATAATAATAATAAAAATGTACCGGAATGTCAAATTCAAATGCTACGTTAAGTCACTTGACTATTCCCATACATTATTTAAGTTCCGATTGGTGTTTATTATTAGGAGCAATTCCTAGCTGATAATTTTTTTTAATCTCGAATTTTTGAAGCTATATTTCTGTCGCGCTGCGGTGGGCGGGAGTTTGTGCGTGCGATAAGGACAACTCAAATACTCAAACACTCAAAGGTTAACTGGAAGAAATCCCTTAAAGGGATAAGTTCGCCTTTGTACTGCTTATCCTGTGCCATATTTATATTTTGTCTTTCATACACGCAAAAAACTCAAAAATCGAGGTTCCGCTCTCGACTGTTTCCTCCTCTAAAACGCAACCAATCATTATCCAATTTTGGAAACTGCAAGAGGATGAAAAAATCTATGCCGCTATGTTTTGATTTTTTGAATATTCGTTGTCAAATTTGTATACTGCGTCGTTTTTTGCTGCCAATTCAATTGAGCCGTTTTTGCGATTTACGAGGCGCTGTAAGTTTCTTCAAAATAAAATAATCCAAAAACGCAAAACATAGCGCTATAGATATTGATGAAATTGACCTTATTTGAAAAAAATATTGCTCTAGGTTAAAAATCCAGGGAGGAAACAGCCGAGAGCGTTTGCATGGAAAAATCGCAACTAGGAATTCCTCTTAAGATTAACAGTTTTGAACTTATTAAAGAAAATGGGCGAAAGAGGAATACTAAGGTATATACTTATTCTCGTATGTATTGAGAATAAGCATGCATGTGCCGTACATTTGGTGCTATTTCGGGCTTCACTTGAACCTTATCTATGCCTTCGTGTTGCCGGCCCTGCCGGCTTGATTACTAAGTGGTGTTACATGAATATGTTAAAGGATACAGATACAAATACTCGATGGAGGTGGTTCATATTGTTTTTTTTTAACGTATGAACATCCAAGAAATTAGCAAAAAAATATCACGCATTAAGGCAAACACTGCTCCACATATGCTAATTTAATTCAATTGAAATCATTTTTTTACGAAACATGTCCATAGTGCTAGTATAGAATGTCCGTTTTTCTATTAAGATCAAGTACGTCATAGTAAATGTATGGCGAACTTGGTCTTAGAAATCGGACAGGCTATAAGTATAACCAAAAGTTTACTTAGAACTAATGATAGTATAACTACATATATTTAGCATAGTGAAAAAATCATCAAACATTACCCCGTGAGTAATGCAAAAGGTTCCAGTGCTCCTGGAAGCGACCCTGACATCGATGTGCAATGGTGTTTAGTATGCTGTTTGGACTGCACCGTAGCCTCTGCACTAGGGTTGCCGCTCTTTTGCGCAAAATAGCGGCAAAGCTGTCTGTGTGTGCATCCGCAAACATCTGTGATGCACTACAAACTGGCGGCAGACCCAAACCAAATAATAGATGACTCTGCTGTCACCTCTATTGCTAGTGACGTAAGTTTAAGGCGCCGTGAGTTGAGGTCGCAGCTCGCTAACGCAGCGGCTCACGTAGGCAAACAACATGCGCACGCGAACTGAAGCGATGCGGGTGAATGAATATTTTGATACCTATAGAAGTGTCCTACGTGGGCGATCTCGTTGCGAACGCGAAATTCGGCTCTCATTGGCTAAGAAAACATAGTTGTTATGTTCTTTTTTTTATTGGAATAGGTTTTCTAGCATTGTTATGGTAACTTTGAATTTGGGACAATTTGGGACAATCCGTGTCGAGTTATGCTTTTCTTTTTCGAAAAAAATGTATGGAGCAGGAACAAAAAAGTTTATTTCAAAAACCGCAAATCACACCATAAATTCCACGCAGATGGCTATACTACAAATTATATGTGATATTTCCATCGCGGTGTGTATTTTTTTTAAATCGTTTATTGTTTCTTTGGAAAAGTGGTAAAAACCGAAATTGACATAATAAAGTTTTTTTTTATTGAAATGGGTCTTGCCCATCATTTTTAGGGTTCCGTAGCCAAATGGCATAAAACGGAACCCTTATGGTTTCGCCATGTCCGTCTGTCTGTCTGTCTGTCTGTCTGTCTGTCTGTCTGTCTGTCCGAGGCTTTGCTCCGTGGTCGTTAGTGCTAGAAAGCTGAAATTTGGCATGGATATATAAATCAATAAAGCCGACAAAGTCGTACAATAAAATCTAAAAATTTAATTTTTTTAGGGTACCTCCCCTACACGTAAAGTGGGGGTGAATTTTTTTTTTCGCTTCAACCCTAGAGTGTGGGGTATCGTTGGAAAGGTCTTTCAAAACTAATAGGGGTTTTCAAGAAACATTTTTTGATAAAGTGAATATATTCGGAGATAATCGCTCCGAAAGAAAAAAAAATGTGTCCCCCCCCTCTAACTTTTGAACCATAGGTCCAAAAAATATGAAAAAAATCGTGGAAGTAGAGCTTAAGAAAGACATTAAATGAAAACTATAGCGGACATGATCAGTTTAGCTGTTTTTGAGTTATCGCAAAAAGTTTTCCCTTTATAGTAAAAAGACTTACTTTAATTAGGTACTGATTATGCAAATTTGCCTATTTGTTTAACTCGGGTGAAAGGTACCGTTTCATCCCTTGGTTAACAATTTACTATACTTTAAGCTCCAGTTTAGCTTATTGTGACGGAAGAGTAACTACGGAACCCTACACTGAGCGTGGCCCGATATGCTCTTGGCCGGTTATATTTATTATGATAAACTATGAATTTCAAACGATGTGGCTTAAGAAAGTCGTGTTATGTTTCTTTATAAAAAAAAAGCGGCCAAGTGCGAGTCGGACTCGCCCATGAAGGGTTCCGTACCATTTATGACGTATTAAAAAAAACTACGTACTAGATCTCATTCAAACCAATTTTCGGTGGAAGTTTGCATGGTAATGTATATCATATATTTTTTTTAGATTTTTCATTCTGTTATTTTAGAAGTTACAGGGGGGGGGGGCACAATTTTTTTCACTTTGGAAGTGTCTCTCGCGCAAACTATTCAGTTTAGAAAAAAATGATATTAGAAACCTCAATATCATTTTTAAAGACCTTTCCATAGATACCCCACACGTATGGTTTGATGAAAGATTTTATGAGTTTCAGTTCTAAGTATGGGGAGCCCCCAAAATTTATTGTTTTTTTTTTTCTATTTTTGTATAAAAATCCTAATGCGGTTCATAGAATACATCTACTTACCAAGTTTGAACAGTATAGCTTTTATAGTTTCGGAAAAAAGTGGCGGTGACATAATCGGACAGACAGACGGACATGACGAATCTATAAGGGTTCCGTTTTTTGCCATTTGGCTACGGAACCCTAAAAACGGCACCCGTTTACGGATATATGAAGCTACTTTAAAAATTAATAAACTATATCGAATACTTTTAGTACCTGGCCGGAGTTGCCACAAGGACCAGCATGTATCAGTGGCGGATTTGATTAGTTTATGAGGTAAAGTAGTACCAGTCATGATTTCGGCACGTGAATGTAACAGTAGTAAAAGTAAAAATAAAGTAGTAAAATTGACACGAGTGAACGTACATTTTCGACCGATAGTGTAGTTAGCCTACGACATGCCTTTATAAGTATCTACATGTCACCCTTTGCAACAAGTCTTTAGGCTTTACCACCTGCCCCTTAACAGTAATGTCGCATCCTTCTCATATCATTCACGAGCTTGACGATATTTGGCAATGAGTACAGTTACTTATCGATTCGGCATTGTGCCGTCCGGCGTTTGGAGGTAGAGCGCGTGACCCGAATTCATTGACAAACTCGTGAGAAACAATCGACTAGTTATGTGAACTTATGTGCATATATTTAAGTGGTGGAAAATTCTGTTTTAGCTTACGATAACAACACAAACATTTTCGTCAGGAGTTTTGAGATGAGATGCGGCTTAACATTGCTAGTAATCATTGCCCACCCATTGTATACCTACATAAGTTTACATAATTAACTCAATATAGCTAGGCTGACCGACAATAGATGGACTCGTAAATTAACATCATGGAAAGGACCAAAGGGTACTAGAAAGAGACGTAGACCGATTGCCCGATGGATAGACGACATAGTACAAGTGGCTGGCAAACAGTGGATCAGTGTTGTCACATCTACCAACTTTTTGGTAGATCTACCTATTTTGCCTGCGTTCTATCTATCTACCTCCCTCGGCCTGAAATCTACCTATTTTCAAAATGGTACAATTGTAAGCAATTCTCAATACATATGACGGAACATTACCTAATTTCTGCCGAATTTAGATTCGATTTAATGAAAACTTGCCAAAGGAACAGATTATACAAGCAGATTTATTACCTACAAACAATGGAAATCCTAACTTTTGTTTCAATTTCTTTAATAAACACGTGTACTAACGTCACAATATAAAAAATTAAAAATAATTCAAAACATTTGTACTTCTATTGAGTGATAGATCGACCTATTTTTCATTTTAAACTCCACCCATTTTTACCTATTTTTGCACCCTGTTCTACCATTTCGCCAAAATTGTATGTGACAACACTGCAGTGGATGAATACGGTGAGCAATCGGGAAACTTGGAAATCACTAGAGGAGGCCTTCACCTTCGGGTAGCGAGGCGTTCTTACTTAAAAATAATGTTTATAAATATATTATAAATCTTAATGTAAGCTTTCTTAAAATCCAGTCAGTAATTTATAAACTTCCTTAAGTCACATTACGAATGAAGAAGTACTACGTAGAATGAGGAAGAAACCAGAAATACTCAACATCATTAAGAAAAGAAAAACAGCCTATCTGGGTCACATCTATAGAAATAATAAATACGACTTATTACAGACAATCATCGAGGGAAAGTATGAGGGAAAAAGAGGGAGAGGTAGACCTAGAAATAAATGGATAAATAACATTAAAGACTGGACGCATACAAAAGACGCAGCCACCCTCAAGAGATTGGCAAAGACCAGAGAGCTGAATGCCATGCTGACCGCCGACGCCCATTAGACTGGGCATGGCACCAGAAGAAGAAGAAGAATTTATAAACTTAAAATTGTGTTGTTATATTTGTAATGTTTTAGTAAGAAATATAAGGCTTTAGAGTCAAACCCAGATAAGTTGGCAACGATTTTCATAGCTGAGACGGTGCAAGTGTTATTTTGCACGTCAAACTTCTATGAAATTATGACGTTTACTTGACACTTGCACCGTCTGGGCTTTCAAAATCACTCTTGCTGTATTTCTTTGAGAAATCAATGTGAGAAATGTTGGCAAAAACTTGAGTTAACTTTGCCCGTCATCAAAATTGTGGGTTAAATGATGATTATAAAATTTCCTTTCAAATAAAACCATACAAATTGCCAAGCAATACGTCTGTGGAATGCTCTCCCTCTGCCTATTAGACAAGCTCAGAGCAAGCTTACATTCAAAAGCGCGTTGCGTAATCACTTATTTGAAGATTTTTTTTTCATTTTTTTTTCGAAAAAGCCGGGTCAAGTTGGCTCCTGTCATAGTATTGAGTACTGTATCATAATTTCTAGATGAAAGGGCAAGTGTGCTCCAAATACCAGCATTATCATTGATTGGCGTCAGACTGTCGTCTAACTGAAAGAATACATGAATTTAGAGGAGTGACAATAGACGGCTCAAGGTTTCAGCAACACGTGCCTAGGCACGGGTTTCCTAGGCGTCGGAGCCACGTGACCGGGGCCGGGTGCCCATTGCACCACGAGCTCTGGAGGCCAATTCAAACTTACATTGTGACATCAAAATGATATCTAAATGATGTCAGTCACCAATGCTACTCGCTCGCTCCAATACAATACAATATATGTACGATACGAGTACGAGTAATTTAGATACGAATATCATTTTGATGTCACAATGTAGGTAATTTTGTGTTCCTGCCGGTGAGTAAGGTTGCCAGAGCTCAACGAAGGTATTGAGTGTTAGGTTCGGAAACGCGCATGTGACTCCTTTGGAGTTGCGCGCGCCCATAGGCTACGGAGACTGCTTACCATCAGGCGGGCCGTATCTTGATTGCCACCGACGTAGTATAAAATAAAAAGTTTGAATTGTCCTCCTGGAAGCGAACCTGGCCGCGAGACCGTCCACCTCAGCGTACCGTAACCCCATTATTCCAATGAAATGCAACTCCAGGCCACTGATTATAGAACATTTCGTAAGATTTATTCTGTAGAACATTACTGTACTGAGGTAAAAGCACCTATAGAGTGTCATAAATCTGGCGGAGTTAACTCATTTTACCACTTTGGAAGCGTCTCTCGCGCAAACTATTCAGTTTAGAAAAAAATGATATTAAAAACCTCAATATCATTTTTGAAGACCTATATACCATAAATACTCCTCACGTATGGGTTTGATGAATAAAAATTTAAGTTTAGTTCTAAGTATGGGGAACCCTCAAAATTTATTGTTGTTTTTTTCTATTTTTGTGTGTGAAAATCTTAATGGGTTTCACAGAATACATCCACTTACCAAGTTTCAGCAGTATAGTTCTTATAGTTTCGAAAAAAAGTGGCTGTGACATACGGACGGACAGACAGACAGACAGACATGACGAATCCATAAGGGTTCCGTTTTTTGCCATTTGGCTTCGGAACCCTAAAAAGTAGAGTGTTTAACTCGGGTGAAACTGCGTTCGAAAGCCAATCTACCTCAACAGAAATGGGTGCCTTTCATAATAAATAAATAATAATAATAAAAAATAAATATTATAGGACATTATTACACAAATTGACTAAGTCCCACAGTAAGCTCAATAAGACTTGTGTTGAGAGTACTTAGACAACGACATATATAATATATAAATATTTATAAATACTTAAATACATAGAAAACACCCATGACTCAGGAACAAATATCCATGCTCATCACACGAATACATGCCCTTACCAGGATTTGAACCCGGGACCATCAGCTTCGTAGGCAGGGTCACTGCCCACTAGGCCAAGCCGGTCGTTTCATCCCTTGGTTAACAATCTACTAGTGTCTGTTGCCATTATATCTATATTAATGGAAATATAGGACATCAGGATATGTCTGTATGATCACTTACTTTCATGTCAAAAAACTTTTAGGCCCTTATTTACAAGACTAGACTCGACGGTCGCGCTTAGATATTCTTCAAAATATGAAGTCATTTTTTGCCACTTCATATATTAAGTACTTCTATTATAAGTGTTTTTACCTTGTTGAAAAATATTTCGCCACCAAAACGTGTACATTCGTAATCTTAAACTGAAGGGCTGATTTAAAATACAAGCATATCTGCTTCATATTTATCTGGGGCATGTTTTAACTTCTAGATTAGCTATTAATGAAGTCTAACTGTACTTTATTACCCGATTGCCAAAGGGAGGAGCGTAATGTTTTTTGAGTGTATGTATGTATGTCTGTTTCTTTGTGGCCTCCTGTAGCCTAAACGGCTTGATGGATTTTGATGTATGAGGTATCGTTAGATTCGTCTTGATCACAGGAGTGTCATCGAGTTTTTTGGGGGTAACTAAAAAGTTATAAAAAAAAATATTATAAAAAAACAAAAAACCCTGTGTGTTGATGATGTTGATGGTAAGTATCGCAGGTGGGGACCAACAACCAAAATGACTATAAGTAACCCTCTGTTGGTCCCCGCCTGCGATACTTACCATCAAAAACAATATTCTTGTGGGGCTTTTTTCCTCTTTTTTATTATGCAGTCAGGTTTTCTGTTTTTTTTTTTTATATTTTTTTTTTATAACTTTTACTTACTGTACAAATATCTAATTTGTTAATCTTCATTATTTAAGGGAACATATATATAACGTACGTTGTTAATTTTAGAGTAAGATACGAGCGCTATAGTTTCTACTAATATTTGCAGCTATCAAGCAAAACGTAACCCGAAGGTCAAGCAAAACGTAACCCGAAGGTCAAGCAAAACGTAGCCCAAAGGTCAAGCAAAATGTAACCGAAAGGTCAAGCAAAACGTAACCCGAAGGTCAAGCAAAATGTAACCCAAAGGTCAAGCAAAACGTAACTCGAAGGTCAAGCAAAATGTAACCCAAAGGTCAAGCAAAACGTAACCCGAAGTTCAAGCAAAATGTAACCCAAAGGTCAAGCAAAACGTAGCCCAAAGGTCAAGCAAAAGTTATTATGATAATACCTGGGGGACGGCTGCCCCCGCCAAGACGAGCAAAGCGAAGCGCAAGGGCACTACCTACCTTTTCTCGAAGTGTTTTTTTTTTATCCCCTGTAACTTAGGTTTGGATTACACCAGATAAACAAAATTCTCGGGATATAATGTCAATAGTGGATTTATTAAGCATAAAAAATTTCAATTGCATAGCTCTCATTCTTTACATTTTATCTAAAAAAAAACTAATTCGTCACTGACTCACTCATTCACTGATGATCATCAAAACCCTTAGGGTAATTCCTGAAGTCCTAGGAAGCTGTAATTTGGTATGTAGGATAGTATTAGTACATAAACAATAAAAAAAAATCAAAAACTTATAATTTTTAGCCCCTAAGAGCGTGAAAAATAGGGAATCGATAACCGTAAAAATAAAATTTATTCACTATTCATTATTTTTTATTGTACAATACATCTTATAGTAACGAAACGGCCAAGCCACATATTTTGCCTAAGGTGTAGAGTTTGTAAAGTAAGGGCTTGTAGAGCTAGAAGCTTGGCTCTACAAGAGATCTCATAACTTTTTGACGCAAATAGTATTTTCTACGAATTGTAGACTTGGAATGCAAGTGACGGCTAACTAAGGAAGGCATCACTATGTTTTTATGTTCTCATATAGGTAATCAAACCAGTAATTAAGTAGCAATTTGCTTCAACAAAATTCTCTACAGAAGTTAGAGGGGTTAGTCACTTTTTTAAATACTTTGGGCGAAAATTTCTGTTAATATGTTGAGATTAGGCAACTGAAACAAATACGTGTCTGTTATTTTAGACTACTCTCTAACATAGGTATATTAAAATAAATCAAATCGGAGTCGGATAGTTTCTTTGAAGAGTGTGAATAATTTAACTATCACGTGTCATACTGTGTGATCAGCAGCCGTATTCGACGCGACAGATCAAAAAATCGTGACACTTACAGCATGATAACCATATCGCATAGCACAAGTAATATAATCATGGTGGGTACGAACGGTTACATGTTATAAGTGAGCAGATTTCTTAACCTTTACGATATGTTGTTGTAATGACAGCTAAGTAATTTGCTCTGGCCAGCTATTATGCATGGTAAACTTTATTGACGGTACTCAGTTTTAGTTGAGAACAAGTGCCGAAGGTTTATTGCACGACATTGTACACAACAACCAATATGTAACGGAATTTTTGTTTGAAAACGGAAAGTTTCATTTCACGGTATTCCTTTATAAAAAGAGTGCAACAAAAATCCCAAAACAATAACAATACTTTCGCTTCGGCTGCACTTTCTATTTCTAAGGACATGATTTATTATCCTGTAGTTTAGTCATAAACTGATATAGTTTCGAGAATAGACAATATAAATGTTTATTAAAAGCTTCACAAGTTAAGGTACGGGCTTACAATTTCAATGCCATTTGGGAGCAACCATAAAGGGGTTGGACATTTTAAAACAATGGAAAATATAGGTCGCAATTTAGCGCAAACTCACAATGTGTGTTCACAAAAATATTTTGTTTATAAATTACGTGTGTCTGACATCATCTGTTAAGTTTTGAATTATTTATATTGGATAAATAAAACATCAGCAGGATCAGCGCTACAAAACGTGACAAAGGATAGCAATGAAAACTATTTATTTACCGTTAAATCACCTACAGTCCGATAGTAAGTACAGCCAGCTTTCAGTTCAGTTCAAATATACTTTATTCATGTAGACCTAGCAACAAGCACTTATGAATAGTAAGACAGTATTACATTTCCTTGGATTTCACGGGCCTATAAATCCCGGTCTTTTGATAGGCTTGCGTGGGGATATAGATCCAACACGTAGAGGCCTCTTGGAGAGCTTTAATGTCATGTAGAACGCCTGCTGGAACCCGTTCACGGGCGCAACAATAGACACCCATGAACCGGTCGCAACAGGCATTGGGACAGGATTGTAGTAAAGTGAACAGTATAACGGTCTATGGATTGAAGTTTGGGAGGACAATGAAACTGGGTTATTGCAAAGACGTCCGGACACCTGCCATAACAATGTTTTCACTAGTTATCGAGGCAGGCGGTGACTCGCCGCCCACTAGATGGGCCCCTGAAAATGCCGTCGTGAAGATGACCAGGAGCAACACCGGTGTGAGCGGCTCAGGGGTGTCGAGAGGTGTACGCCGCTTTCTACCCAATGGCTGATAACATCCACTGCGCCAACTCGCGTCTTATGCAAGGTTTCACTTCCACCCCTGGAGCATTTAGCTCTAACGACTCCTCTCTGGACGGTCAATGAAGGCAAGCCACAGCTGAGAGTCCTGAGGGTCCCCTTGGGGTCCACTCCGACCGACGAAGACACGCCGGAGACGGAGACCCTGACCGACTCTCGGGAGTACTCGGGTCCGTGGGGTCATTACTCCCCAACAGCTCGCCACAAGCTGCCCTGCGGTTACATATTATTATCTTAAGCTAATTATCAGAATTTATTGATGTAAATATTATTCCATATGCCATATATAATATAATTCATAGATCAAATTTAATACTAAGAATTTCACAAAATATCGTCAAACAAGAAAAAAAACAATTGTATAAAAAATACTAGTCTAGAATGTTTCTAGAATAAATTCTAAATGTCATACAAATAAAATAAAAAATAAAACAACAAAGGAAGTACATGCATTGGAATATCCATTTCATCATCATTATTCAAATATAGGAAATAATTAATCATTTCGAATCACAATTAATCCCACGTTCAGCCAGCATCAATAGTATCGTATAAAACAACGCACTAAAAGTATATGCCATCCTGGAATACTTTTCCAACTGGAGGTATACAATGGGGGCACAGTTCGTGTTCAATAATACATGTCTCAGTCGAATTATTGTACATATAGACATATCTCTTTTGGAGAATACAGCCTTTCAACGCGTAATCTGATTCGCTACTTTTGATGCTGACTGTACTACGTATAATGGTCTACAAATTTGTTACTTAAATTAAGTACAGTATGAATACCATGTTATTTTTGATTTTTCCTGGGTTTCCCCCTCGGATTTATGAAAATATTGACAGCTAGCTAGAAAGCTACAGTCAGACCAAGCTAAGTTGGCAGCGATTTTGACAGCACAGATTGTACAAGTGTCTTTTATGAAATTATGACGTTTACTTGCACAGGTTGGGCTATCAAAAACGCTGGCTATGAACCGCGTTATTCAAAGATTTTGGACTACAAGCGGGTGGTTTTTCAGTAGATGCCTTTTTTATAATTGAAGTAAATAGGTATTCAGTGTATGAGATTTATGCATATTATCTAGTCAGCCTTTAGCGTGCGCACGATGTCCGAACAATTATATTACACCGAGCCTTACGAGGGTGTACCTTTCATGGAGCATACCAATAATTTTATTGAAGGTCACAATGCAAATTTATAAAGCATTGTTTACGAATTATTTGTACTGACCTTGACCCAAAAATGCTGTTGTCATGATTATAATAAATGATTGGCTTGACACCCAAATACAATCTACGTCTAAAGTGGCTAGAGGTTTGTAATAGAAACAAATTCAAAGTTAAATCATTTATTTTCATAATAATAAAAATAAAATATAAAGTTAAGGTTTAATGTCTATCGTTCTCCAATTCTTCTTCAATTGCTCAAAGGTTAACTGGAAGAGATACCTGAAAGGTATAAGTTCGCCTTTGTACAAATTATATGTGTTCTTTCCTGTTTAAGTATTTATTTACAATAACAATATACATAATGGATATATACAGATGATTTCTATAACTGGCTTATATCTAAAATAGGCCCTTGAGACATTGTACCAAGGATGCTGGTGGCATTTCCTCGTTGTATCGCAATACTGATACGTTGTGCGAGGAAGCCGCCAGCTCTTCGGTCACCAGTTACGTCAACCAGACGTTTCGCGATTTCTCCAAAATACTTGTGCGCGCTGGGACCCCATGGACCTAGAGTTTCAACGCCAAATGGTACAAAATGGTACTCTCTACCGCTGGTAGCTTTCTTACGTTTATATTTAATACATTTAGAGTTACGTAGGGGTCAAAAGTGGCTCCAACTTATTCGTATAATATAATATAACACAAGGCCGCTTCGTCGCCAGTTTTATTCTTTTAAACTTGGCTTGACACGCTACCGCGTGTCTAGATTATATCTCGTACACTCTAGTTTTCGTTTCGCTTATAGAAGTTTTACATACATAACTTTTATACATAGCTTTATTACTTTTTAGGTATTTATGTTATAATATGTATGTAATTAAAAATGAGAGCGTAACTTTGATTGTATGGCAACTGTTTTTTGGCGGCAGTTTCATGTGATTCTTAAAACCAGTTTTCGAAAACAGCTCTTCTTACATACCTACTCTAAATTTCATTCATAAAACATGTTTTTTTTTCGTAATACTAAACTGATGTACATATCTATTCTGTATTTTAATAGGTAGCATTATGGTAAATGTATAAATGTCCGACGCGTAAATTTTTTGTCACGACTTTGTGTTTGTGTCTCTGTTTTCCTTGAGTGATACTGATAAAATAAGCCAGAAAACGCCGCAGCGCCGTGTAGGTACTTACTTTGTAAGTTGGCCAAAGAGAAATGACCGACGTTGACCATTTTAGCGTCTCTTGCGTCATTATATGATACTCACCCACTTTTGAATTCAAAGATTGTTAGCAAACGAGTGTCCAAAAAAAGGGCGAAATAATTATATTGAAACTTTATTTACTTATGTCGACGACCGGTTTGGCCTAGTGGGTAGTGACCCTGCCTACGAAGCTGATGGTCCCGGGTTCAAATCCTGGTAAGGGCATGTATTTGTGTGATGAGCATGGATATTTGTTACTGAGTCATGGGTGTTTTCTATGTATTTATAAATATTTATATATTATATATATCGTTGTCTAAGTACCCTCAACACAAGCCTTATTGAGCTTACTGTGGGACTTAGACAATTTGTGTAATAATGTCCTATAATAAAATAAAAAAAAAGAGCCATTATGTGTAATATTCATCGGTGCAAATTATATTTCTTCAACTATATGTGCTATGCTAATTCAAAGAAAATGGGTGGCTTACCGGTGACACTACGGGTTCTGACTTTCTCAGCTTACAGACGCCTCTGCCGGTGGCGTGTTCCTTGCTATTTCTTCCGTAATTTCGGGATACACTTTATTTACTTGTGCTGTTTCTTGTAAAATATGGAGTGTGGAATTAAGAGGAGTAACATCTCTTATGGTAGAACTGTTGCAAAAGTGTCCAGCTGTCAGCTATAAATAATAGTTCCAAATCTCTCCAGAGTAGCGCTAGAGTAGCTAAGAACCTAGGCGCTATTGACGGAGTGAAGTGCGCTGTCTATGATTTGATTTTTTTGTTTAAGTATTCTAGGTATTGTAGCGCCACCTATTTAAGGTTTTTTGATGACACTTTTTGGTACATGGAGATTTATTTCCTTACCTCCACCTTCCGTATTGTAAAAGATTCGAGGTGACACTAAGGCTTTTTGGCAGTTTAATTTATATGGATACTTTTTGCCACCGGCTTAGTACCCGCGCCATTTAAAATGAGTTAGCATAGCTTCTGTACAAAGGTTGCATATTAAACACGGCCCACTATGGAAAGGGCTTATACTGTTACTCTACACAAACAAACATACTTGTTTGTTAATAAAACTTAAGAAGTAACTCGTGAGATGCAAGGACGTAACCTTGGTCATATAATATGTGACAAAAGTTAATAATCAATTTGTGACGTTTTCAACCAAAAGGTTATAATTTCACGGCGCTAATGCATCAACTATAGTAGTGCACCTTTATTTTGAAAACATCGCATGTATTTAGCCAATAATTACGTACGCACTTATTCATAAACTGGCTACAAGGCTCAATAATCGTTTGTCTTAGTCCGTCATTTTGACTTAAGTATATATGTATTGGAGAAAAGGGGTAAATTGTAAATTAACTAAGTGCATTTATTAATGAAAGGGGGAGGGGGTTAGTCCGTCCTAAGTAAATTCTGCACCGACTTAAATAAAACAAGGTGATAAATAAATAAATATTATGGGACATTATTACACAAATTGACTAAGTCCCACAGTAAGCTCAATAAGGCTTGTGTTGAGGGTACTTAGACAATGATATACATAATATATAAATATTTATAAATACTTAAATACATAGAAAACACCCATGACTCAGGAACAAATATCCATGCTCATCACATGAATAAATGCCCTTACCAGGATTTAAACCCGGGACCATCGGCTTCGTAGGCAGGGTCACTACCCACTAGGCCAAACTGGTCGTCATAAAGGTGAGGGAGTGTCATTGATATTTTACATTAATAATGACAGTATGAGACGTCCCATGCAGAGTTAGCTTGGTCGGACTCTAGGTATTATTGGAGGCATATGTGTGGCGCATTAGTAATTCTATATTATAACACATTATATATTATATATATATATATATATACCTTTAAACGAGCAATTCTCGTACATATATATATTTCGGGGATCTCGGAAACGGCTCTAACGATTTCGATGAATTTGTTATATGGGGATTTCCGGGGGCGAAAAATCGACCTAGCTAGATCTTATCTCTGGGAAACCACGCATTTTTGAATTTCAATATGTTTTCCGAGCAAAGCTCGGTCTCCCAGATATTTATAACACATATATGACATCTATATACCTATACGTAGGTTGTATACCTATAAGTAGTAACGGTTTGTTTATATTTTTGTGCAGCTCTTTTTTGTCACTTGCAATATATTTATTCGACACATAAACTAGAGTTTTAACTACGAGTATCAGACTCCAGTAACTCTGCTAAATACCCGAATTCTTTTAATAGGTATTCCAAGGTTATTTCAGTCAGTATAGGATGTAAATATCCTATCATCCATTGTTTAATGCTTAAATGCTTTCTTCAACTGCTAAATGCCAATTCATTATAAATACAAAACTGTGTCAGACGACTGTATCTGTTTTAAAAAAGAACTTACGTATGAGACACATCAGCAACTCCATTAGTTATTATTATTGTAAAAAACAATTCAGGCTTTGTTCCATATTCAAAAACCGTGTTTTGCGCGAACGCGTCCAAGTTCAACAGCCACGGCGCCCGCGCAGCCGCGGTGGAGGAAGGATGAAGCCGACCCACTTGTGGTTCCCTGACCTCCGCGGCATCGGCAGCCTAGCATAGCGCTCCCCCTCCCTCTCGCACACCAGCGGACCTGGGTTTCCTCCTCTCGCTCACTCCCGGAATATTTTCGCACTAACACAAGTGCGTTCGGAAAATGGCGCAGAACCATCGAGGCGAACTCGCGTCGCGAGCCGTGTGACAATGAGGTTTTTAAGGGTAAAGCTTTACCGTTATTTTCTTAGATAATCAACTATTGTTTTAGCTATCTTGTCTCGTACGAATATTAAACGAATTTAGATAAAAGCTAAATGATATCCGTTTTACGAAACTTGCCTAAATAGATACTCGTCCATTGCAGACCTAGAAAATAAATTAGTAATAAGCATTTTATTGAACTCCTATATTAAGTACAAACAATAATAATTATGATATAAAATACTCATATTTAATGACGCGATTTCGCATAATACGTGTTATGAGATAAAAATCTAAGCCAAAGTCGTGTCATAAAAAAATGTCGCCCGCCAACGGGACGTTATCTCAAAAGAATATCTTTGCCATGTAGGGAAGGACACGAATGTGCTGAATTTCATTTTCTAAAGCCCGATTACACGAGGTGACGCAAGCCGGAGGTCGTGTAGCGGCGACACGGGCCACGAAATCGAAAGGCGTTCCAAACTGAAATCGAAGGGAGCGATCCCGTTATCCTGGCGGACTGTTGCAGAGATGGAAAGCTCCCGTTAGCTGTCATCATGCACTGACTCACGGGCTGTCCCGGCCGCCTTCCGATCCAGAAACTTTCTGCCGTCGTTCAGTAATATGTAGAAATAAGTACCAAAACTTAGAGTGGTCATTTTTCCGTACAAATGTTCTCGACATTTTCCTGTCTAGATTTAGGTGATTTTTTACTTATATACACGCCATAGATTATCAATATGCTCATTATAGTGTAATTTACTTTGATTGTAGAAAATACCTACATCCTTAACTCAGGAACATATATTTGTATTAAACACACGCCTGACGAGGCCAGGAGGCCGTGAAATTACATGTCAGTACTCTATGTAACGTCACATGTCCCCTGTCCTGTCAAGCGGCGAGTCCAGCGCAGCGCGGCGCCTGCGCCGCCACCGGCCCACTTAGCTGTAACGGTACCAGCAAGTCCTGAGACTTTTGAGTTCATACCTCGGAGCGCTCGCTCCTAAACCAGTAAATAGCTTAACTCCGATAACGCGAAGTTCTTACGGATGTGAAGGTCACACTTACACGCTAGGAGGCGAGTGCCTGCGAAGCGATGGGGACAGTCCTGGGAAAAACAACACCGTTTTTTCGCTAATTAACCTGTTACGGATATATATATAAATGGGGTTTTATTGCCCTTTATTTTTGAGAAATAAGTGTTGAGAAGTAAGTTTGTACAAGAGTTTAGTGCATTCAACTTAACCTTAAAATAACTTCTATTGATTAGCGTACTTTAAGATTTGGCGCCCTGGCCTAAACGTTCGCCGCCCCATCATAGCCGCCTAATGTAACCGAGACTCACAGTCAGCCACGCCAGGTTAGGCCTATAAATACGCCAATGTCAATACTAAAACGAGGTTATAATTGTTATAAATCCACAAATTATAATTGGTCAGGAACCAAACAAAAGTCTATTATAGTCTGTGGTTTTTTATTCTTTCGATTTTGGATTTGGTATAAGTATCTGTCGGCGGCCGATCGTAAGATCAGGCAAATCGTAATGTTCCTATCTATTGTTTTGACACTTTCGACGGTAGTCACATTAATCCAATAAATAGGCAGGATAGGTTATTGTTAGGTGGCTTCAGATGCCCTAAGAACAAACTGTCCATTATCAGAAGCCCCGCTAGACAAAAAAAATCAAGTTTCACGATATGTCAAAGTATTCCACGATCTGCCTGATCTTACGATTGGCCGCCGATATATCTAATAACATGTTTTTTAAACGGTTGGCGCGTTTACGTACATTTAAAATATCTTGTAAGGTGGAGTTCTCAAACATCTTTACAAGCCAACGTTCCAAAAATATATTTGTATACACGACTTTACTATCCACTCACGTTTACGTCTTCTTAGAGGCGTATAAGTACTTTGTGCAACGAGGGGTGTAAGTGAAATTTTGGAAACGAGGGTGAATGGAATTAAAGACCCGAGTTTGCAATATTCTTACCCCCTGAGTTAGACACAATGTTCATCACACTTGCGAAGAAAAACTAGTTCTTAAATACGGTGACATTTCGCACATTCGTCCGCCATATTGTAATTTCTTGACATGTTAGGCATCGAAGGCACATGCCTATTCGCCATTCAGCCATGGTTGAAAATTATGTAAAAATATTTTAAAAGGCTATTAAATTAATCAAATTAAATATTTTTATACATAAACAAAAATATTAAATTATAAACGTCAGTATTTTAAAAGTAAAATTCATTTACGCTACTTGGTTTGTATGTGTTAGTGACGTAATTTAAAAAAGCTTTAACTCCATAGGGAGTTATAGCTTTTTCTCATAATCTATAACTCCCAAGTGAACAATATAGGCCTTCTATCTTTTTCGAGCTAGTGTGGTGAAAATATATTTTGGAATGTTAACTTGTATTGTAGTTCGGGCGATTTTCCGCAACTCGACGACTGGCGCCTATTTTGCGTGACAAGGGGGGGTGGAGGGTTGGCTACTCTTGCCAGCCCAACTCCTCGAGGAATCCTATCAAACCTTTGATGTTGAGTAGGACCTCAGGGAGGTCTCTCGGGGATCCGAGATGTTTTGCCCTGTATGGGGCCACTCCGCTGCATTCCAGCACCACGTGAGAGGCTGTTTCCTCTGTCTCCATGCATCCTCGGCATAAGGGACTGTCTGTGACACCTGTTATGAAAAGATGTTTGTTAAATAGTCCATGACCTGTTATGACACTGGTTACCATACTCAGTCGGACCTTCCCTAGTTGAAGGAGCGCCCTTGTGAGCTTTCCGTTGATGCCAGGCATGGCTTCTTTTGCCTGTCTGCATCCAGTCTGATTCAGCCAGTGTTCTGTGTGTAGTTTCCCTGTACGTGCCAGCAGCATTGAGCATGTTAACTTGTAAATACGTTAAAGTAATCGACAAAAATATATTTTTCTAACCACAGTATGACGCCTGCAAAAAAAACATTAGCTACAATTCTGAAATAACGAATACTGCGCATTGACTTGTGTAGGCTTTACAAATAATTTTAAAAAACTAATTTAAAAATCTAAAGAACTTGTAGGGTAAGTGTGGGTATTACTGCGGATGTAGGTATTACTGCGGATTTTTTTAGTTATATTATAAATAAATAATAAATAAGTTTTTATAGTAAAAAAATGGAATTTATATTTCAAAGCTCGAAGAATATTTTTAAATCTTTCTAAATTCTAAATTTTTCTTTGACACGCTAAACAATTATTTAATATATTTTTAATTATTAAAAAATCACAGGTCATCAAGAGGTAAAATGGAGCCCGATTCGACAGTTTCCGGATGCAAAGAGGTTATCTTCAATGATCTATATTATGTTAATAAACGTTTTATTACGGTATTTTATTAAAATTTACAGTTCGGTAACATTATTTTGTTATGAACAAAGAAAAAAATCAACAAAATGTGTTTTCAACTTCTGTATTCAATCGCCGTTTTTCAATGTAGTATACAAACTCTTCGATTGTCATTAGTATTTCACTCTTAAATACGACAACAAAAGAAAAAAAACATATAAGTTAATAAGAAAACTCAAACATAATAGAAGAGTTTATATACATACTACACTGAGAAACAGCGATTCAGTATAGAACTTGACCACACATTTTGCTGATTTTTGGTAGGAAGTACCGCCTGGAAAATTTTGATATTTCGGCAAGTAGTAGGCCAATGTATGGTCTATAACTAGAAAAAAAATTAGAGGTGTCACTACTTCACAGCCACATTAAAAAAAGTTTTATTTTTTTATCTTTTTTTTTAATGACAACTGTTATTCTTTTTTTGAGTGTCGATGCATATCTAGCTAAAAATCTTCATTTTAAAATTTTAAGCAAATCGCTTGAATACATCCCGAATTAGAATACATTAAAGAAAAAACTTCAAAAAACAATAAGTAAAAAACTGTCACTAGTAGGATGTTGATACTCGTACATTAGCATAAATATCCTTTACCGTAAGAGGTACTCACAAAAAAAAACCCTGAGTCAAATTGATTTAAGGGCCGACTTACTATGGGAACCCGACTATGGCCAACCATTACCTTACCTTTTGTAGCCAACCATTTAACTTGCTCTCAGTTCACTAGATGACCCTAGTAGTTCTTTTTTGTGGAGTTACGTCCTTTTGCATTTGCGTTTTGCGTTAAGAATTCACAGACGTTCACTTCGTTACGGTAGTTTTTTACCCAACAAATTATTGTCAATGTGTCATTTCAGATGGCGTTTAATTTAATATGTGACCCAATTTCATAGATTATAAAATAAGATTAGTATTTGACGTTAGGTACCAAGACATTAAAAGTTATATAAATCTTTGGTAATTGGTACCAGGCCTTTTAGACCCCGCAGTAATACACGCATATAGACATTTTTTTTTAAATTAAATTGTGTGATAAATTAAATTAAAGAAATTATTAATGTATCACACTGTTGATTTTTTAAAATTTCAAATAGTACAACTTAGATCTTAAAAAAACTTATCGGTATCTTGAAATAAATTCTAGAAAAACACTGTCAAAGAGAGGCCTTAAATAAAAACCACAATAATACCCACACTCACCCTATTGCTTGCCCCGAGTTCTAAAATCCTTCTCGATAATAATGTGAAACTAAAATGTTAGAAAAAAATAATGATGAAACGGTTATTTAAACTTTGATTACATTGCCATCTATGTGAACACTGTGACACCACGAGGAGAAGTGGGTACGAGTGTGGGCAAATATACATGAATCACTGCCTCAGTAAATATGATTCAAGTATTGGAATTTTCCGCAAGAGGGCGTTCATAGTTAAAGTTAATGTAGGTTTTTTCCTCAACTTCTAGTAGGTATGAATATACGAGTAAGCGGCTGACAATTTAATAATATATTCTTGATTGCTTTCGGTGAGGATTATTTGTTTATCGATAACCAGTAATACAAGTGAAACATAATAATATCCGTTATCAACCACCGGAAAGATTGTAGATAGGTACACCAATAGTTTCCAAATTGTTGGAAACTTTCTCAAAAATTTCAGGAAAACTTCTATTTCTGTACAAAAATATGACTACGACACATCAGTAACGGGAACAGGTGACACAACGAAAAACTGTCGCTAAAATTATCTATTTTTAGTTTTTAATTAATTTAAATTAATTTATTCCTAAAATACACCATAAATTAGTCAAATTATTATTCCTTTTAACTTGATATACTCGTACCTAAGTAATGTTAGTCCCGCCGAGTTCCTTGCCGGTCCATATTGGGATACCCTCCTCCAATTGAGGGTGGATTTAAATCTTCTCGGGTCAGAGGTGTAGGGTTAGAGCCGGTGTAGCTTTATTTGACGTTCATAAGCGCATTGTAATATGCCTACTTGAATAATAATAAACTATCTTTATCTTTGCTAAAGATAAATATATAAAAGTGAGTTGGTAGCTTTAATCCTAATGCCTTGGTTGAATAAATGATCTTTGATTTGATTTTTTTGGGGCTCAAATCATTTCGACGCGGCGTACTTATTAAGAACTCAGTGCCGGTTAGAAATAAATAGGTATAATTTAGTTTTTAACTGACAGAACACAGAGAAATATAAGGATCAATATCTTTAAAAACTTTATTCACGATAATAAACCTTAAGAGGCTCAGTCAACACCCAATGTCCTTGAAATTGATGTTACTTAAACAGTTTTTTAAGAAAGACTATTTGTTTTAGTCAAGTAAGAAAAATATATATTATGTTCATATTAATTATATTTCAAAGACCGTGGTTGTACTCGATACACGATGGAACGAAATCGGCTCGATAGAAAATAATTGCAAAAATTAGTCTTAAAATCACAATTAAACGGTTTTATGTCTTTATTGTTTTGACTTATGGGTCTGCAATTAAAATCACAATTTCAAAACATTTATATCTAAACCGTGGTTGAGTAAAATATTACACTAATAATCCACTTTTTTTTATTTAAATATTTTTCTTATTATTCCCTTGCCCAGGCCCAGTAAAATGCGACAGTGCTATCTCATTTACTCCGATACAAATAGACAGTGTGCGCGCTTTAGGTATTGACAGCCTCTTAATGCTATTTACAGAAGCTTCGGCCAGACCACAATGACGAGGCCAACAAACTTTTGACAGACATATAGAGATATATGTATAAATATAATAAACCCCCTTATTCATAAAATTTCAACCTCATTCAAAGCTCTGTTAATTTTTGTCTTTCTAACAAACCGAAATATCAAAATGACAGATAGGGATCAATCTATGGTCAGAGGTCGGCAACGAGCATGTAACACCCCTGGAGTTGCAAACGTCTGATCGCCTACCGTCGGGTGGGCCGTAGGCTTGGTCGCCACCGATGTGGTCCAAAAATGGTTACATTTTTCATAAATCGAAAAATAGTAAATTATGACGAAAGTGGATGACCGCCCCGAAACAACTTTTCCATACAAACTTAGCCTCCATTATAAGATTGTCGCATTTAAAAATTTGTGTGGAATTAGTGTTTGGTACTAACTCTTATAATCAGACATAGAAGTTTTTGTGGCAAAATAACGTGTTTGACAAAACGAAATATCGACATGTCTGTTTCTATGTTACCTTAACGTTACCTATGTACCTATACTTTATGAAGTGAAGATAGCTACCGCAAAATATACAACATGTTCAATATCTTCTTTAATATATTGGTCGATTTCTATTCTTTTAGTACTGTATTTTTGTTTGGTTATTTTTAAGTACAAAATAATTTTAATAAAGGAATTTTGTAAAGATTTGTAATTAATTTTCATTCTTGAAATTTCTCTGTAATTAACAGCAATTACATCTCTTAATTAATCTATGTCTGACTTATCGATAACAGATTTACCGATGTTTAATTTTTTTCAAACACTCGCTTTTGCCACAAAAACTTTTATATCTGCTTATAATAATCAAAATATCGAAAAAGTCAAAGGCATATATATTGAGTATTAAATTGTGTAAACATACTTTCTATAATATTAATATCTAGAGAGGAAAATTGGGACTACGCTTATATGGAGAAGCGATTGTCCCCATTCTTCTTAATAGTGTGACTTACAAAAATGACTAGGTACGGACGGGGGCAATGTGTTAAGGTGAGATTAATCCTACATATTACTTCTTATTATCAGAGTATCTGGTAATATTATTGCGTCGCGTAAAGTGACATTTCTTGTTGAAGAAATGTCACATTTGACACTGACAAATCATAGCCATAACAAATCCAGATCAAATTCATAACCTTTTATTACAATCAGAATACGCCCCCTGATTGTCGACGCAATTGGGTACTTGACACATGTTGAATATTATAGCAAAATTTAGCTAAATGGATAGAAAATGGGCCATTTATTATAAAAAAAGTGGAATTTTAAGACGAATTGAGATTAAAAAAAATACAAGGCTCAATTTTTTTTTTAACTTTTAAATATTTAAAAGAAAATTATACAATTCGATTCCTTAAATGTTATTGAAAAATAAAATGTATGCGTTTTGACCGTGAAATATTGCGTACATAACGCAATATTTCACGGTCAAAATAGCAATTTTCTGGATCTTCCAATTATTTAGGACAGACGAATGTACCTAATGTGACGTCACATTACATTATCATTTTGTTAGAGGCGTTTCAATCGTCGAGTGCGAGCGTCAGACTTTAACTCTCATTTCTGACCTTTGTGTTGCTTAAATGCCATGAGTCCTATATAGACCTTTGATCCTCAGGAAAATCAAGATCGATTGACATTATTTACAAAAAACTGTCATGTGGCCATTTAGGTATCTTCCCACTAAGTTAAGGGTAGTAGCCATTTTTGCTATTAGTAAATATTGTGAAAGTGCGGACAATACGTTGATTAACTTACCATTTTATCATTGTTCCAATTCGACTTACAATAAACAACTTCAAGGATACAAAAAAACTTAATTAATTAAGTGATTTAATTTGTATAATTTGGGTGTGCGTCACTGATTAGTCGAGCGTCATGTAGAGGTCAATTCGTGAATGAAGATTGTGAAGTATTGGTACCTAATTTTACTATTTACAATAACAATAAATATAATTGATATATACCTACCGAGGAACACTATACCTAGCTTAAATCTACAATAAGCCCTTGAGGCATTGTACCAAGGATGCTGGCGGCATTTTCTCGTCGCACGTTGCGTTGCGTCGCACGTGGCACGATACGTTGTGCGAGGAAACCGCCAGCTCTTCGTCCACCAGCTACGTTAATCAGACCTTCGCGATTTCTGCAAAAAACTTGGCGCGCTGGGACCATAGACCTAAGAGTTTCAACGCCAAATGGTACAAAATGGTACTCTCTACAGAGGCTCTTATATCGGTTACGTTTCTAAATTTCGGCGCTTTCCGCCGCTGCGCCCACTTTCACATTAGTCCGTTGGAGGTGGGACGGTGCCAGTGTGTCTACGCAGGTAGCATCCCACACTAGCATCCATCCCAGGCTCTAAGGAACCAAGGACACTCCATCAGGCCTCTTGCCATCATTCCTGATAATGCCAGTCGGCTCAAGAAGAGCAGGCACATTGATGGTGGCAAAAGACCGACAGATTATATCATTGAGTGACGCATGTCTTGAAAAAAACTTGGAATCTATTAGATTCAAATCATGTTCTAAACTGAAATAGACATGATACACCAAAGAAAAAATGACCATTTTCACCGGTGGTCGAGGCCGGAATCGAACCGGCGTCTTCCGCTTACGCGGCTAAAGTCCTGACCACTATTGACCACCCGACCACAGCGGGACCCTTCCCAAATTCTCTAGTAAGTACATATATGCTATCTTTTGAAAGGCTAGCCTCGCGTCATCCTTTGCCTCACGCCTTTGACCAACTCTAAGAGCGACCAGTACGTGCTTGCACCTCCTATACAAATCCCTTACGGAATTACGATACAGCGAGAGACTTTGTGCTGCCATCTAAACAACTAGGTAACAAATCAAATTATTTTATCAAATACTTTTGTTTTGTGTTTTTAAGTAGTTAAAATGATTAACTCGTTCCCTAGTTGAAATGATATTACAGTGGAACTTCTATAATTCGAACTTTAGATAAAGCGAAATCCTCGTCAACACGAAATCAATATCAATACTTATGGAGGTGTTCAGATTTTACAATTTGTTATAATTTTGATGTTGTTGTGACACGTACGACATTAAAACAATTCGCAGTGTATCTCATGCACTGCACCAATAAGTGCGAGCGAGGTACCTATGATCCATAAACTATTTAAAAATCTGGATATCGCTCTTACAATGTGATAAAAATTGAATTAAGTAGTTAAGTTAAAAAATAATGTAGACCCGAGTCCACACTCGGTCCAGTTCAAATGGACTTTTAAGAAAAGAAAACTCACCGTGACTTTGAATTTGAAATGTAAATGTCCTCATGTCACGTATACACAACGTGGGAGTTTAGTCAGGGAACTATTGGCGATGTATTTTCTGTTATGTTACTGTTAGTATTTTAAGTTGGGCAGCTTTGCCATATGCTCTGTTGAATCGGTATTACTTAATTTTTTAATCAAATATATTGATAACTAATATTTATATTTATTTAAATAAGTTATCTAAAGTATGTTCTCTATAATGTTCAATCGATATATAAATACTCGTCGTAATCTATCAATAAAAGTCGGTCATGTGAGACTTAGAATCGTGACCTAAGGTGAGGGTACTACTATTTTTTTTAAGTAATAATTGGGCCGATTTTTTTTTTATATCGAGTTTATTCTTTGGATTTTAATTAAATTTTTTAATAGGTACTTTTACCCAGGTCCCAGGTAAATATTCTAGCAGGAAGAAGAAGAAAAGTAAGACCTCGTCAACATATATTTTGAATCTATTCACTCTGCAACCCTTTGACTTTTCATAACGCAACTTATTTTTTGATAAAGAAATTTATTAGACCAAAATCTCATTTGATAGTAAGTACCGATGCGGTCTAGTATGGAGCATGCTTGCTTACCTGAGAGATGTATATTTAATCTCGATGAAAAGATCCAAGGTGTATTGGGCTGGGAATAGATTTGCAGGAAGTGTGTTCCACTCCTTAGCCGTTCGCATGACAAAACTGGATGTAAAGCGTTTAGTGCGAACTTGTTAGTCTGCCGCTGATTCGTCAACTTCCTCTTCTTTCTTATTCTGAATGTAAGGCGACATTCGACATGTAAGGCGGTATTCCGTCCGACCTGACTATAACTGCAGCTGCAAGTTATGTATACCTCACAACCTCATTACAAATTAATTGAACAATATTACAAACTAATTGAAATGCGCGATTTGCTTAATTTTTAAACCCCAACGGGCCATTCCATCAGAATTCGACAAATGGGGTGCGCCGTGTAATTTTTAATTTGAATAAAAAAAATTGAGAACTATCCTTAAGGTATCAGGAAAGATAACCCACCGCCATTTTTTTTTTATCTTTTAATTTCAGAGCAGTGTCCATTCGAAGGAAAAAATCGGGTCTAATTCCTACTTTTACATAATGTGGTCTAACTTTTGATTTAGAATAGGTAACCAAATAAATCTTTCTTTATTTGATTAGGTGTAAAATGAGTATTTTATATTGTATGACAAAAGTTCGCTAAACGAACTATAAACAAAATGGTGGCCATCTAAAATGTTCACGCTTTTGGTCCATTTTTACGATTTTCAACTATTTTCTGTGGCAACCCTATAGCACATCAAGAGTTATGTTTTTCTAAAATATAATGTCCTTGCTCTTCTTATACTGGTAAATAAATTTCATTGCCGTAGAATAATATCTTCAATTAAAAAAGTAGTTGTGAAAATTGAGAATTTCGAAAAATGGTTATCTTTGACTCCCAAAAAACAGATGTTGAGGAAAAAATAAAAATCTGAAGTTTTCGGAAAATATAGACTATGTCTTCGTTAATTACAAACATCAAGTATTATTCTGTTATTTTTACATATTTAGGAAATATGATTTTTTTTAGGTGCTACGTTTACAGAAACCTATACAAAGTATTTTATGTAATATAAATGAATGAAGAAGGGTTCTTCATTGAAAATACGGTAATTATAAGTGTTATGCGTAAAAAGCCATTTTGTTTGTAGTTGGTTTAGCTAACTTTTGTCATACAATATAAAATACTAATTTCACACCTAATCAAATAAAGAAAGATTTATTTCATTACCTTTTCTAATTCAAAAGTTAGACCACATTATGTACAAGTAGGAATTTGACCCGATTTTTTCTTTCGAATGGACACTGCTCTGAAATTAAAAGATAAAAAAATAAATGGTGGTTGTCTAACTCTTCTGGTATCATAAAGGTTATCCTCAATTTTTTTCAATTAAATCAAAATTCATGCGGCGCACTTTTTATGTCAAATTTTTCGAAATCAGATGAAATGGCCCCAACGCAAAAATGACAGTGTTATATGTTCGGCGCCACTGTCTGTCTGTCTATCTGTGGCGTTCTAGCTCTGAAATGGATGGATGGAATGGGTTAAAGCGAGTTTGCTAACAGTCGATCTAGCAGTTTGTTTACTTGTCAAATTCAAAGCACGAAATTATCTTAGATATTCATACTACGCATCTTACTGAATCATTGTATCTTTGGTTTACATTATGTTGTTATTTCCCTAGATAATCTTAGTTAGTATAAAGATACACAAGTTAGTATTCTAATGAAATTCGCACAACTGCCGGTCGTCCTTGCTAACTTTGAACTTTTCGCCTTTATATAATCATACAAAGCGGTGGTCAAGCCTAGGTGAATGTCTATGTTATTTATAATCAGTATAATCACACCATAATCTGTCGCTTCTGGCCTCTACTCCTGTACGAAATAAGGTTTATGGATAAACAAGGGATGCTCAGGTGAGGCGACGTCGAAGATGTCTACGTCGACGTTAACCTTAGAATAAAACAAACAATATTATCATGGGGCTATATTTGACATAATTCCTTTTTTTAATGTTTCATAAGCTAGTTTATATATTGCCGTTGCATCCTCGACTTGATATTGATAACTAACGCTATTTATAGAGGATATAAGATTTTATTTATAGATGAAAACTCTGCTTACGTAACGACTATTCTCGTTTTTTGTACGTCAATATCTAAATCGATTTCGCACATTTGATAACAAGGAGTAGTAGTTTTTCGTGATGCTACAAATATCATTTTAGCATTGCATGGTAAGTTTTCGTTTACATCGTCATAAACAAAGCCAAGGTTGAAAGATAGCCCCGGAGGTATCCGCTTGCATCTGGATAAAGCCAAATTGATAAACTTAATTTCTTCTATGTCAGGGGTCAGCTTGAAGAACTTAATGTAAACTGGTTCCAGCGTAAGGTTCGAGAACTTGATGTGCTCTGTCGTAATGCCACCTCGCTTGAACTCGATTCTATACGGGTTAGGATATGCAACTAGGCGGTTTTCGCATAGATATGAAGCCGTTTTTCTTACAGGACTTGAAAAATATTTCGAAATTTCTATAAATCTTTCGATCTCTGATTTGAAGGCTTGACTCTCGATGTACTGCTCACTTGGTTCCTCGGCCAAGTCGATATTTGATTCTTCCTTTAATATTTGGAGAGCGGCGGTAGGCAGGTAAGGAACCTTTGAAGATGTACCATTGTTGTCCATATGCGTTATTGGCACTGGGCGTTCAGGTCGAGATGTTGATGAAACCGATGAGTTACGTCGTCGTTGCTGCATTTTAATTTTGAATACGATAATTTCTCCGTAAAATTTTTCTTGACATGATCTGTCTCTTTGACGTAACTAAAAGCTGTAAAATAAAGTATAGCTAATGAGGTCTTATTGAATAGGTTGAATTAAGTATGTTCATATAAGTACAATACAATTCTACAGTTTTCATATCATATTTCATGGTAATGTGATATATGGAAGTTAATTGTAAAATTAACATAGATCCTGATGAATTAATTAAGAATCGGGAATTGCGTAGATCTTTAATATGAGACTTTAGAATGACTGTCGCTTACACAGGATGCTTTTGTGTGGAATTATCTCAGGACCGGAACAGATGGCGGACAGTAAGCGAAGCCTATGCTCGGCAGTAGGCGAACAGAGGCTAAAATGATAATGATGATTTTGCTTTTACATAGTATCATCAGTTCATCAACTCATTGCTATGTCACTACCACAATTCTGACAAATTTAACAGCACTGCATTATGTCAAAAGCCTTGCAGCCGTCAAGCTTTCATTTGATATAATAAACTTAAAAATACAAGAAAAAAGTAAAAGAATATTATAGGACATTAGGACAGTATTACACAAATTGACTAAGTCCCACAGTAAGCTCAATAAAGCTTGTGTTGAGAGTACTTAGACAACGACATATATAATATATAAATATTTATAAATACTTAAATACATAGAAAACACCCATGACTCAGGAACAAATATCCATGCTCATCACACGAATACATGCCCTTACCAGGATTTGAACCCGGGACCATCAGCTTCGTAGGCAGGGTCACTGCCCACTAGGCCAAACCGGTCGTCGAAAGAAAAAGTGTTTCTTCTTTTTTGCGCAATTTAACTAGGTATCCTATTATTAGCAATGTGTCAATGTGAATAATACCTATGAAATCACAAATAAATAACAGATGAGGGTAGATATTCCTTATAACTTATCTCCCACTAGAACAACAGCTCGCGCGCCTGTGACGTCGATTTCACTGAAGAATGAGTGAGCGAGCAACCGTTCGCCGCGTCCAGTCCAGCCGATCATCACTTAAGGGGCTCCCCGCGGTTTTCATCGATTTTTGACTAGTTTTGAGTCGTTACTCCTACATTTGAACTATAGATATAATTATAAGACAAACGGCTATCGGTTCTTCAATCTTTTATCTCTACCGGTGCTACATGGCGCTTCATGGGAGTTAAATACCATTAGCATGACTTTGTCACATCCACTGTGACATTCCAGGACGTATATATCATTGTTACCTATACAAAGTCAATAATCAATTCATAACCATTATTGTGTGTTCTATAACAACTTGTTTATAATAACTGGTATTACCTTCAACACGGGTATCAAACCATGAAGCCTCCCTTGACTTATAGCGAAAATCAAAAATCAAACTTTCGATATCTGTCTTTCTATCACTGTTGCATAATTGAGCGATAGAGGGGCAAATAACGACATTTTGTTTTTCGGCCCTCTGATGCGGACCCACACTCCAATTCGGTGTGTGAGCGAAACAGCGCTGTGCAATGTGAGAACAGCATAATCTCTGCTATTTTATCCGAAGTCAACTGAATTACACGTGTTCCGATCACTGACTTGCAATTAATGCATTTACATAGGTATGCATTTCATTATTAATTCAATTTAAGACTTTATTATATCTTTGACGACCGGTGTGGCCTAGTGGGTACTTGTGTAGTGACCCTGCCTATGAAGCCGATGGTCCTGTGGGCCTACCGCGAACCACGTTCGGCTCTGTCATACTTACGTACAAATTTACAAGTTCGACAGAGAGGCAACATGTCGAACGTGATTCGCGATAGGCCCTCTGAGTTCGAACCCCAGTAAGGGCATTTATTTGTGTGATGAAACTGATGAGCGCAGATATTTGTTCCTGCGTCATGGATGTGTGTCAGACATATATGTATATCGTATATATGGAAATATATGTGACGTAAATGTTTATGCCTAGTTGCATGGTAAAAATTTAAGCATGTTTTAAAAATGACAGCGTAACATCGATTGATGGGAGCGGTTTTTGGTGCGGTTTCGTGTGACTCTTAATAAAGACTAAAAATTCTTACTTTAGAGTGTAATAGTGGATGCGTGCAGTGCGATAATCCGCAAACGTACCGCCTCACGGTGGGCAAATCAGAAAAAAATTCACAACACGTGAGTTTTTTAATAGAATTGATAATTTTTAGTACTTATGCCGTACAAAACCTTGTTCACGGAACATTTATGGAATAACTTTGGTCTTGCAAATTGGTTAAATACGGTTTTCTCAGAGACCGTTTGACGGAGACAAGTAAAAATTGAAACAGTTATAGCAGTGTAGTTGAAATAGCGAGTTAAAGTAGTTTTCAGCAAAAAAAAAACACTTTTTTTGTAGAAATATAAAAATGTAGACAAGTGCACCCGGTAAAAAAATCGAAGTATGACAAAATCAGAAAGAATTGGTATTGGGAAATTGCGAGGATATTGGGGTTTACGTTTTTAGTTCCAAAGGAAATCAAATCTATTAATCATCTTCATCGAAAAAAAAATACTTTCTCGACTAAATTCACTTATATTCCTTATAATAGCTAAATAAAGATCGTTCAATAAAAAAACGAATACTAAAAAATATTGAGTTTCTATTTCTATAAAAGCCGGGTGCGTGGCCATTCCAAGAGCCTGTTTCAGCTGACTCTGAAAATCCTAATGTTTGTCCTGAAAATCCTGGTATATTTTGGAGGCACTGGAATGACTTACGGGCACTAAGGTAAGGACCATAGTAAGGACACTAAGCACGAAGAATTTCGTACAATGACCTGCCATTTTCTATATACACCGTGGGCCAATTAAACCCGATAGATTTCAAAGGTGTATTCTTGACCGCATTTAGAGACTAAAATGTCATACAATGTTTTCTGAAATCGGTCTTGTTTTAGAGATAATGACAGTTTCTGTGAAAATTTGTTTCTTTTATAACTTAGTCAAAAACGCCTTTTTAGCTGTGACGCTGCCACTATGTGACTTGGTTTAGGCGTACCTACTGACAGATAAAGTTTTAAAGTAAACTAGCAATTTTCGTCTGTAAATAAAAAAAAAACTTTACTTATTCGTTGCAATGATTTTTTTTCACCAAGGTGTAAAAATAAATAACGTGTCGTGTGCAGAAAACGCAAAAGGATTTTTTTTTTCGGGAAAAAAAAAATTTTTTTTGGCGATTTTGGCCAAAACTCTAAACATCAAACAAAGGAGCAAAAAGCTCCTTATGACCTCAGGAATGCGTGGTTAAAATCTGTCGGGTTTAATTGGCCCACGGTGTATATAACACGTGCACTAAACCACTTAACCAATAAACCACTTCCTGGTATCTATCTGATTCTTCCGTAATTTGGATGGCAATGCAATAATATGCTATATAAAATGGAGCTAATCTGATGATGCAATCGGAATGTAGCAAACGGGAGTTCCGTTTAGACTTGATGGAAAAACACAAACACATCAGGTTTAGGGCTCAAAGTCATTATCTCATTATAAAGGTCTCGAGAAGCTTTGCTTAATAGTGTGGGGGTATCGTTGGATAGGTTTAAAAATTCGAATAAAGGTCTCCTAAAACCATTTTTTGATCAAGTTAATATTTTCGGAAATAATCGCTCCGAAAGAAAAAAAATATGTGTCCCGTCTAACTTTTGAACATGGGCTCAAAAAATATGATTTTTTTTTGTTATATTATCCATTATCCTGACTGCCTTTTATAAATAAGACACGAAAAGTTTTATTGGCCTTATATCCACCAATGCGAGCACTATGGGCCATATTGGAATATTTGCAATGTGGACGAGTTAGGACTGTAGACCGTATAGGAATGTGGACAAGATAGGAAAGTGTCCATTATCCTGACTGCCTTTTATAAATAAGACACCATCGACACTTTTCATTTACTTTCGCATTGCTTTTTTCCAATTGAAAAGTTTTATTGGCCTTATATTCACCAATGCGAGCACTGTGGGCCATATTGGAATATTTGTAATGTGGACGAGTTAGCACTGTAGACAGTATAGGAATGCGGACAAGACAGGAAAGTGACGATATAGGAATGTCGACGAATCAGAACAGCAGCGAGCCATATAACAATAATGACAAGCTAAGAAAGTGTCGAAATAGGATTTAATAGTACATTAATGCAGAGGCCGGGAAATGGCAATTCGTGGATGAGTTTCGATTTTGTCGGGCGACGAGTAGCGGAGTCCGACAAAGAAGACGAATTGCTGTTCCTGCCGAGGCCTATAAAGTGCTTTTCTCCAAACATGCGAGGAAATCAGGTAAAATAATCATAATTTAAACATGAACCATCACTCAAAAAGAACCTTCACATCAAAAACGTCAAAATAAATTTCCCGCTTTAATTATTTTTTAAAAGTTAAAGGCACATCTATTCTGCCATTCAGTACCATTCAATATAATTGTGCAATATAAGCTGTATTTGCACGTATGAATTCCTTCAAAAAATATAAAAGTTATATAGTCTTTGATTTTATTAAGCAGTATTCACACGATCATACACGTCGGTCTTACACGACTCTATCCTATAGCTTGAAATGATGCTGACCGGGTCGTGTAGACGCGGCCCGCAGCTATATTAATTGGCTGTATGCGTTTTTCTTAGTGGATACATGTTTAAAAAAAGTAAAAAACAATACAGTAATAACTTTCCCGTCCGCTAAAACACGATAATAATGATTTGAATTTTTTTAATTTGTGTTTGACCATAACGAAGAACTTTCCGTACTATTTTTGCTACATTAAGGTGAACATTTCCGAGTATATTGGAGAAAACATTTAAAGATTTTTATTGAACATAGTAAGATACGTCTAATAACCTATTTGTTCGTAAGCAGCTGTATTAGTATGAACTGTGTCGCAGCTATTTACGCCCACCTCGATCCATAACTAGACAAGTTTATTAAACTCAAGTTAGGTTGCCAGAGCTCAACGAGGGTGGGAGGGGGTTAGGGTCGGCAACGCGCATGTAACTCCTCTGGAGTTGCAGGCGTACATAGGCTACGGATACTGCTTACCATCAGGCAGGCCGTATGCTTGTTTGCCACCGACGTAGTATAAAACTTAAAATTATTTATAAATATGTTAGGTTTTGTTTAGTTGAAACACAATTTAATATTAACACAAGTAGTAAGGTTAGTTATAATTATTGCAGCACATTTACACAAAAATACATTTTATCAGTATTTAATAGATAATTTTATTATTGTTTGACATCATCTGTTAGTACAATCATTCAAATAGTAATTCGATCTCATTATAAGGAAAGTTTAGCCGAAAGATATTCATAATTATGTCTAACAAGAGCAATATGGGTAGGTTTAAGGTTGCAGAAGGCCTATCGCGAACCACGTTCGACGTGTTGCCTCTCTGTCGCACTTGTAAATTCGTACGTAAGTGTGACAGGACGGCAACACGTCGAACGTGTATCGCTGTGTAGCACTGGCGCTTTGTTGGTTTTCTACCAGCACGCTTTGCTGGTTTTCTAACAAAAAGTATGTCAATATGTTTACGTAATATAATTTTAAGGACAAATAATTGTTTGACAGTGAAGACCAATACATATAATTCAGAAGTAGGAAATCGGATAGGCCTACTAAGCATAACTTTTGATGATTGTGGACGAAGTGGTCCTGAGCCCTCTAGTAGAAAATTATTACGACAAGTTCATATATCATCTGGAACTGGTTATTACAACTTGTGCGTCACTAGGTAGTACGTAGATGGCCAAGCGGATGAGAGCTAAACAACAAATAAATGAGACTCAGGACGATAATATGGAAAGAAACCAGATTTCTAGAATGACAAATCTTTAAGATTATTTTCTGATAGGGATCATTTAACACACATTTAAGTACCTTTATTTCTCACCAAATCAACTCGATGGTACCAAATTATTGTATTGTCATCTGCTCATCTAGATTACATAAATACCTGCAAAACCACCGGGTATATATATGATATGATATTTATTGGTAAATATTTACATTTACAAGTCATTTTATATACAATTATCTTGTCATATATTTTACATTGGATGTCTATTACATTATTTGATTATAATACTACACTCATGTATTAATAACTTTAGACTCACCGGGTGGGGCCTGTAACAGGACAGGAGCTAATATTTAAAATATTTGTTTGTGTTGACCGCGTAGACTATGTATTTCTAATTACAATCTAATGACCTCAACATTTTAAAATCGTTTAATAGTAAGATTGACTTTTTAATTTAAATATGATATCCAAGTTATGTATCTTAATAAAACAGAGCGCTGCGCTGGTGGCCTAGCGTACCAATGAGTTTATCGGAACTTATGTACGAAATATAAGGGACACATCGTGAGGAAACCGGACTAATCCCAATAAGTCCTAGTTTACCATCTGGGTTGGAAGTTCAGATGGCAGTCGCTTTCGTAAGAACTAGTGCCTACGCCAACTTTAGCGATGAGATGCCAAGCGGACCCCAGGCTCCCATCAGCCGTGGCAAAATGCCGCGACAACGTGAGCAAAATGATGATGATGTATTTTAACCTAACAATATTGTAGCTTGATTATCGCATCTTAGCGATTAATTGGCCACTAAATATGTAGTTGCAATTTCGATTGTATATATTGTAATTAACGTTTTTAACGTTGTTCCAATGAAGCAAGATTATTGATTATTGGTATGTTTTTTCTTTCAAACTACTTACGTGTACTCGTAGTCTCCAGTGTCTCCATGTATGGGATGACTTATCCTTACCACGACCTCAGAATAATATCTAACCACGACTGCCTAGCAGTGTCTAACTGACATATTCGCTGACGTCCGCGTAACTTACGTTTTTTATGAACTTTTACATTTTCTATGCAGAAAACCAATAAGCGTTCCATACTATTTCCTATAGGCAGTAAAAAAAAAACGATGATATATGAAGTTTTTTTTATATAAGTACATATTATAAACTGACCGGCGATTGACCCCAGGTCACACCTAATGGAAAGTGAAGACGGAGCCTAAGATGGAGCTCACCGGTTCAGTCCGGCTATTACAGCCTATTCACTCTTGCTTTACACTTTAGAGACTGAGGTCATATTCGTCGGGGAAACAGATGGTGGAAACGCATCCCATTTCTTAGCAGTTCGCACCACACATGTTTATTGTCGTTAGATTTGTAGTGGCCCCAGACTCGGCAGCGTAAGGCGTATCTAAAGACGTTGAGCCAGTCGACAATGGTCCGGTCACTTTAACCGGTTATTGAATTACAACTCCTATGGCAATTAAAATAAGAGTCAAATTTAACAAATGGAAAAATAATTTGCGATATGTTGTGTGGTCCCTTTACGGTTACTGAGTACCGGCGTGTCGAATGCAACCAGTCTAAAATGTGTAGTCTAAACGCCTGAACAAAGGCGCGTTATCGGAAACCGCACATATTTACATTAGTGTTTTGAGCGTTGGACTAGCGCGCGCTCAGATGCAAATTAGAATTATACGACCCTTTTTTTGCAGGTAGTGGCACGTGCGGTTTTACTTAACAATAGACAAAGGATTAGCCGCTCGGGGCCAGCTTCAAATCTAACGACTACGCAACGAACGGGTCCTTTCGCCCCCCGCGTCTGTACACCCGTTGACGGAAAGAGGAAGGTGGGATCAGTTCGTGCAGTTTTTGTGCACTCTCCAGAACCTAGAACACCGATAGATCAGCGACTCGTCGGCGAGTTTATTTGCGTAAGATTCCATTTTCCCGTCGCACAATATGCAATGTTGTAAGACAAGTAATTCAACTCAGATGAGGGTTACGTCAGCTGATATATCAGTGTAGACATGCACCTATGATGATGTTTTAATGATTAAAGATACCTTCTCAACAATTCAGTCGCGTAACATGCCCATGCAGTTAATTTAACCTTCAAATACAAGTCATAAGAAGCTCTAGCCTTTCTATAAATAAAGGTAATTATGACGATAAAATCGAGAGACCTAATCACAGAAATAGAGGTATGTTTTCACACACTAATAGAGGTAATTCAGAACTAAAGTGTCAGGAGTACCAGCAATAGAGGTTTCTCACTTACCCAAGTCCCACTTAAGCAAGTTTTATTGTAATAATAATATTTTATGTAAGAATGTGTGTCAGCTAACTAACATCAACAACTAACATCAAAATAAATAAAATTAAAATCGCTCGATATTCGATATTCATCCTCACAATTGGGAATCTCAGGCTGAAATGAGGCCAGAGTGGCGTCGAGATCTCAAAGCGGGTGTAGACAAGCATGACAAGGACTGGTTAGAGAACCTTAGGCAGAAAAGACTCCGCGCTGCTAGACCTCCTCCCTTGGACTCTCGTCATGTTTGTGATTGCTGTGGCAGAAGATGCCGCTCTGGTATTGGACTCTTCAGTCATCGCAGACGTTGCAATCAACCTCCCCGCAACACCTGATTTTACCCGACACTGCAACAATCATCTGCTACAGATGTGGTGGCCAATTCTTCTCTACATTTCTAAATGTTTAGCGAAGGAGAGCGCTCAATCACGAATTACATTAGGAAGAGTAAAGCAAGTGACCTCAAGTAGGTCACATCTGTATCACCCGGATGTATGAGGCAGTGTACCAGTGCAATAAATACTGAAATACCTCCATGGCTGCAGTCGGAGTGGACCTCGTGCAGCCAGTGGTGGCCGCGCATGCGAGCCTTTGGAGTCTTTGTAGCTTGTCTCGTACGTTGCCTATGTTTGTTCTTGGCCACCAAACCAGGGCACCGTAACAGAGTAGGGGGCGGATTATCGTCTTATAGAGCCAAAGGGTGATTTTCGGGTTCAGTCCCCACCTCTTGCCAATAATCCTTCTGCACTGCCAGAAGACAACTCCCGCCTTGTCTATACGTTTGTTGATGTGATTGTTCCAGTAGTTGTATAGGTATGTTACCGTAAAAACCCATTTTAAGTGAAAACGCAATTTTTCTCTAAGTAGTTAAAACTAGTTTTACCATGTCGCCTAACTAAAAACACTTTCTGACTCTAGTTTTCGCAGTGTCTTGGTAAAAATAATTTATTAAATGCCAATACATATGTACAACAATTGGTCGTTCTTGATGTCCATTAGTAGGGGATGCGTATCGATGGCTACAAATAATTTTGTCATAATATCAGTCGAAATAACGCTTATTTTTAATATTATTAAATGACAAACCGACACTTAGTATATTTCCTGATGATATTATTTTCGGTTTATATAATGGTTAATTGATCGAATAACATTTGGCGTAACATTCATGTAGTGCAAAACCATGTAGTAGAAATAATACATGGTATAAACTTTTTATACATTTATTTTATAGAAAAACAAATTAAATGCCACTAGTACAACACGCTATGGCCGTGTTCGTCTAAGAAGGGAGTTAGAGAACAAAGTGTTGCCAGGCAATATCTTTGGCCAAAGACAAAATTAAAATAAACAACTTTTTGTTCTTGAACATAGTTCATATTTTCTATAACAACCTTATGATATAACGTTTGTTTCATTTGAAGTAGAATTGGTATAACCTATGGTGGGATAATGTATTAGATACATAATCCAAGATTTACTACACATAACGAATTGCTATTTATAGAGGTTAGGTTAGTTTACAAATGTGACCCCTAGACAAAGCGAACCTCTACCAGAAAAATAGGTTAGGTAAGGTTAGAACTGCGACTCCTACGCAAAGCGAACCGCTAACAGAAAAGTAAGTTAGGTTAGATTAGAACTGCTTAGGTAAATGAAAAGAAATGCGACTTGTTTGTGTTTACGAATAAAAATTATTCTATTCTATTCTATTCTATACTTAAATAAATATATTTTATAATCAAACAGATTCAAATTAGAAGCCATCAGTATTCAGGGCACATGTAATCTACGGTAGTAGGGTACCTACATATCATTTTAAAACATCATGTCATTTGTTAGTATGAAGATCTTTGCTGTGTTAAAAGAGTTAGACGTTAAAATTCGATATATGTGATCATAAAAATACCCATCTATATTATACCGATTAATACATATATTATAAAACTTGTATACCTAATGATTATTACACCCCATTATCGTTATAAGAAATAAGTGTTATACAAAAAGATAATTATATAAAATAATAATGGACATTTTAATATTATACCAAATGTACATTAAATACAATGAGTGATTAAAATTATATCAAATGTTGTCATATCGTAAGAAAATATATTATTTATCTTTATACCAATCAATACATACCTATTCGTAGGTACCTATCCGTCAATAGACACGTGAAATTAATTCATTATTAACCCTGCACGTTGACCTTTCAATACCGAACGCGCCAGTTAGAATGAGATTAACTTGACAAAATATTTACAGCGTTAAATTAGAAGCACTGCTTTGTGAATTGTCAAAATCAAAGTTTGAGAAAATTTTAAATTCACTTACCTACATGATATTACATAAATAGCTTATAGTACATTGCGATGCAGGTGCAAAGTAGGGATTATCTATTCGCACGTGTATCGTACAACGCTTTACATTACATATATTATGGCGTTAAATTAAACACGACCCAAGAGAGTGTTTAAATTTTCGACATACGCACGTATAGTGCTAGTTAACGCACTAGGTCGGTAAAGTAGTACTATAAATGTACTGTAATAGTACATTACTATAGAGGCCGGGAAACGTAGGGTTGCAGGCCAAGTAGATATATACGGCTGAGCGTAGCGAAGCCGGATAGAGATACGCGTCCGGCAACCCCGTTTCTCGCCGAGATACGTATAGTGCTTTTCTCAAACTTGCAATTAAAACAAAGAAAAATAGTCAATTTGTTTTGTGGCGACCTACTCGGCTCGCCACTCTACCAGCGGTGTACAACCTAACGCGCGTAAGTCCGCGCGCCTGCGCGATGCGCAACCGCCGTTGCTTAGCAACGAAAATGCACAACAAATCACCGTACCAAGCTTATTGGAGCTAGTTGATGGTTGTATATCAAAACGTTTTGTCACAATTTGACGTTAAAAAACAAAAGAATGTTGCTTTACAGTCCTAGGTGTGTAAGGCAGTATGAAATTCCTTTACATATCATCTTCACTCATTGCACCTGATATGTAGTATTTCCGGACCTAATTTGACGTAAGTCATGTCATCATTTCATAGCAAGTTTGAGAAAAAAAAATAATACATAATTTAAGACTCGAAATTATATACAGAAAACGAAATTATATACGCCTCCAAGTTATATACGACTAGTGGCCAACTGAGGAAGTACCTCCACCTTACAGAAAATCGCAGCCAAATACACTAGACCCTACTCATAGTGTTGTGTTCCTGCCGGTGAGTAAGGTCGCCAGAGCTCAACGACGGCACCCCTGCCGTTAGGGTCGGCAACGCGCATGTAACTCCTCTGGAGCTAAGGCTAAGATGTACATAGGCTAAGGATACTGCTTACCATCAGGCGGGCCGTATGCTTGTTTCCCACCTACGTAGTATAAAAAGAAAAAAAAATTCTTAAACACTAACTCGAGCTATAAAGTCCTATATTTTATTATAATTATTTTACGAAACTGACAGCACAGACATTGGTCTCTAAGGGAGTAATAGTCTTCTCAGTAAATGATTCATGATAGCGATACGCGTATGTACATACGCGTACTGTACAGTCAGCATTAAAATTAGCGGATCAAACAAGGTGTCAAAAGTAGATAACTTCCTGTAACATCTTAACAAAAAGTGATGGTTTTGTATTTGATCTAGCAGAGCCCAACTGGGGAAGTACCTCCACCTTACAGAAAACCGCAGTCAAATAACACTAGACCCTACTCATAGTGTTGTGTTCCTGCCGGTGAGTAAGGTCCAGAGCTCAACAAGGGGGGGGGGGGGGGGGTTAGGGTCGGCAACGCGCATGTAACTCTGGAGTTTCAGGCGTACATAGGCTACGGCGACTGCTGACAACCAAGCGGCCAAGCGGAAAAGTTATCCGGCTTTACTTTTGGCGCGTTGTTTCATTCGCTACTATTGATGCTGACTGTACCTACCGAAGTATTTTCGTCAAACTACTTAAAATATACTAGGGCCTAGCCAAGATGACAGTCGAACATCGACAAAGGCCACACGAAAAATATGTATCGGTATGACAGATGCTACGAGAAGTCACGTGACTATATCAGAAATTGTCATCTTGGCTAGGCCCCCTCGACTGTAACTGCAGACTTTTGCAACAATACTACTTTTTTAGGGTTCCGTACCCAAAGGGTAAAACGGGACCCCATTACTACTGAGCCCACCCACCCATTACTACTATTATTACTATTATTTTTACTGAGGTGTGCCAATAAAGAGTATTCTATCTATCTATCTATCTACTAAGACTCCGCTGTCCGTCCGTCCGTCCGTCTGTCACCACTCATGAACCGTGATAGCTAGGCAGTTGAAATTTTCACAGATGATGTATTTCTGTTACCGCTATAACAACAAATACTAAAAAGTACGGAACCCTCGGTGGGCGAGTCCGACTCGCACTTGTCCGTTTTTATGATAAAGGTAAAGGGGTAAGAAGTGCGTTGCCGGCTTTTAAAATAACATGCCAATACCTTTTATTGCTACTTTAGCAACTGAATGACGTTATATTTACCATAGGTACCTGAATGGGTAGGGACATGTATATTTAGGACTTAAGATCAACAACAAGCTAACAAACCCCAGACCAGTTTAATTAACTGGTAATGAATGAGGTCATTTTGTTCTATTTTTAGAACCTAATAATTTTCCATGATATTTATACTTAATATTAATGCACTACAACATTCCTCGTATGAGATCATTGAACGATAAACTTGTGCCATTGTGCCTACCAACCATGCAAAACATTGCCCGGCTTAAAAAATCGGTGATTCTCTACCAAAACAGCTGTAGATATGCTTACCCAGAGTTTGACACACATATTCACTAGCGATTGCGTAATGTGCGTAAACTAGTAGGTCTGACTCTAGTAGTAGATTTGTAATTAGTTTTTAGCTGTGTAAACTGACGAATAAAATAAATTGACTACATTTTTTTTCTTTGCAGGTTTGAGATAAGCACAACACTGTTTTGTGTTATGTTTTTTTTTGTGCTTAAGAGCAATTCCTAGCTGAGCAACTTTTCAAATCTCGAATTTTTGAAGCTATGTTTCTGTCGCGCTGCGGTGGGCGGGAGCGGGAGCTATCTAAGTGTGAGTGCGCGCACACAGACGCGAGACTCGAACGCTCGCTCATTGCGCGCCGCTGCTGCTCGACGCAAGTTGTTTTTGTTGTTATCACATAATATTGTTTTTCATTTTTATATTATACTGTATCTATTAATTACTATATAGGTAAGAGAAAAAAAAAGAATGATGTCCCTGCTTCGGTCGTCGTCGTACAGTCAAGTGCAAAAATATGTATGGAAAGAATCGTCTCATAAATATGGTACTACGCTCTTATTACACTGGAATAAGATGCAACGGGACATATTTTTGAGTAAGATGTGTACACCCATATTTTTACACTTGACTGTACCTATCCGTATCAGTAAGTTGGGAGTGATCATGGTGTGTTTTGAAATTTTGTAAGTAGGTATAAATATATGTTTAAACTACAATCTATTTAACTTGTAGTACGATGGGGCTAAACTTGATGACAATGACAATCTGGGTAATGCTGGACAATTTTGGGACCAATTGAGAGAACTCGTGAAAAAATGTTTTTTCGAGATCTCAGCACGTGACAGATTCTTGAAGTACGGAGCGAATCGTTAAATAATAACCGTAGATTCGGCCTGAATTTTGGTAATCTTCAATATAGAACGGTTAGGGTAACGAGTGTTTTGCCATCAAGGGAGAACATCGAATGGTGAAAAAAAGTTCCTTCTAATGGAAAGAGAATAAGGTATCACAAAGAAATAGGTCCGGTGTCTACCCTTATCCATTGTATATAAATTACATTACAGCCACCAATAATTACAAACTTAAAAGTTGTCAACGAAAGTTTTTTTTTTCGTATTTTTGTATCCGATCTTAACCCTGATACAAAAATTGGTAAAATTGTGGCTCTCAAACTTTGATACCTATGTCATAAGCATAACTCATAAGGTAATTTGATAAGTAAACAATGTGCTAAGAAACCTCTTATTGTAAGGTTTACTCGAATTAATAAAATAAAAAAAAACCACTAAAATAATTGATAGGTTTCGAAGTTTAGACAATTTAAGATCTCGTGAACTGTACAGGTTTAGTGAAAGTGTAAATGTATTGTTTATTGAAAGGAATGTACTGGAATATATTAAGTACTTGAGTAGGAGGGACAAAAATCAAAATAAAAAATAATCGTGCCCAATCATTTTTAATGAAGGTCGCCAAAAAAATAAGAATCAAACTTAAAAATCAAAAAGACTAAGTAGTTCTTTAAAAAGGTCAAGGTCACTGCGAGCCCATCTTGAAGTATGGAAAATAAGTAAAATTGCGATTTTATTGATTTAATTTTGCAATTATGTATATAATATATAGTTGATATATAATCTTTTTTTTTTCATAAAATGTAAGGATCGTATGTAAAGAGTAAAGTAAATATATAGGAAATGAGAGCACTCTTGAAGCATTTTAAGGAAACTAATTTCGAAGCCCTATCTCTATTTTGTATCCGAAACTAGCTATGTATGTATGCGTGCACATCTACATATGCATCCGTATGTGTAGGTACTTTATTGCGAAAAATTGCTTATTTGCTATCTATTTTACTCGATTTTGTTATAAAATTCAACATGTACCATCATCCCTATACAATATAAATACTCTTTATTAGAGTCCACACCTCAATAAAAGAAAACAATACAAAAGAAAACAGAAACATAAGCACAGGTAAACAACATGCGGTCTTATCGCTAAAAAGCGATCTCTTCCAGGCAACCTTTGGGTTGCGGAAATTAAAAAAATTACATTGTCAGTAAGTAAGTGTACATACACATACAACTGGATGGTACTGGATAAAAACAATGGTACGAAAGTGTGATCAAGAAAACAATAAATGTGATAATTAAGTAAGTCAGTAGGTAAATTTAAGAAAATTTAAAGATTGACAATCACTGCTGTTTTAAATAGGTTAAGATCGGATTGTTTCTTTCCGATCTTTACCTGGATGGGTTACGATCGGATATCGGTCTACAGCAGTGCTAGGTCTGTTAACACAATTACAAAAACAAACACAGTTTCATCACAATACGCAAAATAAATTACAGCGCGAATTCAAATTCCCGAAATTTACCTTGCTCTCTGTGATTGCGCATAGCACAAGCCCGACTCCCTGAGCAACGCGGGGACACTGGCAGTCGAGGCGCAATGTAATGGCGTCTTACACAATGTTGCCAACATTAAAAAATAAAGCCAAATTAGAGAGAAATGAATGTCCTACGTTCTTCACCCGCATCCGGTATTTACCCAACATACCTTAATCGTTGAACCGCCGCATTTCAAAATGTCCCTTATTTTGATATCGGCTAGCCGTAATGTAATACGGCGGATTATACAATACGACTGCGATACTTAAAAGAATATAAATCCCCTCGTCAATGTAATTGCATTAAATTTGCCATCTAGTGGCAAACATCAAAGTAGTTATCTTTTACTTGTGACGCACAAGTGTGAGCAATGTAAAATACTAAGTATATTTCTTAAAAAAAAATGCCTTGTTTATTGTGATTATACGTAGTAAAAGAACATGTGATTATTAAATTATAATACGAAAAGTGGTCAAATCGCAAAATTCTGTCGTTTTATTTAAAATAATGAAATAATTAGACCAGTTACGAAAGTACCGGGAAATCCTGGTTCTTTAAAACAGTACCGGTTCTGCAATCCCTAATAAGGATGTTATGCCCATCACTATTTCCTCTGTGTACGTATATTTAGAAACTGTCTCCGCCTCCAATTCGTGCGATAAGGACAACTGCAGCCCGGACTGAAATTCACATACAAAAAACTCAAAAATCGAGGTTTCGCTCTCGACTGTTTCCTCCTCCAAAACGCAATCAATCTTTATGAAATTTTGGAAACTGCAAGAGGAAGAAATAATCTATGCCGCTATGTTTTGATTTTTTGGATATTTTTTGTCATATTTGTATACTGTGCCTTTTTTTACAGCCAATTCAATTGAGCCTTTTTTGCGATTATCGAGGCGCTGTATCTTTCTTCAAAATAAAATAATCCAAAAAAGCAAAACATAGCGGCACAGATATTGATGATATTGATCTTATTTGAAAAAATCACTGCTCTAGGTTAAAAATCCAGGGAGGAATCAGTCGAGAGCGTTTGTATGGAAAAATCGCAACTAGGAATTCCTCTTAACTTCTTTTACTGACATGACATAAATTTATTCAATTCCGCTACCTAAAGATTGTCGGGAAGAGATCGCTTTTTAGCGATAAGACCGCCTGTTGTTTACCTTTTCGCTGTATTATTTGTATTGTTTCTATATTGAGGTGTGCAATAAAGAGTATTTGTATTTTATACAATAGTCGGCAAGAAATCTATATCTACTTGGCCTGTAATCCTTTGTTTCCCGTACCCCTAGTGTAAATTTGATCGACATCATAACGTGACGAACGCGTTTGCGTTAAGTCTCATTTTGTATAGGATTTTGAGTTTCCAAAACGTCCCGCTTGGCGCGCTCTTTCTAAATCCAATACAAAATGAGACTAAACGCAAACGCGTACGTCACGTTTCGAAATCGAATTTATTTACACTAGGGGTACAGGTCTCTATAGTAATGTAACACTCGCAATGAGAACTAGATACTTCAGGCCAGTTAGTCTCTTTCAGCAATAAACAAGACAAAGAAGTCAAACGCCCTGTCGAAAACGCCTGGAAGAGCTACTAGTTCATGAAAACTGATACAGGGTAGCCTTCCACTGTCACTGAAGCGAAAACTCGTCGACATGTGTATTCTGCCCGTGCTAACCAACGGTGCTCAAATAGGGTCTCACAGAGAGACAAAAGTCCAATTTGAAGGTTTAGCAACGGCCAGTGCATGCCAGAAGATGGGCGCGGACGCGGTAGGCCAAGACGGAGATGGCAGGGTGACCTAGACACCTTTCTCAACAACTGGCCGGAAGAGGTGCTAGACCGGGAGCCATGGAGATGGTGATTTAGTGGAAAGGGAGGCCTTTGCGTTCGCGTAATATTAGCCGCCATTACGCGTAATATTAGCCGCCATTACCCACTTTACGTACAAGTTTGTGCTATAGGCATCTTAAGGGAGGCATCTCACCAATAAGCACGAGGGAGGATGTATTTTTTGTGGAAATACTGGTTTTGAATTATGCTAAATATTTACACACATTTATATTGTACACTTTACATACAGTATTATTAATACATTAGTACTTGTAATAATATGCTTTTATTAATAAACCAGCACGATGAGAACATTCCTTGGCGTTAACATATTGACATGCATTTTTTAACCTTTTCAACGCCAAAGACCACTAAAACGGTCATCGTCTGTCGTGCCCGCGACGCCAATGACCATTAAAAACGCTATGGCGGACGTTGTCAAAGCGACTTTCCTACTGTCAGTTAAGCTTCATATTCGCTCTTCACCAGTTAACTTTTTGGCGTCCATGGCATTTCTTGACACGTGTGGAAAAGCGTTGAAAAGGTTAAGCATCATTCTTGTATAAAATTCATGTACATTTCGTATCGCGGTTCCGCGATTTAACCAAAGTAAGTTTATACGTAGTGGGCGTATTTAGCTCGCAAAATACGCCCACTTTGAGGGTAAAATCGTGAGTACAAAATTTTCTGACGTCTCGTTTCGCAGAAAATATATTATTTATAGGAAAACTCGAGAGAAGGTTGCTGGGAGGATGCTCTATAGCAACCCCAAATACTCTTGTCTTTTACTCCTAATCTGTTGAGGTACAAAAATGTTTAACCCTTTACCAGGCCAAGGGATATATTTCACCCACATCTTATATCGGTTACCGTAGTCAGGTTTTAACTCCAAACCACCTACAAAATATTTTGTCAATCCCTGAAAATATTATTTTATGATCTTCATTCACAACACGCTTCTAAATTGCGTAATATATCTTTGGCAGCCGTTTAAATTCACTTGAACGCTAATTTCAGTAAACTACGGAGAAATTCGATCACTTTTCATAATTTCTATGAAACAGAAGTACATAGGTCGAACAATTTTTTGATATTTTGTAGATTTTGAGTGTTGAAAGCTAATGTAATCGGAAACATTGCTAAATATTCATGCATTATTATGTATGACCAGAATTAGGATGTGGGTTGACATTATCCCATGGTCTTATTAGAGTTTAACTGTGTGGGAGCTATATTTCCCATGGCCCGGTAAATTGTCTTGTCATGTCATAAAAACTCACGTAAGTAAGTGATTTTTTTTCAGTGATTGATATAATGTTTCGTAGGAGATTTGGAGTTAAACCTTGACTATTATAACCGATATAAGATGTGGGTGGAATATATCCCTTGGCCTGATCAAGAATATAATAAGACAAAATCTAGTATGACAGTTCATTACTTAGACAGGCGATGGGATAACCTTAACCCACATTTTTATTTCTGGTTTAAAGGAAGATCTCCGACGTTCATAAATACATTTTTTACAAGGCGTTCAATACGGTTGCAACAGAATATAAAGTACGTATTAAGACACGCTGGTTCTTCGGGGCCTGGTAAAGGGTTAAGTAAGTGCAAATTACTAACCCATTGTGTACTAAATCCTCATACTCGTATAATCAAAAATGCTAAAATGCAATATGGGCTGCTGGAGAGCATGACGTGACTAATGTTGTGCGTAAGAGGAGAGTATTTTAAAAATCAGTCAAGTGCGAGTAGGACTTGCCCACCGAGGGTTCCGTACTTTTTAGTATTTGTTGTTATAGCGGTAACAGAAACACATCATCTGTGAAAATTTCAACTGTCTAGCTATCACGGTTCATAAGATACAGCCTGGTGACAGACGGACAGACGACGGACAGCGGAATCTTAGTAATAGGGCCCCGTGTTACCCTTTGGGTACGAAACCCTAAAAATGGTTGATCTCTAACAGCGTTCTGCTGCTACCGGGGAAGGCTGGTAAAAGCTAATCGTACATTGCACTCTCGACTATGGCGATTTTGTAGGGATTTTACAATGTCTACAACAATACATTAGTAAAAATCGCAAATCCGTGTAAATCGCAAGCTATAATTTTAAGCAGCTCTCAACTCATTTCTCGGATTTACTTTCCTAACTTCCCTTTCATAATATTTGATGGTGTTCCGGTTCCATTATCGAGCCAGGTAATAAATCTGAGTCTTATTAGATCGCACACTGTCTTGGGTACCACAGTTAAGTAAGATCTGTAGGAAGACGTTTGCTTCTCTGGGGTCTCAAGTGGCTCCCTATTAAGTACGTGCAGAGAAACATCTCCTTGCTACACCATCTTCTTCATCAAAATTTTCAACTCTCTTACTTTTCGTGCTGTTTGGTTGGGGAATGCTTTGTCATTAGAGACATTAGACATTAGATGATTAAATGTCCCTTCATGTGGAATAATACCTTCAACATACAAATCCACGCGTACAAAGTCGCGGGCTACAGCTAGTTAAATTATATGTATATCAGCACTACCCGTTTAATGTTGTAAGTTCTTAGTTTCCTGCAACCCAAAGGTTGTCTGGAAGAGATTACTTCTTGGTGATAAGACCGCCGGTTGTTACCAAGCTTTTAACTGCATTCCATCTGATGTGCAGTTTTAACTGAGCGTTAAATAATTTAGATAAAAAATAATTTTAATCAATTAGATAAAAAACACCTGAGTGGAATTTAATGTGAGCAATTGGCAGTTGAAACAATGTCGCCAGCACTAAAAATATGACAGGTGGGGCAGAGGGGCACAGATACTCCACAAGGCGCTGGGCAAGCGGCTGAGGGAAGCAACGGGCGACCCCCGCACGGGCAGCTTTCTCGCGCAGATCGCAATCCAGCGCGGGACGCTGCCTGCGTGATGGGCACTCTACCAAGGGCGCAAAATTTTGATAGGAATTTTTAACTTTTAGCTTTAGTTATTTTAATTGTAGTTAGATTTAGTTTATTATTCATGTTGTGAGATTTTTGAAAATATATATTTTCTATTCTGTATATAATAAACGCAATTTTGACGTAAAAAATATATATGACACGTAATTCGGAATTACAGAGGGCTTTTTGTCTTACCCCTAGTTCTAAGAAACAACAAAGGTAGTTTGTAAACTACAAAGTAGTTACAGTTAGATGTATAGTCAGCAGTAGTTGACCCCCTGCAAACAAATTTCTATGCAGGGGGATCAGTTATCTCAGCAGCTGACTGTACACTATCGTACAGCGATATACAACCAAAAATGTACGGTCCTTTTTAACTCACCATAAACAGTCTACAATCGATGCATGTTTCTGGAATGTTATATAATTAACACTCAAGTACTTCAATCAAATTGTTTTCCTCAAAACGAGGCACGCTATTTACTTCCGACTTCGAGTTATAATATACCCTAGAAGTCTAGGATAAAAAAAGAGAGTATAAAATCAAACCGATTATAATATAGAACTGTATAGGCCATTAATTGGTCTACCCATTAACACAATGGAACTAACCAAAGGTGAATAAAATATTACAATTTGAAGCACGTGGACACAATATGTCAGAGTTCATTGTGCAACGAGAGGGGTAGGTGAAATTTTGCAAACGAGATCTTTAGATGCACGGCAGCCGCAAGGGTGGAGTACATTAAAGACTCGAGTTTGCAATATTTTTAACTCCGGAGTTACACAATGTTTTTTATCACACTTGCGAAGAAAAAACTTAAGCGCAATATTTTTAAATACGGGGAGAATTCAAACAAAAAGAAGCGCTGGTGGCTTAGCGGTAAGAGCGTGCGACTTGCAATCCGGAGGTCGCGGGTTCAAACCCCGGCTCGTACCTCTGAGTTTTTTGGAACTTAATTTATGTACGAAATATCATTTGATATTTACCAGTCGCTTTTCGATGAAGGAAAACATCGTGAGGAAACGGGGTTAATCCCAACAAAGGCCTAATTTTACCCTCTGGGTTGGAAGGTCACATGGCAGTCGCTTTCGTAAAAACTAGTGCCTTGGGATTAGTTGTCAAGTGGACCCCAGGCTCCTATGAGCCGTGGCAATATGCTGGGACAACGCTAGGAAGAAGGAACGGGGAGAATTCAAACATTCGTCCCCTATATTGTCATTATTTGACAGGTTATGCATCGAAGGCACAGACCTATCCGCAAAGAGTACTGTACATAATATATAGGACAACCTATCCGGCATTCAGGAAGAATTGAAAATTCTGTAAAAATATTTTAAACGGCTATTCAATTAATCATTTGTTTAAACATAAGCGATAAAAATTAATTATAAACGTCAGTATTTTAAAAGTATAACTCATTTATATCTACTTGGTTCCTAGGAATTAGTGCCACAATCTATAGATTTTTTTTTTTACTCTGGTATGAAATAAGATATTTTACGAGCAAGTGTGATGAATTTTTTTTTAACTGATTTCAAAAATAAACGAGTCTAGCTCGTTGGATTCTAAGTTTTATTTATTAAGCAAGTTTCCCGATTTTTGGCCCATTTTGCATTTGGGTCTAAAATCATCGGGAATTCTTGAAATAAGTATTGTTGCGGTTTCGAAAAGCACTATTCCTGAACTGGAACTTGCTGGTGAAGTCAAACCGGAACTTATTAACAACGCATTTTGCATAAACATATTAAATATTGGTATGCAATGGTTAGCACAATCGGATTAGTACCAACCTCGATATTTCTAGAACAGTCATGAAATTTGGTATATATATAAATTAAAGTTCCCTTTTTCATGCCCACACCATTTGACATTTGGAGACCTCGAGGAATCGCAGCCATTTTGGAAAACGTGTACCATCCAGGAGAAATTCGCGGTTTATTCTAAATCTACATTCTTTATGAAAATATAGTGTAAGGCAACATTAAAGCTTATTAAATTCTACACAAAAAAGTTCTAAAAATCTTTGCGGAAAAAATCATCTGTTGTAGAAAATACTAAAATTTAATAACCTTACACTATATTTACATTAAGAATGTAGATTTAGAGTAAAATGCGAATTTCTCCTGGATGGTACACATTTTCTAAAATGGCTGCGATTCCTCGAGGTCCCCAAATGTCAAATGGTGTGGGCACGAAAAAGGGGCCTTTAATTTATATACATACCAAATTTCATGACTGTTCTAGAGATTTCGAGGTTGGTCTTAATCCGATTGTGCTAGATGTAGTTATTGAGCAATTTAAAATCTTGAATTAGTACTAGTTTATGTGTGTTAAGCTTATGTGTCAGAACACTCAGAACAGTCTGTGTTAGTATTTCGACAGGGATTCTCTACCTAAGGCAGGTAGAGAATCTCTTCAATGAGCAGAGAGTAGCATTTTCTATGAAGACATGTAGGTAAATATGCCAAATTTACGACATTAACAATTTCTCAAACAAAAAGACAAACATAATTTTAACAATTGATAAACAATGTGGCACTGAACATCAAATCCTTGGTTGGGTTAAGAGGAAAATTCCTAAATCTTTATTTTAGTGGCGATACTTTTGGTCTGCTGGGGTCAGAATATTAGAATGTTTATCAAATAGATGAAGTCTCCGGAAGACAATAGCTAACGGTGTGCTATTCCAATAATTAAACTAAATTATTCGTTGTTCCTTAACGTTAACTTGATGGTGTTTGAATGTTGTCATTGCCTGAAACAATATCGAATTACTAATGATTTACGCAAAATCAAACTAAATAATTTACATATGCGTATTGATTATGTGCGGCCGGCGGGTCCGCAGTGGTCACTCGTGACGCCACGGACGTGTATATAGATCGATGCGCGGGAGGTTCGTAAATAGTCTCTCTTGAGACATCGAAGGCGTCCTTTGGGGATAACGTGCTTGTGTTATAGTGGCTGCCGAACTAAGAAGGGTGTTCTCGGAACAATAAGGTAGGAAAGTTTTGTACAATCGTTTTTAAGTGAACAAGTGAAAGTTTCATCTAAATTTCATTTACAGAAAATTTTGCTAGGATTAACAATAAGTTTCTAATATTTGGTAAATGTTGAAAAAATGGTGTAACATTCAAATGATTTTTTAAATGTTGAAGTTTTTGTTAAGCTGTGCTTTCAAGATTTTGTATATATTAATTGGCACATCTGTACCAATTCACTTAGGTAATTGTATTTCACTTTGGTGTGAAGTCGTTTCAAGCAATCATATTGACTATTGAAATCGGAAGTACCTTTTTAAAAAATAGGGAGATTAAAAACACTCTTTTTCTTAATTAAATTTCTGCAATTTCTTAGACAATAAAGATTCTTCTTTAAACCAAAATTGATCAAAAGTAGAAATCATTCAATGGACGAAGTATTCATAATTACACATTTCACATTTATTGATATGTATACTCGCGTTTATTTTTTTATACTTACCTAGTACTTATTTTTAATGGATTACAATTGAAGTATAAACCCCAATTTAAAGTGAAATGAGTACCGCCGGTGAAAGTTTTAATAAGTTTATAATTAAGCCCTTCACCTGTAGTACAAGAAAACTTTGTGATTTTATTAAGGAATTCGTTAAAATCACGAAATAATTAGGACCTTGACTAGAATAAAAATTTAGATAAAGTTCAAATAAATATTTTAGGACAATCTTACACAATTCAACCCAGTTCCACAGTAAACTCAATAAAGCTTGTGTTTTGGGTACAGTCACGTCACATAACATCGACACGATCGAAGTGCCAAAAGTATGTATACACGCCTTTATGGCCCATATATTAGGGTAGCGTATAAATATTTTTTGCACTTGTTCGCGTCGATATTTTCAGACGTGACCGTACTAGACAATGATATGCAATATGGATGAATAATTAAATACTTAGAAAACATTCAAAACTTTATAGGTAATAAAGATTTTATATAACAATACATGTATTCATAATAGAGATGCGTTCAACAAAATGTGAACACATAATAGGTACATAAAAAAAAAGTTAAGTCCAAACCTCACGGCCTGTGAATTTTCCCGCTTCGTTTAAAGGTTAGACAATCCAAACAAACAAAAAACATGCACATTTCTATCACGGGTCGAAATTGCAGCTGGGTATTTAATCCAATACGGCATATCTGTTAAACTTTTTGTACTGCTAAATCCAAAATAAGAATAAATGTAAGTATACTGAGAAAAACATTGTGCAGAAGTAAATATGCTTTTTTGACTTTATCAATCAATAAAATAAAAGTGTAACTAATGAACTTAAACAGTTGTCAATACAATATAACATATTTCACTTCCTACAAGTTTTCCGAAGGTCAATTTAGTTTACTGCGAATACAGCAAAGCTACAAATCACAATTTTTTTGTTACGCAAGAGTAAACAAAACCGTTAAGCTATTTGTCTGACATCCATTTCCACGACCATTGAATGCAGATTGAAATCCATTTCGGAGTCGAGTCATTAAGCATTATCTAGTGTTACTTACATTCCTAGAACACGAAAATTTGAGGAAAACTAATCTTAATATGTTACAAGTTACAACAAGAGCTCCACTTGCATGTCGCCCGAGTCAAGGTGATCTAAGAACCTTGTGTGCACAAACATAAAATAGATAAATACAATATATATACGGAATGATAAATCAAATAAGTAGAAATCAGGAGTAAGTAATTAATTTAATTATACATACATGATCATGAATATCTTGTTAGCTGTTATTAGTAGATTGTGTGACGAGGGAGCAAAATTACATATATACGGCCTGGGCGTACGATAAATCGTGTACGAAGCGAAGGATTATAAAATAGAATCCTGAGCGTGGTGAGGCATTCAAGAGTTAACGCCCAAGGTGGAAATAATGTTGCTACCATGTGACACATACTGCTTTGAAAAACTTTAGAAAATTGCTGTTACAAAATATGTATTATTTAAGCAAAAAAATGTCCTACAACAGAAAAGTGCCACTTTGATCCCTCCCAACAGGGAAGAAAAAGTACTTTTCCGAGGAGGTGATGTGAAAAACCTTTGTTTTAATATTTACTGCATAGTATCTTACCCACTTACTTACCACGCACTTCATTTATCTTAATTAAATCTAATACAGGAATTGTATTAAGAAACATCTGCATATACATGCATAACCTTAGCAAGAGAACTGGTTAACCCCGGCTTGACTGAGAAGTGGTTATTTATTACCTGCCTATACTCATAACCTAGTATATTTAACTACGTATAAACAATTAAATGTTTACATAATACAGATATTTGATTTGATTTGATTTTGATAACACTTTACATAACATAATTATCTATGGATATGTGTTAAAGAAAACTATAAAGATTATTCGTTTTAAGCACTTTAGCGGTAGATACAATATGAGGAGGTACCGTGGACGTGAATAGAATAAGATACAAAAGAAGATTTTAATGGCGGCTAAGCTAACGGACAACCCAATCCAATATGACGTAAAATCACATATAAAATGTTTAACAAGATTATAGCATGACGTACTTCTCGTAATTTTGCAATAATAATAACACATACTATAAAATTTACATATTTGAAATAAGTTCGCAACCATTGACGTCACGAAACCTTACCTAACCTGTTCCAATAACTTTGTTCCTAAAGTTTATAATCATGAATAAACGAATTTTATAAAAACAAGGATTTAATTTATTAGATACCTTAGAACCGGTATAGGAGTTCAAGCACTCACGTGCCACGTGACAAAGAAAACAAACCTATATGTATTATACTTTCTTACACACACAAAATTCAATTTGGCAAATAATAATAAACGAATCATAAATATTTCAGGATTTTAGGATGTTTATAAATAACGGCATAAGAGGGTCCGCTTGCACCTTGCACTCCGTGCACCCGCACGGAGTGGGCGCACGTATGCCACTGTGAAAAAATCCTTTGCACGCGTTCGCGCCCGTTAGCGTTGCTCATAATATTTTTTGTTCATCTGCTCACCCGCTCCGTGTACCCGCGCCAGCTAGCGGACGCCCTAAGTGTTTAACGTATACCTAATTCGTGCGCATTCCTGTTTTTTTACCTGTAGCGTTCATAATTAACTTTATTTACAGAGTAAATTCCACGAAAATGAGTTACACAGCAGCGGAAAGCGTTGCTGCCAGCAGCACATGGGCGGCAACCAGCATGTTCTACATGCTCCTCGTGCCGGCCCTCATCCTCTGGTACGCCTACTGGAGAATGTCCAGGAGACACATGTACGAATTAGCCGAGAAAATCAGCGGACCCCCTGGCCTACCCCTTATTGGAAATGCCCTTGAATTCACCGGCGGTTCTGATGGTAAGTGGCCAAAGCAACAAGTCAACAACAGTTCCGTAGCAAAACAATAGCATAGTTGGCTGACAATTCTAATTAGCTCCTTTTTCGAACCATCAAAACAATACCAAATAAAAAAAAATACTTATATGAGGTTCCGGCCTATGACGTCAGTTGGCCATTAATGTCTAATTACCTGTTCTTAATCGTTGTTACCGATTTAAAAGATTTATAAATATAAATTCCGTCCAAAGTGACTTCGGTTTACAATAAATAATTTTTTTTTAGTACCTATTTTATTTTATCCATGACGTGAATATTTAATTTATATTAACTACAAGAAATATTGCTATAAAATCTAAAAATGCAACTTCACTACATACCCGTTTGTTTTTAGATATCTTCAAGAACCTCGTCACGAAGAGCGTGGATTACGATAAAGAAGGCATGGTAAAGCTATGGATCGGGCCCAGGCTGCTGGTGTTCCTGTACGACCCCCGGGACGTTGAGCTGATCCTCAGCAGCCACGTTCTCATCGACAAGGCCGACGAATACCGATTCTTCAAGCCCTGGCTCGGAAACGGTCTTCTCATCAGCACTGGTAATTAACCCTTCCACACAAGATATTTGGATCATAGTTTGAATATGTAGCAGTTTTTGAATACAATCTATTATTTAAGGTCAAAAGTGGCGTTCTCACCGCAAACTGATCGCCCCCACCTTCCACTTGAACGTCCTGAAGAGCTTCATTGACCTGTTCAACGCCAACTCCCGAGCTGTAGTGGAGAAACTGAAGAAGGAGTCCGCAGACTTCGACTGCCACGACTACATGAGCGAGTGCACCGTCGAAATTCTGCTTGGTAAGTTAATTTGTACTGTGTAGGGAAAACTCCTTATAAAATGACCCATTTTCATTACGTTGGAATGTTATAGATTAGATCGACTGATGAGACAAATTAGTGGAAAAAAGATCGAACAACCCATACCGATGAATATTTGTGCATAATATAATGAGACTATTTGACAATCAATTCTTTGTTAACATAAGTATATCACATTACTAAGTTATTAAACAGAAAAAAAAAACAATACTTTGATGGATATTGTAAAGTTTAAAACCGTGGTTCTACAAAAATCAGACCATAAAGCCTAAATCTATTCCAAGTATTATTTATTAAAGATCAATCTTGTCTCGATAAGGACTTAAGTTATTACCGAATTTACTTAATTGAGTTTTAATAGCACTACCCATTATCATAACAAAGGGTTTAAATAATAGCGTATCTCATACATATTCTTCTCCAGCCGTGTTAAAGACGTACGTGCTGGTTGGATGTCAGTTTTACTAATTTAATCATGATTTAATCTCAGTATTTAAATTGTAAATATGTAACAACATTAATCATACATGACAAGGAAAATAATAATTACGATAGATATAGGTACAATCACGCCTAAAAATATCGACACGACCTTATTACCCATATATTAAGATAGTTTAAAAACATTTTGGCACTTTGTCCGTATCGATATTTTTAGACGTGTCTGTACCTACGTCATACTGATTTATAACATGCGAAGTTTCGATATTCAACTTTTTTTTTAAATTATATATAATGAAAATTCGTCCAAAGATTCCGTGATTCAAAAAGGTTGTTCTATAAAAATTAAGTGATTTCGATGTCTCGCACGTAGCTAGTGAAGCGGTGACAACATAGGCCACCGCCATTGCTAAGCGTGCTTTTGACGCAAATGATCACGTTTGCGAAACCTGCGATCCCCATGTTTTTAATATAAGTAATTCGCGAATACTTACCTATCTAGTATATATTCTCGCCTATCTGATCTTCAAAGGTATAAACGTAACAAAGTTGCTAACATTATCAATAGTACATTAGCAACATTATAGAATCTGCAATAATTACCGTGACACGTTTAGCGATGCTGGAGAATCCAGTTTGTGATCAGCTCAGACTAATTTAAATAATTAACCTGTTTATATCCGATGTTGTTAGATGAAGAGAATTATATATTTGCTGAATGATTTGTAAAAACACTCGATTCGTTTTCAAAATAATATTAAATGTTAATTTTACTAACTGTGTATGCGTAGGATGTAATTGGAAAGATAAAATGACATATGTTACTTGAATCGCGGTAAATAGAGCATACCGTCAACTACCTTGCCTTCGCAGGTTGTTTACGACAACAATTACCCAGATGGTACGGAATGACTTCCTTACAATGATATGTATTTTCAAGAGAAATATAGTTGTTTATATCATTTATTATTGTATGACGGTCTAAGAGGAAATACGCGTAGAAGGTAAGCGCCGTGTCAAGCGAAACGACCCCCCACGGGCTCACGTCGCACCACATAATGGGCAGTTCTCGCCATCGACGGCGTCAACTGTTACTTGTAGCCCCCATTATGACATTCGTTAAGCAACGTACTGAATCCCTTGAAGGTTAATAGCTCTTTTCACTTCAATGAACATTAATGTTCACAGAAACCGCTATGGGAGTCAGCAAGAGCACACAGGACCAGAGCGGTTTTGAATACGCTATGGCTGTTATGAAGATGTGCGACATCCTGCATTTGAGACACACCAAGATCTGGCTGAGACCTGACCTTCTGTTCGGCCTTACCCAGTACGCCAAGAGCCAAACCAAGCTTCTGAGCACCATCCACGGGCTTACCAAAAAGGTATTGAACTATTTTTAGTTAAAATTTAAAATAAAAATAAATATCCCATAACTACTTGTTACCTAATAATTAACTGAAGCTGAAGCAATCATTTAATTTGATTTAAAATTTATGATATTTTATTATAACTTTCAGGTTATCTCAAGGAAGAAGGAAGAGTTCAAATCTGGCAAGAAGACCACCATCTTGAATGAATACACTGAATCCAACTCATCTTCTGCCGAACCTACCAAGGAAACGTCAGTAGAGGGTCTGTCCTTCGGTCAGGCCGCCGGTCTGAAAGACGACTTGGACGTTGAAGACAATGATGTCGGACAGAAGAAGCGTCTGGCTTTCCTTGACTTGCTCTTGGAGAGCTCGCAAAGCGGAGTCGTCATCTCCGACGAGGAAATCAAGGAGCAAGTTGACACCATCATGTTTGAGGTAAGTTTTACTATATTTTTAAGGGTCGGCAACGTGCATGTAACTCCTCTGGAGTTGCAGGCGTCCATAGGCTGCGGTGACTGCTTACCATCAGGCGGGCCGTATGCTTGTTTGCCACCGACGTGGTATAAAAAAAATGTACTGATGCGCCGTCGGAAAGTTTATGTATTCATTTTAGGAATAACAAAAAGTTTCCGAAATTTCTAAATTTCCACTTAGAAAAAATTCGGAAACTTCTCATTCATCACCTACCTTTGTATAGCAATCAAAATGTACATTTCCAAAATGAAAGTTTCCTTTGTTGCCCGTGAAACTTCCGAGAAATTTTCCGACTTTTTGGAAACTTTCTGCAACTTGCACTTCATGTAGTCATATGATGGGGAACCTAACCAATTAGAGTCTAGCTGTCAGATTTTGTAATTTGGACTCTGTACATGTAACTAAGTTTAAATAATTATGCCAGAAAGCAGATTCACGAGTTCACATTCTAGTAGGTATTAAACTCTAATTTAATTTATTTTGATTTTGATACCCACTGCGCGGATTCTCTTTCCGATATGAGAAGTTACATAATTTATTTTTTATATAGGGTCACGACACTACTGCTGCCGGTAGCAGCTTCTTCTTGTCTATGATGGGAGTGCACCAAGACATCCAAGACAAAGTTATCGAGGAGCTCGACCAAATCTTCGGGGACTCCGACCGCCCCGCCACTTTCCAAGACACCCTTGAGATGAAATACCTCGAAAGGTGTCTGATGGAGACCCTCAGGATGTACCCGCCAGTACCTATCATCGCTCGTCATATCAAGCAAGACATCACTATGCGTAAGTATTAAAATATTCGTCAAGAAATACATTCGTAGATATAAATGATAACAATGAGTCTAATATTTATTTTGCATGCAGCGTCCAACGGTAAGAAGATACCCGCTGGAACCACCGTGATCATCACAACATACAAGCTGCACCGCCGTCCCGACGTATACCCCAACCCCAACAAATTCGACCCCGACAACTTCCTTCCTGAGCGCTCTGCCAACCGTCACTACTACGCATTCGTACCCTTCTCCGCCGGACCCAGGAGCTGCGTCGGTAAGTAACTCTCACACACTCTGTTTTATAACACACTATATACTGATTCATACCTACAAATAAAATGTTATTTTTTTATCATGACATTAATTAAATTTATTGTCAACAGGACGTAAATATGCTATGCTGAAGCTGAAGATCATTCTCTCCACCATCCTAAGAAACTTCCGCGTCCAGTCTGACCTCAAAGAATCTGACTTTAAGCTGCAAGCCGACATTATCTTAAAACGCGCAGAAGGTTTTAAAGTGAAGCTCCAGCCCCGCAAGAGGTTTGCGAAGGCTTGCTAACTCATAGGACTTTAACTAAAACGAATTAATAAATTGTTGGTAGGTACCCTATTAGTAAAAGTGTTCACATTTTTACAGTTCTTAGAATTAGAACAGAGCTTGTGATACCAGTACTGACTAAATTATTGTTAATTATATTTTTAAGGACGTTGAAAAAATGGTGGTAGCATTCTTCACAGAATAGTAATAGAAGAAAACTCGGTGCAAGGATGGCTCAATTAGCTTAATTGTGTCTGATTATCATGTTTGCTCAAACTACTTGGTAGTAAAAAGTTTGTAAATAACTAATATTATCTTCTTGTGATGACCCAATAAAAATTGGCATAGAAAAATATAATCGTATGATTTATTTACCTTATTACAGCCTGATTTGTCTCAGGAAACAAATATTTGCTCTATAAAACATTTTCACTTGTCAATTGCTGAGCACTTTTATTTCTCTGCAGAGTGTCCTCTCTTGACTGCATCTCCATTTGTTTCCGTTCAAACTCCAACTTTGTTCTAAATTGAGGATAACGATTAAAATAACACTGTTATAATCTTAAAAATGTGTTGACAGTATGTACAGAGTACAAAACATCATAAATGAAAACCAAATGTAATGCCTACCTTAACACGTCCAATGGTGTTCTGCGATGCTGTGAGCACGGACAGGGTAAAAAGTTATGGTGTGTTCTCTTCATCCACCAAGGAGCAAGTGACAGCTTCCATTCAATGATTTTCATTTTAGCTATCGTGCAGTCCTTGGCTTCCTTTAGCATACCGAAATATGACGCCATCTTCTCTTGACCTTATAAAGATAATCAGGATTACATGACAGCATTTTAAAAATACCCTCGCTACACAGATTTTGTCGCTGACAGTATTTTTTTTCCAAAATCGGAAAATGTCAATAATATTTCATTAAAAAGTTAGGAAAGGTCTTATAAAACCATTTTGCTGTAGCAGCACGGTATCTCGTAGTGCCCCATGTAAACAATTCTTCATGTATACTTTTTATTCATGAATGTAGATCGCATAAAAAATAATGAAAGTACCTGAGGATATCGCCATCATTAATCTTGATTGTTCCGCTTCCTCCTCATAAACCTCTGTTTTCTTCTCAAAAATTATCCCCAACTCACTTCCAATGTTACCCATATCCAGTGATGCCTGTGCACCGGGCTAAAATGTGAGATTCATTCATGATAAATTGTAGATGTAATTTTTTTGTCCCAAATAAGTAAATTATCGGGTGTTCCAGAAAGTATAAGCACAAGATCTAAATGATATACAATAGATATTTTTTGTAAATTTCAAGTGATTTATTGGTTAATCCAAAATTTTAACTTATTTCGAAACAAATACAGGTACCATATTTTGGACAACGTCAATTGTAAGCCAAAGATCGCACCTTGGATCGAACGGTCGACATAAGCTTCAGCACAGATTTATTTCCGATGACTTTAGAGGCTTTCGACCAGTTTCTCTTGAAAGCGTCTATGGAATCTGCAGGCTTAGTGTTTTTTCGGAGATATGCCTTAGTCAGAGCCCAAAAAGTCTCGATTGGCCTGGCTTCCGGGCAGTTCGGCGGATTCATTTCCTTAGGCACATAATCGACTCGGTTGTCTCTATACCACGATAACGTAGCCTTGGAGTAGTGCACCGATGCCAAATCTGGCCAAAATAAAACAGGACCATCATGCTCACGGATCATAGGCAATAAGCGGCGATTCAAGCATTCCTTGATGTAGGTATCGGCTTTCATTGTTTGTGTGGTGACGAATGGCTTGGACAACTTCCCGCACTCGCAGATTGCCTGCCAAACCATTGCTTTTTTGCTGAATTTTTCGATGAAAATCGTTTTTTCGGCATTATCGACTTCCTGATTTTTCCGTACAGTGTAAAACTGGTCACCTGGAAGCATTTTATAGTCGAATTTGATGTAGGTTTCATCATCCATAATAACACATGCAGATTTTCGGCACAAAAGGCTATCATAAAACTTTCTCGCCCTTGGTTTCACGCATGCGGCCTGTTTAGTGCTCCGCTTCGGTTTTTTCTGCTTCTTAAAGGTCTTCAAACCAATTCTTGCCTTGGCACGTTGGACATTACTAGCCGATGTTTTTAGTTTTTTGGCCACATCCCTAACCGACAAATCTTTTTTTCTGCGAAACATCTGTGCAATATTACGGTCCAGATTTCGGTCCACAGGCCCCTTTTTTCGGCCACTTTTAGGTGCATCGTAAAAGGTGAAATCATTACCATACTTTTTAATAGCTGTACGTACGGCTCCGATGCTAACTCCTTCAGAAATCGCCAACGCTTTTAAAGTGATGTTAGGTATCGTACACCATTTGTGCACAATCTGTTTTCGCCTTTCTGGAGAAATGCCCCGCATTTTGAGTATTTTGCACAAAATATTTACGTAGAATGCAAATATACATTGGTAATGAAACGACTGACAATTCCATATCTTTTTTTATTTTCAGCCAGTATAAAAAAACAAAAAGGCCGCACTGCAAAGACGTGCTTATACTTTCTGGAACACCCGATAACCTATACCTACTTTTGTTAAGTTTTTTCATCTTGTCAAATGATAAATGTATTAGTGTTTAAATATTTACATATTGCCAATTGAATCCCATAAAGCAGGCGAATGCTTCCTTCAAGTGTTGGGTACCCAGCTCGGGTCGTTCTCGCCTGAGATGCAGCTCTCCTATGAGGTGCAGCGCGCGGCCGAGCTGCAGTCGGAGGCCGTGCTCCATCGCCAGGCTGCCCATCTCCGTGAGCAGCTTGGCTGCCGTCTCGTGATCACCTAATCTGTTGTATAAATTTAAAATCTCGTTAAGACCCTGAGCTAGCCGAGAACAAGATGGGATAGGTCGCTAGAGTCGTATTCGTACCTAAGTAAAAAGTTGCAAAGGCATCAAGAATTTCGTATAGGAATTAAGTAGGTATTATTGTCGAGAGTCTCGAACAAGCTGGGTGAGTCAATATATATAATAAAATAATATAATATATACAACTTGGTAGTAATTTGAAATTGCCTGAATACGACTTACTTTTGTTTTGTGTGTATATAATGTTTTCATTTATAATAGTCCAAAAACATACTTTTGCATAACAGCCGCCATGTGCATTTTACAATCGCATATGCCCTTGATGTTGCTGCTCTCGGTGTGGATCTTGAACGCACGTTCAAACGTCTTCTGGGCATTGTTCAAGTTGTTGATAGCCAACTGACAAATTCCGATTTCGATTATGGCGTCCGCAGTTTTATCCGTTTCTTCAGCTGAGTATTTAATAAATACTGTTAATTAGACTAAACAATCAGCGCGGTGTAAGACATATTTCTTATTTGACAGTTGACAGCTGCCAAATAGTATGCAGATGTCGTCCCACGAAAGTTTATATTATCACCACGTCGTGCGTTGGTGTCGCTTGTGTTTCCCGCACATAGCCGACAGTATTTTATAAATACCTACAGTAAACTCGCTTAAAACACTAGCATCTTAGCGGGAAAGCATAATAACCGAGAAAAAATATAAGAAAAGGAGTTATGTACAATCGTGTCTCTATTTATTTTAGAAAAATACCTTATTCCTGTTAGATCATATCTTAATTAATCACTTAATTATATAACGTAGTTCTATGACACATTATTTGCACGAATAAAATAACAATAATTAATATTGCAACCGGCCGTCGACCGATCGGGCGCCCCAGGTACCGCTGGTGTGATGTCGTGGAGGCGGACCTGCGTCGCGTCGGCTGAATGCCAATTCATGGCAGGAAACCGCGCTGGATCGGGACAGGTGGCGTTCTCTCGTTTCGGAGGCCAAGATTCTTTTTGGATCGCTGAGCCAAAGCAGTTAGTTAGTTAGTTAGTTAATATTGCGGCGAGCTGTTGGGGAGTAGCGACCCCACCCCGAGTGCTCCTGGGGAGTTTAGTTACCCGCAAGGAGGGTAGATGAGACAGGATTCTGTGTCTCTGGTTTGCCTTCGTTGACCAGCCAGAGTTGAGTAGTCGCTAGAGCTCCAGGGGTGGAAAGTGAAAGATGCATAAGATGCGAGTTGGCACAGTGGCTGTTAACAGCCACTGGGTAAAAGCGGCACACACCTCTCGACACCCCTGATCTGCTCACACCGGTGTTGCCCTTGAGCCATCCTAGATGTCGCTTTTTGTGGGGGCCCATCTTGCGAGGGCGAGTCACGGTCTGCCGGAAATAAAATTGCATGCTGTTTTGTTAGGCAGGCGTCCGGGATTTTATCCCCTAGCTCAGTACTTAGTCCATCGCTTTCACCCATTAACCTAGTTCATTTTCTATTCCATCATCTCTCAATAATAGTGCTTAACCCTGGCGGATGTCGCTTCTGCGTGCGTCCTATAACATGGGCAGGAGCAGCATCCGCTTAGCGTACCCCTTATATTTCATTAAATGTGAAAAAGGCATCTACGTGTTGACTTCGGCTCCGCACTCTCCTCCCAAAAGTCCGGGACACCGTTGTTCCGTGATAGGAAGGACATACAAATTAATATTAGTGTGTTTATTTATTTTTACCTACATCCGTCATTATACGTGAAAACGAAGATAGTTTCATTTTAAAGAATCAAATATAAATGCAATCCGCCACATGCTTCATCAAAACACAAATAAAATCCGCATTAGCATCGTCACAAACTTATTGTAACCATCAGGTTCAAATTTGCATGGACAATTTATGAATGATTTCATTCATAACTTGTCCATGCACTTTTACATGAACCCTATCGTACATTAACACTAAAACAAGTTATAAATTCCGCAACAAGCAAAAACATTTATAAACTAACACCCATCCCCACTCTGCAACAAGCCCGGCCCAAAAGTTCCCATTATGCCGGCAGCATTCACCCGCTGTATAGCGATGGAAACCTGTTGGACCAGCCAAGACCCGGAGCGGGTATCACTACGCTTCTCCCGTAAATGCCTGCCCAACTGCCTAAAAAACTCCAGAGCCTCATTACCCCAGGTGATTATACCAAGAGGTCTAAAAGGATTTATACTATTGAAGTTAAATTTGGAGTGTCAATCGCTCGGAAATTTTCATTTCTACGTCCGTATATCTGAACGATAGTTTGTGTCCCGTGAAAAACTTTAACACGAAAAATCATCATTCTACGCAAACGTAGTCGCGGGCAGTAGCTAGTAGTCTTATAATCCTTTACTCCGCCTCAACATCGGACTAAGGAAGCGTACTCAGTATCAATTACGCCTAATTCCACTTTATGACCTAAACTTCAGGCCATGTTAAGTACAATATAGTGTTCTCCTTTCATATACAGTTCGCAATTCGGTTAGTAATGTGAAAAACTCAGTGAAGGAACGTTGTTGTGGAGTACGATTGTTTGATTAAAGTGAAAGAAGTCTATTTGCATATATATGCAATAAAGCATTCTAAGGACATTCACACTATTTAAGAATATATATATTTGCTTCAATTAATCTTGAAGAACACCGCTACAAAAATAAAAGGTTTCATTTATTTAATAGGTTTGTCTGCCTGTACCTCTGGCCGCGGTATGTATCATATTTCTTAAACGGCCGCGTTCTTGTTTGGTCAATAATCAAATGTTAGCGTCAACATGCGAGAAAATGTTATTTGTGGAAATAGGCATGGTCAGTTCAAATAATCGGTTCCCCAAAACGCCTGAGACTGATTCTGGCTTATTAAACTGGTTTATTTCAGCTAATATATTCAAAAAGGAATTATTGGATTAATCCGCAATAAAATGCAAAATAGTTTACAACGAAAATACGTGAGCTTGAGCGTTTTACATAGCGTCTAGAGTATCTAGACTTCCGACTTAGGTTACGGGCTCAGTGGTGAGCGTCTAACGGAGCATTCAGTGGGGCGGGCTGTGTGGCATCAAGTGATAAAGGGAACTGCCTAGCCAAGATGACAGTCGTATATCGACAACCGCCAAACAATGTGACTATTTTCATACATTATTTAAGTTTTGATTGGCGTTTTCTATCAACGTTTGTCATTTGGCTAGTTCCCTTGAGCAGAAAACAGGGCACTGTTTACGCCTACGCTTGAATTTGTTTGGTATGAACGCCGCACGCCTCGCTGCACGCTTAACTCGGGTATCCGCTCAGTTTACATACTATAGATGGACCAAGACTTACCGTCTACGGCGCGCCGTTCAGCCAAGCGAGATAGCCGTTCTGCCTTCCCCGGATCGTGCTTGCGAACTGTTCGTGCTTGGCTGATCAAAACTCTGTGCAGTTGCAGTGCTGTTGCTTTAAACAGTGTCTCATTTGATTGTTCTTTCTGATCGCCTTCTGCAGGCTCGTGAAGGAGCCATGGCTTGAATCGTACAAAAAATATAAGTACAATACTACTAACGCATACGAGAACTGGCTCAAAACTTACTTGGAAGATTTGAGCTACACCAACTAACTAACTTACTAAAATAGTGGACGCTCCTACAGTAAAACAAACTATGCAATGCACGTATCAAACCGTAATACGTGTCTCGCATTGTTTTATGAAACATGTCTTTTTTTTGTTTCATTATAATAGTTTTCTGTAGTGTGGAGTAACATGGATTATTCAAAGTACTAAGCTTCTGTCTGCAACTTCGTCGGCGTTGAAGATGATGATGATTGATTTAAAAAAATCTATGTCCTTCCTCGGACCTCAAGTTATCCTTACCCATCTAAATCAGTTCAGTAGTTTAAACGTAATGAGGTATTAAAATACAGACAGTGTTACTTACACATACAAAATATTAGTAGGGATAATTGTGAATTTATGCGGACCAAATTAAAAGATAAAGTAAAATGAGTAGAAATTGTAGGTTTCACTAGACAGAGAAATATTAAAACAGTCTATGTAATGGTATAACAATTAATTTATTGTTGTAGATCTGTAAAGTCTTTTTAAAAAATTGACGCTCCGACTTTTTCTTAGACTTTAGCCATCTTACACAATATATCTTATACCTTTAAACGAGCAATTCTTGTATATATATATTTCTGTGATCTCAGAAACGGCTCTAACGATTTCGCTGGAATTTGGTATATGGGGGTTTAAGGAAAGTTTGCATGCTTCATTAAGTAAAATGTACGCACTTAAAATTACTTACAGACCAACTATGTTTACCACTACATTTTGCAAATAAATATATCTTTATCTTTATCTTTTAGATAGATTGTATACCCCCAGGTATACAATCTATCTAGATTAGTCTTATGTTTGGGAAAACGCGTGTTTTCGAGTTTTCATGCGTTTTTCTTTCGACGCAGAATATGGTCGCTAATTTCGTGTTACCGGCCACTGTCCGTCTTGTCCAGCGGGTTAAGTCGCGGACTGCTAAACGAGTGTTACGGGTTCGAATCTCGCCCGGTGACTAACTTTTGTTTTCTTTTTATATGTTCAAGTTTATATATAATTTTTTAAGTTTTATTGTTTTAGACAAGTTTAATTTAGTAAAAAAATGTAGTTAAGATTATCACCTATACACCACCATATTACAATAAATAGTTATAACCGAGCAAAGCCCGGTCGCCCAGGTACTGAATCTATAATATGACTTGTTGTCGTTATTGTGATCATGTGTTATGACTTATTACATTGTAAAATATGTCGACAATGATATCGACATATGCGGTACATAGTAGGTATATAACACGTATATTTACACGTTTTTATATTTAGTGAACACTAATACAACGACTGGCACAACCTTACCCAGTTTATCCTATGTCGCGTTTTGGTAAGTGTCACTCATACATAAATCGTGTAGGAAACATTGAGAAGGATCCTTCATTGAATTATAATGAGGTTCCTCGTCCCTTATGGTACGATGCTTTGACGTTGTGGCGTGGCAATTTCATAAATATTTTGGCATGTATGTGAACGAACGTCAAAGTGTTTAGATAGTTGTTTAGCATACATATTAGAACATGTTTACCTTTTAAGACGATAGTCAACGACAGTTTACCGTACAAACGTAGTCTCTATTTTTCTCCCTGGGTGTTGACATTATACAAAATGGTTTTACACAATTTAATGTGTGTTGACCATAGCTATTCCCCTACCTTTTTTTTTACTCAGGTATTATAAGAGTTAGGAGCTCTTAAAAATTGGTATGGTTTTCTTTTTCGCACCTAACTCTTATAATAATCCAAAAAATATGAAAAAAAACACAGAAGGATCTTTAGTCTAAAAAAAATATTTTTATCTTGTCAATATTCAGAAAGAAAAATGAGGACTACGTTTTTATAAATAAATAAATAAATATTATGACATTGCTTGTGTTGTTGGTACTCAGACAACGATATAATATATACTATAAACATATTTATATACATAACAAACATCCATGACTCAGGAACAAATACCTGTATTCATCACACAAATACATGCCCTTACCGGGATTTGAACCCAGAACCACCGGCTTCATAGCCAGTGTCACTACCCACTAGGCCAGAAAATGTCGGTTACATGGAGAACAAGCCATCGCGTTTCCTCTTAAGGTAGGTATGTATTACCCATATTCATCAATAGCCGATCTCCGTAGAATGTAGTATAAGGAGTAATAACGACAGGCACATATTGAATACGTTTGGTTGGGCTCAGGCTATAGGTAAGCATTTCTTAAACAATATGTGTGACTCATTATTACTATGTGTCATACAAAATTATTAATTATCGGTACACTAAGTACAGTCGCAATCAGATATAACGGAGCGGCCGAGGTGTTCTATCTAAACAAAACCTTAACTATCAAGTCGTGAAAGTGCATGTTCAGATATTTTTGCCTACATACATGTTTAAGTTTACCGCTTGCCTTTTATATTTTTACTTTAAAATCGCAAGAGCATTCACTGTTCTTTTACAGTCATATATTATTATATTATATCATATATATTAAATATAATAATTATATGACTTATTACTTATTTAATTTATTAATTTTTTTTTGCATTTGACTAAAAAAATATTAATAAATTTGAAGTTCGGTAAATAAAGTAACATACATAAAAAATCTACTTAGGAGACCTATACAAAAACTGGAAAAAAAGATTGAAGGAAAAGAAGACGGCTATCTGTGTCCACGGCTCGAAATAGTAAAAATAATAGTTTGATAAATACCTTTCCAATAGCAGAATCCCGAACTTGAGTCAAAATTTGAAAAGGCTCATCTTGATCAACTCCTGGAACTAAAAAAATAAATTATGGTTCTAATCATAACACAACTAATGTTACTATTACCAAAGAATTAATGTTTAAGTGAGGTAAGACTATCACGGGACAAAGATAAAAAGATAAAGATAAAAAATATGTTTATTGCACAAGAAAGGACACAGAAAAAGTATACAGCGATTGTTTTTAAGAGTTGGTGCATAACTAGATTGACAACAGAGTTTCCAGGAGTCCCTGCACTAGGCTAGGCCTGTATCGCGGGAGACCAGAAGTACATATAAATGTCATGCAAGTCAACGAAAAGCGAAAATTTATTTTTATATAATAAATATGACATTCAGGTTTATACCTAAGTTGATACATGCAGTTTTCAGTATTAAACTATTTATCTAATGCTTCATTCTTTATAACTTCGGTTCTATACTAATCTTTCAAGACAAATACTTGTATGAAATCCTCATACTGTTTGTCTTGCCCCGAGCAAAATAAACTATGTTCGTCTTACCCCACCTTACCCTAATTTAAGAAAAGGTATATAAGCAAAAAACGTGCATTCAGTTTGACAGCCGAACTAAAGGGCGCTATACGGCGCCATGTTTTGTGGTAACTGAATTGTCAAACGTCAACGTTTGACAACCAGATTTAAGACAATATATACGTGGCTATGGAGTGTGGAATTAAGAGGAGTGGCATCTCTTATAGTAGAACTGTTACAAAATTGTCCAGCTGTCAGCTATAAATAATAGTTCCAAATCTCTCCAGAGTAGCGCTAGAGTAGCTAAGAACCTAGGCGTTATTGACGGAGTGAATTGCGCTGTCTATGATTTGATTTTTTTGTTCAAGTACTCTAGGTATTGTAGCGCCACCTATTTAAAGTTTTTTGATGACTCTTTTTGGTACATGGAGATTTCGTTCCTTATCTCCACCTTCCGTATACGTGGCTGTACAGCAACTACTACAACTGTCAAATTCAAGGCACTATTTCTTATTGAATATATTTTACACCTCTTCTACTATTAACAACTCTTTGCTGTATATTTACACCCCGCCCTAGGTCTGGATGTCCTAGCAAAGACATGTATAAATAAATAAATAATGAATAAATATTATAGGACATTATTACACAAATTGACTAAGTCCCACAGTAAGCTAAATATTAAATAAGGCTTGTGTTGAGGGTACTTAGACAACTATATGTATAATATATAAATATTTATAAATACTTAAATACATAGAAAACACCCATGACTCAGAAACAAATATCCATTGCTCATCACACAAATACATGCCCTTACCAGGATTTGAACCCGGGACCATCAGCTTCGTAGGCAGGGTCACTACCCACTAGGCCAAACCGTATAACTCCGTAAAAGATAAATAAAGTCTACGTATAGACTTTATACGAAAAAAACGTGCCTCGAAAAATCAAGAAAAATGTATGCTCGAATAGATGGCGATATACCTTGGCCTTTACTCGAGTAAAAGGCGACCCATTTGATATTTAATACATATCAGTGGAAAAACATGGGTGAAATAAAATAAAATAAAATATATTTATTTCAGAACATTAAATTCCATAAATTATTGTTAGTTAGTAAATGAGATAAAGTTGGTTGGCTACATGTTGGTATATTCAAATATTTTCAAAACACAATTATAAATAATCGACCATAACAATGAAATCAACATTCGCTTTGTTCACATATGTGGTTGCAATAGTGCGTAATCTTAGTTTAGTATTATGTCACTACCAGTGAGTTCCTATAATTGGCTTCCTGCATCTATTATATTTTTCTATGTTAATGTAGTCCTGTGTCGAAAGATGGCAGTAAATTTAGTTGTATACAGACTTTGATAATATATGCCTCTATATTACATTTTCTTTGATCCTAGGTACCACTGGAGAGACGAAGTACCAAAGGACCTTAGCGAACTCGGCGCCGTCGACTGGGTGCGTAGACAGGAAGCCAATCTTGCTTGCTTGTCTACACAGCCTGGACAGAAACGGCTTTGGACAGAGAAGCATGGCGGTCTTTAGTGTCGGAGGCAAAGATCCAAGATCCACCACGCCACGGCTAGCTACTAGCTACGCCACATCGACAAGTAAATAAATATATTTACACAAAATCAGCCTATAAATAGTTTTAAATAAAATGTAATGATAGTTATTAAAACAAAAATATCTAGAAAATTATGTTCATAGATGTGCTATGAATCTTTTATGCTATTGATAAACAATGTTACTTGGTCGTTCAGTGAATTATAGGATGACTTGCAATTAAAGATTCTGTCTTGTGGTGTTTGTTTACTGGTAGAAAATAAATTCCTCAATCTACATGCTGTGATGTAGTTTATAATATAACATTAAGTATTAATTTAAGACAAGGCAGGCTCGGATTTTTTTTAATAAAATCTATTATTTATTCTGTGTATGAATTTTCAATTTTGTAATATGACTGATTCGAAACTAATGCATAGTACTGTCACGGTGTTTAATTATCATACATCGTTATCGCGGGAGCAAAAACAAGCCTGTCAAAGAACACATGTAACAGAATATCTGTTTTGTATAAACGGAATATTCTGCCTACACATTCTAAGCCTCTGAGATGTGCTTCATATCTGGCAGGATGTTTTCGTTGGTAAAGGTCAATCATACTCGTGTTTCACTAAGTAAACGCTCATTTTCACTAAGTAAAAAAAAATAAGTCACTAATGTATTTAATTTTTATATCAATATTTACTTCTTAAAGTATTTTATTTTGATTTTTGTAATAGAAGACCAATATTTCTCGATAGGAGTATCACTTCTGTTATTGTTTATTTGCCATAATCTTTCAGTACTGTCAAATCGTTGTTGCTCCCGCGATAACGATGTATGTTATTGAGCCATTTATGGTTCAAGCTAATTTGGTTGTTTAATGTCGTAAGCATGCCTAAACAATTAATGACCGTCACCTACTATACCTACCTACTTAGTTGATTACAGTTTGCGCTATAAAAATCTATTCCAATAAATCACAAATCGAACCCATCTCACTAAGGACGGTAGAGGTAAGGAGAATAAACTATGTGTATTAAAAGTGTCCATCAATAAACCTTAAATAGGTGGCGCCACAACACATCGCGAACAAATTTTGGATTGTTAAAAAAAAAAACAAATTACTGACAGCGCACTTGATTCCAATAAGGTCTAAGTTCGTGTCATGTCCTTGTGCTACCCTAGCGCCACCGGAAAAATTTCGGACTATTATTTACAGCTGCCAGCTGGACACTTTTGTAACAGTTCTCCCATAAGAGATTGTTCTCTACCTCTACCCTCCATACATCTCATCATAAAAAAGTCATACTTACACTTGTCAAGCAAAAATTTCGCGTAATGATATTTGCAGCATCCTTTTTGCCGTCCGCCGTCCACCAAATACTGGCTGGCCACAGCAATAGATGCCATGTAGAATTTTTCCGCCAACCAAAGTATCCCCTTTCCCTTTTCAGCGTAGCACATTGCTAGGCCCAATAAATACAGGGCTTCACTTTTGGAGTTTCCTTGAATATGATAATAATAAGGTTGTTAACAGTTATGACGTAGAAACGGTATTTTTCCTTGCCATGCGAGCATAACATGACTAGTTAATGACAGGGTTCAACCTGAGTTGTGGACTTGTTTACCTATTAAGTATATGAATGTTGTAGAATTCCGCGATAAATAATGTTATTCAAATGTAAAAGTATTCGTAATACGATATTATAAATAGACATTAGGGGGCAATTCTTATTTACTCGCCAAGTATTAAAGAAATACAAATTTGAAAAGTCTGATAGGAATCGGTTGAATTCAGTTGCGGGCGTCAGACCGTCATCATCTCCAGCATCCCTGAGGATGCCTGGTTGGGAGGCGAAACGCGTGTTGAGTTTTGTACTTTTGGTGGTGGGTTGTTACAGTGTAATCTCTATAACTCGAACCTTGTCAAGTCGAAAAACTCAGTAAGTGTAACTCGAACAAAATGCTACCTCCCTGCGTAGGCATTTAAGTACATATTTATACTCGATAACTCGAATTTCATAAATCAGACAAATAAGTCGAAGTTTAGTAAAACATAAAGACGTCTGACTTGGCATTCCCCGAACTCGAGACGATAAAATCGAAAAGGAATGTCCGGTGCGTTTATTCTATTGTTTCTGTCTAATTCATGAATCTATTCATTAAACTTTCTAAGTAACACAGATGTGTACCATAAAAAACAATTCGGTTAGTTGTTTGCTATTGAAATAATAATTGATAAAGCATCTGCAAATTCTTTACCTACAGCAAAAGAAGAAAACAGTTTTTTTTTTAATAAACTTAAATCGATTTTTTTTACTCAACAGCTCGAAATATTAATTTAAAAATCGCACTTTTTTAAGTCGACATTTTAGCCTTCAAACACTTCATATCTCGGACTACTTGATAAGTCGAAGACTCAATAAGTCGAAGTTTTTTGCATTTCCTGATGGTACTGTAAATTTATTTGCGTATTTATTTTTGCGGTGGGAGGGTGGGAACATTTTGCATATAAAAATACGTAAGCAGGTATAAGGGGTTAGCACTAATTGACTTGCACGTTATCATTTCGCGGATTAGCTAAGTAATATTTTTGTTTTAATTGGTATGGGTTTATGCAAAGTAATGTCTGTTTCTATTCATTACACGTATCTATTTGATACGTCATATGATAAAATTATTCAAGCCGTTTGGTCGATGTGTAAAAAGAGTCGCCAAGTACTGTCACTTCACTAAACAGTACCTATTGACATGCAAAATGAGCTTTGGTTGTAGACCTATTAACCTATTCACAAATATTGTTAATCTTATACCTTTAAACGAGCAATTCTTGTATACATATATTTCTGTGATCTCGGAAACGGCTCTAACGATTTCGCTTAAATTTGGTATATGGGGGTTTTTGGGGGTATACAATCTATCTAGATTAGTCTTATGTTTGGGAAAACGCGTGTTTTCGAGTTTTCATGCGTTTTTCTTTCGACGCAGAATATGGTCGCTAATTTCGTGTTTTCGGCCACTGTACGTTTGGTTCAGCGTCCGGTCCGTTTTGCTAAACGAGTCTCGCCCGGTGACTAACTTTTGTTTTTTTTTTTTATATATGTTCAAGTTTATATATTACAATAAATTGTTATAACCGAGCAAAGCACGGTCGCCTAGGTACTATTGTTAATTTGTGAGCAGATGACGACACAGTGGGGTCTATTCCTTACGGAAAAAGAAGCAAATATTGGAAACAATTGTACCCGTCTAAATAAATAGTTCCCACCTTTATCCCGTTCTTTTTCAGCTTTCTGTAGCTCGCCACAAATATGTTCCAGATAATCGGGTCTATTGGTAAGATCGATTATAATGCCGATATCATCTTCCATGACTAATTGCATGTTGTCGTACAGAAGGTCTTGTATGTAGTCGGAAGCTTCGCGATATCCCGCTTCTCTTAGCTCCAAAATCAGGCACTCGTGTAGCGGTAACTTACGCCTGTAATATTATTTCTAAGCTGTAAAGCGCTAGGAAATGACGGTCATAATAATAACATTTTAATAACAATAATAAAAGTAAGACTAAAAATCAAAGAATAGGCCACATTTATTTTTTATAGTTATGTTAATATTTCTGCGTAATACGATTACTACACAACAGTAAATCGGTTCAGCGGTTTAACGCATTTACTGCCAACGTTTTCGTAGCATTACACGCGTAGCAGATTCTAGCGTTTTCCCGCTTTGTAGAGGAAAGCGATTACGAACAGAGCGCCCGCCGAGCGGGTTCCCGGCACTCAATTTGTTAAGCGTGAATAAAGGAACAGACAGACAGTTACTTTTGCATGTAGGTATAATATAAGTAGGGATTGTGCAAGACACAAATTGATTGCCTACCTCCTTACTGCCTTCGAGTCCAGCGCGTCCATGGCATAAATAACCTTGTTCCTCATATTTTCCAAACTAGTTTTAGTCATACATGCCATCAGTTTCGGCAGCTCGCGCTTTGTAGGAAATTGGTTACTCGGAATAGCTGCCATTTTTATTGCACTACCGCTTTTAACTATTTCAAATAAACAATACCATATAAAAGTAAAAATTGATATTCCATTTGTTACGTAACTGTCAATTTTGGCATTTAATTTTTTTTTGACCGTCCGCTACTGCGATTAAAGAGACTAATATAATAATAGACAAATATTATAACCTTATTGTACTCACATCATGCCGCATTGCGATTACATTATTTGTAGGCGCTTATTAACTTCGTCTATAGTACCCTGAAAGCCCTTCATAAAGAAAGTTGTGACAAAAAACCGTAGACATCTTATTACTCTTATATGGACCTTGTTAAATTTTACTAGCTCTAGAAATGTTGCAGCGAAATTATATCCCAAGGGGCTTAGTTTCCAGTTTCGGGTAACAAAGCCGTCGTAATACGAGTGCTCGTATAAAGCAAACCCAACTTTTTGACCTAACAAGAAAGCTACAAAACTCCGTGAGTTGTTGAAATGTCCTTGGAGTTTTCGCTCGTCGACCATCGGGGGTGCTTCCTTTAACATAATATAGAAATGCCAACACGAATTTACCCGATTCTAAGGGAAATTTGACCAAGTTGCGGAATGTATTGTTAGTTGTATTAGACGGGCGTGTCGGACAATTCGTATTCAGGCTGTCGCCGGCGTTCGGTAGTTAGTCGAAACAACATCGAAATCTTTGAGCGTAATTGCCTCGATTCCTTTGTGAATAAATGAATTCTCTCGGGGCCCGGTTGGTGGATCAATCTACATTTAAACGCGTCACTATAAATTAAACTACCACGACAGATCAGCAGATACAGTCTTTCGTCTTGAGAATAATTGTTTACATTAAAAAGTATTAATTAATTAATTTATCTGACTGACAGCTTTTACTTTAGCTTCACTTCGCATAAATATTTAGTTGTTTATTTGTATTATGTTTATTATAATATAAATGTTTTTGTCTCGAGGAGGAATTGAGAACGTGCAAACTTCTTATTAAAACGACGTAAGTGCTCCAAAGATATGTCTTGTATTGCATGGTTTTTACTTGTACGTTTTGAATGTATCGATGTCAACAATTGTTGGTGAACCTTAAATAAATAAAATAAAATAAAAATAACCATTATATTCAAATCGATGCAAAAAATACAATTTAAGTTTAATTCACACGTAAATGTTTGTCCGACGAACTTCCCGTATTCAATATACTAAGTGGTAACTCAATTCAATAATACCTAGGCCTTATTTATTTTTCTCCCGGGCGTGTCGAACCTACGAGACGTGCGATAAGTACCTATCCAACGGAACCGAGCCCGAAGCTCCGCACACGAACGCAGGTACGGGCTACGTATCATGGCGTGTCACGGCGTGTCACGTGAATCCGGTCGCGAACGCAGGTACGAGGTACGTACCTTGGCGTGTTCGTGAAATTCGTGATCTTAGTACCGCCGGGATTAAGAACCCGTAGCTACGGATCGGCATGTATCACGGATATCAGGAGCCCTAGTTTTTAGGGTTCCGTACCCAAAGGGTCAAACGGGACCTGTATTACTGAGACTTTGCTGTCCGTCCGTCCGTCCGTCTGTCACCAGGCTGTATCTCATGAACTGTGATAATAATATTTTCACAGATGATGTCTTTCTGTTGCCGCTATAACAACAAATATAAAAACAGAATAAAATAAATATTTAAGGGGGACTCCCATACAACAAACATATTTTTTGCCGTTTTTATAAATAATGGTACGGAACCCTTCGTGCGCGAGTCCGACTCGCACTTGCCCGGTTTTTTATTTACAAGTTTTCATTTAACTTGCCCTGTCAGTTAGTGTGGGTCAATTTTGAAAGCTAAATTTGACCCACTTCCCGATTTCCGATAGAGCTGAAATTTTACATATGTAAATCGGGTAACAATGGAATATTATGATGACATGGAGCTGATCTGATGATGGAGACAGGAGGTGGTTATAGAATAAAACAACGCAAACGAATTGTGGTTGGCGTTATTAGAATTGTCTCGATGAATATTAGTTTCCTGTGGAAAGAAAAGCAGTCAGCGATAAAAGCTTGTACCAGAAATGTTTTTTTTTTTTACCAAAAACTTATTGTACCGTATGAAGGTACGGAGCCGTCCATTATGACTTCGTATGGTCCGACTCGCACTGGGCCGGTAGTACTTTATTTGAAATGGTACGCTTTCTAGTTGGTGTCCTTGTCAAACAGGATCTGTTGACGGGGTCCTGGAGAAATCGAAGGGACTTCTCAAATTTTATAGACACGCCTATGCGATTTCAGTATTTTTTTAAGTGACGTGTGCATTTGCTCTCGAAAATTAAAAATAAAAAACGGATAAACAAGCTAATACCTTATATTTTACTTATTGGCCTCTTCGCAAAAAAAAAACGTTTTTATTTTTTTATGTTTACATTTATGAACCTCCAGGTCTGTTTTTTTATACATTTTTGTAAGCTATATCTATTTCTTTATATATGACTGTATTGTGTTCCAAATAATAAATAAATAAAACACTTTCTGATGAATACCAAAAAATGCATTTTAAACTGTGTAGTGAAGTCGTTTTTTTGTTAAAATATAAAAATGGCACTCGTGGAGTATTCATAATTTTTTAGTTACGATTTATTCGCTACTCCTAATAATGTATTAACATATAAAGGTTATAAAGGAAATACAAAAATCATTTCCAGCACCTTAACAAATGAATGTAAGGAAGTTCCTACCTACTATACTGCAGTATTAATGTATCTAGCAGTTTGTGATTTTAAACTTAACAGATACTTGTACCCGTTTACCTTGGAAAAATATCAACCCGTGTGGAAAATTAATGTCGGGCTAAAAGTTTTACTGCAAAGCTATCGGAGATATATGTTTCAGGTGAAATGTCGGCCCAACTTAACCAAATGACACTCATTTGTCACAGATAAATAATTTAGAGGGATACAAAATCGTAAATTTTACGGTGACTAAATAAATGTATAAGTAATTAGATTATGAGCAGTGCTAATGTGCTGACAATATAATTATATACAAACGAGACCACAATATGAATAAAGGTCAAAGTTATATTCTCCTTTTTTAGGGTTCCGTACCTACCAAAAAGGTCTATCTGTCTGTCTGTCTGTCATATCGATAATATCTCGAGAACCACTTAAGCTATCAATTTAAAATATGGAATAGTTATGAAGAACGCTAACCCGGACACATTGGAAGTATTTTTTATTAACTATGGAAAATTCCCAATGTGAAGAGTTTCAAAGTCTAGTGACTTACGTAGCTCAAATTTTTCATTCCAAAGCACTATTGTTTATTTTTTCCGAGTGAAAAAATATGGATTTATGAGGAAAAATGTGAAAAAATGCCATCCCCCTCCCCATCCATCCAAAAATTATGATTTTTTAAATAATATTAACATTACTATAAATTTTACAGAAAAAAAATAATCAGACCTCTACCTTATTATTACACTTTAAATTGCTATGAGATTTTATTAAAGACACCTATTTTAAATTAAAGAACAATTTTTGAAATCGGTTCACATGATTAAGAATTTGCCTATATATATAGTTACACGAGATAATTTAAAGTTAAATAATAAGTTAGTACGGAACCCTCAGTGCGCGATTAAAACGAACTCGCACTTGACCGGTTTTTTTTGTTATTTCTAGACATTGTCGACGGAAAAATTCCGGAACATTTTTTGGAAACTACTCACATTTTGTATCAGTATCGTGGAATTTTCGATTTCTATTATTAATAATAGAGACTTCCCTTAGGTAACATATCATGTGAAATTTTCAAAAATTGTCAAAAACATATCCAACTTTTTGAAATTTTCCAAAACTTGTATAGCTGCAAAAATACGCCACTTTCTAGCATCACCATAATAATCCAGTAACTTTATACATTAGCGTTTACGGCAAATCCGGTAGTTCTCTGATTTTTTTCAGGCTTGTTTATGACCTCGACCAAGTTTGAGACCTCGAGCGCCGAACGCAACTTTATCAAAAATCGAGAAAACCGCAAAAATTTTTTTTTTAGTTTTGGGCGACTATAACCCTAGTTGTGTATTGTACCTTCTCAGAAATGTTCAAAGAAGACTAAATTTGCTACAATACGAGGATAGAATTCTCTCTGTGGACCTAATAGTTTCCGAGATAAAACTTTCCAAATTCATAATTTTTTCGAACTTTAATTAGTAGGCTTAACAAGTACAGTGAGTATGCACTTTTGTCTCAGGTGATGCCGCTTGGCACGATTGTTCCTTACATCAAACAAAGCTGATTTGGCCTGGTTATCACGAGATTGTACCATGCCTACCCCCCAAAAAGAGGGGGGAAGAGTCTTCTCACCATGACCAATCTATGCTATATTTCATTCTGCTCTTAGCAGCTAGGGCAATTACCATATCATTTTCATATAATTGAGGGAAAACATTATATGTGACATAATCTATGAAAACGAACCTTATTGTCGGGAAAGGGACCTTATTAAAATTTAATGTAGCAAAACGGACCCTTGATGTTACTCCATTTTGAAAAACACATACAAAACATTGGTAGGTAACTTAAGTTATGCAAAAATAGTAACTGACCTTACATCCGAACGAAATGTACCTATTAATCGAGTAAGATATTTAAAATCTTGAATATAAATAACACAATATAAATCTTAAATAACACCATTTCGTGCTTAATAATATAAATAACATAATATAAATAACACAATATAAATCTTAAATAACACAATTTCGTGCTTCGGATTTGACAGGTAAACGAGATGGCGCTGTACAGCTCCATACATTTTGCGGTAACTCTGATTGTCAAAGTTGACGTTTGACAATTCAGTGACCGCAAAACATATCGCGCAGTACAGTGGCATCTGTTTTTGTCTAAGGGAACGTTTTTTCTTAGACTTTACATCTCTATTACAATCAATTTTCTTTGCTAAAATGTACATATTTATTGATCGAAATATGAAGAATAAATCACTAAACTGGATAATTCGTTATTTTACGTCATACCTGTAAGGGTAAATTAGGTATGTAGTTGCCTCCAAAAGCTTTCCGACTAGGTATTTTTTTTCTCAAAAATGATCCTTTCTTTTATTTTTTTTGATATGTTACTTTTGTAACTAGATATTTCTCCTGGACATTATGTGTATCTATAAAACTTCGTACCTACTCTTATTTGAAAAATCTTGGTCACACTACTATAGTCATTTAATTAAAAAAAAAAACATCAGAATAGGTAACTTGGTACATATTGAAACATTTTAAGTTTTATAATTTTAGTAACTTAATTACAGGCCGCTGTTTTATGTACTCTGGCAACCCCACCTTGTCAATAGAAAAAAGCCCGAAATTATATTGGTCAAAATGCTAGTTATTAATCTGCCAAATTTTATCTCGTAATTACCAATTGACAGTTTTCTTGAAATGTCACTTCAAAGTTTTTTATATTTTAAAACCACTAATCCGTTTTTTTTTTATTAACGAAGGTAAGGAGGAATAATTTTGCAAAAAATCATACTTCTCCAGGTCAAGATTAACTTGGCGATTTTTGATGTCAATTATTTCAAATATTTTTTTAACAGTTGTGAGTCAGCGACACCTACATTTTTACATTTCAAGAAAATTGTCAATAATTACGAGATAAGACTTGGCAGATTAATAACTAGCATTATGACCATATTATGACCAATACATATGATATATTCACTGGCTATTAAGTTCAGGGGCATTTTTGTTCCCTAACACGATCAAAGTCTTTGCCGCCTTTTTCTACTGACGGAAATAGTTTGCCAAACTATAAAATAAATGCCTATTACCTGTAGGTAATACAAGCGGAAGTCTCTATCTCTATTAGTCAGGGTGCGTAGCCAACGTGCCAATCGTTAACGCTCCATAGCGAATGAAAAGCAAGTATCACTGTCGCACTAATATGAAAGAGTGATAGAGAGAGATGACTACGCTACGAAGCGTTACTGATTGGCAAATTTAATGGTTTATGTAACGTTCGCCAGCTATTGATTAGAACACATGTGTATAATCAATCGCGCGTAACGCTGTAACCAATAGGATCCTAAATAATGGTACACAGAAGACACTTTGTCTCCATTTACTCTTACGCAAGGACACACGCTGGTGATGGCGTACTGTAATGGGCACACCGTGACCAATTTCATAAACTTATTGTATTGTATTGGCAATCTTTATTTGTATAGATACGAATGAAAGATGAAAGAATGAGTATTTGAAAAGGGAGGAAGTATGACAAACTGTGAAGTTTTGATTGGTCAAGAAAGAGTGGAACAAGTGAAAGAGTTTGTGTATCTGGGAACCTTGTTCACTAGGGACGGTAAACATGATGAAGACATTGAAAGGAGAGTAAATGCTGGAAATCGTGTGAATGAGGCACTCAACGCTTTTATGAGCAGCCAGAAGGTGTCACAAAAAGCACGGTTGGCTGTGCATAGAGGGGTGTTGTTGGTGCCTAAACTTTTACGTATGGTAGCGAAAGTTGGGTATGGCAGAAGAGGCATCAGAGTCAAGTGAATGCAGTGGAAATGAGAGCGTTGAGAAGTGTGTGTGGTGTAAAGTTACAAGATAGAATTAGGAACAGTGTGATAAGGGAAAAGTGTGGACTGAACGAAGATGTAGTGACAAAAATTGAGAAAGGTATGTTGAGATGGTTTGGGAAAGAGAGTGTATAAGGGAGTAAGTAAAAGAGGGAGCTGGAAGGGGTAGACCTCGGCGGACTTTCTCTGATCAAATCGGGGAAATCCTGAAGAAATTCCAGGTCAAGAGCACCCTAAATCGACGAGCGTGTATGAAGAATGTCATGAAAGTGAAGGAAGCGAAAAAGGTATGTCAGGATCGTAGCAAGTGGAAATCCGTGGTCTCTGCCTACCCCTACGGGAACTAGGCATAATTATATGTATGTATATATTTACGAATGAAACAAAACATATGTAGCTAAATAATAAAACGTTATAAAAATATACATATAATATATGGTTCTATTTTCCTTTAAAATTCATTTGTAGTTTTACATGTATGTAAAATGTCTAATTGTTGGTGCAATAAAGAATATTTACTTACTTACTTACTTACATATACCTAACTCTTTACATATACCTACAGATAATTTGAAATTGATATTGATTTAACCAAGATAACTGAATAAAATTGCGTTAGTTTTACATAACTTAGACTTGACTGCGACTATTCCACCAATTTTTTTCTTACCTGATTGTGGCGAATCGAAAAAGAAGGGTTAAAAGGATACAGGAGCTGAGATTTAAATATTTTAGGTGAATATATCCTGCTAACGGAAACGGCTCCTAAAACTAGTGCGATAAGGCGCCTTAAGAAACAAAAATATCAAAAAAGCAGAACAGTCCAATAATCTGTGTTAAAAAAATCATTGCTCTAGAACCCACGGAGGAAACAGTGACAGAAACAGAAATTACCACTCCTGTTGCCTCTTAAGTATTTGACCTTGATGTCCTGAATATATATACCAAAAATCAATGGTTTCGCGGAGAAATCATCGAAATTTTCAATGTATGGAATGGAATATTGAAAATCATCAGAATAGTCTTCAGTCATGATTAATATATAGTAGATATACTGGTCTCCTTACTCGACTATTCGACTTACATTCATACTTTTTTAAAGAATAATAATAATAATAATTCAGCCTATATACGTCCCACTGCTGGGCACAGGCCTCCTCTCATGTGCGAGAGGGCTCGGGCTATAGTCCCCACGCTAGCCCAATGCGGATTGCGGACTTCACATAATAGCATCGGGAATCTCCGAAACCTCCACATACTTCACTTACTTTTGCTAAACCGTCAACTCGTAAGGTCCTCTATCATTTAGCCTTCGTTTGATCCGAACTGAATGCGAATTGCGACGTATGTATGTTTGTCTTTCTGTTCCCTCTTAACTACAAAAAGGCTGAATAGATTTTAATTAATGATAACTTAGGTCACTTTCATGTCCAATTACTAAATTAAATATTGCGCTAAACACACAAACCCAGAAAGAACTACAACTTTTATATTATTATGCCTGTGTGTTGCCAACTTAATCCTCACTGGGGCGAGCATGGCAAGGCGCCAACCCGTCGTAGCCGCTGCGACGCGATCAATTCTCAAATCCCCGAGTCTCAAGTTCAACCGCCTTTAAGATCTCTTGATAAATATACGGTACATAGCGTAGATATCAATCTACGAATTGAAATAGAAATGCGGCTTCGAAGAGGAATTTTTCGAATGAAACCGCTCATTATAGAATATAGTTTTAATCGATTAACGAATTTCCGCGTTGCGTGCTACCTAACTATAGTAGGTAAGGGAGTAATAATGTGACATTCATAATTAGCTTGTTTAAATGTTTCCATTTGTTTGATTTGCTGACTAATTAGTGCCTGCTGTCTTGTGGAATCCGGAATCATACTTTATACCTATACTTATTTATTCAAACGATTTATCAATAGGTAAAAATAGATGAACTCCAACCTTATAATAGCAATGTCTCGTGAATTTTAAATAGACGGATTTGTTCTATATATACGTATTCAATTTATTTTAAAACTTAAGATCCTAATAAAAACATATGTCTTCTTTTACATAATTATTATATTTAAAATTTATTCAAGTTATGTTGATAACAAAATACCCATTGAGAAGTGTAATAAAAAGAGCAGCATACTATTTATTACTTATTTGTTTTTTGCAGCATTTTATTTCTTGTTGGGCACTTTATCTTCTTGGCCGGGTTCCACGGACGCAGACTGCCCACTATTAGGCGTCTGACCAGCGAGCACATCTCGCCTGGACATGGCCGGCTTAGCAAGGAGCTTGGAGCTGTAGCGCACAATGTCACTTGAAGCGTCGTCTTCGGCCGGGTCGTTTTGTGTTTCGTCCTCTTCCTTTTTCTTCTTTGCATTCTTAATAGCCGTTAACATTTCTGGATGAGAAGTACATAGTGCTATGTAAATAGGGAAGCAGAAATAATGTGAATACGAGTATTTGCCTGAAGCGATGCGCTTGTCAAGGGTGGAAAATACAAGCCTGGTCTGCCATCTTTCGCTTGACCTTTATCACTTACTTGGCTTCGACGCATGCCCGTCATCTCTTCGTTGACATTTTTTTTCATAATTATAGTCTCGCACACACTCTATCCACCTTTTACTGGTTTTTCTTTTTCATTCCTTATCTATTTCACTAATTCCTCCTAACATTTTCATTTCCTTCACATGCAATCTCTCTTCATCCGTCACCTTTAAGATCCAACACTTAGATCCATACCCGACGACAGGTCTTATAACGGTCTTATAGATTTTACCCTTCAATTGAAGGAGCATCCGGCGTCGCAAATGGTTCCCGTGACCTGTCATCATTTCATCCGCCCTGTGCTAATGCGGTCTCTTTCAAGATATCTTCGTATTAAAGTGATCAATGGAACAAAGTTTTTTTTAAACCTAAATATTCTACATATTATTATAACTTACCTCGTCGAAAGTTTGCCGAGAGAGGCATTATAATTATTATGCCTTTGTTTTTTACCATAAAACGATTTAATTACATCTTTTCTATTTTGCACAATAAAGGCAGTTTTGACATTAATAGCATGGGTTGAAGACAAAGAAAATCATCAATAACTTTTTTTCTATAGTGGTGTTGATCATAGACAAAAACTATCTATCTTTACCTTTAGTGAGGTTGAATATATTCGCTTAATCATGTTTTCTATATGAGTGGGTAAATTATATTATGGATTTTTCCATTATTAAAAAATACTATCCATTTTTTCCTGGGTTTTCCGATGAAGATAAAAGTAAAAATTTGACTGATTTTAAGCAAACACGAAGTTTCCAATGCTCTTTAACTATGTGTGTTAAGTTAACTATCTTTAAATATGTATTTCCGCAAAAGACCTCACGCATTCACACACCAGTGCTATTCCTATACGAAATTAATGTGTGTTTAAATCGTAAAGGCTTGCTAAGTATCCGCTTCATTATTCGTTCAAAGTAATCTCATCTCATATATAATGTTGATGTGCATAAATTATTACCTTATGCGATGAGGTCTTACGAGAAAGGTCTCTGCGAAAGATTAAATGACAGCGCCAGCATCTTCACAGAGCACCCGACTTGAAGATCTTGACGCCAAACGCCAGCTACAAAAACCCGGCCCAAGCCCTCGTACCAATAGGGTTGTTTCCATCTACAAATCTTAGGGCAGAATTGTATCCTAATAAATTCTTTTGGATTATAAGAACATGTTAAACTACTTTTAGGGGACCTGTAATGACCATATTTTTGTAAATATTGAATTTAAAATCTGTGGCCCTAGTGAAAAAGGGTACAAGTCTCTGGCAGTTTAGGTGTATAAGGGCATAAGTGTTACGTGGAACTTACACCCCTTTACACCTGCGCTGCCAGAGACTTGTACCCTTTTTCACTAGGGCCACAGAAATATCTTTTGGCACACGTCACGTGACCAAACTCGAAACGTCTTCGAAGATTCTGATGACGTCACAACTCTCGGATTGACCCTGTTGACAGTTAGACGATAAACGACAAATGACAAATGTCAGATGACAGTTCGTATCTTCTACGTGTGTATGTAGTTATGTGTCAAACCGTAAACTGTGACGTCACACAATTTTCTAAGAGCGTTTTGGACGCGAAAGCATATGTCAAAATATATTTTGTTAATTTAACATATTTAAAGCCGTTTTTAGTATAAAAGTTGAATTTTAGGGCAACTTTTAGTTAACATAGAACGTAAACAAGCGTTTCAAAAAATTGGAAACAACCCTATTGCATTACACATACAACGCATATGGGCAACTCTACTGTGTTTCGTGTTGCTGGACTTTGAAAACAAAATTTGAATTCGCAAGCCACGTCCGCGCCCAGGCACGTAATAGTTAAGACCCTTTTTATTTGTCAGGATGTCGCCGTCGACGGATACGTCTGGGAGGACATCATCATCATCTTCCCAAATGAATGTATAAATTTTAAAAAAATAGTTAGAATCAGACTAAGTTGGCAGTGATTTTGATAGACATTTGATAATTAGCTTGTGCAAGTGTTAAGAAAACACACATCATTGAGTGGTACATCAATTTCATAGATATTTGACGTTTAAAATAACACTTGCTGGACCTTGGAGGATTTAACAATTGGAGTTGCTTTTGGCTAACCCCCCCCCCCCCCCCTCCCTGAAATCTTGAAAAAAATTTGAAGTGCCAAGTGAAGATTTCGCTTGTGAAGGTTTCGCCAAGTGAAGAAGTCGCGGGCAACAGCTAGTCGTATATTATAAAATGCTTATAACATTTTATATCAAATCGGGAATGAACTAGATTCCTTTTCTTACTTACTTACTACTTACAAATAATTAAACTCCAACGCTACGATTTACACAACATGTATTCTTGGTGCATTACCAGTATTAGCCACGAGTGGCGTGCAAGGCACGTAGCATGTGGCAGGCCATCAGAGCGTCACCATTAATCTCCTCGTGCATGCTACACACCACCGCTAAGTTCATTCAATGCAACCAGATATTGCAACGATGCAACTTTTTCACCCTTGCATTTATTCAATTATTCATGACTTGCTTGATCTAACTTGTAAATTGAAAGTCTTTTTCGGTGTAAGAAATTTGAAAACAAGTGTTCCATAGGTACACTTAAAAATATTTAGTTTTTAAGACTTTGTCTACCTACCTATCTACATACAATATTCCTGACCCGTGGTTATATGAAATGAGTACCTACCCGTATAGTTTTATGAGTAATGAGTGTAATCAACTACACTGGGAAGGGAAATTAGTAACATAAAATACCGGCGATAGTTTATTTTAGAATATAAGGAAAACCGGAAAGGATGAGCGTTTTGCTAAAGCACGTACGTTATAATTTACACAACATACCGTTAGTTCAATAATACACAGCCCAATTCGAACGTACACTGACATCCTGAATGATATTTGAATGATGTTATTTAGTTATCGTGCGCCTCGCCCGCGCCAATACTTTTACGAACAAATACGAGCGAAATGCACGATAACTAAATAACATGATTGAAATAATATTCCGATGTCTGTGTACGTTTGAATAGTCCACAGTGACTTGCACCCCAACGGAACAAAATTAATGGTTCCGTGGCACGAGATTTCTGTCGCAAGCATGTAGATTAAATAATAGCATCGTTTTTGCTTTACTTGTAATTATAGGTAATAGAAAATATGATAAATAAACTCTATTTACTAAATCACATATAAATCATAGTTACTTGTAAGTAGTTTTGATATATAAAATGACTATTAACTTAATATGTTAACAGCACCAATCATGGGACATTTAAGAGAAAATTTGGAGTATTTTGATTTTTCACCGACATCTGTAATATTTCTACCACTTTATGCTTTAAAAGTTGAATGTCCAATTCATCGCAGGGGGATAGTTTTATTTTATTTTAAGTCTAGTTTTATTTATTTTTAGATCTAGGTTTTAAGTTTTGTAGTTTAGTTTTTAGTATATTTACTTAATTAATCACATGATAACTAAATAAAAAATAACTTCATCCTTTATGTTGCCTATATATTTAATAAAAATAAATCAATTAAAACTATGGTTTTTTGCTCTAGTCATGGGATGTATGGCACCATTAATTTTCAAACTAACAAATATCAATGAAAAATTAAACTTAGGCAGCTCTTTAGCACTTGGTTATGATAAAATGTTGCCAGCGATTAAAAACTGAAGGTAAATACTTGTTTTACAGGATTTGTCTAAACCATCCCATTACTGGTGCCTGTTCCATTATAGGGGTGTTTACTATATGGGATAAGCAAAATCTTAGATGTAATGAATATTATATTTATATATGACTACTTACTTTATTCATATAGGTACCTAATAATAGTGTGAAATATTTTGTTAAGAATTAATATTTTTTTCTTTATTTATTGTAGATGTACTGACCACACTACAATCTATAAATTGTATATGCAGATGTCAATCATAATGCATAAAATTAGTAATTTGTATATTGTAAAATCTTTGTTAATTTTCCCCCAAAAATTGTATACACTATACAGTTTCATTTATTTATTTTTAACACTCATTTATCTTGAACACTTATGTGACATGCAACTCCACTCTTTTTTTTTTATTCCCTGTAATTTATAGAAGGTCAGCAAGGTCGTTCGTGCCAAAAAATAATTGTGTCATAAAAGGGGAAAAGGGTTTAATAAATTAGATTGGTTACGCTTAATTTCTTCGCGTGATAACTACTAATGAATCTGTTTTACACGTCTCGTGTAACAACGTACTCGTATTTAGGTATGTGCCCTTATGCAGGGCCTAATTTAAGTGCCCATTTGGCACCCACAAAAGGGGCATAATGCTCTGAAGTAAAATTGTGTGTAGGCTTTTGTTTTGTGTTAGATTTCCTGTTAAGGTTCCGTAGCCAAATGGCAAAAAACGGAACCCTTATAGATTCGTCATGTCCGTCTGTCTGTCCGTTTATGTCACAGCCACTTTTTTCCGAAACTATAAGAACTATACTGTTCAAAGATTTGTTAGACCTGTACCCCAAAAGCATAAAATTGTTGTAGTAATTCACCGAATCGCATTTCACCTTGAATGAAAAAGATATCACTGGATTTTTTTACTTGACGCACTTTTTCCCGTAGCCTTTGACATTAGTATAATTAATTTGTAGTATTTAATTTTTCGTGTAGTATGTTACCGAAGAGGCATTTCGCCGCGATCGACGTTTGTTTGGGACTCTATTTAACTTGATACGTTAATTTGATGCTTGCACTAAAATTAAGTGTTTTTTTAAACACGTTTTGTACTTGTAGGATTAAGCCTCAAGTGCTATCAAACTCATTAAAATTTTATCAATGTGACGTTGACGTTGCGTTGAATCACGTCGCCAATACAATATAATACACGATCGAGGTGAAATGCGACTAAAGTAATAAACGATTGAGTCACAACGCGATGTTTAAATGTACGGTCGAGGTGAAATGCGACTAAAACTTATAGCCACTAGAAAAAAAAACTATTGAGACACAATGCGAAAATTAAATATGAGATCGAGGTGAAATGCGATTCGGTGAATTACTACAACAATTTTATGCTTTTGGGGTACAGGTCTAACAAATCAAATTTCAGTTCAGTATGGGGACATACTTAGAACTGAAACTCAAAAATTTTTTTTCATCATACCCATACGTGTGGGGTATCTATGGATAGGTCATACCATAGTGCCACAAACGTGAAATTTTAAAATAGTTGACATGTTTTTAACTCCATTTTACTTATGTATTCTTAAAACATGAAATTACGGCATGGCAAGCATCATTGTATAAGATCGTCCCATCATAGGACGTATGCAGTCTTATAGCTCCTTTAATGGGACTGGGCAAAATATTTTTTTTTTTACATCTCTGGAGTAACAAAATAATGTGTTGTATACGTAATCTCATGGTAAATGCAATTAACAAAACTCATTCTAATTTATACGAAGTAAATATATTATTATAATTTAAAATACGTACTCACCTCTCTTAGCGGAGTTGTTAAGAATTCTTACCGATTATTTTTTCAGTTCCACTACAACTTTTGGCTTGGCGCCAATTTCTTAAGAAAAAAGCAAATTTAATGAAACATCAAACTTAAGAAGCTGTATGACTCTTGTTTATAGTAAAAGGTTGCCAGTACTTAAAAACTAGTTATTTTACAAAAAACATTGTGGTTTTATTCCCATTACCGGTTCCTGTTCCATTATAGGGGTATGTACTATAGAGACCAGTGGCGGATCGTTCAAAGAACTCGATTCCCACCGGCTTGTCTAATTTCAGCCCGTTGAGTACTTTCACGATCGGTTTATGGAGAAAAGGAAAGCAAAATTAGCTCCGGGTTCCCTACGAATATTTGTGACGCGCCGCCACTGATAGAGACATATCTCTCTGTTATGTTATTAGAACAAGGTAGATAGTTTTGACGTGTAGTATGATACGCTACTTTTGATGCTACCCGCACTATGGTGTTTCCCTTACTAGTAGTATTGTTATCTATATCTGTATTGTACCCGATTAAAATTAACGCCCACTGACACCGCTTTGGCACAGGGCCAACAGAATCGATGTGATTTAGAACAGCCTTGAGTCCCTGGTAGCCAAACAAACCTTACTTAGTCGAACAATACAATGTATCAAGTCTCTATGAAACAACTCAACCTCCAAGGAGTCCATCTAACTTTTTACTGCTAAAATTAAGAGGAAAGGGGACAAAGTTATGTGACCGTGTCTCTATACAAACGTTGTCCCCGCTTTTCTCTCTGGATATTAACAGTATAGAAAAAATTGTTACGCAATTTATTATATAGGGACCGTGCGCGTTGTAGGGTCTGCCATCTTGTGGCCTGAATCGGAACCATAAACATAATCGTGTTTTCTTGTGCATAGTAGGTTCTGCAATCTTGTGGGCTACATCAGAACAATAAACGTCACATTTACGCCTCGCGCCAAAAATCTGACGTCTCCTACAGTTCATGCACGCTCCCTATATTAACCAAATATAGGTACAGTCAACCAAGAAAGTGGTTTACCACTTTTCGACTCTATTACTTGACTGTACATGACTAAAGTTTATTAAGAGCTACAGAGAGGCTCAAACATATATAAAATATATTTATAACTACGAATAGTTTTTCGAATAGTCGCTTGTTTCTAACGGGTATTATTTTCTCAGAAAATATTTTAGTATATTATGATACAAGTGCGAAAAATAGGAAATTCGCAACGCGTAGCGATAAATGAAAACATGACCGAAGGGAATTACCTATTCGCACAGTATGTATCGTACATCGTTTTACAGTACATATGGCCCTTTAAATTTTTAACATAGTTACGTAATGTGCTAATTATCGCATTAGTAGTAAATAGCACTATTGCGATACAAGACGCTAAATTAGATAGATTTGAGTTAAAATTTGTGTGGAATATTGTTCCATATAATTATATTAAATAGGTGCCTTTATCGTTAGGTATAAACATAACTAGTGGCCTCTGAGCTGTACTAAAACCTCTCGATAAGCTTAAAATGTTTAAAATAAAAATAAAACACTTACTTCGTTTAGTCATTATCACAGACAACTCACAATGGTCTTAAGTGTTATAGACCCTTATGTTCTTTACGCCAATTTCCACCATTTTGAACATTTTCCAAAACACGAAACGGCAGAACTGCCGAACCTGAAGGGCTACCGCGAACCACGTTCAACGTGTTGCCTCCCTGTCACGCTTACGTACGAATTTACGAGTGCGACAGAGAGGCAACACGTCGAACGTGGATAACGTGCAACGATTTCTCGAGAATATGTTGAGAAATACGAACTGCAGAGGAGAAAATCCGGACATACAAAAGCATTTTTTCTCAAGCTGAAACAGATTGGTTCGGTGACGCTCAGACCTCGGTCAATTAAGGAGACAACATGACAACTTGTTATTTTAACAATATCTTTTAAAGGTAAGAAAATTAATCATTCACTAAACTGGGCGAGGCTCCTAAACAACCCACTCCATTATCTGCTATCTCATCGATAGACCAATAAAAATGTCGCACAGTCATAGGCCGAGGACATTAAGAACATTATGATAATGTCGAGGGCTTTGTTCGGATAATTTTATCGCTTTGGCGACTTTGGTATAGTCGCCATCAGATATATCAGAGCGGCCGAGGTGCTCACTGATATCTGAACGCGCCCCTGTTGTCAAGGCGTTAAAGTGCTTGTTTAGATATTTTTGACAAACTTGTCCGCTCCGATATAACTGATGGCGACTGTACGAGGAATATATTTGATAGATACCTAAATCAACGACGTAGGTGAGTAAAAATACTCATATCTCGGCATCGGTAAAGTTATTACTATTTTGATACTATTTTATTACGGCAATAGATAGAATTATTGCTTAGGTATGAAATACGTTTAATAGGCAATTGTTTGTTATTTTCTAGTACCATACATACTCGTACATTCTAGAAATTCCAGGGTAAATCTGTATCTCTGTAAGACATCTAAAATGTGATCTTGCCAGACAACACCACTTTCTAGAAGTTTTAGCGAGATAAGTACGAAGTAAGGCAAGTCATCTTACTTTTAATTATTATGTCTTGACTCTAGTAGTAGTATAAGTTGTGTAGCAGCTGATTTAGTTATGTTATAATAAAGTACCCCTTTGCCCAGCAGTGGGACAATATGGGCTCAAAATAAATAAATAAAGTACCCTACTAAATTAACGCCGAAACTTTGAAAAGCAGCGTAATGAGGTTTTGTCACTTACTTTTATATTTATATTATTCAGAATTACTGCTTACATATTTATGTTATTTAAATGTATAAATATGGAGTGTGGATTTAAGAGGAGAGAAACCTCTTATGATAGAACTGTTGCAAAAGTGTCCAGCTATCATCTATAAATAATAGTTCCAAATCTCTCCAGAGTAGCGCTAGAGTAGCTAAGAACCTAGGCGTTATTGACCGAGTGAAGTGCGCTGTCTATGATTTGATTTTTCTGTTCAAGTACTCTAGGTATTGAAGCGCCACCTATTTAAGGTTTTTTGATGACACTTTTTGGTATATGGAGATTTCTTTCCTTATGTATAAGGTCCACATTGCCAAAGAGAATACCTTAGTAGAAGTGGTCAAATAAGATGGTTTTTGCTAGTATAAATTGTAGTCAAAGGCAAGGAAAGTAATTTAACTTGTGTCGTTATTTAGAGTTCAGGGGCCCTAGCCAAGTTGAAAATTGTACTCCGACAAACACCAAACGAAAATATAAAATGTATCGGGATCACAAATGCTACGAAAATTGGCGTTTTCTATCAACGAATTTCAACTTGGACAGGCCTCCAGTAAAGCTAACTAATAAGATTCGATGTCGTACGGCGCTCTTACACTAATCAAATATTTTTTCATAGGTTAGCTACCGAAATGTTGTCAAAGAAACCTGTGCATTTTGCTCAAAAATACTCATAAAATGAAATTATTCATTACGTAGAAAATTTAATAATCTTTATCTAAAAACCTTAAATGAGTAAGTACCTATATAAAAAATCTTTTTGCAATGTTTTATTCATACAGACAATGCCAACGATTTACATTTCAAATAGGAATTTCCTTTATTTTCTAAATGAATTATTCGTTTTCCCGTCCTACTGATTGCCTTACAATCCTACCTTTTATAACATTTACATTGCAAGTTATTAACTTATAATCATTTAAAAGTCAATTCTACCAGCTAACATAAGGTAACAACTCAAAACTCTAGTTAACATCAGAGTTGGTGTAATTATAGGGATTTTTTTTATTCTCAGTTATTACCACTGGGCCCACTGGGGACAGGTGAGAAAAAATCCCAGTTGTTACTACTAGTAACAACTTGATGGTAACTAGTGAGTATAACCCGATATACCTCCCTATACTATACGAGGAATCGGAAAATGGAAACAATAGATGGGGAAATAAAAACGCACACAGATTTAGCTTGCACTTGCTCGAAAAGATCTTTTCATCACACTTGCTCGAAAAAGATCTTATTTCATGCAGGTATACTGAAGGACAAAGGGCTATATTGTTCCCGCGGGAGTTATGGATTGTGGAAATATTATTTTTTTTGTAATTAATTCACACGAATTAACTAGATATAAATGAGTTTTACTTTTAAAATATTAACTTTTTTAATTTAGTATTTATATTTATGTTATAAAATATTTAATTTGACTAATTTAATAGCTGTTTGAAATATTTTAACACAATTTTCAATTGTGGCTGAACGTCGGATAAGTCTGTGCCTTCGATGCCTAACCTGTCATATGTCAAATGTATGAAATGCCACCGTATTTACTATTTAAGAATTATTTCGCTTAAAATTTAGTTTCTTCTTCGCAAGTGTGATGAAAAACATTGTGTGTAGCTCCGGGGCAAGAACATTGCAAATCTTTTGATGCACCTCAACTGCAGGCTGGAGTGCATCAAAGACTCGAGTTTACAAAATTTCACCTACCTCCCTCGTTGCACAATGTACTATATCATCTGAAAGTGGACCATTGTTTATCTATGAAGTGATTTTAAAGTGATACGTTTTGGCCCGAGGGAGTTTCTCTTTCACAGTTTGTTTCTTTTTTACTACTAGCAATGAAAGTGATTTCCAAAAAGGATTTGTCAAATGATTTCCATTTTGATATTTCACTTAAGATTTTATAAAAGACGGTTTTATTTATTTAAATTGTGCGATAAAGTTACTTACTGAACATGGACCTAGAATATTAAAGACGTAGTTTCGCTAGAATACAACTAGGATTCCATCATCCACCAATTTCCTAGTATTTACGCGTGACACACTCACATTGACAGTTATCTATCTCTATGGCCTCATCCACTAATCTGCCGCCAGTCGAATTGACACGTCAGTGCATTCATTATTCGAAGAAAAAAAATTAATACCGGCGTATGCGTGTGGTCAAATGTTGCAAAAATTATACCGATTGAAAGAAAAAAAAAGAGGCACGATAAATTTTTCATAGATAAGTTAATCTATTATCACGTTATCTTTCGTAAAATACGATATTAATCCATGTAGTTGTATCTAAAGTGGAGGGCGCTCGTACCGATTTAGAGAAATGTACTCAATCCGCCTAGGTATACATTCGTGACACACACAGAAATTGAAACCGTCCGCCATTGCATTGTCACAGCTGGTTGTCAGTGGCGCGGCCTCTGTCAAATTGTTCCTCTATGTTACTAACATAAGATGTAGTTTGTTCTTAGCTATAATTTTATACACATGAACAGAAATAAAACTAATAGTACATTGTGTAACGAGGGGGTAAGTGAAATTTTGGATACGAGGGTGGTAATTCCCGACAGCCCCAGGCTGGAGGGAATTAAAGACCTGAATTTGCAATATTCTTACCCCCGGAGTTACACACAATGTTTATCATCATACTTGCGAAGAAAAAACTAAGTTTTAAGCAAAATACGGTGATTTATCAAACATTCGTCCGCCATTTTGGTGAGGCATCGAAGGCACAGACCTATTCGGCATTCAGCCACGATTGAAAATTATGTAAAAACATTTTAAACGGCTGTTAAATTGATCAAATTAAAAAATTTTAAACATAAACAAAAATATTAAATTATAAACGTCAGTATTTTAAAAGTAAAACTCATTTATGCTACTTGGTTTGTATGAATAAGTGACATAATTAAAGAAAAAATCTATAAATCCCTAGGGCGTTATAGCTTTTTTTCACAATCCATAACCCCCGCGGGAACAAAATAGGCCTTTGTCCTTCACCACACCTGCATGAAATAAGATCTTTTTCGAGCAAGTGTGCTGAAAAATACATTTTTTAAACACACATATCAATACACACATACAGCTTCCTAGCCTGGTCGATAATAATTGTGGTAAAGGCATTTATTTATGTATTTTTCACAAATATTTGTTCCTGAGTTACGGATGTGTTCTATGTATATAAATATTTATATATAACTGTTTGACGGTTGTTTGTTCTGTTTGTTTGACGACCGGTTTGGCCCAGTGGGTAGTAACCCTGCCTACGAAGCTGATGGTCCCGGGTTCAAATCCTGGGAAGGGCATTTATTCGTGCGATGAGCATGGATATTTGTTCCTGAGTAATGGCTGTTTTCTATGTATTTAAGTATTTATAAATATTTATATATTATACTCGTATATATCGTTGTCTAAGTACCCTCAACACAAGCCTTATTGAGCTTACTGTGGGACTTAGTCAGTTTGTGTAATAATGTCCTATAATATTTATTTATTTATTTTTATTTTAACTGTATATTACATATATCGTTGTCTAGTACCCTCAGCATAAGCCGTTTTGAGCTTACTCTGTGACTAAGTCGATCTGTGTAAAATTGTCCTATAATATTCATTTACTTATACAGTGTAACAAAATGTGATGTCTGGAATTTAATGTATCTGTATTTACTAACTACATGATTAAATATATGTTTTCTCGGCACACATATAAATTATACGCATCTCATTTCCCCCTGGATCCGTTTCGCTCCGCGTGCGAAAACAAATACGGGTAATAAACGGTCATATTTTACGTCAGCTTATAATATTATATCTCCTTGACACGTTTTCTATAAATGTCCGTGACTATTGGATTGTAACGATAGTCGACGGCGGATATCAGATTCGGATATAGTATTCTGTTCAGTATCATCTGTTAATGTAAACAGCGATGCTTGAAATGTAATGTAAACATTAGAATTTACGTAGATATGTTAGAAATTTGTAATAGAAACTATATTGAAGCTCCATTGCAATCTACAAATATAAATAGAACAGTACAGTCGAGTAAGTACATAAATATGTATACATTTCTTCACCTTAATCCATTGCAATAAGGTAAATAAATGTATACATATTTATGAAATCGACTGTAATACCTACATAATCGATGTACTTAGTTGTTTATAAATATAACATCTATGTGCTGCGTGTGCAGAGACTGTTGTACCCTTCAGCCGATTATTGGAATGCCAAAGCAAAAAAAACGGTTAAGAGCGAGTTCATTTTACTCGCGCACCGAGGGTTCCGTATAAACTTTGAATTACCTGACGTAACTATAAAGGCGAAAGACTTTTGAACAGAAGTACCTATACTAACTATAATTGTGTACAGCGCCATCTATCGGCAAATTGTCTCACTAATTTGCGCGATGTAATGCACGTATGTTGGTTTTTCGAGGATAATTATCTATCATGTAAAACGATTTCAAAAATTGATCTTTTATTTGAAAAAACTTGTATTTATGTAATCTTATAAAAATTTCAGGGGTAATAAATACACGTAAAGCTGGTTAAATTGCAAACTGGAATCGGAAAGGTTTTTAGGGTTCCGTAGCCAAATGGCAAAAAACGGAACCCTTATAGATTCGTCATGTCCGTCTGTCTGTCCGATTATGTCACCGCCACTTTTTTCCGAAACTATAAGAGCTATACTGTTCAAACTTGGTAAGTAGATGTATTCTATGAACCGCATTAGGATTTTTACACAAAAATCGAAAAAACACAATAAACTTTGGGGGTTCCCCATACTTAGAACTGAAACTCAAAAAATCTTTTTTCATCAAACCCATACGTGTGGGGTATCTATAGATAGGTCTTTAAAAATGATATTGAGGTTTCTAATATCATTTTTCTCTAAGCTGAATAGTTTGCGCGAGAGACACTTCCAAAGTGGTAAAATGTGTGCCCCCCCCCCCCCCCCTCGTAACTTCTAAAATAACAGAATGAAAAATCTAAAAAAAATATATGATATACATTGTCATGCAAACTTTCACCGAAAATTGGTTTGAACGAGATCTAGTAAGTAGTTTTTTTTAAATACGTCATAAAAATTAAAAAAAAAAAAATTTTTTTCATCAAACCCATACGTGTGGGGTATCTATGGATAGGTCTTCAAAAAAGATATTTAGATTCCTAATATTATTTTTTTCTAAACTGAATAGTTTGCGCGAGAGACACTTCCAAAGTGGTAAAATGTGTGTCCAAAGTGGTAAAATGTTGAACAAGATCTAGTAAGTAGATTTTTTTTAATACGTCGTAAATGGTACGGAACCCTTCATGCGCGAATCCGACTCGCACTTGGCCGCTTTTTTAAAGTCTGTTGATTTCAAGGGTGCATTTCTAAGCTTAAATCAAGTAACTTTCTCAATGAAACCGGTATTCTAATTAACTCCATTTTGGAGATGATCAATGATTTATTTTTATCTAATTAGGCCCCTACAAACGCGCGTACACTTGCCTTAGGACCAGTACCTAGTGTACATTTATTCGATAGCGTAACGTGACATACGCGTTTGCGTGAGTCTCATTTTGTATGGGATTTAGAAACAGCGCGCCAAACGGGACGATTTGGAAACTCAAAATCCCATACAAAATGAGACTTAACGAAAAACGCGTACGTCACGTTTCGCTATCGAATAAATGTACACTAGGGGCTCTGTTTAAATATTGATTTATATGTGTTTAGTATGAGTTTAAACATTTGCTACTAAACGCAAATATACTATCTCGTACATTCAATATTCGAAATGTGATTGGTATGTCACAGTTATCAACTGTTTGGTGGATTTAAATATATGGTCCGTGTTAAACAACAACGCTAATTATTACTAATGACGAAATAAAGAAAAATTAAATAAAAAATAACGAATCCATTCAGTTTGCTAAAAAATGCATATATCTAGCCATACGGAGTTAACGGAGTTTAAAAGAACGCCGTGTAGAAGATAATTAGTTACAGCACGGAACCCTACAGGTGAATGGTATTTTAACTAGTAACCAACACATGTTTCGATTACACCAATTTAGACACACCCCTTAATTAAGTCACGCCTACGTCCACAAACACGTAGTTTTTGGTAATTACTGAAACGTTAAACACATTGCTTTTCATTAGAATCAGATATGGGACAAAAACTTGCTGAATGGTTTGGAAACTGTCTAAAACTTTCATTAAAAAATCTAAAAACAAACCACATTAATGTTAGAGTACTTGCTAACTCTAACATTTACTTGATAGATATCTTGATAGTAATGTGAAACACGAAAGACGAATTCTTGAGATAAACTTGTTTTATTACTTATAACTTGATAGGTGTGCACACTTATATAGTAGCGAACGTGATTATTTAATGAATGAAAAGGCACAGGTAAATATTTATTTCGTTGAGTCATTATCACGGCGTACTCACAATGGTCTTGAACGTGCTATAGACTCATAGGCACTTAAGTTCTTTATGCCAATTACTACCATTTTCAAATTTTTTCAGATAACGAAACGACAGAAAAAATATGTAACTACTGACCTGACTACGAAGCCGATGGTCCGGGGTTCAAATCCTGGTAAGGGCATTTATTCGTGTGATGAGCATGAATATTTTGTTCCTGAGTCATGGGTGTTTTCTATGTATTTAAGTATTTATAAATATTTATATATTATATTTATTTATTTAATCTTTATTGCACAACACATTAAGGTACAAATGGCGGACCTAATGCCTTAAGGCATTCTCTACCAGTCAACCAATGGGTTAAACTAGAATTAGATTACAGATTGGTAGGTATATTATATATATCGTTGTCTAAGTACCCTCAACACAAGCCTTATTGAGCTTACTGTGGGACTTTGTCAATTTGTGTAATAATGTCCTATAATATTTATTTATTTATTATTTACTGAACCTGCTTACAAAATTTTACGAGAATCGGTTAAGAAATACGACCTGTAGAGGAGAACATCCGGAGATACGAAAGCAGTTTGCCCGAGTCAAAAACAAGATCTCCGCGTACACTTTGGTCAATTCAATATGATTCGGTCGGGTGATGATGGATGCCTCGCTTCTGTAGCGCATCAGAGATGTTTTCAGGGGCGCGCGTCGATTGTTTTCAGGTGACTTGCGTGGGCGCACCGCATCCCTGGTGCGCCGGGTGCGGGACAGTCCCGATACCATCTTGAGAATGATTGCGTATAAACCAGACTATCCCATAATGCTCCGCTGTGCGCTAAAATTGAATAGTTTTGCTACAACTGTATTATATCTATTTGTCTACTTTTAATGTGTTTATGTGGTGTTGTGTGTTTAATCTTTAACATTTCTATGTAGGTATGTAAATAACATGCAATAAATAATTTTGAAATTTGAAATAACCAATAGGTGAATGCCGTGGTCACATTTTTGTAAAAATGACTGAAGTTTTGGATAGCATTCCTTGCGATTTGGTGGGAGTAGGTACATGAATATCCTTTCAATATGAAAATTGCAGAACATTTCAAAATATTTTCAAAATTTCTGGAAACTTTCATGAGAAAAGCTCTGCAAGTTCCCACTTAGAACGTTCCCGTTTAGATTAAGGATTATTAGTATTATTCCTCAATATCCTTAATTGTTGACGACTGTTTCATTTAATATTTACGTACTCATTGGCGTCTAATTCAAGTGTCATATAGATCAAAACTAACTGTAAGAAGGTTTGGCAATAAACGTGCAGAAAAAAGACTGAGAACATTTCATGGGAGCTTTTCAATTTTTTTAAATTCTCTTTAGCTCATCACATAAATTAGTATAATAATAATTTTCTTAGCTTCCGAATTATCGAATTATTAATTATAGAAATGAAATGTATTACTTAGTGTAAGTTTTGTATAACAAGTGTGGCAGAACATGCATTCATGTAACCTACTTACTGACATGACAAATTGTACCATGTGTGTAAAGTTCTAGCAAAATAAATGATTTTGTTTCTGATTCTGACATTGCTAATTTTAGCAAATAACGCAATATTCAAAACTGTATACCTAGTGGTAATCGAATTAACAATCTATCTGTTTTGTCCTTGAATTGTGTTCTTCCATTAAAATAGACAGTCGTAATTTCGAACGCTCTATTTCATCAAATATTTTATGACATTCGTCCAACATCTGTTTGGGATGGTGAATTTGAAATAAATCAGGCAATTTTATGAGTGGCGATAGTCATTTGGTTTATTTTATTGTAGTCTCGACTGTCTGAGCCCCGAGGGTGTAACGCGCTTGTTAGGAATGCCCACAATTCCCGATGGAACATCACAATTTTTACGAGTATCTAATCTACCATGTAACCATCCACCTTTGCCCAGAGGGGGTATTAAATCAAACATTCAAAAAAATGGGGTTGTGAAAGCCGTTAGTAAATTAGTTACCAAACGTTGACATATATACATACATGTGTATACATAATATATGGAGACAAACTTACACAAATCGACATAGCCCCGAACTAAGCAAAGCTTGTGCTATAGGTACTAGGTGACTAGGTAAATATATAAATATAGATAAATACATTCTTAACACTACACGTATAAATGCATGCTTGTTCTCGTCTACGTGACAGCGTGACAAAACAGTATCCGTCATTTTCCATCCCGCGGTGTTAAAAAGTGACAGTTATTTTATCACGTGGATCCATAAAACTATCCATAAGACGCTCGGATATCGGAGTTTTTTAGATAAGAATAAAATTTAAAGTATGAGAGGTATGCAATAATTTTTTTTTATGCTTAATAAGTCCACTATTGACATCATATCCCGAGAATTTTGATTATCTGTTATAATCCAAACCCAAGTTATGAGGGTTCAAAAAAAAACGACGAAGCGCTTCGAGAAAAAGTAGTTATTGGCCTTGCGCTTCGCTTTAATTCATAATTCATAATAATTTATTTGCGAAAAAAGGAGTTACACTTTGCTCGTCTTGGCGGGGGCACGGAAGTGCCCCCAGATATATTAAAACGGGTCACTTGCGTATTTTGAGTTGAAATATTGCTCGATATGTTTCGCTCCTTAATGAGGAGCTTCGTCAACCGGTGCACGCGTTGGTGAACCGACGCAGACTGCGGGCTGCAGCTCTCCGCCTCCGATCGCTCCGAGTGAGTGACCCATTTTAATATATTTAATAAGTTTATATTTGGTTTAAAAACTGCTAGTTACCATTTATTGTGACCACTTTAACGAAACTACGCAAAATATAAATATAATTACAAGTCAATAGTTATACTAGAGCTACTGAAATCAGTGTTACAAACTGCACATGTGTATACCGCATTTTGATACAATTATGAGCCATACATGTGCGAAGTTTCTTTTTATGGTTCCGTAGTCAACTGCCTACTCTTATAGTTTCGCCACGTCCGTATGTCTGTTTGTCCGAGACTTTGCTCCGTGATCGATAGTGCTAGAAAGCTGAAATTTGGCATGGATATCTAAATCAATCAATCCAAAAAGTCCTAAAAAAGTCGAAAAATGAGAACAATTTTTAGGGTACCTTAGGGTACCATTTTTTTTTATAAATTTTGCTTATCTCAATAGTTATGGGGTATTGCTAGATAGGTCTTTCAAAATGAATAATGGTCTTCAAGAAGCATTTTTTGATAACGTAATTATTTTCGGAAATAATTACTCGGAAAGAAAAAAATGTGTCCCCCCCCCTCTACTTTTTGAACCATGCGTCCAAAAATTTAAATAGGATCTTGAAAGCTTAATAAAGACTTTCAATGAAAACTATAGCAAAAATGATCGGTCCAGCCGTTTTTGAGTTATTGCAAAAAGTTTTCTCTGCTTATAAAAAAGACAAAGCGCTAACGGAACCCTACACTGAGCATGGACTGAAATGCTTGGCCGACTTTTTAAAATACTGCTTCGCAAGCGGTACTTAGTAAGTTGCATCCTGCACCATTTTATCTTACAATGCAAAATACCATGTTTACCTCTAGATCTTAATTTTTGTACATTAACTTATGGCATAAGCGCAGATTGTAAAAATGAATGTGCATTGTGCACCCACATATGCACCCATACTAAATATCAGGCCAATTCGAACGTACACTGACATCAGAATATATGAACGATGTCATTTAGTTATCGTGCGTCTCACTCGCCGCTCGCGCGATTACATGCAGGTACGGACTAGTAGGTACTAGCGAAAAGCACGAAAACTGAATGATGATTCAGTTATCGTGCATTTCACGTCATTTAGGTCGTTCTGATGTCAGTGTACGTTCGTTCGAATTGACGTGAATGTGTGGTGACTATCACTTGTTGTCTTATATTATACGCTCCAGTGATCAATGGTCACCGCCTCTACTGTACACCGACTTCAATAAGGCAAAGTAAGACCAAGATGTGCTTAATATCTGTAACAAAAAATCATAACATATATTTACGAGTATGTTATTAACCTCGCAAAACAAGCACGTTATGAGGATAAGGAAATACCCGTGTAAATGCTCCCAGATTTATATCGGCAAACATATAAGCAGTCAGCTTGCAAGATTTTTGCGCCCTGAAAGCAAAAAAATATTTAGCTTTTCTACCATTTATTAAATAAGCAGCACATTAGGATAACAATGACATATAGGGTCATACACTTGCCTATGCTCCTGGTGCACTATCTCTCAATCATTCACCACCAAGTTGATAGCCCAGAGGTGTTAGAGAAGATAGGGTTGTTGGTTCCTAGGAGGGTACCGCGGGATGTGGACGGGGCGGTTGCTCCGCGCCGCCGGCCGTGTGTGTTGCTGCGGCCGTCCGCTCGAACGTGTTTCGCGAGGCACGCACCTACCACGCGTGCTTTATCATTGCTTCATTTGATGCTCACTCGGCACGATGACGCTGACGTGTTCGCCGATCGATTAGTACACTTGTGCAAAATTGGTAGAATATTTTTAAATTTTCATAAATTTGATTGACTGACATTGTATAAGGTAATTATGTAATCTGTTTTGACATTTAATTTAATTTATTTTATTTATATTGTTTCCCATATTCCTGATTTTATTTTCTTGTTTTCTTAAAGTGTAAGTAAAATGACAATTTTAAAAAGTTTTGACATTTTTATGCGCATGATTTTTATATTTTTGTATGTCTTTGATTCAGCTTTATTAATTTATTATTCTTGATAATTTATGTTTTCCTAGCATGTAAGTGAATTGGTCTGACACTGTAAACTTGCATTGTGTTCAATAAATAAAATAAATAAACCGCGTCCTACGTGGTCTTGTTGTGGACGCAAAGCGGTGCAGTGCGGCAAGGAAGAAACAACCCGTTGATGGAAATGTCCGACGTGAAATATCTTGAACCGAACTCGAAGCGACGCGGTGCGGCGCGTCGCGACTGCCTTGTCCTACGTACGTACTTACGCGTGTATTCTACGCGAAGCGGTGCGGCGTGGCGGTACACATGCATGGTTGTCATAAGAATACAAGAGTACTTACTGGCATCTTTCTACGCATTGGTGTGGTAGTATAAATATTCGAAAAGGTTTTATGTATAAGTAGCTTGATGCTAGAAAGATATCAACTTTATTCCAATAAAATAATGTTGATTTTTGTATCGGGTGCTACAGCAATTATTAAGACAGTTATTCTTCTATCGTAATTTTTTAGGATTCCGGACTCATAGGGTAAAATGGGACTCCATTGCAACAGGCTGTATCTCATGAACCGTGACAGTTAGACTGTTGAAATTTTCACAGATGATGTATTTCTGTTGCCGCTATAACAACAAATACAAAAAAGTACGGAACGCTCGGTGAGCGCGTCCGACTCGCACTTGCCCGATTTTTTTAGATACTATGCCTACAAACCAGCGAAGGGGCGTCCATTACCTATACTTATTTAACCCTGCCTTAAATTTTGCCTTGCCTAAAATAAATAAAAAAGCACTAAAATTTGTTATTTTTACCGTGAGTCGATAATATGAGATACCTCTACATGCGCCTCTAGCCGTGTCCATGCCGTGTCGCATTCGCTACTAACAATCAAACCAAGTAATTGTTCCCGCTTCGCGCCGTTTTGCGTTCACGTACGTAACGATCGCCCACCTAGGGCAATAAAGTTTGTTTCTTCTGCGCCGAACCGCGTAAGATATCGCGTAACAGGAAAAAAAGGTTTCCTGTTAATGTTCCCGAACGTTATGAACATAGCCTAATTTCTGATTGTCTTAAACCAGTCCATGCGTAGGTTCAGTCTGTACCAAAATTGATTTTACCAATGTTCTTACCTTTTGGATATACCTATAAAATCAAATGACCTAGAATCTATATTTTTTGTATGGCCCATAAGTAACACTAACTTACCTAGTCAAAATAACGAGTAAATCCTTCGCTGTTTTTACATCAACGGTATACCACTGACTGTTATAGATAGCACTACTCAAATCCATGCTCTGAAATTAAAAAAAATATTAGTAGCTATCTACTATGTATACAATCTTTAATTAAATGAATAATTGAGTTAATATTTAATTTAAATCCAGTAACTGTAATGTCATACGATAAATAAATAACTATACTATCAGCACTAATAAAAGTAACGGATAAAACAACGCGCCAAAAGTATCTGCCGCCCTGCCCGCGTAGCCAACATGCCAATCGTTCACGCTCCGTAGCGCAGCGTAGTCATCTCTCTCTGTCACTCTTCCATAATAGTGTGACAGTGACAGTTGTGTTTCGTTTGCTAAGGAGCGTTAACGATTGGCATGTTGGCTAAGCGCGCTGGAATACTTTCCAAATAGAGATATATGTATCTCTACATACAGTTCACGTTCGAAGTTATCTGGCACAGTTTAATTTAATTATTCTACATAATATTTCATTTTGTTAAGGCGAAGGGTAGGGCAAGCTCTTTCCATACAAACTTTGTGTGCGTTTTTCTTCGTTTGTGTTTGCGCTAAAGTTATTATTTTTGGTAAATATGCTTATTTTTCTGTTAGCTTGATGTAGTATTTTTTTTTTTATTATTATTTTTTGTATCTTTGTATTTTTTTTAATAAAGAAAAATTTCTACATTAGGTTCTGCGTATATCCAATATATACAAGCAAAAAACGAAATTAAATGCTATAGTGCCAAAACTAATAAATAAAACTTGCACAAGGTTTGTATGGAGAATGCCTTGCCCTACCTTGCGCCTTAAGCAAAATAATCGTCTAAAGTATACCTATAGGGAGCTTGCATGAACTGTAGGAGGCAGCACAGGAGCCGTCAGATTTTTGGCGCGAGGCGAAAATGTGATGTTTTTTGTTCCGATGTAGCCCGCAAGATGGCAGAACCTACTATGCACAAGAAATCATGTGACGTGTACATGTGCATGTTTATGGTTCCGATTAAGGCCACAAGATGGCAGACCCTCCAACGCGCACGGTCCCTATACTCGTATTACTTTTGACACGTAGTCTGATCCACTACTCTTAATGCTGACTATACACAACACTTATATTTTGAAACGTAGTAAATGACAAACGCATATATACAATAATAGTAGTTGAAGTGACTGCTATATAATGAAAGGCATTAAATTACGAGGGTGGGATCATACGAGTGTTTTGAAATTTATGTACAGTCAGCATCAAAAGTAGCGGATCAAACAAGGTCTTAGAAGTATCTACCATTCTGTAATAACTTAACAAACAGTGATGGTTTTATTTCTAGAACAATCAAGACTGTAAATGATATACTTTTGAATGAAAATTTTAGAGATTTATCTATATTTGGAAAAGTTATCCGGGATGTCAGATACTTTGGCGCGTTGTTTCATCCGCTACTATTGATGCTGACTGTACCTACCCCTTTGTAATAGGGCGAAAAATGTAAAGTTATCTTTGACGTCGACTGCACTATCTAACTATTAGGTATACTCACAGCTCGTGAAACCTTATCACCATAATCGCATATTAGGTATATTTGGAGCAAGCATATGAACAGGAAACTGAGAAAATTACTAAACATAGCCCAGTCCACATGAGCCTGAAAAAAGCGGGTAATAGCAATAACTTTTACTCTGTACAATTTTAGCAAAGCTTCTTATGTAAATGAAACGTGCCACGGTTTAAATAAAGTTGACCAGAGAGCTTCGGGGAACGATTTCATTTCAGAAATGTGGTGAGGCAGACAGTGATTCAGTCGAAATATTATATTTTCTGTTAGAATTACATGACAATGACCTTACCATGATATTAAACCCGGCCAGGCAGAGCAGCAGGGTGCTCGACATAAAGTTGAACAGAGCCGACTTGGAATACACTGTTTCAATTAAATTGCAGCATCTGTAATGATAATGTTCATTGCAGATAGTCTACATTAAAATGTATATCAAACTTAAGATTCCATTTTGAAATAACAAGTAGGAGAAATCAAACTAAAAGATTATCTTTAAAAGTTTCCCAAAGGTTTAATAGGCAGTCATAAAAGTATAAAAATATATGCATATATATGTTATATGCGTATATATATATATAAAAACATGTTAAGTATTTAATATAGTGTTAGGGTCAAATTCCCCGGTACCACACTTGCGCAAGTTACTAAATACCTATATATAGTAACAGGTTTGATATTCACTCTGACTCCCTGCCCAAACTAATAAATAAGTTCACTAGTTAAGTAACATTTATTACTCAGTTTTCATTCCATATTTAGTTATAAATTTAAACAGTCGACATCAAGGTTGCGCTTTGCTCCTTATTCTACAATAGTAAGGTGTTAAAATGTGCCGGCTTTGTTGTTGACTTTACTTTTTTTAATTATTTTCATTTGGTGTTTACCAGTAATTAGTTATAAATTAAGAATGTAATTCATGTTTGTATAGACATATGTTCCAATGTAATAAGTGTTGGAGAACCTTTAAATAAAATAAAGTATTCAAGGGCAAGATTAGAAGTATTACACAGATAAAAAAGATATCTTAATTCAAAACGCAAAACTCTCTTGCGCACGGTTGCTTAAATAAAATAATAAATTGCTTAGTCCAATAAATATGTCTTGAGTTAAAAACAACATAATTTTTAAAAGGAGAATAAAAATTATTTAGTTTTATCTTTACACATTTTTAAAGCGAATGGTAGTGATTTGAGTTAAGATATTAATTATTCGCCGCAAGAAAAAAAAGTCTTAGAAAGAGATATAGCACGCTCTTAAAAAACGGTTTTATCTTGAGTAACTCTACCTCAAACCAAAAATATTACCAAATTCCAAAGAAGAACCACCAAATTTTTCCTTTGAGACTTTTAAGTTTTTAGGCAAGAGCGATTAATTCTTGGTTTGATGTTTTCAATTTACAGTCAAGAGCTAAAGCTTTTTTTAAAAAGAAGCACCAAAACTTTGGTTTGAGACTTTTAAGTTTTTATACAAGAGCCATTAATTCTTGGTTTGATGTTTTCAACCTACAGTCAAGAGCCAAAGCTATTTCAAAGAAGAAGCACCAAAATTTTCCTTTGAGACTTTAAGTTTTTAGACAAGAGCGATAAATTCTTGGTTTGATGTTTTCAACCTACAGTCAAGAGCCAAAGCTATTTCAAAGAAGAAGCACCAAAATGTTGCTTTGAGACTTAAGTTTTTACGCAAGAGCGATTAATTCTTGGTTTGATGTTGTCAATATACAGTCAAGAGCCAAAGCTATAAAGAAAAAGCACCAAAACTTTGGTTTGAGACTTTTACATAAAATAGTATCAATAAATTTGATGAAGGGGACAAGAGCGCTGGTGGCCTAGCGGTAAGAGCGTATGACTTGCAATCCGGAGGTCGCGGGTTCAAACCCCGGCTCGTACATTTTGAGTTTTTCGGAACTTCTGTACGAACATTTGATATTCACCAGTCTCTTTTCGGAAAAGAAGAAAAACATCGTGAGGTAACCGGGCTAATCCTAATAAGGCCTCTAGTTTAACTAGTGCCTACGCCAATTCTCGGGATTAGTTTCCAAGCGGACCCCAGGCTCCCATGAGCCGTGGAAAAATGCCGGGACAACGCGAGGAAGAAGAAAAAGATAAAGAGGATTATTGAAAACTACAAAGATTTCAACGAATGACGAAAACCATGCTGGTTTAAGAAAATTCATTCTTTATTCAAGACATACTAAACTTGGCGCTAAGAGATTTCAGCTCTAGATATAAATAATATCATATTTCACATTGAGTAACGCACTCTTGAACCAATACTTTTTCTTGTTTTTATGGAGAAATATAATTCTCAATTCAATTATGAGTATCTAACCCCAAGAAACAAAGTTTCTTGGCACAAGTTCTTTAAATATTGCACTAAGACAGTTAGGTTCAATTTAAAAAATACAATACTTAAAACAAAACGTAAACGCTCTTGGTGAGAATAATGAGCTTTTTAAAAAAAAACTTTTTATAGCTCGGATAGAGAATTTATTTTTTTAGCTTAAATAATAAACTTTGAAATATTTTATATCTTGACGCAAGAATTTTATTGTTTCCTTATATAGGAAACACAAAATGTCTTGACACAAGAGTATTTACTTGGCTGGAGAACTATTTTTTTTCTGTGTACTAAGATTCTTAAATTATGCTTACAGAGGTATAAATACAAATTTTCCAACCTTATAAGTTCTCTGTGTCGACTAATGCAGGCTCGAAACTTCTCGTCGTATTTGTCATTACCATTTTGGAGCCGTATTCTTTCATTCGGTGTTATAATAGTTTCTAAACAATGGTAAAGTAAACGGAACTGAACTTGTACATAAGTACAAAAAGTATAGTACAAGCAATCCGGGCCGAACACGGTGAACAGAGCAAATGTGCCTAGAAAAACAATCATATCATATATGAAACATAACCACGAATTTACAACATCAGGTTAAAAAAATAGAAACTAAAAACGAATCGTAAGTAGTAGGTAAAAAAACAACGGGTTGCACTTAGGGAGTGCCGGCAGAAGTGAAAACTTGAATATTAACGTTGTGCATTTTGATTTGATATTTTGGAATGGTTAGGGAATAATTTTGCACGAATTGCTTTAATTATCAGTATAAAAGTACTATCATTTATGTGGTAAAATACAATATTCATTTAAGAAGTGCGCTATCGTACACAAACATGACAATTTATAGTACATTAAAAATTTAACACTTCATAACTATTACAATTCAATGACATTGTAACAGTTTTTCGATCAGGTGACGTGTCCGTCTTACGAATTTTCAATCTGTCGGTCACGTGCCCTGTCGCGAGTTTATCATTTTTTCGCCATCACAAAAAGTGCACAGCGCTGCTAAAGAAGTTTTCATTTCAATAAACCCAGTTATAACTATATTCGTATACTCACCACCGATCACATGACGAATATATATAAAAGGGTAAATCCTCAGATCGAACTCGTTGAATGGGTACATAACTAGAAATGGAAGTCTCAACTCTACTTTACCGGACATCCAGTATGTAAATGCCATATTAGTAAGGGGACCACACATGAACGCAACAAGCCCAGTAACGTTTACAATGGTTACAATGTTAATAGCCAGTTGGAGTTTGCGGACCATATTGCGCATTTCTTCTGAAGCGGTGAGACTTCTTTGAATACTGGAGTTAAAGTCAGTTGACTGTAATTTACGCAGTGAAGTGATCAAATCATTTATATGGTGGCCGTACTTTATTCTATAGTAAGTTTTGGCGCTACCTAATAAACAAAGAGCAGCGCAGGGGGCGCAGTAAGTGGCTTCAACAAACTTTTTTTCCATAATGCTTTTTACCATCCAGGCTATTTCCCCTAAAAATTCACAATATAACATGCTATTGAAAAAACAATAAAACTTTCGGCTCCATATTCTTTCCATGAATGTCTGATTACTTTCTTTATCATCAGTCTGCAATCCTATAATTCGTATAATTCGATTTGTTTTTTGTAAACTCTCTTCAAAGGCAACTGATTCAAATGACATAATTATAAATAAGGTGTGGTATTCGTACTCTTGCTATGAATGTTACATTTTAACTATTTCTTATGAAAATGTGTCTGTCTTAAGTAATGGTTCAGATATGATAATTAAGCAATTAGTCCTAATACTATGTACAGTCCCAATTAATTACATTAATATTTAAGGGGCTCCCCGTGGTTTTCATCGATGTTTGACAAGTTTTTAATCGTTACTCCTACATTTGCACTACAGGTAGAATTATAAGACAAACGGCTATCGGTTCTTCAACTTTTATCTCCATTCTGGTCTGCCGGATTCTGAAAGAAATGAAAACTTTTTTTTTATGATTTTTTAAACATTTTCTAAAACATGCACTTTTTTCTTTATTCGTTTGCTGTGAAGGATCTTATATATACGAAATCTACATATTTGGGTTTATCTTTGACGTCTCTAAAACTAGTCAGAGATTTTAAATTTTAAACTAATTACACAAAAGCTATAGAAAACCAGTTTTATGGCCTAAAATCATTCAACTTTGATGCCAAATATCTCGAAGACAATGAACTTCGAAGTAAAGCAGTTTCTGGTAATATAATAAGCTATAAAAAATATTAGAAAACTAAGGGACTCAGATCGAAGGTCATGGGCGTTAGGAAGCCCCTTAATACAATTTAGTAAAAGTAGTTAAATGAAAAGAAAGCAGTTATGATGTAATGATACCTACTCTGATAATAAGCTATAATTATACTCGCACTATGAATAGGTGTACAATTGTACATACCTAAATAATATAGTTAGGGTAAACCAAAGTAGTACTTACTACAAGGACTCAAAGCTCTACACAATAAAAATTTGAAATGTTCAGACTTGGATGTATACGAGTAAGTACCTACTTAAATACAAAAATATTAGAATTGTAAAGAGGGATATTAGGAGTCATGGCGTGACCTTTGCGAATTGAATTTTTTTTTGTATTCACATTGACATTGTCAACTAGATCCTAGATCTTATGGATTGGAATATACCTACTGCAAATATTACTTTATTTATGATGAAAAAAGGATACATTTTGAATAAAATTAAATGATGACTACTTATAAAATAAAACTACTAAAACTAAACCTACCTAGAAAAAATAAAGATACCTAAAACAGACCCTGGCCTCTTGGCAGGGTGCCCATCACGCAGGCAGCATTCCCACGCTGTATCGCGACGGCAAGCCTTTGCGCGAGAAAACTGCCTGCGCGAGGGTCTCCCGTTGCCTCCCTCAATCGCTTTGCAAGCTCCCTGTGGAGCCCACGCGCACCTTTGCCCCACGGACCAAGTGTCTCGACACCAAAAGCTACGAATTCGTAGTTGGTGCCGAGACAGCTATATTTATTAGTTTTAAAACGCCAAGGCGTCAGCCGCCGCCCTGGCGTTTCTGCTGGTCGCTGACAAGTAGGAAGCTGCCAGCGTATCGGCGCAAGTAGCGTCCCACACCAGCGCACGGACCATCCTCCAGGGCATCAACGACATCCCGTCGGGGCGCTTACCATCGTCCCGCACGATCTGGGGCTCCAGATAAATAAAAATGATAAATCTAAAAATGCATAAAGTTGCAAGTATCATGTTGATACCCTGAGAGGTGATGTGAAAGAGGTTATTGAAGATCTGACAAGCTTTAAATTTCTCATAATTATCCCACTAAAAATTTTCATGTAAGATTACAGAGATTTAATAACTTTTTGACAGTGCGAGCCATGGTGTCGTCTTGGCCACCCGTGGCAACATTTTAAATGAAAATGTTTTTGGTGAGATTTCATTTTCGTTTTGTAATTTGCTTATGTCAATCATTTATTATAACGATATTTTCTATTTTGTTCTTTTTTTCTTTCTTTTTTGGAGTTTATTTCTTGCACATCAGAGGTGCCTTTTTTCATAGCCCGCTGTCCATTTTTGCATCTCATTTATTATTTTGTCTAGCATGAATATAAAATCTAAGGTGAAGTCGAGACGCATGAGTCCAATAAGGTGGACAAACCAAATAGGCCCCCACGGCCCTAGGGTTTCAACGCCAAACGCCGCAAATATGTAACTACTGCCGAGGTTGATATACTTGCGACGCTTGAGACTTTCAACCGAGGTTGCGGCCGCACCAGCGTCAACTTTGGTGCCTGGAATATGGGACGGTGCCAGGGTATCTACGCAATTAGCATCCCAGACCGTCCCATACTCCAAGGCACCAACGTCATTCCATCGGGCCTCTTGCCATCATCCCTGTCCTGACATCGTTGAGTTCGAGGGCCGTCAGCACCTTGGCACTGACAAAGGCCCTACGGATGACGTCATTGATGCTGGCGTGCCGAGGTATCCTCCCAGCACTCCGGTTACATGAGAGGCCGTGGTGGCCTAGGTTGTCTACCATGACTCCGTACTGGCATCGGTACGGCATGTTGGTTGATGCTCCTATTCTAAGCCAAGTGGCCAACCGGAAAGTTCAGTTGTCCAGCAAAGTTCCTATTGTTGGTGATGGAAGTGCCTGCAACCACAGACCTGACTCCCACTCCGCTGTCGCAATGAGACGAGCTCGATCTGTCGGACTTAGTGCCGTCTCTAGGAGGCTGTTCCTTGTTAGACAACAGAGAGGTTCGTCCCACTGCCTTTGCGAACATGGGTTGACAGGCGGGTCTGTGTTGGGGCATGTTAGTGACCATACGTTCTTGGCCTCGGAACAGTGCGCAGCCTCCAGGACCCGAAGGGAAAGGGCTAATATTTTCTCGATAAGGTTCTGAGTCTATTATGATAAACTTGTAACATTGACCATCGTTATTATATATTATGATTATTTTATTAAAATATAAATGGGAGAGTAATAGTGTAAACATGTTATTTTTATGTAAAATACATACGTTTTTAGGGTTCCGTACCCAAAGGGCTACGCCCTACCCTATTACTAAGACTCCGCTGTCCGTCCGTCCATCCGTCCATCCGTCCATCCGTCCGTCCATCCGTCCGTCCGTCCGTCCGTCCATCCGTCCGTCTGTCACCAGGCTGTATCTCATGAACCGTGATAGCTAGACACTTGAAATTTTCACAGATGATGTATTTCTGTTGCCGCTATAACAACACTAAAAAGTACGGAACCCTCGGTGGGCGAGTCCGACTCGCACTTGTCCAGTTTTTTTTAAATTTTTTCTTGTCAGGTTCATGTTTTCATTACACGATTTCTCTACATTTTCGTTTTATTTCGTGATTCTGATCAAAGAGCATATAAGCATAGAGGTTTGTTTCAATCACATATGCTCGATTGTTCTGGGCCCAAGTGCTTAACAAAGTCGACGGTCTCCTTTGAAATTTGTAATATCCTATATATACGAGTATTTGTAATATAATATGTAGTATTTTGTCCCATATGCATCTATTCTCCAACCTCCCCTACACAAAGCGGGACGATTTTTTTGGCTTCCACTCTTTGGTGTGGAGTGTCATTGGCTCTCGAAGGACAAGTCCATGTGTCCAAAATATATTTGTATCATGAGTGTAAACCTTATTAAATAATAGTATATTATTGCAGAGGCCGGGAAAGAGCAATTCGTGGATGAGTTTCGATTTTGTCGGACGACGCGTAGCGATGCTCCTACATGCTCTTGACCGGTTTTATTATCAACCAAAAATCCAGTACACATTTTGGTTTTATCTGGTAAATCTCAGTGACCTCCATAATTCCTACCATATCATGTGATATACGGCAGAATGCCGAGGTGCCCGTTTATCTAAATCAAATCCGAGATCAGAAGGTAGGTTAATAGCCCAGGAAGGATACGGGGCGCAAAACATTAAATTACAATAGACGGATTTGACAAAAAAAACAACGGGTTGCACTCCGATTGGAGGACGCGGAGGCCGATTGTGCCTCTTTGTCGCTCGTTGCGCGCTCTCGCTTGCACTTCAAGCCTTAAATAGAACGCCTCAGAGCGAGGTAACGCCGCACGAGTCATGTTTTTTCGTGCGTGCAGCCGGCTCCATCGAATTATAAGACGTTGTCACGTCAAAAAGGGTCGTGACAGAAAAATCTTACATTTTTTCAGCCCTGCCCCCATCCGCCAACCGATCGATAAGGAACTTCGTTCCAGAAACGCATTTATCCTATCGGTGTGTTACGTATTCTATTTTAATTTCAGATGAGGACATTGACTTAAGGCCGATTCTGATTTAACAAACGCGCTCCAATAAGTGCGAGCAAGATGCCTTATGAGAATGACATGGAGCTGTTAGTATTTTGGTAATACATATCAATCAACGTTCGCGATCATCAATGTCGTATCAAAACAATATCAATAATATCATAATCTTTTTAAGAGGGGGCTTTAACGCAAAGTTGTGCTTCGGTGTAATTGAACTGCCACTAGTTTTTATCCAAGACAAATATCACATCAAACGACACGTCTAATTCTCATAAATTGTAACCCTGCATACCATTACAGTATAATTTTAGTATAAAATAGCTTGTGATATACCCGAGCGATGTCACTAGCAAAATTTTAAACTGATGTAACATTTCAGAGTAATTTAGGTGAAACTTTTATACCCTTTTTATTCCTCAGGATATCCCTATCTTCCGTCGCAATTTCACGCGGAGCGCTACATCATTGGTCCCCTTTAACAAATAGCTAAATTAGAATCGGCCTCCTTATGCCGTAACCCGTACCATGACACACTTATGGTGCTACGAATTGGGTCGAAAGCCTGCCGAATTGCGTGGGGAGTGCCGCTGTCCGTCCGTCGCATTAAATCTGAACTGAATGCCTCTGTCGCTTTGACAAATTGTCACCCTCCCACAAAGCTTACTTTCAGTCACAATCGTGATATCCATTTGGAGCATTTGTGGTTCTTTTGACAGTGCTAAAAATGATAAATTGGTCAATGTTGACTGCGGCATACTGATTAGATCTTTGCCTTTGCAAGCACATGAATAGGTAATGCACTACCGACACGTGAAGCAATCTTACATGCCCCGAACGTACGATGGCTTGCATTTACAATCTTTTTGAATTCATCTAGTAAAGTGGCTGTTCTGTTATCTATATTATAGGCTTTAGCTCGGAATACAGCTTGCCATGCACCGGTAGGTATACACGTAAGCACCAAAAGTTCGTGACTCCGCAGAGTTAGTTTACTCAGATAGTTATATTTATGAACCGACCCGAGGATTGTGCAGATCATGTATGGGCACGTCCTACGTTATCTTGCCCCTTCTATTCAGCTGATCAAATTGGGTGGATTATTTTGATGACGGGGCAAATTCAATAGAATATTTATTAGGTGATGAATTTATGGAGGTGTAAAATTTAACTTTTAGCTTGACAAAACATTCGTAAATCTTTACAATAATATTATTCTCGGTATAAGTGGTAATGACTGTTTGCCTTGACCGAAACCTCAAAAAGGAAATGACTCACATAGAGTACATCTCAACTGTCTGCTCCGATCAAAATAGACTTGAAGCACACAGCACGTTGTGTAAGGTGTACAGACATACTTGCCTCGTGTTGTCAGTGTAACGTCAAGCAAACAGTAAATGTTTATTTTTATTTTATTTATTTTATTTTATTGGTATTCAGGATAACAACAGCCGTAAATATAACTAAACATATAAATGCTTACATAAAAGAAGGCCAATGACAGTCATCCATTAAATTGCAATACATAACAAAGTAAAATAACAAAAAAATTAAAAAATGTACAATATACACACAAATGCTCGAAACCTTAAAAAACCTTAATTTACTTTTGGCAAAAGACCATAAAATTTGCATTAGTAACATATCCAAATAAATACCTGAACATAGTATTTGAACTGAATGTTTATTAATGGTAGAATTAGGTAGTAAGAAATAAAAATTTCAACATTTAGAAAGAAACTCCTTTAAAAAAAAAAAAAAAAAAACCTCTAACAAGTTGCATTGCATTTTCCTAGTACCCATCAACACATAGCTTGAAGAAGTTATGATATGCCTTCTTAGATATTATTATTGTAAGATTTGTACTTGTTTTCTTATTTTACGAACGAATTAGAACAAGTGGCAAAAATAATACAAAACGGATTTTATATTAATTTTCGTTATCTCTGAGCAAAACGGAATATATGTCTTTTTTAAATGTATACTTAGACCCTACAAAAGGATCGGCAGAGCAGAATTCGGTGTTATACAAGTGTGGGATCCGTGATAAGACGGCGTTAGAACCATAGTTAGTGGAGTGGAAGGGAACATGAAACAGAGTTGTGTGTCGAGTTCGACGTCTTGGAACTCGAAACGATAAGCCAGATAACAGTTCAGGGCAGTCTAACCCATTTCTAATTATATCGAAAAGTAGGCTCATGTCAGCCACTTTGCGCCTATCCTCGAGTGAATGGAGATTATATTCCCGACAGTTACCTTTGTACCCAGCAGATGTTTTCTTGAATTTATAATTTAAATGAGCAACAAATTTTTTTTGAATTTTTTCGATGCGGTCTTTATAAACAGCATAACAAACTGACCAGATAGGTGATGCATATTCAAGGATGGATCTCACATATGCGTAATATACGACTTTTAGACATGACAAGCTTTGGAAAGGTTTACAAGTCCTCATGACGAAGCCTAAACTGCGATATGATCTGTTTACAATGGAGTCTACATGATTTCTCATAGTCATTTTGGAATCTAGAATTACTCCCAAGTCACGCACAACATCAACTCTGTTCACCGCTACGCCATTGAAATGGTATGAGTAATTGATTGGCTTAAGGCTGCGAGTAAAACTTATACACTGACACTTAGTAACACTAAGTGTTATCTTATTACGGGAGTAATACTCGACTAGGTTATTAAGATCATTCTGCAGGAGTTCGCAGTCTGCTAAAGATTGCTAAAGCTTTACTCCTTTTAGTCCAAACTTCAACAGAGCTCGTAATAACTATACCCTGTCTAATGGGGGCACTTTTGGTTTGACGTGCGAAGGCAAATGAAAGTTGCTTTATAAGTCGATATCGATATACTTTGGCATATCATAGTACCACCTTATATTAATCTATACATTGTCACTAGTAGCCACAAGCTCATTATGCTTATTTGTGGATGTTATTTATAGGATGAAATATGCCTAAATTATATGCTTAAAGCTTGACATTATCTTCTATGAAGTTTTTGAAGATGTCGTTGTTTATCGGCCAACGCTCGGCCGCTGAACGGCGCGATTTGACGTCAGTCACATTTACAGTTTGACAAGAGTCACTTGTTACTGAAGCATAGGCAGAGAAAATTCTACTACATTTTTCTTACACTAGTATTTTCTACAGCTACTAACAAAAAAAGAAGTGTACAGGTTTCTAAAGGGTCGGCTGGCGTCCATAGGCTATTGTGACTGCTTACCGTCAAGCGGGCCGTATGCTTGTTTACTACTGACGTAGCATTAAAAAAAACTAGTTTACCAGACTATAATAGAATAATTGTGCGTACAATCGTTAAACCGTCAACATTCAACACCAATTTAGTTACGTAAATTATTAAGGCGCGGTGTATAGTAAAATGCGCTATTTTTAAATCGATATTTACAGGCTTGTACAAGGATTTCATCGATTATTTTCTAGTATGTATAACTTCAGTCTTTGAACTAGCCGTATGCTTGTCAGAAACACGATGGCTCATCTTTTTCTCGATAGATTTTTGCTTTGAAAATATGCTTAAAACTGTATTTATTTCGATATTTTAGAAGTACTATGATGAATATCAATATGAAATTTACTTCATTCAATAGCTTTTAAGTAACTCTAACATTTTGCTTGTCAGTTTATCGATGCGTTAAATTTTTCATTCATAATTATGAATTCAACATTTTGTCTACTAAACTTTACCCCGCGCGGCAATACCGTCAGTACGCCAGTACGCCCGTGACCACTGTCAGCGTCGGACCTGTGCTAGTTTAGCGGACGTTACATAAAATGGATAATCACACTATAAATACACAAATATGTTATACACACAATGTTTTCATCACTCTTACGAAGAAAAAACTAATTTTTAAGCTAATTGATTCTTAAATACGGTGACATTTCAGACATCCATCCGTCATATTATCTTTTTTGACAAGTTTTACACACGCACCTGTCCGGCATACAGCCACGATTAACCAAATGATGAAATGGTGCCTTGCACCCGAGTTAAACACTCTACTTTTCATTTTTAATACGAGGAAGGTAAAATACATGTACATTTTAAAAAACATTGCTAAGTATAAAATTCAGTAGTATTTATTTCGTGAGGGGTACCTACTTTTAATTATCAATTTAGGTAAAATAATATTTTAAATGGCTATTACAGTAATAATCAAATTGAATACCTATTTTTAAACGTAAACAAATAAAATTAATCCGTTTGTTTAATTTATATAAGTCATCTCATTATATTGGAACAGCTTCATTTTTAACACATACAGGATGCAGGAGATATACTGGATTTAAATATGTGGGATTTAAATAGTGCTTAGTGAAAGGTACCATTTCACGTTTTTGTGGAAGTGCTCAAATGGCTAATAGTTTATGTTATAAGTGTTGAATTTGTTTGGTATTTCTGGTTTATTAACTTTCATATGGTATACACTTAAGACTTTATTTACAACATTTATCAACTATTTTATTTTGTAAGGTGAGCAGGAGTGATATTTACCCTTCAAATTCCATTCAAAATTTTGCAAGTACTCGGTTCGGAAGTTCGTATATATTTGTACCTCTCGCCAATATTTTTATTTCACTGGTTAATTATTCTGTAAATTCAAGAATGTCACTAAATTCCATTTTTGATAATGTTAAACATAAAGTCATTTGTAAAAGTTTGGTATAATACTTTTATACCATGCTATTTCTGTTTTGTATGAAATGAAAACTGGTGACATTTTATTTCTTTTTTCAAGTATAAATTTCGATGACACTCTGCCGTCAATTTCAGGTCTCGGCCAATGTTACCTTCTTCTTTAAAACCTTGGACCTTGTTATGTCTTTGTGATATGCTTTTACTATTTTTCCTGCCAATACAAAATATAAGTGGAAAAATCGATCGAAAGTTTCGCAAAATATATTTTCTTCATTTTTGCATTAGGGTGCTTATGTGTAATATGTATATATTAAAATAGTTTATTTTGAAATGAATCACTAGTCAAGGCCTATAGTATATCCCTTCAAGTGGCAGAAGCCAAAACGTAAAAAGTAGTCACGTGGCGGGGCCCCGTCGGGTGTTCAGCGCGGCTTTAGAGAATATTACAAATTCAACTATTTAAGCTTATCTATGTATAAAAGTATATATTGAAGCATATATCGTTAAAATAAGCACTAAATACGCTATTCGAATAGAACAATTAAATTATTGTCTTCTTCTTCTTGGTCCCTCAATGCTGAGGATCGTGACATCATGTCCTTCTGTTGAAGTTGTCCTTGTTGTTGTTAAATTATTGTAATGTTTATGCATTTCGCCACATGCACCTAACTAATCAAACCTAGCAACAGTGACAGTCTTCCAGTTTCCTTATTAAAAATGACTACCACCACAAAACAAAGTTATGATTGGAGGTAATTGTTAATTAATTTTCTACGTAGGGCTTAAAATTCAAAGGTTAAGTCATAAAAAGTGTCCGTGAGGAAACGGTTTTTTTTTACCACGTATTCCTGAGGTCATAAGAATAATTTCATGTACAAGTTTAAGTCAATTCCGCAAAAAAAATTGTTTTTTTTTTTACTTTTTGTATGTCTTTAAATATATTAAGTTCATGTTCTTGGAAAATTTATGGATTAATATAAATTGGTACATTTTTTTTCGTAAAAATTAGTCTATTCAAATGGTACCTTGTGACTTTGATATCTGTCAAGAAGGTAGTCTAGACTAGGTCCCAAAGTGGCGACTGGCGACATAGCCATCAAAAAGGCGTTATGCACTAAAACACAACGAAAAATATTTTTTTAAATTGGTATTAACTCTGAAACTAGGCGAATTAAAAAAGTTTATATGACATTTTTGCCTCTAAATACGATCCGGAATATACTGTTAAAATTTTTCCGTTTCCTCGAGGGTACCGTGTATTTACAAAATAACCTCTTTAAAAATCAAGACAGAACTCGACCTAGACGTTCGATCCCGGATGAACGGTCCTTAGCAACCAAGCGTTAACAAGCGTGTGTATGTATGTTTTCCTTGTCTAACTTGCTAGCTACTTTTGGGCGCTAGAAGAGCGTAAATATATAAAAAAAAAAAATACTTCAAAGCCTTTAATTTTGCCACTAAATATGGCAACACCTCACTAACCACCCTCTGTTGGCCGACAGCTTTCTGGCTATCGCATCGACCCGTGAGTGGTGTGCCACCACTTGAAGGGATAAATAACATAGTTGACGATAAAATAATTTTGTTCATCGGAAAGTTTTGTATGTTAATTAACTTTACGGAACAGGTCTTAACTATACTTCTTTCCAAAGGAAAATAATACTCATTGAAACAATTCTAACAACCTCAAACGCAATTTGGTTGCGATATTTTGACACAGAGTTCCTATGGCCACCTCCTCTCTCATGCATCAGCTCAGCTCGATGGTACCATAATATTTCATTGTCACCCTACTTACATATGTATGCAGATTTTCAACTTCATCTGAAACCTCAGTGGGTCAAATATACTTGTAATATTTGATTACAGACAGAGTAGACAGACAACAGACTGATTCTTTATTAGACATTAATTAAAGTCAGTCAATTATACTCATTACTATATAACTTCGAAGTAGTAGTAGTAGTATAAGTGCATTTTTGCCATTATAAACTTTAAATAATAAATAATAATAGCAGTTTTCTCGACTTTTGCATTTAAAATTTATAATCGTCTTCATTGTCGTCAATTCAAAAAATAATATAGAAATAGTCGTTACAGTTAGAGTCATGGTTCTTTTTTGAGAAGATAGCATAATTTATCTACTTTTTGGAGCTACATATGCTTGTGCATACCTTATGCTTATGTTTTCAGTTATCTCAATACCAGCAAAAACATGCTACCTTTTTACGTTCACTTCCACAAATTACTTAGCTTTGCTAGTATTCTTCCTTTTTTCACTACTTGCCCGAAATTGACTTCTATTGCATTTTTAAGGTCAACTAAGTTTTGAATAGGTATCTATATATGATTTAAAGCAGACAGTTGTAACTTTTGTCTGAATTAGTAAGTAATATTATTTCGACACAAAACGATTTGGTATCATTTTACTAGATTCTCAATTTGCCGCGGTATACTCTAGTATTATATATAATTATCTAATTTTTAATTTCATTAAGTTTAAATCATAATCAATATAAATTTCCGGAAAAGATCCCAGAACTAACAAACCAGAATACGGATGGCGTCAGAATAAGGACGTAGGCTTGCTGCGAGCGCGGCGCGCGGGGCGCCCGCCTGCCTGCTTTACCACTTCGTCTGCTTCACCCCCTCAAAAACCTAAAATCTGTCTATAAGAGCGCCTTAACAAGCCCATTCATATTTTCTTCTCGTTTATTTGCACAGTCGCCATCAGATATATCGAAGCGGCCGAGGTACGCAAAATATCTAAACACGCACTCAAACGCCTTGACAATAAGGGCATGTTCAGATATTTATGAGCACCTTGGCCGCTACGATATATCTGATGGCGACTGTACGCATCAGGTTCGGCACTCAAGCGCACGCCGCCGGCTGGGAGCGTTTACACAATAAATTATAATATTACAGAAACATCGAGGTATATTTTATAGCTCCATAAAATCAAAATACGGGGAACTGTAAGAAGCATTACCACAATATATGTTCTCTTAGAAAGCAACAAAACAAACCACTGCAATCATCTGAATTCCGTGCTCTGGCCAAGATTTTACTTTATAATTCACTGTTATTTCATTTGTTGTTGACACGCGCAAGAAATACGAGGATCTAATTTAATCCCGCGGGGGATACGGATACGGTAGTACCCCTGCTAAGGCAAGCCACTTATAAAGTGCATTAAAGATGAAAGGAGATCCTCTTAAAGGGGGGCCTAAAGTCAAGAAATTAGAAGGGGAAAAAGATATGGCGTAACGCGCGATATCACTTGCGGCAGAAGAAATGATTATCGCGCGGGATACGTTTTATCTCAATTGCCAACTCTGTCTCAATTACTCTATTTTAAAGAACTGATTTAGAAGACCTTTTCGCAGTAATTTCCGCGCTCAACGACATCTCCGCCGGTCTCTTGCCAGCGTCAACGTGCCAGCTCTACTCAAAAAATGATGGTAAGAGACCGGACACTAATACCGTGGAAGATGGGACGGGTGCTGGTGTGGGACGCTACCTGTGTCGACACCCTAGCCCCGTGTCATCTCCAGCCTAGCCTCTCTCATTACTGTTAAGGCTGGCGCGGCGGCAACCGCGGCCGAAGAATTAAAAAAAAGTAAATATAAGGGCCTCGGCGCCGAATACAATGACGACCTTTTGGCGTCGAGACCACAGAGGTCACCGGTGACCGCAGAGCTGGCAGGTTCCTCGCTCAAATAATTAGTCTTGCGATACAGCGAGGAAAAGCTGCTAGCATCTACGGCACCACGCCGCAGCGGGATAGTTTTTAGTATTTCAAGACTACTAGATTATTTTATTTTATTTTTAGATCTAGGTTTTAAGTTTTGTAATTTAGTTTTTAGTTTAAATTTATATCTGTTGTAATTAAAACAAAAAAAAACCGGCCAAGAGCATGTCGGACCACGCTCAGTGTAGGGTTCCGTAATTACTCTTCCGTCACAATAAGCTAAACTGGAGCTTAACGTATAGTAAATTGTTAACCAAGGGATGAAACGCGAGTTAAACAAATAGGCAAATTTGCATAATCAGTACCTAATTAGTCTTTTTACTATGAAGGGGAAACTTTTTGCGATAACTCAAAAACAGCTAAAGTGATCATGTCCGCTATAGTTTTCATTTAAAGTCTTTCTTAAGCTCTACTTTCACGATTTTTTTAATTTTTTTTGGACCTATTGTTCAAAAGTTAGAGGGGGGGGACACATTCTTTTTTTCTTTCGGAGCGATTATCTCCGAATATATTCACATAATCAAAAAATGTTTGTTGAAGACCCCTATTAGTTTTGAAAGCCCTTTCCAACGATACCCCACACTGTAGGTTTGAAGCAGAAAAAAAAAATCACCCCCACTTTACGTGTAGGGGAGGTACCCTCAAAAAAATTAAATTTTTAGATTTTATTGTACGACTTTGTCGGCTTTATTGATTTATATATCCATGCCGAATTTCAGCTTTCTAGCACTAACGACCACGGAGCAAAGCCTCGGACAGACAGACAGACAGACAGACGGACATGGCGAAACTATAAGGGTTCCTAGTTGACTACGGAACCCTAAAAACTATAAGGGTTCCTAGTTGACTACGGAACCCTAAAAAATATTACTTTGCTAATCCGCTTAAAGATAACGTGCTAGTCAATCAGTGCTAACCCGTTATACTTACTTGCGTATTGTTACATGCAACCGCCGCAAAAATAAATACGCAAATAAATATAACATTTTAATTAGTATGGATTTCCGCAAAGTAACGCCTGATTCTATTCATTACTGATTCTATTAATATCTGTTGTCTTGCATTTATCGATATAGTTATCACTTTTCACATATCGTTATACCTACTCTATCGAGCCAACTTTTACCTTTTAAAGTAGGTTAAGTAAATTAAAGTAAGATTTTACAATAAATTATTGGTGTGCTTCAGATTTGCTTACAAATGCTCGGAATCGAGATAGGTATATACTTATATGTACGTTATCAAGTGAGAGGAATGACCTCAACCTTTGTTCAATATTTTAGAGAAATATTATTCTACAGACATCAATAGTGCTCAGTGCACCAAAGTGCAGTAGGTACTTACATAAATAACGAGAAAGATTTCATCTGGAAATAGTTGATGGAAGTTTCAAACTAAGTAAAATATTGTGTATCCTGAGATATATTTCACATCAGGTAAGAGCACACATTATGTTCCTTTAAAATTGAAGACCTTTATGAATGTACAGAGCAGGTAAGAAAGCACATCAAATATTGTATGTAGGTATTAGCTATCAATCAGTCAGATTTATATAAATATTCCTATTTCTTCTATTGTAGAAGTCTAATTTCCTTTACTTTTGTTTTCTGGAAGAACTACTTACGTACCTATTTTTAAGATAAGATGTATATTTTTTTAAAAATGCATCCCGTCGAGGATTTTGCGCCGGTATCTTCTCGGAGCTGTGGTGTAGGGTTTGCACTTGTGGTAGTTTTTGACATTCACTATGTATTGATAAGCCTTAATTAAGTAAATAAATTCATTTTTCTAAAATAACGAAACAACATTTTGCCAAAGGGTACTGTACCCCTAGTGTAAATAAATTCGATTTCGAAACGTGACGTACGCGTTTGCGTTTAGTCTCATTTTGTATTGGATTTAGAAAGAGCGCGCCAAGCGGGACGTTTTGGAAACTCAAAATCCTATACAAAATGAGACTTAACGCAAACGCGTTCGTCACGTTATGATGTCGATCAAATTTACACTAGGGGTACTGTACCCCTAAGTGTAAATATTTTCGACAGCGAAACGTGACGTACGCGTTTGCGTTAAGTGTCATTTTGTATGAGATTTTTGACTTTCCAAAACGTCCCGCTTGGCGCGCTGTTCAAAAACCCATACAAAATGAGACTAAACGCAAACGCGTACGTCACGTTTCAAAATCGAATTTATTTACACTAGGGGTACTGAGCGGAAAAGTGACACGTTTAATATTAAATCCGCATTGCTATAGCGTTGTAATATAATTTTAGACTCTTGATTTGCATATTAACAACTGGTATGTTTGCCAAGTAAACCTCCAGGGCTTAATATTCGAGGAAATAATCGCCATATGCTCCGAACTCCGATAATCCAGGATGGCACGAGATGAGATCAAAGATAAACAATATAAACATTGTGCGTGTCTATTTACTAGACGACTTCACAGGCATTGGCAGGAGATGAGTTACATTAAATTATAGTAAGTACATAAATATTCGTAAGTAGTATAAAAATGTGTAATATGATATAATGTCAAATCAATCTAATGAAATGTTTGTTTAAATATATGTATGACATGGATAGAACTATTTTGTATTTTAACTTTTATATGGATATTTCCTATTTATACTAAGGGAACGCATTAATAAATAAATATTATATGACATTATTACACAATTTGACTAAGTCCCACAGTAAGCTCAATAAGGCTTGTGTTGAGGGTACTTAGACAACGATATATATATAATATATAAATATTTATAAATACTTAAATACATAGAAAACACCCATGACTCAGATGATTGATATACTCAAATTTACCTATGCATATTGCACATTAGTCCAAATTCTGCGACCCGTATAAGTATCACGAACTTCTGTAATAATACTAGCGTAGGTACCTATTACTATACCCATAGTACTGCCAGTCAAAAAAAATTCGTTTAAAATGTGAAAGAAAATAATGAAAACTTTATGTTCATTACACTCTGTTTTGCATTAAACTACTTACTTTTTCCCGCTCGTAATCAATTGAAGCCTGCTAATGCAAATGGTACCTTATAGTGTGTAAAATAAGGTTACTTTCCAAAACAATGTAAAACGAGTTATGTGAAAAAAAAATGCAGCAGTTTTGGCACGTTATCATGCAAGAGATTTACGTTACGTTAGAGTATTATGTCACTGGCTTAATTGTCGGTAGTCATGCAGGAGAATACAAACCATTATAGAAACAATTTCAGTGAAAATGGTTTTCTAAAGTTTATTACAGTGAAGGTCAGTACCCCTAGTGTAAATTTATTCAATATCGAAACGTGACGTCCGCGTTTGCGTTAAGTCTCATTTTGTATGGGGATTTTGAGTTTCCAAAACGTCCCGCTTGGTGCGCTGTTTCTAAATCCTATACAAAATGAGACTAGACGCAAACGCGTACGTTACGTTTCGATATCGAATAAATTTACACTAGGGGTTCAGTACTGTTAGATAATATCGTTTTCACTCCGTAAAATTCAGGTTTAAGTCGCTTATAAGCAGAGGCGGCGTTAGGCGTGGGCGACGTGGGCCTCCGCCTACGGCCTCGCGGTCCGAGGGGCCTCGCGCCTCAAATAAGTATATCTTGGACACAACGTAAAAATGTTAATTATTGCTTGCGCCACCAGAGGGCCTCGCTAAATGTACCTTGCCCACATAAACTTTTGGTCTTGCCCCGCCACTGCTTATAAGCAACTGCTTATCAAGTTATTATGCTCTAGAGCATAAAGTAAAAGCATATATTACGACCCTTATAGACTAAGCAATAAAGTCCTTCATCTGCCATACAAACTGCCCCTGATGCAGCTGGCGACCGACGCGCCCCCGCCCCCGCTGCGCGAGCCCGAGTACGGTTTACTTTAGTCTTGAATAAATATGGTAAAAAAACCTAAAATATTTGATATTTCTGTATATTTTTCTCGCAATCGAAGTGAAAATCAGAGTATATAACTCGGGCATAAATGCCCCATTTTATTCTTGACCTATATCGGTCCTCGCTTACGCTCATACTGATAAATTGCCTCGGTTGGAATGGGTTGCTTTATTAAATGTATGTCTACTATTTCCGGTGGCTCTTACAATATGAGATGTTGATGACTTTCTGAGTGCATACAGTTTCTTGTTAAATCCAGTATCTATCTATGAATTTAAAACCGAAAATTAGGAAACAGGGAAACTTAGACTATCCTAGATCTCTACTAATGTTATAAATGCGAAAGTAATTCTGTCTGCTACCTCTGCACGGTTAAATCGCTGAACAGATTTAGATAAAATTTGTTGTTGATTTAATTGTTGATTATAGAGGTTAAGGTGGTTCACGTTTGTACTTTGTACTACCCGTTTGCTTCAAGTTGGCCGTGTCGGTGACCGTTACATGACTACCGGCCCGATTCGAAGAATGATTAAGTTTAACATCTTAGAAAGATCTTTAAAAGATCGATAGCTAAACGACATGTCAAAATTGACGTTTATTTCGCGATTCCACTGTGATCCCAATAAGATCTATCTACGATATTTCTAACGTCAAAGTGACATTTGTTGGCCGAATCGAGCTGCTTTCTGTCAATTATACGACATACAAACGATATCTGCCGGGCTAGCACATGATTGGCGCGAGAGTATCTCGCGGCGATATAAACTACCCGTCCCTCTTTAATTAACATAGTTAGAAAAAGACGGGTAGTCTATCTCGCCGCGAGATACTCTCGCGCCAATCATGTGCTAAGCCTTCTGAATGAGAACTTATCGTTATCGTATCTCATTCTTCATCACAGGTACGAATACAATTACTAGTAGGGGAGAGTGGGTAACAGCGGATCACGGGTCACAGCGGATTATTCGCTATAATTCTTACGTCTGATGCTTTACGCACACAAGCAAACGCGTGGCTACTGCTCGTCGATACCCCCCTCTCACGCGCCAGTCGCCGCCGCGCTCGCCGAGCGGAATCATGTGCTGTCACACGCAGACCAGTAGGTAAGTACGAAAGTATTTTTTTACGTAATTTAGAAATTTGTCGTATTCCCAACCCTTTAATAAATATAAATGATAGTCGTATGTTTTGAACTTGTTATTTGATAAATCCGTTGTGGGTAATGTAATTTTGGCTTGGGTATAAGTAGTTATTTTTTAAATATTTTTTTGTGTCGTACCGGCCTATGGGTCACAGTGAATAATTTTCATTTGGGTCACAGCGGAATGTGATCCAGTGTGACCCAAGTGGAAATTACATAAATAGCGTAAAATTTAAATGGATTTGTTCTTCTTCGTAGGTAACAATGCCTTGCAATAGGGTACGAAATACCAATATCTGCAACATCAAAAAAAAGAAATTTTTTGCAAGAAAGTTCTAGTGACGATGAAGATCAAATAAGTATTTATTCTGAAGAAGAAGCAGCTTTTGAAGATGAAGAAGATAATAATATGACGATAGACCCTGATAACTTTCCTGCACTGAAAGGCTTGCCTGTGGAAGGTGATTTTATTTTAGTAGAATTCGAAGTGAAACGAAAACGATTTTTTTATGCGGCTAAAGTTATTGGTCAAAAACAAAATGAGACTGAAGTCAGTTTTCTTAGAAAATCTGACAAAACACCAAATAATTTTATTTGCCAAATGTGCCAGATATTGGCACGGTAGCGCTGCATGATATTAAGATGATTTTACCAAAACCTACGTTTTCTGGGACTACAAAGAGGAAGCAAGGCATGTACAACTTTAACGTTGATCTTTCTAACATTAATTTACGCTAATCTAATTTAATTTGACCTCAAACCGAATCTCAGACAATTTTGAGATATCAGAAAATGAAAATATTTGTTTTTATAGTTTATTTTTTGTTAACGATTACTGAAAAAGTAATAATTTTTATTTTTAATAGTTGATATATCAACAATGTTCCTATTAAAGTTTATATTAATGATTACTCGAGGAGTAAATATATTTATGTTTAATAGTTGAGTTAGCATTTAACAAAATTCTTATTAAAATGTTTGTTAATGATTACTGAAGAAGTAGGTAAATATTATGTTTATTTGAATAGCGAAGAGAACTTTGTGGAAATGAAAGGAGAAGAACTGTTGTTTATTTAAACAAAATGTTGATTAGTTTAGGTCTCTTTATACCAGCATAATTTGAAAGACTTGTTAATTTTTGATAAGACTGTGATAGAAGGCTGTCTTAGAATATAAATAAATAAATAATTATGAAGAAAATTGGTATTTTATTGAACTTTTTTTTAAAAGATCCAGTGTACCCCAAGCGATTCCCTGTCACCCATGAAAAGATCCAAAGTGACCCATCCACAGGTCACAGTGGATCATTTCCCAATTTTTAAAAAACTTGTTATAACTTGTAAATTTATGCCGTTTTTACCAATAATTGCACCTGGTTTTGTAGATTAGGGACATATCTTGTGGTTAATTATCATAGATTAATTATTTACGCATAAACTTAGGATTTGTGGAGCTTGAAAAAAAAAGTGATCCATTGTTACCCACTCTCCCCTACTGTCGACAAAAAATAATTTCGTACTTAATTTTTCATGCTTACTTTACTTGTTGTTGATTGTATAAAATGTAAGTCATAAATAAAAATAAATGTTTTTTTATTTTATTTATAAAAGTAGTTGTAAGGCTGTGGTGACAGAGTCGATAAGGCGTCAGAGGGGGTGGGGCGAGGATGGGGGTTGGTAGGTAACGGCCAACTTGAAGCGAACGGCTAGTAAAAAGTACAAACGTGAACCACCCTAACATCTAGTCAAGGTAATAATCATCAACAATTTCATTAACAACAAATTTTATCTAAATCGGTTCAGGTTAGGTAACGGAAAATTCAAACTTTAGCCAGAAGAAGCAGCACCCCTTTATTTTGTTTACCTATTAAAGTTTTATAGCTTATATCTCAACTACAAACGGGGTGCTACACCACTTAGAATTTTTAATGTTGTAGGTATAATAATTATGAAAATATTTTCTTTTCTTCTTCATAACTTATGAAAAATAAAATTAATGAAAATGAAAAATATTTACTTAAGATAAGTAGGTAAAATTAATCTTAAGTAATCTATAGAATATACAGACTTATTCACAAACTTAGTACGTAAAGAACTTATCTTAACCAGCGATGTTAGCTCGGTATCGGTGGTCCCCGCACCTAGCACCCACACGCACCTAGCTCACGCACGTTTTCTTGTGCATTTTAGTTTCTGCCATCTTGTGGGCTATATTGGAAGCTTACACTGAACATATACACTTCGCGCCAATAAACAGGGGCCTCCTGTCCTGGCCCCTACAGTTTATGCACGTTCCCTTATGAGTTTAACAAATCAAGGTGCCCCGTGGGAAAATCTTAAAAAATGTTTTGAACCCTACTAGAGGTACATACTTACTAACATATCTTCTGAAATGAGGATTAAATTCGTTCATGAATTAATTTTGTTTGCTACAATTTTACGTAAAAGAAAACAACAGAACATGTGAAGATATTTTAATTATTAACCGTCGACTAATTTGCAAATACAAAATGTATACACAGAAATATTAATCCTTCACATAAAGATTTACGAGATCTCTGTTCCAATTTACCACATAATAGAAGAGCTTGTATACTTTTTAGAGTAGGTATTTGGTTAATATTAAAGACCACATCTTAATGATCTTGCATATTTTTATTCTAACTTGTTTATATTACAGATTGCCTCAAAAACATTTTTTACGGCACTTTAAATGTATAAGCTACGCTACATCCCCGCCAAGCCAAGCCAGTCTGCAGTTCTGCAGTATGAGATAAATTTTCAAATACCTACCCCAAAATGTCTACCAGCTGTCGGACCAATACGCAAGCAATAGTTTGCGCTAAGATCAAAATTGTTGAATCTGCCGGCAAAACATAGTTTGAACTAGTTATAATAAAGATTCAAATGTAAACAGTTATTTATTCACGCATGTGAATTTTGCGCTTCAAAATATAACAAAAATAGAAAACAGCGCAACACTCGCTCTAATTGCGTCATTTTACGTAGCTGACACTTTTTGTATAGTGTAGGTGTCTGTCAAATATGAAACCAACTTCCGATGCCAACTGCCAAACATCGAGTTACCTACACAAATGTATTTAAAAAATATAGCGAATACATCACACACTAGCCGTCAGCGAATGTGGAAACTTGTAAAAACTCGAACGGATCAGCTGGCTAACACGCAGGCCAATTCGAACGTGCACCTGACATCAAATCGATATTCCATCACTTAGCTGCCATGTTGTTTGATGTCAGGACCACGCTGTTGTTGAATAAAAAAATGTACAGACAGTCAGTATCAAGTAGTAGATATAAATAGTGACGAACAAATTGGCCAAACGTATCGTAAGTATTCGTAACATCGTATCATACCTTTGTTACTTTATCAATAAGGGGTTAGTTCCCGATTCGCCGGATTCTTGTTTCGTCGGATTCTTGTTAGCCCGAAATTGTTCAGTTACAGAAGATCAAACATACATAACTATGGAAATATCGTGACCTTACCTGTATCTATTAAATAAAATAACGCTGTTCCCTTTAAAATATGAATGGAACCGATTTCTAGGATATAAACAGTGATCGGAACAATGGGAGTAAAACTTTAACTAAACTTATCAAGCGGACGTAAAAAGAGTGCTCATAGCCTTAAAAATATTCGAATATCTATGAATGTAAATATTTTTATGGCTGTAAGTACTATACTATTCCTATCCCTATGGACATTCATATTTTTAGGGCTGTATGCACTATTTTATGTCCGCTTAACAAGTTTTGTTAAAGTTTTACTCCCATAGTTCCGATCACTGGATATAAATAAGAATCTGACGAAACAAGAATCCGGCGAAACAAGAATCCAGCGAATGGGGAACTATCCAAATAAGGTCGGCATATGTATGTATGTATGTCACTTTATTGCACATAAAACAGACAAAACAAAACAAAAAAAAATTATGTATAAAGGCATATTTGGCCACTTTGGCCGCCACTATGTATTTGATGCTAATTTATGCTTTGGTTTCATCGCACCTTAATTCATTTTTACCCATTTACCAAAATTCCTAGATATCAAAAAGGAAAAGTGACAAAATCCCTGAATCTCAGAATGCGTAACATTTTTTCTCAAAATTCCACATTCCTATAATGCCTAAACTTCAAATTGACGTGATGTCATAATAGCTATGTCTCAAACTACCTACATTAGTGAGTGCTATTTTTAACCCCCGACGCTAAAAGAGGGAAATGTTTGTTGCCAATGTCTGTCTGTGTGTCTGTATGTCTGTGGCATCGTAGCTCTTCAATGGATGGGCCGATTTCCATCCGGTTTTTTTACGTGACAGCGAGTTTTCATAGAAATCGATCCACCGGTTTGAAGTGTATCACCTCTTTTCCGAGATTATTTAAGGCATTTTTGGCATAAAATGGTTTTTTTTTGCATAAAGATATAGCGTAGGGGAATTTTAAATTATTTAATTTAATAGGTATACCAAATACAACAGTGATTAGCTCCAGCAAATATTGTTCATACGACAAAGGTTATAAAATGCACTTAAGACATAGTTAAACTAAATATATTTATAAGTCCATTAGAAATTCGGCATTTCAAAACACATAGGTACTGTTTGACATTTAGGTAAAAGTAATTACGATATTCGTTAGTTTCGAGAAGGAAATAATTTGATATTTAGGCATTTTGGGACTAAGTTGTTTTGAAATTTAGAACGTATAAATACAAGGGTATTATCATATTTAGGTGCCATAAAATCAAATATTTATTAAGAGGCCGTTATCGATTTTAGTCGCAAAAATGTCAAATTGATAGATTTAGTCAGTGAAATTGTTCACCTTTTGTTTCTATTACCACGTTTTGTTATCTTACATTTGAATATATATATTTTTTAAACAGACTAACTTATTTAGTAATGATTTTTTTCCTGATGGACGTTTAGGTAAACGCGCGTAAAGCACTGATTTTAACCCTTATTTGTAAGTTTCGTAAAATATGGACTGCTAAAAATGGTTATTTTGTATTACACATATCCTGCACTTCAACTTTAATAAACCAAATTTTTGTTATTATAAATTTGAAGCAGTGTAAATGAAGTTAGACGAAATCAATTTTCTCCAGAAATTACTTCAAAACAAGTGACAGATAAATCGTCAGAGGAAAATCGACTTAAATTCAATGTATTTTTGATATTTAAACATTAAACAATCTACAACATTTGCTGAAACTGTTCTTATACATCATTTTGTATAATTTACCACCATAATTTTTTGATGATTTTTTAAAAACTGTCCCTTCTCGTCACATATTACCGGGGACGTACGCTTGCAACTTCGTTATTAATAAGCAAGATGAGTAGACGTGCTATTAGAAACCAGTGTTTGTTATTTAGATATTACGTAACAATAGGTGTACAATTTCAACGACTAAATCTATCTATTTTAAATTTTTGCTCTAAAATCGTTACCGGGCTCTTAATGCACTTATGTAGATTGTAAGCTTGATGCTTGGGACTACATGTACTTGTTATATAAATACCACCACGAGATAAGTACATGTACTTAGTCTTCAACTGAGTTTTTATAATATAAATGATACAATCTCCAGATTGCAAGATTTACGTAATGAATGCTTCGAAGGTTAAAGAAACTGCTACTGCTGCTTGCTAACCCACCCATAATGACGCCTATCTGAGTTGATAGAGATAGAAACAGACAGGTCAATGTACGAAATTCCTCATGCTGAGCGTCCTTTCTTTATAGACTGAGTCGATCTATTGGACACTTAATTTAATCCAAACCATTTTTTCATATTTTATATGGTAGGAATGGATTTAAGTACTGCTAATTTCTCGCTATCTTTCAGCCAGGGATCGAATACCGGTAAATATTTCATTCAAATTAACCTATATTTTTCAGCAACTCGATCGTTTATGTAGGTATATATTTGCATTTCATTCAGCTATTCTGTTAACTCATAGTCCTAATCTAAATAACATTTTAAAATAACGAAGAAATATTGCGAATACCTAATACAATACAATACAATACAATACAAATCCTCTTTATTGCACAGCCTCTGAAAAAATGTACATGGAAACACATAAAATACATGAAGATAGAGGTAAACAACAGGTGACCTTATCGCTACAGAGCGATCTCTTCCAGACAACCTTTAGGTAGTGGAGAAATGAAACAATATGGTAATATGCATTTTTAGCTTTACTTACCGGTAACGATCCCTGCCGGGCTGGCAGATGATTGTCGCGAGAGTATCTCGCAGCGATATAGACTACCCGTCCTTCTTTAATTAACATAGTTAGAAAAAGACGGGTAGTCTATCTCGCCGCGAGATACTCTCGCGCCAATCATGTGCTAGGCCTTCTGCTTTCCGTTATATGCCTATAGCCTATATAATTATAGAATCGGTGGCATTTTTATTACTTGAAATTTCAAAAATTACGCTTTTATCCCGCAATTAAGAAAGGGGACGGTCGCTTTTCCATACAAATGTAGTCCCCATTTTCCTCTCTGGATATTGACATTCTGGAAAATATTTTAACACAATTTGATGTATATTCACAATAGCTATACCCCATACGTTTGACTTTTTTAGATTCTTTGATTACATGTTGTAAAAAAAAGCAAAAAACGGTTTCCATAACATTTTTTAAATGCCCCTAACTCTTATAATAACTTAAAATTAGAAAAAAAATCTAACGTAGGGGCATAGCTATAGTTGATATACAAATTGGGTCAAAATATTTTCAATAAAGTTAATATCCAGAGAGGGAAATGAGGATAACATTTTAATGTAAAGGCGATTTCGCGCGGGTCCTCTATTTTCGTCCTAGTTATCTAAATTTGACAACTAAACAGAGGACTCATAAATAAATAGTAACCAACCTATTTATCCAAAGTTATGGTAATCCAAGTCATTTAATATTTATTTGACTTATTAGTATTTCTTTACCAAATTGTTACAGACTAATTTAACTTGCAATGTTTGTTTATTTGTAATATCTTTGTTCGGGTCAAATCTTGCAAGGAAAATTATACCCATAGCCTATTATTCAATTGAGCTGAAACTTCGCATAGTACAAATGTACTCGTAAGTAAGTTATGATGGACACAGCAGGTGGCCATTGGAACTCTGTGATAAAACAACGTAACCTAATCGTGTTTGGATTTATTAGAATTGCCTTGACGAGTTTGAAAAAAGTACAATCAGCGATAAAAGATGGTATCAAAAATGCAATTTTTGACAAAAAAAACTTATTACATACGTGTTTTACTTTAGTTACCAGCGTTATCGTCCAAAACAACTCATAGTTAAAGTCAAGTGATTGAGTAATCTGAACAACTAAACCGAGGACTCATATATGACGATCTGGACGATCGGGGGCTTTTTCTGGTGAGTCATCGGCGCGGTGATGTCCCTGATGACGGCCTCGACCGCCGCCTCCCATTCCAGCTGCCGCTTGTCTGAGAGCCCGTCTTTGCCGTTGAAGCGAGGCATCGTTACCTGTAACAAGAGATTACATGAGAACGTGATACGTTAGCCATCTCAAAGGGGCAATCATTGAAGGATCAGATATGATTTACTACGTACTGCTAATGTATCATATATCATATTACTTGCTACTCAATATCTGTAATAAATAACCTGTGAACAAAAAAAAGAATAACGCAAGACTTTCGGAATACATCAGCTTCGGTCAAGTTCAAGTATATTTGATTCTAACTTTACGTTGATCACATTCTGATATCGCTCGCAGCACTTTTCTGGATCCTACAATATTATTCACATAGCTTGGGTACGGTGACAGCCGTAATCTCCAAACAATTTTTAACCTTAAAACGCAAATTTGTATTAAGATGACAACTAGCTGTCACCGTACCCAAGCTAAGTGAAAAATAAATACAACCACCTATGTGGACCAAGAGAGGTCTTAAAATACGAGTAACGACACAATGTGCTCGGCAAGCCGCGACTGGATCAGATCTCGATCACTAATGGATGAAAATCTATCTAACGACCCGATTCGAACTTTAAGATACGTTTAAAATTTCTTAAAGATAGGTACGATATGGATTGGATATAAGTCAGTGTCAAAAGCAAAGAGAATTTGAAATAGAGGTGGACTGTCAAAGAAAACTTTGTAGCCAATGTAAATCTACGGCCATCCTTCGACACATGATTAAAACTTTTAGAACGTCTTTGGACTTTCACCCTTATTTCACTGATATGCGTTAAATTTGTTAAATATGAAAAACTGGTGCCAATGGTGCCATCTAATAGACCAAAGGCCAAAGGTATGGCGGCATGGATTCGAGCGAGGCGAGGTAAGATGGCGCTACTTTTTGATATTTAACAAATTTAAAATATATCAGTTAAAGAATAAGGTTCAATCCAAAGTCAAATGGCGTTCTAACAGTATTAATAATGTGTCGAAAGATGGCAGTAAATTTACTGTGGCTATAACATTTTTTTTGACAAATTTCAAATTTTCTTTGGTCCAAAGTGATGTTTTTGTTTGAAGAAACGTCACTTTTGACCCTGACATCTAATCCATATCGTATCTTTAACCAATGATTGCCGTATCTTAAAGTTCAGACTGTAACACTTTAAGCTCACGAGTTTTGTACACATATTTAACGTCGTTATAAAATAATGAAAGTATATCGCGGTAGACCTGTATGTAGGTATACCTCAGGGGCGGCGGCTCCATACAACTCGATTCCCACCGGCTTGCCTAAAATTTATTGCTACATAAACCAAACTTATAAATCATCTTTAAAGTAAAAAAATTATATCCATAATGAAAACACTACGTAATACATTACCTTGGAATTGTTAACATGATTTACTAAAGCTTCACTATTGATTAATTTTCAACTAATCATAGCGAGCGCGCGAACAGAAGCTCAGCTTGACTATTCATTCATGCGCCACTACACAGATACGAAAACTCACGCACACGCTCATAAATTTTGCTATAGAGAGTGCGCGTGAATGAGCTTCAAAGCAAATCGGTCTTGTATCGAGTTATTCATTTGAGTAAAAACCTTAAACGTAAGACTATAAGGTTAATATTGGAAAAATGCACGCACATATTCATAAAGTCCGCGAGTACTGAGGGGCCTACCGCGAACACCGTAGTACGCAAATTGCGGGCAACTTTCTCTTTTACTCCAATAGCGTAATTAGGGTGACAGAGAAAGATGCTCGCTATTTGCGAACTTCGTGGTACGTGGTAGGCCTTCTGTACACGGCCGCGATAACTTCAGTTATATTACCATGCTGCTTCATTCTAATTTAAACCTTAAATACAAACAGGTAGATTTATATTGGAGTGTAATGTTTCACAATTTTGAATCGGGTGCGTTTGCCGCGCGTATGCTTAATATTGCCATACAAAAACATTGAATTGAATAAATGGGTAAAATTTTATTGTATTTTACTATCATTAATACCAATTTTTGTAAAAACCTTTTAAAAAAAGATACATTTTAATACAAAATCCAATTATCTTATGTAGTCTCATCTCAAGTTTAATTATATGATAACGAACGTTTCTTCAAAGAAAGTACTGTTTGTAGGTTTGTAGTAATAGGTTTTAGATTTCGTGGGTGAAAATGGAATTATGTTATGATAACACTCCCGTCGCGGTTGATACCAAGGCTTGTTGTTATTATTAGAGTTTTAAATGTTTTTATATGATTTTATTTAGTTTTGTGCACAAATTTATACATAAAGTTACTAAGCCCGTGAAATTTTGTATGTTTTGGTGTATAATAGTATGGCAAAGGTGGTTATTCACTAATTGCAAAAGGTTGCGCCCAAGGATACACCTAGCGCACGTTTCACTTTTATCATGAAAAAAAGTACACAATGATAAATTAGGTTTTTTTTGTTCCGCGTTGCCTAGCCAGAATTTTCACGCGCCGCTACTGGTATACCTAGGTATGTATGTGTGGATAATGGGGATAATAATATCAGCAGGGATACCTAAATGCGTTCTTTCTTACCGGGAAAAGTGCAATATCACAGTGGATGCACAGTGGAAGCGCGCGACTCCATGCGTCTTGCGCGACCTCAAGTATGGACTCGCGCGCGAGAACGCAACTCATGCTAGACGATCTGAGTAGTCAAAGCTTATACAGGAAAAAATACTTAATTTTGAGTACCAAGAGTCAAAAATTCTTCAAAATAGATCTATACTTAACGCATACGACAAAAGTTATAACTATATCGTAACTAAGCTTGCGACCATTTAGGAAAAGTTGTTGTTTACCCCTCGCGCTAATATTCAACTATTCATACCTGAGAAAGCGCAAGATTTCAAAATTGAAGCACGAGTGCAGTTAATGGTTCTTGATTGTAGCGACGAGGGTTTCAAGGCACGAGGGTTAAACAAACTTTGCCACCTAGTGAAGCACAACATTTTTCACCACAAGGACAGGCCTTATGGACAATAAGAATTGGGTTAGTATAGCGGTGACACGCACAAGAATTCGAGCCACGGCCCGTTTCGAAGGATGAGATACCATAACGATAAGTTCTGGTTTAGATAAGTTCTCATTTAGATATTGTTTATGTCGTATAATATAACTGACATAAGCGGCTCGATTCGGGCAACTAATGTCACTGTGACTTAGAAATATCGTAGATAGATCTTATTGGGATCACAGCGGAATCGACACACTTTTTCACCAACATAGCCACAGATGCTACACGGAACTTGAACTCCTCTGTAGCAAAGGCTGGTGTTTACTTGGATACAAACAATGTCAAGAAATGCAGCATGGAATTATACTTCCAATATACTGACCCCCATGAAATCATTAAAACGTTCAAGTCCTTGAAATTAAAGAATACTGAGGACGTTTGGGGGATCTCTGTGAAAGTCATGCAATCTGTAATCGACGTAGTGGCACCGTATTTGGCCGATATATTTAATGCTTGTGTTAGAGAATGTGTATTTCCCGATCTGATGAAGTACAGTAAGGTCATTCCTCTATTTAAAGCGGGCAGCAAAGATGACCTTGGAAATTTTAGACCTATTTCAATACTTCCTGTTCTCAGTAAAGTGTTTGAAAAAATTGTATTAAACCAATTGCTTCGACATTTCAACTCGAATGAACTACTTCAAGATCAGCAATTTGGTTTTACAAGAGGTCGTTCGACGACTGATGCCGCCTCTGTACTAATCAAGCACATATACGACGCCTGGGAACACTCGCTAGATGCTATAGGTGTCTTCTGCGATCTGTCCAAAGCATTTGATTGCGTGGAGCATGACACACTTCTACACAAGCTGAAGCACTACGGTATGTCAACGGAAGCTCTAAGCCTTGTTAAGTCTTACTTAAACCAAAGAACTCAGAAAGTGGTTGTAAATGGAACGGAGTCTACTGGAATGACTGTAAAGCTCGGAGTTCCACAGGGTTCAATTTTGCCGAACCTTGTAAAACATAAATGTGAGATAGTCTTATTTGCTGATGACACCTCACTAATTTTCAAAGTTGACAGGAAACTGAGCGATTATAGCCAAGTCAATGAAACTTTGGAAAAGGTACTAGAATGGTTCACAGCAAATAACTTACTTCTTAATGCGAAAAAGACGAAATGTGTCAAATTTTCGCTGCCGAATGTAAGAAAATCTGAAACTATCATCACATTAAATGGCGAAACGCTGGACCTTGTCGAGAATACGGTTTTTCTGGGCCTTACTTTAGATAGTAAACTGCAATGGGCCCCTCACATATCTGCCCTGGCGAAAAGGTTGAGCTCTGCCGCGTATGCAGTAAGAAGAATCAGGCAGTTTACTGACGTGGAGACAGCTCGCCTAGTTTACTTCAGTTACTTTCACAGTATTATGTCTTATGGCATACTGGTGTGGGGCAAAGCAGCTGACATAGAAACCATCTTCGTTCTTCAGAAGAGGGCAATCAGATCCATTTATAACATGGCTTCTCGTGACTCACTGAGAGAACGATTCAAGGAAATAGATATTCTCACAGTAGCTTCACAATACATACTAGATGTGGTAGTGTATACGCATAAGAATATAAAGTCCTTTAAGAAACTGTCTAATATCCATAGTTATAATACGCGAAATAAACATAAGTTAGTAGTCTCCAAGTTTCGTCTACAGAAAGTTAAAAAATCGTTCATGGGAAACTGTGTAACATTTTATAACAAAGTACCCTTAGAGGCATGGAACCTGCCCTATACTTCATTCAAGCAATACGTCAAAAATGCACTTCTCAAAAAGGGATACTATAAAATAGATGACTACTTGGGAGACACGGAATCATAGCCAAGTATCCAGTCTCAAAAGCTGTAATAGTTTTGCGTGCAGTGTCCCGGAGAGGCATATGGCGCTGTTGTTTCTAGCTGTTCAACCTTATGTATTAATGTTCGTTATGTTTTAGTTATTTTGATGATGACATTGACATATTAAATACATAGTAGTTATGTATTCTGTAGAACTAGTTTTAAGATTGTTAGCTTAACAGTCTCTTGACGTGAAATATGTATTTCATACAATTTTTTATTTTTGTTATTCTTTGACATTTGGAGAACCTTTACACCTCCAAATCTTATTATTGTGTATTATTATTTTTCTCAGACCGTGGGGACCTTATACATCTCCAAACTTAATGTATTAACCGTGGAGACTATACGTCTCTGTCATATTGTATAATATACTTGACTTGGTACATACTAGTTATGTACAGAATGTAGCATTAGTTTATGAGACTGCTAGTTTAACAGTCCAGATGCGGTTTATTTATTTAGTATAAATTTTATTTTGACACTTGGAGAGACTTTACACCTCCAAATTTTATTAATATTAGTACTCTGACATTGGGGACCTTTTACATCTCCAGATTTAATGTGTTTTTAACCATAGAGACTATACATCTCTATTGTATTGTAGTAATTATTTATTTTAAGATTATTATAATGTAATGTTTACCCAGGTATTGGCTGTTGTATTTATAAAATGTTGCTATGTATTTTTCATGTCACTATATGATGTTACTATAAATGTTGTATTGACTTGTAAAAGAGCCCTTGAGGCCTACTTGCAGAATAAAATTTTGAATTTTGAATTTTGAATTTGAATTTTGAATCGAAATAAACGTCAATTATGACAATTATGTTTAGTTATCGATCTTTTAAAGATCTTTCCAAGATCTTAAATGTGTCTTAATGATTATTCGAATCGGGCCGCCAATCGTGCAGTCTAACGCTACAACGTGCTGCTTGATGAGTTCGCATCACGCGCGCGATTGGTCGCAACAAGTTGCGTTAGAGTCTAACGTAGTAATTCTAATCTAATTTGATGCAAATTTTGAGTTTCCTCAGATAGTCATCGTACAGTCTAACGGTTAGACTGTACGATGACTATCTGAGGAAACTCAAAATTTGCATCAAATTACTTTTCCACTCTTGTGCATGAAATGCAACTTTCTCAACGGTTTTTGAATAATTAAAAGAGCCTTTACGAGCTGGTGTGGTGAAAAATATATTCTGCCTCATTATGCAAAGCCAGCAAATAACTTACTAAGCCTAAGTAATTCACATTAAGAAAAATAGTAGTCGCATGGCTGGCCTGCCAATACTGGAGCTTCCTTATTTTCATTTCCGCTTCCGGCAAATAAAAAAGGCATTCAAATGTCACGCTTACCATTGTGGTATTTACGCAAAAAAGTCAATAGGCAGGTATAGACTGCAAAGTGAAATTAAAGTTGAATTATAGCCATAAAGAAATGCCACGAATTTTTGACAAAAGGTAGGTATTTTTCATTTTGGATGGGTGCTTACTGTCAGTACTTCACAGGTCAAAGAGAATCCAGTGGGTTATGTTAATATCCAGACTACCTAAGATTATGTTTTATATGCCTAATGTAAGCTGATCGAAGTTTGGTGTTAAACAGCTCATTAAAGTAGTAGATTTAATTAAATTTATTGTACCTTTTTAATTATGGACTGATGTTTGATCAAAACAATTTATTAGGTATTATTCTTTTTAATTATCTATCTTCTTAGATTAGAAATTTGGAATATAAAAGTTTGACAATAATACATACAAATTATATATGAACATGTTATAAAAACCTAACCTAGGGTGCTGCCAGCAGCGGGGCAGGGCCCAAGCTGCCGGTGATCAGGGCCGCAGAGAGAGGAACCGACGTACTATACGCGCCGTGTCCTAAATTACCGCCTTCTGCATCTGACCCTTGATCCAACCACCCAGTGAGAGTCTCTCTAGGTGTTGAATGAGACTCTTCGCTATTCGCGTTCGCTGATACGACTTTCGGAACAATGATCTTCGAGTCAACATCCCACATGGCGGTTATCTCGTGGACCAAGTCTACGAGTACGTGATGTCGACGAGTACGGCCCGGCGCTGCGATAGGTCTATCAGCTAGATGTCAGGCTCACTGACTACATTAGTCCTGTCAGTGATGATAAACAATTGTAACTATTTTTTAAACATGAAAATGAATTCTAAAAATGCGTCAGTAATGTAATTTTACTGATGGAACTCATCGATAGATATATTTGTTAAAAATATTTCATCATAATAATGACAAGGATATGCGAGATCCCGGGCACGCACGGCCGTCCGCTCAGTTCTCAGCGTTCACTAGAATCGGAACACGCTAAAGCGTATGGCACCCATGTATCCGATTCGCAGTCTCGCACGTAGCTCTGACGTGCGAGCGGGATGTCGCTATAATACGCGCATAGCGTTGTCTCGCTCAAACTTCGGAGCGACGTGCGAATCGGATGCAGTGTGCCATGCGCCATGCACTGCACAGACTTTGCGATGACAAAGTATGTTGTTGTCAGCGTAACCGTCAAAAGTCGGTGCAAAATTAGCCTGGTCTGTCTATAAATCGTACACATGTAATTTTTCCTCTAATAATAAATGACCACATTGTTATTCCCGAAAATTGCACACGTGACGAGCCTCAAGAATGACGCGGCCTTATAAATCCGTACACGCGCGTCAGCTTGGATCAGCATTTCCCTCGCCTTGCAAGTAATCCATCGCCACTCTCGTAAGAACAAAAAACATCCAGAGTGGCACAATATTCCGCGACCTATAAACAATAATAAGAAGAGCAGCGTAAAATGTACCCTATCATCACACATACCTACCTATTCAGTTAATACAGAAGACTGACAGTCTTCATACAACGCCGCAAGAATCGTCAATTTACATTTCAGTAATTTATTTGCGTTTGAAAAACGTAAAATTGTACTTGACCGCAGTTAAAGTCACAAAAGTAGATTTAAAGCACAAATAAAGCATTTTAAGCCCTTAGAAAAAGTTTTAACTTCAAATGTCATGTAGATGGCGCTATTCAATCAGAATATGCCTAAAAATATACATTTATTATGTTTCAATTGAAATCTTCTGCATATGAAAGCGGCCAGGAAATTTCCGTTTAGAAGTCATAAACGCAGTATAAAGTTAAAATGGAAAAATTGTAAAAATGCAGGCGAGAACCGCAGTGTGGTATGGAGGTTCTTCGTTTGAAATATGTACTGGTATCTGCTATTAGCTCATGAAAATGTTCGCTGTAGGTATTATTGAAGTAAAAATATCACTTGCATTCTGTGTTACTTGCCGTGTTTATTTTAGTCGACATGAGTATGAGGTAAATTCCGACAATACTAAATATAGAATGACCTTATTATACGGATCTAAAATAAAGTAAAATACTACGACGAATTTAAGTAAAAGTTTCAATGACAGACATAATGAGGTCGGGAACAAGTTTTTAATGTAAATCAACGACCAGCGATGAATAACGATGTCAGTAGCAGTATTTTGCTAATTCATCTTTTGCGTGATCCCTACCACTTTTCTACCGAAGCTCTAAGCAATTATCTATCTTTCCTGTGAATGATCGTTCCAGAATTTGTTCGCGGAATTGTGCTAAATCATCTTTGTCAACGTGTTTAAGAGTCCGCAGCTAGCTCGACAGAATTTCACCTTCCCATACAAACGGAGTTGCGTTCTCATTTTAAAACTACGCGTTGGATTGTAATGAAAAAAACATACAACGACATGAAGTATATCTATGCCTGTATTTGGTTTAGATAGCTCCAGCTTATAAAACAAACGAAATAGAGTAAAACAAGTTTTTTTATGAATTCGCAGTTATTCCAACAGTTTAAGAGTATATGTCTTAGAAACAAAATAAATTCGTTGCCTTCCAAAACAGCGTTATTTAGGAAAACTATATTTGGAATGGCTCCAAAAAATTTTAGTAAAATTCCGAATAAATTAAGAAATACAGATGACATGATTAGTTTTAAAAGTAAATTATTTAAATTTTTAGTTGACAAAGCATATTATAGTTTAGGTGATTTTTTGTTAGATGATTAGTAATGGTAACTGTGCACAGCATGCAGTCACAGTCCATGAATGAAAAATTGTACGCCTTAGGGCACAACATAGTGATACGATGATGATGTTTATGGGACCTGTACTGATGTATTTAAACCTATGTTGGACAAATAAATGCTTTTTACTTTTTTTATTAATAACTTCAATTCGCTGTTATTTTTAACTAGCTAGCTGAAGCTACATAATTTAATTACAAACAGATGTACCTTCTCCTACTGTAAGTACAAAATTTCAGAGCAATCTAGCTAGTCGTTTTAAATTGAGAGCGAGCGTAATTACGTTTGTATGGAGAACCGAGCTTACTGCTGACTCTTAAGTAGTTGAGTGAGTTTTTTTATTGAAAAAGTATTTATAAAAAACGTGTAGGTATCGAAGGACATGAACAGCCGTGTCTGTAAATATATTAAACACATTGACCCAGCTCGGGAGCGGCATCGAGTTGCTGTATATTTGAAATTGCATTCGTGTACGTTAATACTGCAATTTAGCAGTTTATGTTTGTAGAGTGCTATTACGTATAGATAAAAGTATATTAATGATTTAATTAATATTTTTAGTAAGATTTGTAGAAGGTTCAAGTCCCCGTGGTTTCAGGTTCTTCTCTCACTCTAAGCGGAAGTGAGATGACTGCTTGCCCGGGATCGCGAATATCATGTATTTAATTTTTTTTTTTTTGTAAATTTAACATAAAAGTAATTCATGATCTCGATCATAACATAAATAATCTTGCACATTTTTAGAAGTATTCCTTGTATTTTTAGCTTTTGTGCCAAATGTGTTACAAAATTAAGGTGCGTTGGCCTGGATGTCGACTTATACTAAATTGTCCTATTAGTATAATATATTGCCTACAATGTTGCGCCATACGCTTAAACAAGATGCGTTTTACAGTTATGTTTTTGTTTTTTCTTTCTATAGAAAGTCAAGGAATCAGGTTTCTAATCGATGAAGTTACTAGAGAAAAGCCTCAATATTGCTAATTAATTTTTTGGTAACCGTACTGTGATCTACAAAGGCGCTAATTTTTTTAAAACCCTGCCGGCTGGATCTACTGCACCTTAACAAGCTCTAACTACGTCTCAACTCATAAGTAAGGAAATAGTTGTACCTATAGGTACGTCTTACGTAAGAAAATAATTCAATTCTATAACGAAAAAAGTACAACACAACGGAAGAACAGCGCTGGCTTTGCCAGCTACATGCTGAGTTGTGACTTTGTGACCCTTTTATAGCATTTTGCGCTAAATGTTATACATTGTATTGTCAACATGTTTTTTCATTCGTGTTTGTTTTGTCATAAATAAATGTATTTTCTTTCTTTTTTCTTTTCTTTCTTTTCTTTCTTTTCTTTCTTTTCTTTCTTTTCGTTCTTTTCTTTATTTTCTTTCTTTTCTTTCTTTTGTTTCTTTCTTTCATTCCAAAATATTTCAAAGGTACTAAATAATTACCTATTTAACTGTTTTCATTAAAGTAATCATAAAGCATAATTTAAAAACGTTGCGTGGGCCCATGTATGCTATATATAGATACATACAATGTATGTCATGTCATGACGTGCATACACGGTAAAATACTTATCTCCAGTCAATAGCTACGAAGGCCACGGAGTTGCGTATGTCTTTCATGTTGTGAGATAAGTTTTATGACTAGATCGGAAGCATTATAAAAACTGTAATCCCATAAAATATCGACTGTAAACGTCCATCTATTTTTACTGGACGCTTAAACCACTAGTAAATTACGGGAGTACTGCGAGTGGAAATAAAATGCCCTGACGTAAATCAAAAGAGTATTATTCAGCTCTTACTTTATTCACGAAAATAGCACGCTGGAATTGGGACCAATAAAAGGAGTTACCTTTCTGTGTTTGTGCAGCGAAATTTTCTCTTTGCTCAATGCACTTTTTTCCATTTACAATGTTCACAATTTGTATTCTTATTTATGGGTATACATTTACCCATATACGAGTGTGAAGCTAGTTCGCAATTGCAAACACAGTGCCGTGAATAACGTTTAAAATTACGTTGTTATTTTGCGAGAATAATTGCATGTAACTCTGTGTACATAGGCTACGGAGACTGCTTACCATCAGGCAGGCCGTATGCTTGTTTCCCACCGACGTAGTATAAAAAAAAAATTACGTAAGTTGATGTTACGTATGTTAATTAAAGCGGTAGTGTGCACTGTTATTTGCAAGGTCAATGTAGGTAACACCGGCTTATAAAAAGTTTGGTTGAAAAGACCGTCATAGGGATAGAACTCTCGTAAGTACATATTTGAATAAGTACGTACTTTTCACTCAGACACCGAAGCAAGTATGATATGATATGAATATATGATATTGGTGTGTAGTTATTTTTGAAGTGCAATAAATATCATTTAATTTGAGTAGTTTTATGGAATATGTTTATTTTTTATGTTTGGATTTGATACTGCTTATATTTTTAAACAGTTAGTATCTGCAAAAGGAACACTGTATTAAGTACATGAGGTATAAAATATTCGGTAAAAAGTCAGAAAGGCAATAGCCACGCTCCTTCTGCTCTACCGACCTTCTGTAACTGGAATATGTGGACAAACGCAAGAGTTAGAAGCCACGCAAGAGCTTGTAGACAGTCTTATCTGATAGACGGTTTTCTCACATTGACCTTAGACAGTCTTATCTGATAGACGGTTTTCTCACATTGACCTTATGAAGTTTTAAGTAGGTTCACATTTATTTTTCCGGGTGCGTCTTACTTTTACCTAAAGTGAGCCTAATGAATAACGGTGATAGTACGCCTAATATGAATGTACAGAAAGTATGTAATTCTAAACTAAAACTTGCCTTGGAATTACCAATTAAAGCGTAGAGCATCAATGTTAAGCATCGGCAAATAAAGTTAACTTTACCGACGCGCTCAACGCATTTTATTAGGCAGTAAAACTAAAAGGGTGCCATTGCGACATTGAACAAACTGCGACCTCGATCGGGTCCAACACACACAGCGGGCACAGCGTCGCCGATCGTGTGAGAACCTACAATAATCAAGCCAGCGCCAGTTTTTCAAAGCTTGGTTTGCCGCATTGCTACACTAAGCTCAAGTCTGCAGCATGTTTCAAAGAGCGGTCATAACATTTATGTACCTACGTAGAGGTATTAAGACGAAGGTGGACGACCGCCCCGAAACCGCCTTTTCATACAAACGTAATTCCCATTTTCTCTTGATATTGATACAATTAGATTTATATCAACCATATATTTTTCGACTTTTTGATAATTATAAGAGATAGGAGCTTTTACAAGTTTGGATGGAATTTGTTTTTCGTTCCTAACTCCTATAATTAAAAACCGACCAAGAGCATGTCGGGTCATGCTCAGTGTAGGGTTCCGCAGTCAAAAACTCAAAAATGGCTGTCCAGGTCAGGTTTACTACTCTTTTTTTTTCTTCTTGAAAGTCTTTACTAAGCTTTACTTTCACGATTTTTTCATAAGTTAGGTTAGGTTGGGTTTGTTTTATGGCAATCCTGAAAAGTTACGCGTGTCTGCGAAAAACCAAATTATGACTAACGAAAATGCGGACAAATGTTTGTCCGTCTATCTGTGGCATCATAGCTCTCCAATGGATGAACCGATTTCGATGTGGTTTTTACGTAAAAGCGGTGGTTCTTAGCTAATGTTTGATAGAAATCGATCTAGCAGTTTGATCGATCAGCTCTTTTCCAAAATAATGTAAGGCATTTTTGCCATATAGCTTAGGGGTTTTTAAATGTTTTTATTTAATAGTTAATTATTAAATAATATACTTAAGCAAATATCTATCACGTAAAAATACATTATGGTACAAACAATCTGCATAATGTATCTAAGAAGTACTTTTTTAAATTAAATTAAATAGGCATTTATTTCATATAATAATACTTGTAAATACAAATATTTACTTAAGATATAAGTCTATATTACAAAATGTCTCTTAGTGTGGTGTGCGTGTGCCTGTCGGCAGAGGCCAGAAAAGAGAGTAAGTACAGTCAAGTGTAAAAAATAAAAATATGGGTGTACACACCTTACTCAAAAATATGTCCCATAGCATCTTATTCCAGTGTAATAAGAGCGTAGTACCATATTTATGAGACGATTCTCTCGATACATATTTTTGCAGCTGACTGTCCTCAGAATACAAATATTACATACATCGACAAAATCTCGTACTTACTCATCAGTAGGTAAGTGAAATTACGAGATAGTTTAACCGTTGTATACTTTATTTACTACCTGTATTTGACAATATACGACATACGACGTCTGTAAAGAAAGCGGCGAGTTCAGAACCCCTAGTGTAAATTTTATCGATAGCGTACCTAACGTTTGCGTTAAGTCTCTGTTTGTACGGGATTAAGAAATAACGCGCCAATCGGGACGTTTTGGAAACTCAAAATCCCATACAAAATGAGAATTACCGCAAACGCGTACGTTACGTCTCGCAATCGAATAAATTTACACTAGGGGTACAGGCTTAGTTAGGTTTTGAAGGGTGAGGTAAGTATTTTGGTGATTTCGTGCGACGAATCTTACACCGTAAGGTGACGCAACAGAGAACTGTCACCAACATGATTATTATTTATCTTTTTAAGTGTTTTATTATTTTTATAGTGGTATGTTATTATTCTCAGTTGCCTGAAAATAAATGATATTATTATTTAATTTAACATGAAGATTTTCGACACATGAACATTTTTTCGCAAAAGAAAAACACCTCAATATGAAACCACGACGTTCTTTATTGGACCACAAGCTGTCGAGAAATTGTACCCTACTTTTTCATAAGGAAAACGGATACAAACAAGAAAATTGACACGTAGTTGGCTAAATTATTTACCCCGCCGGCCAAATTACTTAGTAAATACTAACACAGACTACACTCAAACGCAACAAAAACGGAGAACTTTTATAGATAAAATCCCGTACAGTCGCCATGATATATATCGGAGCGGCCAAGGTGTTCACAAATAATTATCAAGACATTAAAGAGCATGTTCAGATATGTTTGACCACCTTGGCCGCTCTAATATAATTATTTGATGGCGACTAAGTATACAAAGCGAGTCACTTACCTACATCCATCGTGAGTGGAGAAAATGGTCACAAACCCGATCCGACCCGACCAGCTTTACTTTTCTTTAGTTCAGCCGGTTTTTTTTTGTAATTACTAATTGACACTATATCGAAAAATCATAAAAAAATCCAGGGGTTATTTATTTAGGTTATCTGGGTTAAATATGATAGGGGCGTTGTCTACTATTTAATAATACATATAACTTATGCGATGATTTTATTTCAGCACTGCAGTGCAGCACGAAATTGCACTTGGTGAGTTACTTTTATAGACAAACAAAACATAAAAACTCAGTCACCAACCCATTTGATAGTGTCCTATATATACACAAGTAACGAATGTCTTTAAACAGCTGACTTGTGGGTTAGGTAACACAGTCACAGTCACAAATATGTATACACTGTTGTATCTTATGCCATTGTGATAAGGTGAAAGGATAGATGCATATTTATAGCCGTGACGGTACTAATATGTAGAATAATGTCAATTGTTTACAACAGCATCGCAATTTTCGTTCGGACGGCTCGGCTCCACTGATCACGTTGGATGGTCCGGAGATCAGTCGACAGGCCCAGACAGCTGTTTATTGATTGAAAGCGTTTGCCAACAGGTCTGACGATACGTCGGTCGACAAGTGCTTTTAAATTTTACGCGACCGTTTTTATGATTTTTTAGTTGATACTTTTGAGAATGTTTTTCTTTAATCTTGGAAAAGTGTTGGTTCTAATTAAGATAACAGGAAATGAAGCTGACAATTACATCTACTTTTAAAGTACTAATTAATCTAGGCAATGTCTTCTAAATAAAAAGAGCTTAATTCAATTGATACTATCGACTCGCCCCGGCTTCGCACACACAGGTTACAAAATACCTTAACAAATTATACACCTAAACCCTCCTCAAGAATTTATATATTATGTGAAAACCGCATGAAAATTCATTTAGTACTTTTTGGGTTCAATGTGAACATACATGTTCCTCATTTGTCTGTTTGTGCATGTATGTATGCACAAACAGACAAATGAGGAGATTTGTTTTATAAACTCAATTTTACCTATAACTTGTTTTCACGTAAACAATTACAGTCGCCATCAGATAAGTCGAAACGAACAAGGTGCTCAAAAGTATCTGAACATGCACTTTAACGTCTTGATAATAGAGGCTTCGTTCAGATATTGTGAATACTTCGGCCGCTCCGATATATCTGATGGCTACTCTACATGAAATAGTTTTCTTGTGACACACACGGTTATTATGCCACGCATAAAGGCCGTAAGTTCAATTTTATCAAAACTGAATAAAGCATTGAGTTTGAATCAGTGCATTAACTACAAATACGTACTAACTGCAAATACGATACCTATTCTAAAAATGGAAGGAGGAAGGAAAATAAGCGTAAGGACACTTAAAGTAGTTCAAATACTAGTAAGTAGATTATAAGCATTAGATTTTAGTATGGAAGTGACAACCAAATACCTATGAGGTACATAGGTACATCTTATATTTTTACTACTTGCTATTGCTTGAAATTTACACAATAAATTACACGTACCTGTAGGCACAAAGTAAATAGCGGCGGCGCGCGCCGGAGCAGAGTCCGCTCAGTACAAAGACTACAAAGTGCCATTTTCGCCGCACGCACACAGACGTTACATTTACGCACACAGACGTTACATTTACGCACACAGACGTTACATTTACAGGCGTTCTCGGGCACTCTCGGGCAAAGCTTAGTCGGGCTGTGCGCGCGTTGCTCACTTGACGTCGCCGCCGCTACGTAGGTACCTACTGTCATGTACGTCAAAATGCAGTCTCTAAGGAATGTAAACATGATAAGTTGTATGTATAAACGAATCGATGTATGTATGTCTGTAAACTTATGTTACCTACTCCTTTTTAAAATTCGATATTAATACAGAAGCAACCCTAGTGAGTCGGGCAAGTTTAGGTATGTATTTTCAAGAACGGCGAGAACGGACCTTCTGTTTATTTTTTATTTTGTGCTATAGGTAAGTACCGTCACACCGCCCAACTCATTATAGGTAAGTTACAGGTCGATTCGAGTATTTAATAACATGATACTGATATGCTGATACTTTTTTATACCACGTCGGTGGTAAACAAGCATACGGCCCAGCTGATGGTAAGCAGTCACTGCAGCCTGTGGATGCCTGCAACTCCAGAGATGTTACATGCGCGTTGCCGATACTTGATACTGATCTGTCACTGTCAAAAGTGACGTTTATGGACGAAAGTTGACATAATTCAACAGGTCCGCGGAAGGAGATTGGAATCTTATCATATTGGGATGAGAGTTAGATCAGTATCACATTATATTGTTGGAATGGGCTGTTAGTCCAAAAGCTCCAAACTATGGAACAAAAAGAAGAAGAAGAAAAAATTCAGACAACACCAAAAAAAAGATTGTTATTGGTAGGTACTTGTTTACGTGTTGAACTTCTGGACTATAATTTTATTGAATATGAATTGAATATTATAAATGCATGGGTAAGTATACTATCTCAATTTGTCTATTATCTTTTCATGGTCATATTATCATATTATTATTATCTTTTTGTTTTATTAAACCAATATTGGTTATATTTGGCAAGCAGGTATAGTAAAGCTAAAGCCATGGAAATGGACAAACGCTACCTACTTTATTTTTGGAAATTCATCCCCTGGGGTAGAGAGAGAAATGACACCACTTGCGAGGCGTAACCTTGGGTACAGCTAAACAGTTTTATATAACTCTAAAAATAGAAGTCAGATTCAAACGAAAACTGTAACGAAAGCTCAGGACTTTGTCCACAGTTGTATTTCGTCACCTTCATAAGTTGTCCTCATTGCCAAATGACCATTTGACAGTGGACCCACTGTACTGTTTCGTCGACATTCCTGTGTGGTCTCTTATCTTCTATCTTAACTCGTCCACAATGCTAACTTGTCACCATTGTTATATTGCCTTCGCTTTCTATACTATACAAGACATACGAATGGTGACGAGTTATCACTGAGGACCATATTGGCAAGGTGCGAGGGCGGTGGGGGGTGAAATGGCGCTAATTGTCACAAAACCAGTCATGCACCCAGCGGATAGGAATATGGACAAGATAAGATATGGACAATATAACAATGTGGACGACTTAAGAGGCTGTCAATACCTAAAGCGCGCACACTGTCTATTTGTATCGGAGTAAATGAGATAGCACTGTCGCATTGTTACTGGGCCTGGGCAAGGGAATAATAAGAAAAATATTTAAATAAAAAAAAGTGGATTATTAGTGTAATATTTTACTCAACAGCGGTTTAGATATAAATGTTTTAAAATTGTGATTTTAATTGCAGACCCATAAGTCAAAACAATAAAGACATAAAACCGTTAAATTGTGATTTTAAGACCAATCTTTGAAATTATTTTCTATCGAGCAGATTTCGTTCAATCATGTATTGAGTACAACCATGGTCTTTGAAATATAATTAAATATGAACATATATTTTTCTTACTTGACTAAAACAAATAGTCTTTCTTAAAAAACTGTTTAAGTAACATCAATTTCAAGGACATTGGGTGTTGACAGCCTCTTAAGAAGGTGACAATTTAGGAATTGTACGCTAACTACATGGCACTGTGGATAGGTTAAGATGGTAACGAAATAGAACTCTGGACAAAGTCGCCCGGAATTTGTCAGATTCCTTTTGTGATGTCTAAGCGGTAACTATCTGTCATAGTAAATTTAGCAATTAAGCAAAATTGATATAAAATAGTTCATTTTTAATAGACATAATAAAAATATTATAAAAAGTAAAGCGGTTAAAGGCAGCGAGGTTCATTGAGATTTTTGCGGTAGGTGAATCATAATTCATAATGTAACTGGATATATTATACATTCTAATAGAAAGATGTTTACCATCATATTGTAGAATCTACTTTAGTAAAAACAATTAGCTCAATAATGTACTTGCTTGTAAAAAAACTGTGGCTTATTATTATAAATACAGGGTGGGCCAATGATAAATGATTTTTTTTGAATTTAAATAATCAGTCAATTTTGGTGTTTTTAAATAAAACGTATATTTAGAATTTGAGATATTAAAATACATTTTACGTTTTTGTAAAGCTGTAGCCGATCAAGCCGTAAAATGTAGCCGTAAAGTTGTTCTGCACAACCCCAAAGCCGTAGCTCGTTTACGCGTTTAGTTCCTTGAATGCGTCTCACAGGCGCTCTCACCCGTTCAATGTTTTCATTATTTCACCGTGCACGTCCTTGACGTCGAGATTTTAGTATCGATTGATTAGCCTCAAATACGAATATCCATTGTTTGATTAAATTTGTGCCTACTTGCGTAATTAAGTCGAAAACGCCAACGAACAGTCACATAAGAACGATTGGTTTCAAAAAAGGCTGGAATGCAAAACGCTCGCCGTTTTCCCATGTAAGGTACCATTTCGAATAAAAAAATAGGTAGTTTGTTTTCTTTTAAATGACGTCTTTCTCATGTACTTATCTAGATTTTATAATTAACGAAAGAGATCGAGACGAAATGAGAATTTATCACTGGCCCACTCTGTACAAGTCCGAAAGCTTGTTGGCGTAAATATTATTAGATTGTTTGGATTTTTTTTACTTAATACCATTATAATTATGTTTGCGAACTACAAAACTAAACAAGCGGACCATTAGGTACTTACTGCTGTATTTACAGCGGTACCATTCACTGACTTCTGTTGAAAAAAAAAGTCGTGAGTTAAAATAAAACATTTCCATTTATTTTACTTTTTTTTTTCTGTGGCATGGGTTTGGCTGAGATTAATGCCCAACCCGACTAACAGGATTAAAAACCTTACAAACAAGATCAGTCGGTATATGTATTTAATTAAACTGGATACGCTGAGAATACAATTTATTTTCTTTTTAAGCTAATGTATGTCCTATGTAAATAAATGTGACATTGTTTTAATTGCCTTGAATTGATAAACTATAAGTACTTAGGAAACCTCAAGATGCCAAGCTATCTTTTCTTTTCTTGGTTTTAGATGATTTAGTTTTAATAAAGTGAAAATCTCAAGTTTCATTGGGTTGAGAAATCGTTATTCCTAATCGAGATAATTAACTCGGAGTCCAATTAGAAAAAATGCCACTAAAGTATTAAATATTGCCTTTACATACATACTTAATCAGGTAATTTGTCTGCTCGTTAGACTCCTATTACATAAAAAAATTATACCCTGTGTTTGTATTTTTTTATTAGAGTATTATTTTTCTCTACCAGGTGCAAGCAAGCCATGAACTCACAATTTTGTTTTAATTTGTCAAGAAAAGGGTAAAACTCGAATTCAACAAACCAGGAGTACGATGTTAAAACTTACCACTGTGAGCACCTTCTGCAGCGCCGACACGTCGACTCCCCGGCCGGCGTCGCCGAGCCGGCGGAGCGTGTCGGCCAGCGGGCCCGAGAGCGCGCGCAGCTGCTGCCAGGAGCGCGCGTACTGCCGCCGCACCAGCTCGATGATGGTCGACGTCAGCGCCAGCCCAATCAGGATGTACAGCGTACAAAGCAGCATGTACTTCGGCTTGTCTGAAATCGTGGGAATCGTGTAAGTTCAACGTAGGCATCCTGACGTAGGCTGTTTAACATTTTAACCGCATATAATTTTTCATCCAGCGCTGGTAGCCTAGCGGTAAGAGTCATGTCATGTCAGTCAAAGTCATGTGAAATTTAAGCTAAATAACAAGCAAAGATGTATATATATCTCAATTATTAGAATAAATATGCTTATTTAGGTATTCTTAATACATATCATGTGAATGATTTTTTCAGTAAAGTAGTGAGTAACTTATGCTCGAAGAGTTTATTTTATACAGGGTGATTCAGGAGACGTGAGCAGGATCAAGCTTGAGCATTCAGTAAGTTATAAGCAACTGTTTCGTACCAGTATTTGTGAGATTAACGTTCTTTTATTTTTTACTGTTCAAAAAAAAATGTTATAATTTATTTACGCCATGTATGGTCACCCTATTTGTTTTATCCATAACAAGTGACAAATTGAATGTCATCGGAGTCTGGTTACTTTCGAAAAATCGTATCTCACTCAGTGTGACATTTTGTTTTCTTCATAATCAAATTGCTGTCATAACGGTCAAAGAGGTTTTATCTTTCTTAATTAAGTGTTGTAGGGTGTCCATGATTGTAGATTATCAAATTTGTCCTTCCCAAAAAGTTAAATAACAGAAATAAAGCGAGATTGTTTTACTTAAATATGATGATGAACGGTTCATTAGCATTTACTGATTGTGTAGGCTTAGTCCTGCTCACGTCTCATGAATCACCCTGTATAATGAGGCTTTACTTGGTACAAGATCACCGAAGCCGATTGTGGTCATTGTTATAAAGCAGAAGTAAAATCCGTCGTAGAAAGTCCAATCGTCTTCCCACATCTTGAAGAGGCCAGCTCCCGCCGACAAGTATACGAACAGAAAGCCCACGGCCCAAAAAGCATACAGCGATCTCTGGCTCGCCGTGTTGGCTTCAGATACTTTATTGCAGCATCCTGAGAAGCAAGGACAATATGTATTTAACATGGATGTATTTAGTTAAGTATTTATGTAAATTTTAACAAGCTTGTATTAAACTTGCCGTGTAAGTTAACATAATTATGTGAGTCAAATCTCGGAAACTAAATAAGAACTACTTGATATTCCGTTGGGTTAAAATTTGGTATTATGAACGATCGCTGACCATCAAATATCATATGATAGAGACGTGGCACGACAGATCCAAGTTTTAAAATAGTCAATGCATTATTTCGGTAGTATCGAAACGAAGATTGTATGAGATTTAACATACAATTCGCTCTATAACTACCGAAATAAAGCAAATCTGGCTCCTTCATGCCACCTAAGTGGTAAAACAAGACACTCTTGATTAATTTGAGTATGTTTAACATCGTCTTGGCGTAGTGACTGTTGAAAAAAAGAATCATAAATGGTGATAAAATAAAAGCTTGTATCGACATTATCGACAATGAAATTGTGGATAGAAATAACTTATAATTTGTAACTTACTTGGCATTGCAGGCAACTGCTTAGCAATAACAGAAACAACGGTAGCAAACACTCTGCCCAAGTCTGCGATAACCGTCAATGTCAGGGGTATTCCAATAAGTGCATAGAATATGCAGAATAATCGTCCCCAAAATGTCACTGGAACTATATTGCCGTACCCTGTAAAAAATATTTTGATAATATCTACTAAAAATATTTCGAGAATGTTTAGGTTAAAAAAACCTGGACAAGTAAAAAATTAACTTAAGTATGTCTTTTTTTCTTACAGATCTGTAATTTTCAGTTTTTTCCCTGTATTTGTAGTGTAATACGATTTTCTTTGCCAAATTCCATAGTACTAGGTCAACGGGAAGTACCCAATATTTTTTATCTTTTTGATTACCTTGAGAGTGTCGAAATATAAGTTTTTTTGCGACATAAACGGCCATTACTTTTTTTACTTTAAAGTGTAGATTGTAGACTTAAGTAAGTATATGGTTTTAATTTCAACTAGATATGCGTTCTCGAGATAAAAGATCTTGACAGACAGATGGACAGACGAACGTACAACAAGGTGATCCTATTAGGGTTCCTTTTTGTTCCTTTTGAGGTACGGAATCTTAAAAACGATTATGAAAGACTAGCTTCTGCCTGCGACCTCGCATCTAGAACTCCATTTAAATCGGGTCAACGGTTTAAGTGTGAAGAGGTTACAGATGTCTGTCAGACTCTCATAAATTCAACCTAATGTAACAAAAATCCTAATGTTGACATTATTGTTAATTCCTACTATTTTTTTACATCAGGATAAATTTTTGTGAGTCTGTAGTCCTACGCAAAAATGAACTTGCGAGATCTGCCTCTATTTTCAAACTTGTATCAACTAATATTGATCTTAAAAATGTGTTAAATTCGTCTAGGCCTCTACCTTGTCTAGACCTTGGCTGCGGCTGTATGCTTACATGTTCGTACACACCTATAGTGGTGAGCACGGTGGACGAGAAGAACACCGCCTGCAGAATACTCCACTTTTCTTCGGCGGCTGGGAAATTGTTCTCTTTATCTATTTTCAAACCATTTGAAGCTGCATTTTCTAGAACCTAAAATTGTTTTGATTTTACTGACTAATGCACTTACTTACAAAATGTACAAAAAAAATTAGCAACAAATCTGTTTCACTGTTAAGAGGGAAGAATAGCTTTGCGATCCTTACCAAATAACGGTACTTTTTCTATTTAATTTCCGTTTCGAGAGAAAACGGTTGTCATTAACTAAATCGTAACAAATCACTTTGATTTTGATGTCGGTCGAATGTTGCGGGGAAGTATTATTTTTATTATATTTCAATCATTGTATATATATATTGGTAATATACGCCTACTAAGGCCAGTAAGTGATTGCCCGATGCAAATGCAAGCTCACACAAAATAATGTAAAACCCAAATTAATTAAATTACTTTTAAATTTATGGACTCCCGGCCTGTATAGTCCGACAGTGAGTATTTATGGCCCATGAGCTCATTAACTTAATTCGGGTACAACTGCAGGAATAGAAATACGAAATACTTACTCTTTCATAGAGTGCTAGCTGAAAACTTATTTCCGTCCAATTTCTCCCAGGGTCTGACACAAACTGGATGAGTGCGTCTCGCGCCTGCTCGACCCACATTCTGTGAGATTTGAGCTTGGCTACCTCTGCGGGATGCTCTAATGCTTGGAAAACCTGAAATAACAAGGTTAGGTAAAATAAAAACTCATATGAATATTAGTTTCCCTATATATTTATTAATAAACTGTTGTCCAGTTTGAACCTCCTGGGACCCAAAAGCAATTGTTTAATTTTTTTAATTTTGAAGCCTCAGTTATTCCATTTTTTTTAATACCACGTCGGCGGCAAACTAGCATACGGCCCGCCTGATGGTAAGCAGTCACCGTAGCCTATGGACGCCTGCAACACCAGAGGTATTACATAAAAAAAAATCACACGTACTTTTCTTTACATGCAGAAAAGAATTTTTTTATTACTAAATATATATTTTTATATCAATTCTTGAGGGTACTTTCAATTAACCGTTTAGGTAAAGGTATTGTTATTTATGGAATGGGGAGTTAAATATCAGAATGGAAATTGTATAACAAATCCATTCCGAACCAAATTTCAATTGCTTATCATAAAAAAAAATCGTATTTAAAAAGTAAAATTATGAAAATTAAACATTTGATAGAATACATATAATATTACAGGGTATAATCACGTGAAAATGATAGTAACCACACTATTAGCACGTAATGTTTATCTGTAAGTGCTGGTATGTATAGCAATAAACAAATACCAATAAACAAATTATCTAGTTCAGAGACATATCACTTTCTGCACACTTTTAGAACAACAATGAGGGTTCTTTCAGAGCATGAAAAATGAAAATTGATTTAATTTGCGGTTCAAGTAAATTTGGTTGTACATACGTATGCTAAGAGCTGTCCAATGTAAAGTGAACTGTAAATTTGTTCGAGAGTATCAAGAGGTGAAATGTCTTATGGCTCCTCTACACGATGGCACAGCGCAGGCCAGTCCAAGGGACGCATTTATGCGTTAGAGGAAGTAAGTGATATTGCTATCTCATTCCACCGCATACTTGCGTCCGTCCCTTAGACTGGTCTACGTTGGGCCATGGTGTAGAGGAGCCCTTACTTAGCAGTTGCTTGTTATGCCTTATTTGAGAAAAACACTAGTTTTGTAATGAGTAGGAACCTATGTTATATTTTTTTCAATAATAGGAATCTCGATATACGGATACCTATCCTAATAATAGGTCTTTGTAATATTTCAGATTTGCCAAGCCACTTTAAAAGCTACGAATTTTCCAGTTAGATATTTGAGCCAATGGTTTAGTTACTATGAGTGCTAAGCATCAATCACGTAGACATCTTACAGACTCGTACAATAAATGGAACTTATGAAGATATCTTCTACTCCTGGCAGAAAAGACGCCCGTTGTACGTTGTAATCTAACGTTTTTGACCCATTTTTATCATGGTATTAAACTAATAAAATTTATGTGCAAAATGAATACTTGTAAATGTCAAAGATACGAGTTTATTATGTATATCTATCTTGTACGGTCACGTCTGAAAATATCGAAAAAAGTGTCAAAAATATGCATACACAACTTTATTGCATATTATTATATTAAGGTAGTGTATACATATTTTTGGCACATATTTCGTATCGATATTTTCAGACGTGACTGTACCTACATCCTACATGAAAGCTACGATGTAGAAAGATTCACCATCGAGTTAAATGGTATTAATATTATAATAATAAATTAATTAATTACTTACTTAATAACAATTTCCAAAATCATAAACTATATTTTGTAAACGATTATTACTATCCCTATATCATTTAAATACTTAATATAAAACAGAATTAGACAGTAGTTGCTAAAACTTTATTCTTAGAGTAGGCCGTTATTTTACACAGGTATTTATTCCATTTATTTAAATACCTATATTTCATTTTCCAACCAATGCATTATAAGAAACTTAGTGATACAAACATGCTAGAAATCTTCAAATTCTTCTTCGAATAGATTTACGGGAGAATGCTTCAGCTTTGTACCCATTACATTGTCACTTCCACTGATGATATCGTTAAGTACCGGAATAAATGGCGGCTTCAGTTGCTGGTTCATCAACATATTCCATTCCACCCCCTGGAACCACTCGTGACTCTTTATATCATATACTCCCGCTTTTAGAAACCCAATTCTTTTACTGGGATCCACTTCTAGTAACTGCTTTACTAGCAATTTGCATTGAGGAGTCATTGTTGCTGGAGTCTTGAATGATCCTGACAAGATTTTCTCATAAAGTGCCATCGTGTCTGTACTGTAAAATGGCGGGTACCCAACGTTCAACTCGAATACGAGCACCCCTAATGCCCACCAATCAACAGAGTATGAATATCCCTTAGATTTTATAATTTCTGGTGCTAAATACTCTGGTGTTCCACATAAAGTCCAAGCTCTGTTCTTTAATATTCTACAAAAACCGAAATCTCCCAACTTGAGATATCCTGTCTTTGTGATTAGAATATTCTCTGGTTTAACATCTCTGTGTATGACGTCACAATGGTGCAGGTATTCTAAAGCCAATACTATTTGCGCACTATAAAATTGAGCTAGAGGCTCTGATAACACCCCTAATTTCTTTAGTAATGTGAATAATTCGCCACCTTCTGCGTAAGGCACTAATAAATAAACATAAACATTATCCTTGCAACAAAAGTCCAGGGTCAACACGAAGACAAAATTGCAACTTTGTAAAATTTTCTTTTCTTGAATCAACTGTTTTAGGGCTTTCGTCTTCACCGCAGCTTCCTTCTCGATGGACTTCATCGCATGATACAGAAACGTGGTTTTGTCCCGCACCAAGACCACGGTGCCATATGAGCCAGTTCCTAAATTTTGTATGAAATCAAAGTCATCAATACTTTTTGTATAAACGGGGGGATTTGCGTAAGTTTTCTTGAACTCGAGTTTTAATGCATCCAAGTATCGTGCGTGGTTCTGTTGCTGCGAATGCGAATAAATATTCATGCTCCTACGAGGTCCAGACCGTGAACCCAGAGAAGTCGACATTTTTTGGTAAAGTTACTATAAAATACATAAACATACGAGAAAAATAAACTAATAAACATTTATGATAATATATCCTATGAATAAATACAATTGTCAATGTGACACTTATCTTATCATGATTTATGATTGTTCTCTTTGGTAAAAAAGGATAGAAGTATTCTATAATAGTAACTTAACTGCGTATATACATCATAGGAATACATTACCTTGCAAATCTATTTTGATACTAAGATATGACAAGGATATCATGAAATAGGTTGCAGCCAAGAGGTAGCATTTTTGCTACATTAGCGTAATATGCGTATAACCACCACATAAGGAAAACAAAAATGATATAAATATGGAGAAATATTGATATAAGTAGATATAAGTTAATAGGGACCGTGCGCGTTGGAGGGTCTGTCATCTTGTGGCTTGAATAGGGACCGTGCGCGTTGAAGGGTCTGCCATCTTGTGGCCTGAATCGGAACAATAAACATGTACATTTACACGTCACGTGTTTTCTTGTGCATAGTAGGTTCTGCCATCTTTTGGGCTACATCGGAACAATAAACATCACATTTACGCCTCGCGCCAAAAATCTGACTGCTCCTGTGCTGCCTCCTACAGTTCATGCACGCTCCCTATCGCAATCATAAACACGTACAATGACACTTCACGCCAAATCAAGTTTACTCTTACGTTTTCTTGTGCATCTTGTTCTGCCATCTTGTTGGGTACATTGGAAGCATAAACTTCACATTTACACCTCGCGCTATGAGGAACAGAATCTCCTTAGGCAGAACTGTTGCAAAAGTGTCCAGCTGTCAGCTATAAATAATAGTTCCAAATCTCTCCAGAGTAGCGCTAGAGTAGCTAAGAACCTAGACGTTATTGATGGAGTGAAGTGCGCTGTCTATGATTACATTTTTTTCTCAAGTATTCTAGGTATTGTAGCGCCACCTATTTATGGTTTTTTGTCGGGCACTTTTTGATATATGGAGATTTTGTTCCTTGTCTCCTTCCATACCTCGCGCCAAAAATCTAACGTCTCCTGTGCTGCCCCTACAGTTAAGCACGTTCCCTATTGGTCAAAATACGTTTTGAAATGGCTGACAGCTTACCATAAATTATAAAGTCAGGAATACGCACAAACGATCAAGTTATTGGCATAGATACCACATTCAGGAAATGTGGTTTGTGCGCTTGGGCTTGGAAATTAATGTTACTAAGTTCAAAGTACATACACAATTTACAAGAGAAAAGAATCTAAGCAATTACTAGTGTTGGTAGGAACTCGAGTGCTATGAATCTAAATGTGAAGTTCTCGACTCGTTTTTACGCGACTCGGCGCTTAACTTCCGAGTCTCCTTTATTGAGTCTTTTATGCGCAACTTAAAATGACTCGAGCCTATAGATAAAGACTTCGTCAAATAAAATTTAGGTTTTTATTCATAGATTGAGGAATGATCTTCGAATCTTACCCTTATACATATTTCATGTGAAGACAATGGCTTTTCATACATTTTATACATCATTTAAGAATTATCTTTGAATAACTTAAGTCTTTACAGATGAGTGATGACTCATGTCTTGATAAGAACTCAAGTTTCGACTTAATGACTAGAGTCTCAAAACAGAGTCGAGTCTTACAGCAGGACTTGAGTCTTAACCAACACTAGCAATTACACATTATTTCAGATTTCAGTAGGTAGTTCAAATGACATTTGGCACGATTGAGTTTTTTCGTCACGTTTTCACACCGTGTGCGAATTTGCTCCCAAATCGTAGAACAATAATTCTTTAATAGTTTATTACGATACAAGTGCGAAAATTAGGAAACTCGCAACGAGTGGCGATAAATTAAAACACGACCGAACGGAGTGTTTTAAATCGACACGAGTTGCAAATTACCTATTCGCACATGTATCGTACAACGTTTTACAGTACATATGGCCCTTTAAATGTTCGACACAGTAACGTAATGTGCTAATTTTCGCACTAGTGCGGTAAAGTAGCACCATATATACTGTAAATAAGTATTATATAAATGTACAGTCAGGTCCATAACATACAATTAAAGGACTTTTTCTACACTTGAAATCGTTAAAAATCGTCTATAGCAGATTTTCCTCAAAGATATACAGAAATAATTATAAATAATTATTAAAAGGAATAATTATTGATTGATAGGAGCTTATTATTCGGGTATATTTATATTAAAAATATTGATACATATTTTACATTAGAAAGCATTTAACATAGAATATTATCAAAATTTAAAAATCCATAAATTCTTTTTCATATAAACATTCTTCTCCCGACACCAATTTATGTTCTGGGACGTCAGGAAAATTACTGGTGTCGCCAGCCGACGAGGTGACTGGCTTAAAGGGCGGCTCTAACTCCTGGTGCAGTAGCTTACTCCATTCAGTATCACGGAACCAACGATGACTTTTTATATCATATACTCCTGATTTAAGAGATCCTAATCGTTTCGTGGGTTCTAATTGAAGCAGGCTTTTTATCAAGTTCTTACATTCTCCATCAAAAATATCAGGGCATTTGTACTGATTATTTATTATCTTATCGTATAGTTTACTTGGTTCGGAATCGAAAAATGGCGGGAATCCAGCATTCATCTCAAATATTAAGACACCCAAAGCCCACCAGTCGACTGGGTACGAGTAGCCTTTTGACAGTATCACTTCCGGAGCCAAGTACTCCGGAGTACCACACAATGTCCACGTTTTCTTTTGTATCACTTTACAAAAACCATAGTCGACGAGCTTCAAAAAGCCATTTTCTGCGACCAGTATGTTCTCTGGCTTTATATCTCTGTGAATGATATGGCAATGATGTAAATATTCTAGGGCCAGTACAACTTGAGCAGCGTAAAATTTAGATAACTCATCACAGAAGTTACCATATTTCTGCAAGTAAAAGAACAACTCTCCCCCTGCTATAAAGGGCAATATAAAATATAGATATACATTGTCTTTAAACGAGCAATCTAAATTAATCAAGAAAGGAAATTTTATACTTTCAAGAATTTTCTTTTCAATTAATAAATGTTTAACATGTTTTCTTTCTACCACGACTTTTTTCTCAACGACTTTCATGGCGTGATAAGAAAATGAACTTTTCTCTCTTACTAAATAAACTTCTCCGTAAGCCCCGTTACCAATTGCTTTAATCGTATCGAAATCCTCACGCGACTTTTTGATATCGGAGCACTGTTGAAATTTTTTCTCAAAATCCTCTTTCAAGATATCCAGATATCGACTATGATCTTGATGCTGCTGCGAGGTATATGAAGATTTTGCCATGCCCTGACTGTAAAATTAAATAATCCATTTGAAAACCTAAACTGGAAATTCATATTTTGTCATTACAGTGACATTGTTATGACAATCATTGCGTTTAGTTTTTGCTATTGCAAATATTATATACCTAATCTCTATTTTATTTACAGATTATCGTTCTTGTATAAACATCGTTGAAAAGTCTTTAAATAATATTATATTTAAGTGCCTTATTTTATTTTACATGTGTTACATATATTAGAAATAAAGGTGTTGATAAAAATCTTTGAATAAAAACAAAAGAACTAGAATTTTGTACGATTTGCTGTCAGACAAAGTTTCATTTCTATACGTCATAATTTGTGATTCTATTCCCAGACTAAACAGGCTAATAAGATATTCGATCGTGCTAAATTACTTTCACCACGATAAGTGCAAACATAAAGATAAGCGTAGGTATAAGGCATTATTAGTGAACAAATTGAATCATAATGTCAGCAGACCAAGAACAGCAGGCTACAAGCCGGTCATCAGGCTACAGCGTGGCCAAGCAGCAACAGTACTCGCGCTATCTTCGCCAGCTGCGCCAGGATTTCATTGAGTATTGGAAGGAAAAAACACCGAGTAACGGCTCACCGGCCGATTTCGAAAAAGGTAGAATTCTAGGTACCGGTGCTTTTGGCATAGTCTTTCTTGTAAAACATATTGTAACAGGAAAATATTATGCCATGAAAATGCTGGAGAAAGAGAAAGTTATAAAACAAAAACAAGTTGACCATAGTTACTACGAGAAAAAAATATTATGCGGTTTAAATTTTCCCTTTATGGTCTATATGAAATATTTCTTTAAGGACAACGTGTACCTGTATTTTGTGCTCCCTTATATAGCCGGGGGAGAAATGTTTTCTCACTTGCGTAAGATGGGTAAATTTGACGAAAATGCTGCCAAGTTTTATGGTGCACAAGTAGTTCTAGCTTTAGAGTATCTGCATGCTTGTGATTTAGTTTATCGTGATTTGAAGCCGGAGAATATATTGATTGATAAAACTGGTTACATTAAAATAATTGATTTCGGTTTTTGTAAGTTCTTACAAGACCGGACTTGGACGCTTTGCGGCACTCCGGAGTACTTAGCTCCAGAAATTATACTGAGCAAGGGCTACGGCAAAGCCGTGGACTGGTGGTCGTTCGGAATTTTGATATATGAAATGAGTGCTGGTCATCCCCCTTTCTACTCGTCTGACCCCATGAGGATCTACGAGAAGATCGTAATCGGAAAATATAAATGTCCTGAACACTTTTCTCCCAGCTTAATAGATTTACTAGCTCACGTTCTCCAAGTGGATTGCACTAAGCGTTATGGGAACCTGAAGGACGGAGTATACGACCTTAAAAATCACAAATGGCTTCAAGAAATCGACTGGGATAGTCTTGTGAACTGTCGGACCCATGCTCCATTTAAACCTAAAATTCGATCGGCTTGGGATTCCACCAATTTTGATACATATGAAGAAGTGAAGCTTAAAGAAAGTCCTGTATGCTTATATGAAAATGAATTCAAGGACTTCTAACCGTCATTTTGTTAGTTTAAAATATTGCATTAAAATTACTTAATTTAGAATATTATTTAGTTTAGCCTTTAAGAAATGATTAAGTTTTATTTTCCTAGAGTGATACGTTTTAGATGTTTAACTTAAATATAGTTATATTAAAACAGCTTTAACACGCATGCCTACACAAGAAATAAATTTGTTATCATGACCCTTTTTTAATTTTACAGACCTGAAATGTAATTTTGATTCAGTTTATTCTACTAATATATTTTTGCGCTTCGAATTTGACAGGTAAACGAGATCGCACTGTACAGCTCCATATACAGCGTGTATTTTTGTTACGACCGCATAATGGGGGCGTCCACAAATTACGTAACGCAAATTGGAGGGAGGGGGGGGGTCAGGCCAAGCGTTACGGTCCTGTTACGTTGGGGAGGGGGGGGGGGGGGGTTAAGGTTTGCGTTACGTGACGCACGATTTTATAATAATACATAAAAATTTTTTTTTGTTTTTTTATGTATTATTATAAAATATTAGCCACAGAAGATGGGATCGCCGCCGAAGCCGATAGCGATTGTGAAAGCGATTCTGATTTACCTTTAATACAATGTATTAAGAAATGGAACCAAAACCCGTTCATAGATGATTAAATTTCTTGATTCCTTGAAACCACAGTTTAATGATTTATTAAAACAAACAGATTTTTGATTAAAAGGTATCTATACTACCACCTGTCTTTCTTTTCTGAATATTAACCTAAAGATTTTTACAAAGCACTTGTTACGTAACGGAATCGAAGGGGGGGGGGGGTCCCAGATAAGCGTGACGGTCCTGTTATATGAGGGGAGGGGGGGGGGGGGGGTCAAAAAATTAGGAATTTTGCGTTACGTAATTTGTGGACGCCCCCTAACCAAAGGATAGTTTAGGCTTTAATGAACACACTTTGATATGTTTTTAAAAAAAGAGATGACATGTATATTTTTGATATGAAATAATTCAGCAAGCAATCTATCACTACGTTGTTTTAACTCGAAATGTCACATTTAATGACGCGATGTAATAACTGTCACAAGTGACTATGAGGTACGAAATACTTTGCCCCTCGAAAAAATATCAAATATTAATTATGCTCCGGTAGTTAAAACTAAATTAAAAACGTCTTACAGAATCATTTTGTAGCACTAAAACTTAAGTCTAGCTCTATTCAGTGACCGCAAAACATATTGCGCCAACGAACTAGAATAACTATAGAAGACTGACTTGAGCTCAAAAATGACCCCACGGCTACTGTACTGAAAACGAATCTACTGTGCTCTGTAATGAGTTATGCCCTTTTGATACGGGGTTACTTATATTTTTGGTTATTTATATATGCATTCTATTTAAAACAACAAATATAAATTCAGTTAAAAATAATATTTCAGGTAGTACGTACTGAAAATATTGATACTGAAAATATCTCGGAAACTTCAAATGAAACTAATAAAATCGTCGTATGGTAAATACATTCTTACATTTCAAAATATGTATTAAAATAAAACGTAGCTTTACAATTGTGACTTATCATATTTTAACTTCAGGTTTTCTATCCATGTTGCGTTGTTGTTTTGTATTACTAGGGCATGTTGTCCGGTTTCCTCACGATGTTTTCCCTCACCGAAAAGCGACTGGTAAATATCAAATGATATTTTGTATATCAGTTCCGAAAAACTCATAGGTAGTCTCATCAGATTGCAAGTCGCACGCTCTTACCGCTAGGCCACCAGCGCTCCAAAATACATAATACATATTAATATTATGTTTCGATCAATTCTCTTTGCTACTGACTAGACTAGGAAGCCGTCAAAATTATATGTAGGTTTAAAAATAAATAGAAAATCAAGGTGGCCGTTTTAACAATTTTGACTTCGGATTCATATTAAGGGACCTTTCAGATCCTCAGTTATCAATTTTTGTCATGATCAGACCATTGAATTCAAGTATGATAAAATTGGAGATGGCGAACTTTGTCCATTGTTAACCCCCGTTTTGAATTAAAAGTTCTCTTCACAGGTCTCGATTTCCAACTCGCAAAGACACCTACTAATATTGTATGTATATGGCCTTAAAACGCCCAGTCTCCCGCGTGCCCGTTGACCATACAACAGTCTACCTACCGTACCTCGCACCTTTAGAACGAACCTGACTTAATACAAATTCTAAACTTTTTGGGAAATCGCAAATTAAGATTTGATCTTAAGACATTTTTGCATTAGTTTAAGTAGGTACTATCTCTGTCTAGGTATTATCTCAAAATTAATTAAGTAAATTGCCCTTTTATTATTCCAAGTTTTAGTCAACCTAACTTATAATCTGTATCTTTATGTATATAAGTAAATGTAAATAAAATCTACCCTCAAATGGCTTCTTATGTCAGTTGAGGGTAGATGGAAACATTACATGATCAAATAATGTAGGTTAAAGTCAGGTCGTTCAGTGACAGATCCAGGCGCTTTTGTATTTGGTTGGTTAACTAATAAATGATATAACTACCCGAAAATGTACAAATTGATTGTTTATTTTTATTTAAATTGCTAGAGATACAGAGTAGAAGTTGTTCTGCAGTATTGTTAAAAGCTTGGATTAAATAAAAGCTCGTTATAATGGGGCAAAAAATTGGAGGTGTCTCTGTTAAAAAGTTATAAAAAAAGTTTAAAAAATATTCACACATATATTTTTCTTTTTTTATATTGAGTGTTAACATGTTTAGTTATATTGACGCGTAAAACACGAAAGAATTCGTTCTATTGAAACAGAAATATTCTAGAATTATCTTATTTTTTATTTAATTTTTTTTAATTGAAAAACGAGAAGATACGAATTTGAGCTTTAGTATAGCACGTACTAATGACGTGGCACATCATCACAAAAAAAATCAGTCGGAGCTATTAAGGCACAAGATGATCCCTTATCCTGCCACGGCCGAAGACTATAAGCTCAAGGCTTAAGCCTAAGGGCGAAGGCTTTTTCCACTAAAACTATATAAACCTCTAACTGCCGGGGCGCACTAATGAGCTGAAATAGTACTTGAATTTAAGAACTTCGCTTCGCACCGCTCGCTCATTCGATAATGGGTATGTAATTATATATATTTTAAGTACATGGTGCTCTTATGGTGGTCTTCTACTGGCTGTTGCATAACGTTATATAACAGCCGGTGTAGGGACACCATTACGATCCATAATTATGTACGAGAGTACTCACATTAAATACTTAATATCACATACTTCAGGAACTTTAAAATCCAAAGCGAGCGAGTCATGTGTAAATTTATTACAAACTATGATTTAAATTTACTATGTCTGAGTCAAGCTTTAATTTCGCACTCACGCCGCTCGGACACTGACACAACATTTTAAAAGTATCGGTGCCAAAAATGCATATGTTCCTATTTATTTTTGGCTGCAAGTAGCTTTAATGAATTCGTCTTTTTATGTACAGTCAGCATTAAAAGTCTGTAACAACATAATAAAAAGTGATGGTTCTATATATAGAACAATTAAGACTGTGAAATATATACTTTTGAGCGTGAATTTTAGGGATTTACATACTCGTATCCTTATTTAGAAAAGTTATCCCGAATATCAGATACATTTGGCGCGGTTTTTCATCCGCTACTATTGAAGCTGACTGTAACCCAAAAATTGTCTATGTAGACGATTTTACCCCCTTATAAATGTACGGATTAAAGCAATGGTTCTCGAGCACTTTATTTAATATGATATGTAGATTGTTTTACAGTCTTTTGGAATAGTTTCATTTGTCTCAGTTCAAGACCGAGTAGCTCAATTGATACGACTCAAACACGACTAAAATGCGCAAACGCCCGTGACTCGACTCGAATGACCATCCCCATGACCAATCTCATGATCAACTCCTCGATCAACTCCATGACCACATCAACCTCAACGAATCCCCATGAATATGACTAACCTCATGGACACCCCATGACCACCCCATGACTAACCCCATGACCAACCCCGTATCCAAGTAGTTCCCTTAGTATAAACCTGCTGCCGCAATGTAATGAAACTGCCATACGAGTTCTCGCACCGTCTAAATGAGCCATTAGTTCGATCCTACTATACGCGTAGAGCTTTTTATGAAACATCTGCCATCACCGCTTTAATAATGTTAGAACCGAACATCAAGTTCATATAAAAATGTATTTATAATGAACAGGGTAGATATTAGAACATAGTCCGCACTTATCCCAGGAACGTCCGGACTTTACCTGCCAATGAAAAGTCAAACATTGACTTTGAGTTCTTCAAGTTTAAAGTAAAAATGTCATCTTTCATGATGCAATACAAAATATGTAAGCAAAGTACACTAGTTTCATACTTATTAATAACAAGCATTATTTTTTCAATAAATCCTCACAAGAGTGAAGCGAATAATAAACCGCGAATTACCAACTTGTCGAAATATTATCCGCCCTTGCCCCAACATACTTCACTAAGAAATTTTCACCATAGGAAATCTTACGAAATTTTCAAGATTTTCTATGGGAAATATTAGTTCAAGTCCTAGCGATTCCAAAGTTCATGATTTTCAGCATGCCTTACCACACTGCAACTATTTACAAGCTCCTCTATATACATACAGCCACGATTCTGCGGAAACGAGGATAGTGGACGACTGCTTCTCCATACAATCCTAGTCCCAATTTTCCTTCCTTAATATTAATATTATGACAAAAATATGAAAAGCTCTTAACTTTTACGATAATTAATATATACAAGGTATTGTAATCGTAGAGGAATAGCTATAGTTTGTAATATTACATTGCGTAAAAATATTTTCCATAAAGTCTATATACAAGAAGGAAAATATGGACGTTTGTATGGAAAAGCGTGACGTCGTCCCCTTCCATCTTAAGCGGGGATCTTTTAGAAGCAACAGGACTGGATCCTAAAATAAACAGAAAACACAAAAATGATGTCGAAGTGCTAAGTTGTTCAGTCGCCATCAGATATACATAATGCTAGCCGAGGGGTTCAAAAATATTTGAATAACGCCTAGCGCATTGAAAATACAGACGTGTTCAGAAATTTGTGAACGCCCTGGCTGCTCCGCTCGATATGACGCTCTGATGGCGACTGTACCCACTCCCCAAAAGACAAGACAAAATGTTGCGAAGATCTTACCAATCCCCCACCGGCGGTGTACAGCATGAGCGCCACCAGCAGCCCCACGTGGGAGAGCGCTGCGCGTGGGCAGAAGCCACTCCACGCCGAGGGCTTGGGGACGCCCATAAGCGACTCCGTCTCCCATGTCACGCCGTTCACGCCTTTGCACATGGCGTCACGTGAACTTCACTGTCCACAGCATTGCTTATTTGCACTGACTTCGAGTGTGCAGTCGCGTTTGCATACTGGAACAATAAATTTACAAATGATGCTGTTGGTTGCCACGTTTCTAGTTTCTCTTTACAATTTATATTTTAATGCTGGAATTTACAGTTAAATGAGGCAGTTTTAAAGTCACACAAACCTAGCCGCCGCAATACAATCTAAGTTCTCATTTTAAAACATAGTTCTGAAACAACATGAATTTTGTAGATAGTAACATAATATTATAATATATGTAGATATATCACTACAGCTTATAAAATAAAGTCCCTGAACTGGTTTTCATGCGGTTTTAACCAATCAATAGAGTGATTCTTGAGGAAGGTTTGGGTGTTAGCTATTGAGTGATGATCAATTGATCATGAAAATTGATAAATACTATACTATGTACTTCACCGGGCCTCAACTATCTCCATACCTAACAGATACTTAGATAGTCCGAGTTATATTCGAATTTATAATATAGGTAGTAGGGATTGTGTGTTTGTGAACATCGTTTCTCTACTTGTTTCATTAACCAAATTAAGAAGGGTTAGTTACAAATAAAGTTAGCATATAAGTGTGGCGCAGAATACAGAGTTAAACCCGTCAATTCTGACTAGGTATCGTTGGCTTGTTAAATAACTAGCATCAGCACGCGACGTCATCTGCGTGGAATGATGATGATGATTGATAAAAACTATTATATGTCCTTCCCCGGGGCCCGGGTCTCAAATTATAGTATGAATTTTCTCAAATGATTTTTACGCCTCAAACCCTAATCTGTTAATAAAAAACCTTTGTTTCTTGTATGGAGAGGCGCCTTAAAGCGCGTGCCAAAGCAACCAAGTCGTTAACAAACAACTATCGTGATAGTAATAAGGTTCAAATTTATGTGACAGCTCATTCTGAGATAAGAAATTTGAGTAATGTATGACGATCGGCCGCCTGTGTGTGGTCTGTCAGGTGACAGAATGAGCTTTTACATGAACCATGTAAATAAAACAGTAAAATTGCTTTTAAACGAGTTTGTTCCCGTTCAGTCAGTATCGGTAGCAGTAGTAACCACTGCACAAAAAAACAAAGGCGTTTGTTTAAAAGATTAGGGTCTGAGGCGTAAAAATCATTTGAAAAAATTCATACTACACATATCCCCATGCCAAATTTCATCTAAAACGGTTCAGCAGTATACGCGTGAGTAGGTTAGTCAGACAGAGTTACTTTTGCATTTATAATATAGCAGGGATAAGTGGAAAGTAGATCAATAAGTCACTTTAATAGAACCTAAATATCATGACATTGTATCCCAATTAAACCGGAATTCTTCGAAAGTTTTTTTTGTCGGTGGCAAACAAGCATACGGCCCGCCTGATGGTAAGCAGTCTCTGTAGCCTATGTACGCCTGCAACTCCAGAGGAATCACATGCGCGTTGCCAACCCTAGCATTCCCCCTCGTTGAGCTCTGGCAACCTGACTCACCGGCAGGAATACAACACTATGAGTAGGGTCTAGTGTTATTTGACTGCGGTTTTCTGTAAGGTGGAGGTACTATTAGAAGGTGGAGGTATATTATTTTAACGTTTAGGAACAAACCAAAATAAATTACACGCTGAAAATTACCAAGTTTACCATACTTACTTATACAGACACTGTTGAATTGTATTTTCGTAAATAGTTTACAAAATCTGTTTAAGTTTTTTACATTGAAAATTACTTAGCACTGGCGTGATTTTAAAGGCCAATTAAACCCTGGCATGTTCGCCGTAAAAGCTTAATGATATTATCGGACAAGCGTAGGTATTGCGGCGAAGGAGTGCGTGCTGGCTGCCCAAGTACATATTTTGGTGCATGTTTTGGACCCGGGTACGGCCAAACTACGTCCAAAAGAGAGGTATGGGCATTGTGAATGTCATTTGGCTTTATGTGGTAGGGCACAGCGCAGCAGATGTCATTCCAGATCTAAAGCATAGCCCAACTGGGGAAGTACCTCCACCTTACAGAAACCCGCAGCCAAATAACACTAGACCCTACTCATAGTGTTGTGTTCCTGCCGGTAAGTAAGGTTGCCTGAGCTCAACGAGGGGTTGGGGGGGTTAGGATCGGCAACGCGCATGTAACTCCTATGGAGTTGCAGGCGTACATAGGCTACGGAGACTGCTTCCCATCAGGCGGGCCGTATGCTTGTTTGCCACCGACGTAGTATATAAAAAAAGAGTATTTAATTAGAATATAACATAATAACATTGCCAGTCGTTTCTGTCAGGCGAAATGAGGCCCCCGTGACATCTACAGTAATTAATTTTTTGCCTGCGGTTTTTGTGTCCGCAATAATGCGCTGACTTGATCAAATAAACATCATTACAATAAACAAGTCTGAGAATATTAATGAGACATCTTGCATATAGTAATTAAAAAATACTTCATTATAAAATAAATAAATATTTCAAAGTTAATTAATAAAATTATTTATTTAATCTTTATTGCACGATGTAAAATTTTACAAATGGCATACTTAATACCTTAAGGAATTCTCTACCCGTCAACCATTGGGTCAAACAGAAACAAAAAATTTAAAAATTATGTTTCCTTTATAATAGTTAATTTTGATAGAGTTCCAGACTTCGCCGTGATTTAAAGATTTTGACAAAGTATTTTTAAAATCTGCAAACTTGTATTACTAATTAGATAGGGTAGTACGATTAAACAAGAATGTCCTTAGCATAGAGTACTAGTGACCTAATTTCGATAAATTAAGCTGTATGCGGCAGACTACGTAAAAAATAATCTGCAATGGCGGAATATTACATAACAAAAAGTAAAAATTCTAACCTTCACTAGACCTTAATTACTGATGGCAAGTTGCAAAACCAAAATTATTGTGATTGTAATAAACAAGCCAAACACGAGTGTGTTCCTATTATTTAATTTAAAAAAATCCCTAAATTCTAAAACAGTTCACTCACTAACTCGTTAACATACTTAGGTACATAACGCTATATTAATAATGTGTCTAAGAACATAATATACTCGTATATATTTGGGGACAATGTAACACAGATCAACCTAACCCCAAACTAAGAAAAGGTTGTACTATATGGGTCCTAGGCGATTTGAAATCAATAAAAACCAATCAAGCTGGCTGACCGCAGAGCATGCCAAAGAAATAAGTATATAGATACAACACAAATTCACATAATTTACACATGTCTAGCAAAACAATACACTTCAAAACGTTACCCTGCTGCCCATTAGTCGGGTAACAATGTTTTATAATTACCATTAAGACCAGCATAATAAGTTAATTAATGTTTAGTTAACAGTAGTTAAAAGTAATAATACGAGTAAATTGACACAAATAGTTGAATTTTTATCTTTAGGAATAATTAATCAGAATAGGGCATTATTTTCCAGTCTGCAGCCAGAAACTCTCCCCATATATTTACAGTAACTAAAATGGTAATAGTAAAGTTTAATTATTCTAGGTCAATTCAATGGATACAGAAATATTAATGGAAAGTAGAGACGAATCCATCTACTAAGCATTTATTCTATATTTTATAAATTCAAACCCACCTTGCTTCATTTCATCTTATACTGTTTTTTTGCAATTTTCTTCACTTCCGCAAACTTAATCACTATGCTAAAGTAAAGTGTGTGCTTAACCGTCTGCTTACTCGAAATTTTCGGTCCGGTACAAAATAAAAACACTAATTACCATTTAACACAATGCGGAGACGTGACAAGCATTTAAAATGCTACTTTAGTTATTGCACGAGCAAAGGCACGTTCTGAAAGTTTGCGCGGCGGCAGTGGGAGGGACATGCTTTCCCCGCCGTGGTTCGCTAACAACTGAAACTGATTACGAGCTTTTGCTGAAAAGATAGTTTTCGCATGATTCAGATGCACGCGCTCGTAGTACTCGCACTAGTAAAATTCGGAAACGATAGTCACGAGAATGGTTTGTAACACGAATAAGGACCTATTCATTATATGAATGACGAATAAATTTGGCGGTTTTACTGTGATGAGTATTTTGTCACTTTGCACGTTCCAGTTCACAAACATCTATACAAGCCAAATATATTTACACGACCTTTTTGTCAGTATAGTTATAGAACGTGCATATTTTTAGAACAATGAGGGGGGGCGGGTTTAGGGTCGGCAACGCGCATGTAACTCCTCTGGAGTTGCAGGCGTACATAGGCTACGGAGGCTGCTTACCATCAGGCGGGCCGTATGCTTGTTTGCCACCAACGTAGTATTAAAAAAAACATTGACTTGGAACATGGTTGTGAACTTGGCTGTACAAAAGGTTCATAATTAATTATATTTTCATGTACCTACCTCTCCAACCGTCCTTATCACTGTAGCATAAGTAGTAGCAGAAAATATTATCGTGTGTACGTTACTACGTTAGTTTTGAGTAAAAATATTTATTTGACATACATATGTTTGACATAGATTTTATTACCGATTTCACTTGTCTTCCTTTGCATATCTATCAAATTTAATACTTCTCAGTTTTCTAAAAAAGATTATTAATTGTCCTAATCCTTTACGATTAGGTAGTTACTTTCAGTTGTCCGCATCACCCTTACGCCCTCGATCACTGTTTTATATTAGTTTTTCTGTCAAGAACTATTCCAGGCATACCTTTTTCAGATGAGTTCCTAGTTACTATCTGTTCGAAGTAAATTGCTTTCAAAAATCGTTGGCTAGTCAAAAAATATTGTTAAACTGTTTTTTCAGTACATAAGTACAGACAGCAGTTAGTTTTCTATCTGATATAGATATGATATAAATTTACTTATTTCAGTAAACATAATTTGTAATTATGAACCTCCGGGTCTTTTTTTAACCGACTTCAAGATTTCAAAAGAGGAGGTTATCAATTCGGTTGTATGTATTTTTTTTAATGTTTGTTACTCCATAACTCCGTCATTTCTGAACCGATTTTGAAAATTATTTTTTTGTTTGAATTTATATATATACAGATTGGTCCCGTTTTTGTCAAAACTCAGTTCTGATGATGGGATCCGTGAGGAATCGAGGGAACTCTTCAAATGTGAACGGCATACATATAGATATTTTAGTATTTTCTTTAGCAAATCAAGCATTTACATTTATAAAAGTGACATTTGTTGAAATGGAACTGCTGATGATGATCAGAATGGAACTCTTCAACGACGCGTAGTTCACGTTTGGCGATTTATCCTCTTCGCTGTGTTTGTTAGGCAAATTATATTTTCAAGACAATTTTTTGTCAAGTTCGAGTTCTGACCATGGAGTCCATGAGGAATCGAGGGAACTTCTCAAATGTTAAAGGCATATACAGATGTAGTGAATAATCCTTTCCCGTCGTATTTTCTCGGGATCGTTCGTATTTGTCATGCTACTTCAGTCAACCTCAGTACATTTTGTTCTGAGACTGACTGAAATAGCATAACACGTTCGTACGTTTCCGATGGGAAAGGATTATTCACTACATCTGTATATATATATATATATATATATATATATATATATATATATATATATATATAGTGATTTTAGTATTTTCATCAACAAATCAAGCATTCGCATTTGTAGAAGTGACATTTGATGAAGTGGAACTGCTGATGATGAACAGAATGGGATTCTTCAACGCCGCATAATTCATGTTTGGCAATTTGTTCTCTTCGCATGCTTGTGAAGCAGTTAGGTTTTCAAGGCACATTTTTGTCAAGTTTGAGTTCTGATGATGAATTCCATGAGGAATTGAGGGTACTTCTCAACTCTTTTAAGCATACTTATAGCCATTTGTATTACTATTTCGGCGTAGGACGCTATATTTTAATTTCATTGTACGAGTATGAATGCCAAAATTAACAACAATCTTTCTTTCACCGGTCTCCCTTATTGAAGAACGTTTTTCTTAAAAATAATTACACAGTTAAACTATTCATTCAAGGGTGTAAAGTACTAAATAGCCTAAGATTCCCGTAACTTTGCTATGTCTACAGGAAAAATGCGAACGAGTGAACGAGTAAAATGTGTATGACCCAAATCCCTTTTCCCGGTCTATGTACTAATGTACTATTTACATAGGTACTTATGTATTTTATTTCGAGAAATGTAATCAGAAAGTTATTTTACTAATAAAACACAGTTTTCAAAATCAGTAAACTTTAATTCTTTTTCAATCATTGCCGTAATTTTGCTCTGCTAAAACATTTATTATGTTTATTCATCGGATGGGTCATAATTATCAGTTTTTTTATTTATATTAAATTCACAAAATGTTCGATTTAAAGCTACATTGTATTTACAGAACCTCTCAATAGTTATTTGTTTTACAAGGGGGCAAAGTGGAATCTAACCGTTGCGAGGTTTTCAAGGCACGAGGGTCAACAAATTTTGCTCCCGAGTGAAACACGATTTTTTTCACTATATACACGACGATAATATTAGCTGTAAGACATCAAACAAAATTAAATCCAAATAAACGTCATATATAATAATAAATAATAAATAAATATTTTAGGACATTATTACACAAATTGACTAAGTCCCACAGTAAGCTCAATAAGGCTTGTGTTGAGGGTACTTAGACAACGATATATATAATATATAAACCTTACCAGGATTTGAACCCGGGACCATCGGCTTCGTAGGCAGGGTCACTACCCATTAGGCCAAACTGGTCGTCAATATACAAGGTGCCCGTGAGCATTGCGAGAGATTTTAACGGTGCATTCCTGGTAATATTTAGAAACTAAAATGTCATATAAAATTTTCTGGATAAGCCTAGTTTCAGAGATAATTAAATGTTTTTACAAATCATTCTTTCGCCATAAGTCGGTATAAAACACATTTCTGACTGCGGTATTGCCACTTTGAGGTCTAGTCTGGACATACCTATTGATTGACATCGAAAAATTAAAAAATGTATTCGAGAGGTTACCCCCAAATTAAAAAAAACCTTTTTAGTTTATTTTAGGTTATGTGTTTATCAAATAAAATTACGTTTTATGTACAGGAGTGTTCAAAAACAGAAACAAAAAAAAAAACAAAAAAAAAAGTTTTTTCGAATTTCACAAAAAGTCATATAATTTTTTTTGCTTCTGTTGCCATCAGAAATGCACCGTTAAAATCTCTCGCAATGCTCACGGGCACCTTGTATATATGAATATATAAATTTAATTTATCATTCAAAATCATCATGTAATAGTCTGCTAGTTCTGCCAATAAGGAAAACAGCAGTTTTTAAACAATCTAGAACCCTCTAGCCCTACCAGCTGTGTGGTAAAAAACATTTTTTTTAGTTTAAAGATAATTTTAATCGAATTGCTGTTTAGCAGAAAATATCGGGTTATTCCCACTAGTTACTACCAAGTTGTTACCAGTGGCAACTACTGGGATTTTTTTCTCACCTTTTACCACCGATACTTACTAGGAAAAAACCCATGCAGTAGTTACCACCAACTCGGTTTTAATTTTTTTTTCCCAGTAGTTAACAGTGGTAAAAGGTGGATAATAAATCCCAGTAGTTAGTGTTATAGTTAGTATTTAAAGAGTTAAGAGATAAAATTCTGCCTGTATAAACCCACTATACGCCTCAATTTAGTACCTAGCTCTAGTTATTAATTTTAATCTGTCGTTTTGAGGTATTTATTTGTAAGAAACGGATAAAACACAAACCAGGGGGCTGATTTTTGAATTTCGAGCGTTCGAATTCGTCACTCGAAAATCTGTGGAAAACGGCAATTGATATTTTAGAAATACGAGCAATAGAAATTGGGAATCTAGTGGTATTGACCACTCGTTTTCAATTATATTAGTAGAATTTAAATGCCTAGTAGTGGAGATAAATTGAAGGGAATTACACGAAATCGAGTACTCGAAATTCAAAAAACGGCCCCCTGTTCCGGCGCAGTCAGGTAAAATCAGAAAAAGATTTAATAATTGATGACATAGGATTCTCGAATGTCATAAAATGCATTGTTAATTAGCCATTTTTTTTAATTTCCTATAAAATAAGTCATATTACCTACCTACTGTAATCGACATTTGACGTCTATAATAAAACTTGCACACTTTGTCATTGCATAGTCTGTGCAAAGTTAGCTAAGACTATGCACAGACTATGCAATGAAAAGAGGTCCGACTTTAGATAATAAACGAACAAATTATTAAATATGTGACTATAGAGAGATAACAAATAGAAAACTAATACCTAAGTAAAATAGTTACAGACACTTAAAAAATTAATACCTAAATTAATTTAAAAATTAAATGCTTAAATAAAATTTACTTTAAAATTTAACGTTAGAGGGGATTCCTCATATCCCGAGCAAAATAAACTATGTTTCTCTTACTCTAAAAGGAGACCTGTTTAAATCAATTACAGGATATATCTAGACCACAATAAATATTGTATTATCTTAGAAAAGATTTTCTCTTGATTCCCGCTTAAGTCATGAGAAATAAAACGTACGTCATTCGAAGTGACATATCTTCTATTACCCGGGTTGCCGATGCTGAAAATTAAGACCCGCTTTATTCCATTGAGGGAAATAATATACTTACATTGGAACCAGGCCACTTGGTTTCATTTTGACATAGGGCCCGTACATGTCATGCCGTTGACGGAAAAATGACGTTACGCTACATAGAGAATGATTCCAATTAGTCTCTTTCTATACGTACGTAGGCACATTCGTATTATTTTATAAGTCTGCAATAACTCCAAGCTCCATGTAAGTTTTCTTTCAAGCGGATGTTACGTAAGGATACGCGGCCGGCAACCCCGTTTCTCGCCGAGATTTGTATAGTGCTTTTCTCAAACTTGCAATATTAATAATAATAAAACAGGGTGATGATGATGATGATTGTTTCATGTTCTAATGTGATAGGTTATTCAGTGCGTCGGGTGATTATTTTTGCGCTACGACGCACGGTTTAGGAGATACAGCTCTATAAAGATTATTTTTCAGTCATGCAGAAATCTTTCGTTTTCGTTCCCCTTAGAAACAAACACAAAAAAAAAGAAAAAAAAAGACAAAAAAAAAAGAAAAAGAGCATAATGGCAGAATTTTGCTTATAGGTTTTTTAAGGTTGAATGCCAAGACGTGCCATAATTCGACGCTTAAAAACAAAAGAAGGTTGCCTTACAGGCCTAGGTGTGTAAGGCTGTATGAAATTCCTTTACATATCTTCACTCATCGCACCTGATGTGTGGTATTTCCGGACCTAATTTGAAGTAAGTCATGTCAACATTTCATTACAAGTTTGATAAAATGTTTTTTCCACTAACATACTTAGATGATAACGTAGTGTGGAAATGGCTTATGTGTAGCTACAGAAAAAATGCATGGGTTTAACTTAATACAAATGCCATAAAAATCAAGTTATGAGAGTGTCCTTGGGGAACTTAACAAGCGCATCGAGTGACAACAAAAAGTTGATTCACCCAAACCTTACGACTGAAATAAGCCGCGTGACTGATATTCATCCATTACTTCCTGCCAATAAATAAACCTACATACTTACTACATTTATGTCTCTGCAATAAATTATCTGATAAGATCGAAACTTCCAGATGCTTCCGGGATTAAATATGTCCATATAAAAACAACGTAAATAATATGTAAGTATCCGAATTGTTAATAAGCGATGACTTAAAAACGACGTACAATTACAGATAAGTACTGTAAGGAAGAAGGAAGTTGAATTAAATTAATATTATTGCGGTATTCTTAGTTTTTGTCCCACACAAACAGCGGGATCCAAACATTAAATAAACTTTAATGATAATCAATTTTAATGTCGCCTCTTAGTTTTTCGTAAAAAAACTCGTAAACGGCACCTCATAACATAGCAAGTTCTTATACATAATTAACATAACATTTCCTACAAAAAACATTCAGAACACTTTTCTCTAGGATCAATATTTAAAACAATATTAAAGGGGGAAAGTAAATCACAAACAAGTCACATGTCCCTATTTTTTAGTTTTCGTAAATAGCTCATAAACAAAAAAAAATGTTATACATAAATACATCATAAATAATAAAAAAAAAAATTTACAAAAATGTTCTGTAAGTACATTTTTTCGCTAGGATCAATATTTAATGAGATATTAAAGGGGATTCCCCATCTATTAGCAATTTCCAGATCCTTTTTTAAGTCTTTCGTAAATAACTCGTAAACGGTGGCCCAAAGTGGTGGTAAGCAGTCACCGTCGCCTATGGACGCCTGCAACTCCAGAGATGTTACATGCGCGTTGCCGACCCTATTTTTAATTTGAATTTATAAACATTCTGTTCCAATAAGGATTTCACTTTACTTTCATGATACCCTTAAATCTGTCCCTACCCAGATACGTCATTTGAAGACATCCATCCAATATCCTGAGTGTATTGAATCATACACCTGTTCTTAAACCCATTATCTATCTTTCTGGTTAAGTCGCAGTCGGGTAAAACGTTGTTATTGATGTAGATCAAGATCATGTACAAATGTATCGACAAGAATGGAATTCATATCCTCCTAAATTTCATATTAAGAATGTCCCCTGGAAAAATAGAAACGCTAAATCTAAGGAAGTATTCTCTAACAATATGATTTCTTTTTCGTAAAGGTGTGTCGGGATTTTTTTTAGAATTTAATAAGCTTTAATGTTGCTGTAGATCATATTCTCATAGAGTGCGAATATTCAGAGTAAAAGGCGTATTTCTCCAGGATGATACACGTTTTCCAAGATGGCGGTAGTTCTTCGAGGTCCCCAAACGTTAATGGTGTGGAGTCCACACTATGGACATGAAAAAGGGACGTTTAGTTAATATACAAACCAAATTTCAGGACTGTTTTAGCGATTTGGAGCTAATCCTAGTTCGACTGAATTATTAATTAACTGAGTTGGGCGATAAGAAGTTATCATGGGTAATTTCGGACGAGTTGAGTAAAGGCTAGTGACTGCATGCACTGTCCTGTCCAAAACTCCAAAGTAACAATACAGCCTCTTTATTGTGCAACCTCAAAGTAAATGTACAAAGAAACACACAGAAGGTGCATAAAGAGTTAAAGACATCTGTAAACAACAGGCGGTCTTATAGCTAGAAAGCGATCTCTTCCAGACAACTTTTAGGAATAGGGTTGTTCCCAATTTTTTGAAATGCTTGTATTACGTTCTATATTAACTAAAAGTTGCCCTAAAAATCAACTTTTATACTAAAAACGGCTTTAAATGTGTTAAATTAACAAAATATATTTTGACAGATGCTTTCGCGCCCAAAACGCTCTTTGAAAATTGTGTGACATCACAGTTTACGGTTTGACACATAACTACATACACACGTAGAAGATACAAACTGTCAACTGACATTTGTCATTTGTTGTTCATCGCCTAACCGTCAACAGTGTCAATCCGAGAGTTGTGACGTCATCAGAATCTTCAATTATGTTTCGAGTTTGGTCACGTGACGTGTGCCAAAAGATATTTTAAATTCAATAATTACAAAAATATGGTCATTACAGGTCCCCTAAAAGTAGTTTAACATGTTCTTATAATCCAAAAGAATTTATTGGGATACAATTCTGCCCTAAGACGAAACAACCCTATTGGAACGTTTGACAGAATTAAATACACATTATTAACTAATACAAACGGGACTTAATCGCGTATTAAGATTTAAATTTAGCTCCGACATTTCGAGGACGGCGTTGTCCCCGTGGTCTCGGAGAAGACTGGCTAAAGTTGACATCAACATCTTCTAGCCGCGCGAGTTTTTCGAACTACCCGCACTTGGTCTTGTTAATTGACTTGAATATCACGTACGTATTACGTGTCAAGAATTAAATACCTACTTAAATTAAATTACCTCCTACTAGAAAATCACCGCATACCTAATTTAAAAAAAACGCCTGAGTCATTTAATGTTAGACCTCGTTATAATGGTCACAGTTTAATAAAAGCATTTAAATTATTATTTTTAAATTATTTTTGAAGCTAAAGTCTAAGGAAAACAGGAACATAATATATGTAAAAAAATACTACAAACAAATAATCGGCGAATGACATCATCTTCTTTGACAGGCCACTGAAATAAGTAAACAAACGGAAGGTAATTATTATTCAACTCTTTTTTTAAGTATGATAATTTTGTTGTTTTGTCGACGATCTCTTTATAATTAGTTGATCTATGACCATAATACCATGATATTATTTTCCGTCATCAGTTACATAATACCTATTGGTATCACAAAATGATTGGGTATTATTGTATAGAAACACGAGTAACGTTAATATGATTCATTGCAACTTGCAATAGATCAGGGGACCGATGTTTAAATTTCGAGCGCTCGATTTCGTCACTCGAAAATCTGTGGAAAACGGCGAAATGCTATTTTTTAAATACGAGTGATAGAAATTGGGAATCGAATTTAACTGCCTAGTAGTGGAAATATTATTGAACAAAATACACGAAATCGAGTGGTCGAAATTCAAAAATCGGCCCCTTGGTATTAATAATATTTAACAAAAAATCGACCAAGAGCATGTCGGGCCACGCTCAGTGTAGGTTTCCGTAGTTACTCTTCCGTCACAATAAGCTAAACTGGAGCTTAAAGTATAGTAAATTGTTAACCAAGGGATGAAACGGTACCTTTCACCCGAGTTAAACAAATAGGCAAATTTGCATAATCAGTACCTAATTAAAGTAAGTCTTTTTACTATGAAGGGGAAACTTTTTGCAATAACTCAAAAACAGCTAAATTGATCATGTCCGCTATGGTTTTCATTTAATGTATTTCTTAAGCTCTACTTCCACGATTTTTTTCATATTTTTTGGACCTATGGTTCAAAAGTTTGAGGGGGGGACACATTTTTTTTTCTTTCGGAGCGTTTATCTCCGAATATATTCACTTTATCAAAAAATGTTTGGTGAAGACCCCTATTAGTTTTGAAAGACCTTTCCAACGATACCCCACACTGTAGGGTTGAAGCAAAAAAAAAATCACCCCCAATTTACGTGTAGGGGATGTACCCTAAAAAAATTAAATTTTTAGATTTTGTTGAACGACTTTGTCCGCTTTATTGATTTATATATCCATGCCAAATTTCAGCTTTCTAGCACTAACGACCACGGAGCAAAGCCTCGGACAGACAGACAGACGGACATGGCGAAACTATAAGGGTTCCTAGTTGACTACGGAACCCTAAAAAGAGCCCTCTCGAAGCATTTTAAGCAAACTAATTTCGAAGCGCTATTTCTAATTTGTATCCGAAACTAGCTAAGTATGTGTGCGTGCACATCTACATATTATGCATGCGTATGAGTAAGTACTTTCGTACTACATAATAATAGGTCTACTTCGGCGGTTTACAAGTTGTTTATAACTTTGATAGTTTTTTTGTTTAATAAAATTCATACTATACCTATATCCGTTTGAACTAAATATTATTCTATTCATTTCCATTCTCCATCTACTATTTTATAGGTACACACACCACACACACACACACACACCACACACACACACACACACACACACACACACACACATTGACACTTGATGTGTTACGTAAAGTGTTCGTATGGTTTTATTGGCGAAGGATCTTGGGAGAGTGATTAAAGTAATCGCTGTTTGCCATTTTACTCGTCCGACACGTGTGACGCATTCACTGTCCTTGCTTCAAGTTCTACGACCTACAGAGATCGCGACCTCCGACTTCGCAGGTACGCGTTCTCCAAAATTTGTATACATTTCTTCACCTTAATAAATAAATATTATAGGACATTATTACACAAATTAACTAAGTCCCACAGTAAGCTCAATAAGGCTTGTGATGAGGGTACTTAGACAACGATATATATAATATATAAATATTTATAAATACTTAAATACATAGAAAACACCCATGACTCAGGAGCAAATATCCATGCTCATCACACGAATAAATGCCCTTACCAGGATTTGAACCCGGGACCATCAGCTTCGTAGGCAGGGTCACTACCCACTAGGCCAAACCGGTCGTCAAAATGCATTGTTATAAGGTGAAAAAATATATACATATTTATGAATTCGACTGTACCATCGTCCAATTGTCTCCTCTCTGGATTTTAACATTATTGAGAATATTTTGACACACTGATGTATAACATTGTCAACCACAGCTATGCCATGTGTAAGAATAATTTCCTCTTCTTACTCGCGTTGTCCCGGCATTTGCCACGGCTCATGGGAGCCTGGGGTCCGCTTGACAACTAATCCCAAGATTTGGCGTAGGCACTAGTTTTTACGAAAGCGACTGCCATCAGACCTTCCAACGCAGAGGATAAACTAGGCCTTGTTGGGATTAGTCCGGTTTCCTCACGATGTTTTCCTTCACCGAAAAGCGACTGGTAAATATCAAATGATATTTCGTACATAAGTTCCGAAAAACTCATTGGTACGAGCCGGGGTTTGAACCTGCGACCTCCGGATTGCAAGTCGCACGCTCTTACCGCTAGGCCACCAGCGCTTCTGGGCTCTAACTCCTACTGTTGAAACAAAATTAAAAAAAACGCTCGTGTACGAAATTTTCTGCAGACACATTTGGCCGTTATGACCTTACATTTTATTTTATGACAAATAGAAAAAGCGGCCAAGTGCGAGTCGGACTCGCCCATGAAGGGTTCCTTTATGACGTATTAAAAAAAACTACTTCCTAGATCTCGTTCAACATTTTACCACTTTGGACACACATTTTTTCACTTTTGAAGTGTCTCTCGCGCAAACTATTCACTTTAGAAAAAAATTATATTAGGAACCTAAATATCATTTTTGAAGACCTATCCTAATACCCCACACGTATGGGTTTGACGAAAAAAAAAATTTTTTTTTTAATTTTATGACGTATTGAAAAAACTACTCACTAGATCTCGTTCAAACCAATTTTCGTTGGAAGTTTGCATCGTAATGTATATCATATATTTTTTTTAGATTTTTCATTCTGTTATTTTAGAAGTTACAGGGGGGACACATTTTTTTTCACTTTGGAAGGTTCTCTCGCGCAAACTATTCAGTTTAGAAAAAAATGATATTAGAAACCTTAATATCATTTTTGAAGACCTATCCATAGATACCCCACATGTAAGGGTATGATGAAAAAAAATTTTTTTTTTATTTCATGACGTATTAAAAAAAAACTACTTACTAGATCTCGTTCAAACCAATTTTCGGTGGAAGTTTACATGGCAATGTATATCATAGATTTTTTTTAGTTTTTTCATTCTGTTATTTTAGAAGTTACGGGGGGGGGGGGGGGGACACACATTTTACCACTTTGGAAGTGTCTCTCGCGCAAACTATTCATTTTAGAAAAAAATGATATTAGAAACCTCAATATCATTTTTGAAGACCTATCCATAGATACCCCACACGTATGGGTTTGATGAAAAAAGATTTTTTGAGTTTCAGTTTTAAGTATGGGGAACCCCCAAAATTTATTGTTTTTTTTTCTATTTTGGTGTGAAAATCTTAATGCGGTTCATAGAATACATCCACTTACTAAGTTTGAACAGTACAGCTCTTATAGTTTCGGAAAAAAGTGGCTGTGACAGAATCGGACAGACAGACGGACATGACGAATCTATAAGGGTTCCGTTTTTTGCCATTTGGCTACGGAACCCTAAAAATGTGACACATAAGGTAATGTAAGCAACCGATGATTTTTTAACATGAAAAATGTTTCTTGCGTAGAGTCCAGTCGAGTCTAATCATCTCATCGATCTCTCTCTTAATTTAAGAGCATGGCTCTTGTCGGTGGAGTAGACGCCAGTTTTCGCGGTCCTCGGCCAAGTTCTTTAGATCCCTTATCTTATCGATATAAGCTCTTAAAAAGTTAAGTTTTGATATAGTATTCGGTTCATTCGTAACATTAAAGACAGGAGAGAAATCAAACCGAATATTTACTAAAATATAAAGACGCCACAAAACATCTTGAATTACTTTTTCACCACGTGTTCAAAAACTAATGAGAAAGTAGCGTTTTATCCACATGTGAGGCAAAGTAACGCAATTTTGAATTGTTTTCTTATGATGGCAGGTAGAATTGACTTTTAAATGATGAATTTGAATGATGAATATTTAATAACGTTTATTTGGATTCCCAGGTATCGCTGGGAAGACAGTGTGGTGGCCGATCTGCTTCACCTTCGCGTCAGTAACTGGCAGGAAGTTGCGCAGGATCGAGACCGGTGGCACGCTCTCGTTTCGGAAGCCAATATTATTTTTGGATCACTGAGCCAAAATTGTTAGTTATTTGGATTGGATTTGATTTTGCTTGATATTTGACAGTAAATATTTACCTCGTGTTGGTGTGATGAAAAGATTTCCCCTCGCAACGCTCGTGGTTCAATTTTGGAATCTCTCGCTTGCTCGGGTATCAATATTAGCACGAGCGGTAACACAACAACTTTGCCCCCCTTTAACCAATAACTATTGCAAAAGATCCTCTTTTTACAAGTATCGTTAACCATCCGCACCAACAATTTGAAATTCGTCATTGATTCTGTGATACGATTGGTCCTACATATATTTATTTGCATTGTATTTTATTATGTAATGTAATTGTATGATGTATAAATATGTATGGAAATAATAAATATTATTATGTAACCCATTCTCCACATGCATTAATAAATTATTTCATTTATTTTATTTTATTTCATTTTCTGCATTAAATTAATTTCATTCAGTCATTCATTCATATACAGCGATAATTATTTAATCTTAAACACAAGAAAATAAATTTCATGGATTATTTCTGTGTATGAGGAATGTCATGAAAGTAAAGGAAGCGAAAGAGGTATGTCAGGATCGTAGTAAGTGGAAATCCGTGGTCTCTGCCTACCCCTTCGGGATATATATGTATGTAATCTTAGTACCGAGGTATCCAGCTCTGATCGACACGCCGGGCCAACCGGGGTGACCCTGAATTGTTTTAAACACTAAACTTGTCACAGAAAAAACATAATGTGTCAAAAAAAGCTTGTAGGTATTTGCTGCCTCCACAGCTTGTTTGAAACTCGTCAGCCACAGCTAAAGGTCCATACATAAAGGTGGATCGTCGCGGTTGCGACACAGTCTTCGCGCGGATATCATTGATCGTCGTTGTTCCGAGTGTCATTGCCACGATGATCGCGTATGGAATAATGTTTTTGCTTGCGGTATTTTGCAACGTAAACGGCGAAGACGCGTATTTGCGTAAGTAATTTTGACCGATATTCCATGTGTGCGTTAGATAAAACTTTAGTGAAGATAAGACAAATAAATAATATTTTAGCTTGACTATAATCAAGTTTAATAAAAATAAAATTAAGGTTATAATTAAGGTTAGTAACTGGGGAAGTACCTCCACCTTACAGAAAACAGCAGCCAAATAACACTAGACCCTACTCATAGTGTTGTGTTCCTGCCGGTGAGTAAGGTTGCGAGAACTCCACGAGGGGGGGCGGGTTTAGGGTCGGCAACGCGCATGTAACTCCTATGGAGTTGCAGGCGTACATAGGCTACGGAGACTGCTTACCATCAGGCGCGCCGTATGCTTGTTTGTCACCGACGTAGTATAAAAAAAAAGTTTAGGCCCGATTCGAAGAATGAAATACGATAACGATAAGTTCTGGTTTAGATAAGTTCTCGTTTAGAGTCGTATAACTGTTTGTATGTCGTATAACTGACAGAAGCAGCTCGATTCCGGCAACCAATGTCACTTTGACGTTAGAAATATCGTACATAGATCTTATTGGGATCACAGCAGAAACGAAATAAACGTCAATATTGACATGTCGTTTAGTTCTCGATCTTTTAAAAATCTTTTCAAGATCTTTAAACTTGTCTTAATCATTCTTCGAATCGGGCCCTTTTTAGGTTTAATGCGCTAAATTGTGGTATTGAAATCATAAAATTCATACATTTTACTTTACGATTGGTTAATATTGCAAAGCAGTTAGGATTACGTCTCTCCTTTGGACATATCCAAAGTTAAGGGCAGTGAAACCTAATTTTCTAGTTGAAATCTTATCCGCATAAGGTACTTAATTATAATGTGAGAAACACATAATTTAAATCCCATAAATGTAAGTAACTAGCTGCCGATTTAGTTAGGAATCTAGACGAACGACAGTGGCTCCAACCTGTCCCCGTTTTTTTTCCCCTATATAACAGCAGTTTATAAAATAAAAAGAAAAGTTACATGCACCTAATGTAAACTTTCATTCCCAATTCAATTCAATTTCTTTATTCGTTCATCAGCATCACAGGTATATAAATAGGTGGTCACTTAGTATTCTTAGGAACAGCTATTATGCCTTTTGGCGTATCGCGTATGTAATAATTATTCATTTAACTATATACAATATTTTTTTACAATACTACACACTTTAACGCATTACTTTAATGTTACTTTTTGCCGAATGGGACTATCTAATTTTACCTACACACTTCTGAAGAGAAGCTCAAAGAACCTGAATAACTTGAATAAAACCAGGTAACCTTTTTTGATATTTGGTCTCTTTTTACAACCTTTAATTGTAGGTACCTACAAATTTAGGCTCCGCTAGAAGATGAGCGATGAACGATTTCTGAAATATTTCATAAATTAAATACTTAACTTTGAAATATTTCATGATTGGTAAACAGTGCATGATCTAGACCTAAGTGTTTATGTGTGTGTGTGTGCGTGTCTAATGAAATGAATAACTGTACTTAAATTAAATTAAATAAGCCTGTAATCCACATATGAATCACCTGTAAATACAAATATTAAGTTTTCTTATTATAAAACGTCTCTTAGTGTGGTGTGCCTGTCGGCATAGGCCTCTTCTAACTCTTTCCAGTGCTGTCTGTCCAAAGCAACTCTGGTCCAACGGGGTCCTAGAGTAAACTGGATGTCATCTTCCCATCTGGTTATTTAACCAGATAACTGTACTTAGCAGATATGTAATCAAAAGGATGCAGTTTGCGAGAGATTCCTGGATATTCCATTTTTTTGACACACCAGTAGGTTTGACACACCATTTATATGTTGATTTTATTACACGAATAAGTGCCTGTTTAACCTGCGAAAAAAGAAGAGGTGTTTATATGTTTGACTACTATGCGAGTACCTATGACAGTCTGAGACACCGTAGCGGTTTTATTTGAAAACAGGTCTTTAGCGGTCGTTTTTAGACACATTTTTTTATCCGGGTCATCCGTTTCATTTCAATTGGTTTTTATTAATTTTTATTTTCCAATCTGGTTATAAAAAGTTTGATATAATTTATTTCAAATTACTCTTTTCAAAATCTTCATTTTTGAGCGAGCGTTGGCGAAGGTATCCGTTTCCACTTGGGAAAAAATGCTTTCGTATGTACGGGCTTTGTGAGCGGGTTCAGTAGTTAAATATTACATTTTTTAAGCTTATCGCGAGGTCAACAGCTCACAGAGCTACTAGTGACAATGTTTTAAGCAAAAATTTGTAATTATCGGTCTAAAAATATCAACTTATGTTATTGCAATTTTACAACTCTGCTACGCATTACGGATACGAATGCAGTTAGTCCTGAGCCACGCACCCATGTGTCTTAACTAGACGTTGAGGAACTTCCGACAATCAATAGCGGAATAATTTTACGATTTTAGTGAAATTGATAGATAGATAGATAGAATACTCTTTATTGGCACACCTCTGTAAAAACATACAAGAAAAATAAACAATTGATTAAATGTAGAGGCAGACAACAGGCGGTCTTATCGCTAAAAAGCGATCTCTTCCAGACAACCTTTGGGTAGCGGAAATAGAGAAGTTATCGAAAAAGTAGGTGTTGCTAAACCGTTATGAAGCCTACATTCACACACACAATTACAGTGAATAAACATACACATATAAGGAATACAAATAGACATACATAAACATACATATTAATATATATAAAATTAACCGAAACATAGCTAAATATGACAGCAGCATGTCAGCCACAGAGTAAAAATAACTATGTACTATATAAACACTAAGGTACGGAAGGTGGAGATAAGGAACGAAATCTCCATGTACCAAAAAGTGTCATCAAAAAACTTTAAATAGGTGGCGCTACAATACCTAGAGTACTTGAACAAAAAAATCAAATCATAGACAGCGCAATTCACTCCGTCAATAACGCCTAGGTTCTTAGCTACTCTAGCGCTAGTCTGGGGAGATTTGGAACTATTATTTATAGCTGACAGCTGGACACTTTTTCAACAGTTCTACCATAAGAGATGCCACTCCTCTTAATTCCACACTCCATACACTAAGGGAGAGATAAATAATGTTCTTTGAGTAATTTTTTAAACACAGCAAGAGATGATTATAGGTGTTTACTATAATATATAATAAAAATGCATAGGTTACAACTTATATTCAATTTAAGTATAAGCATTTTAGAGCTGTAGACGCTGCCCATACCTAATAGATACTTAATTATGTACATTTGTGACCGCTGCCGGCAGAACGTCCCACTTTGTCGCTTGCCATAAGGACGCCTTGACTGATTACTCGTATAAAGACACTAGCAAATCTAGTCCTTATGGCAAGCGATAAAGTGTCTATGTCAAGTTCTGACAGTGAACCCTAAGGAGGTTATTAAGAAAGCTTGGCAGCCTCTAACAAACCTCTGTTAAATCTTGTCTCTTTCTAACGAAGGAAATGTCAAAATGACAGATAGGGACAAAGGATTATCAACGGTTTCTTAGATTTGACCAACGTTTGTGAATAATTGAATAAAAGTGGAAGTATCAGATTTTTTTTGTCTCACATTATCTAGGAACATAATATTTTTTTATTTTATTTGTTTAGCTCACAAAACAACAGTTCAGATTTTTTTTTCTTTTTTTTTATGACTAAAACGTAATTTTATGACGATGAACTATTTTAACTATTCCAGACATACATTAATTTAATTTAATTAATTTTTAATTTAAATTCATAAACAAACTTGTACAAAAGAATTCTTATAACTAATTCTAGACTATAACTCTAAATATGTGCGCAGAAGGATAAGGACATATAAATTATAATGTATCGCTAGAGAGGTGGAATATAATTGGAATATTGAATATACTGATATAAAATAATAATATATCCTCGAAATTGTAAATAATGAATTGACATTGAAATTTTATAGTTGCAATCATTAAAAACCGGTCAGGACGTAAGCTATAGCTTCGTTCTGACATTTTGAATGCCAAACACAGGTTATGTATTTATATCTCAGCCACTAAAATAAGGGTTCCGTTTAGATTAATTCTCATTTGTTTAAATTTACTATTTTTATTCATTAATTCAATTCTTTAAAAAAATGCACTTAAATCATAAATAAATAATTGCTTTATATTAAGTAGGTAAGGATTTTTTAATCCACGGTATTTAATTTCAATATTTATATTTTTATTTCTCGCGATTAATTTAACGTTTCCATATGTGTGCGGTGGTAAAATATCGAGGGTTCAAACCTCGGTCGCGCCGTATAGAGCAGGAAAATTCGTTCTCGAGAAAAATGCAAAAAGTTAACTAATAATTCAGTCAGGATATATCATACACAGACGAGAGGTAAATAAGACTTGGCTAAGTAATTTAAAAAAATCACACGTATTGTTACGTGATTAGTTAGATGACAATGGCATGGAAATCAATTTCCTCGTAGTCCGTCAAGGTTTCAGTTCCCGTCTCGTGGGGCTACATGGAACCTGTGGGGGTTTTTTAATGGGTTTATATTGGTACAAACTGACGCCAATGTCTGTCAGGGGTCTGTGGCATCGTAGCTCTCAAACGGATGGACCGATTTCGATGCGGTTTTTTTTACGCGAATTTAATCGTATGGCATATTCTACATCATTGGATTAATAAATCGTCAAAATTAATAGAAATTATAAATACAGAATTATTTTTACGCGAAAAGGAGTTTCTTTGCGGTGGTTCTTAGCTATGTTTGATAAAAAATCTTCCAAAATGATGTACAGTCAGCGTCAAATACTTTGTAGCAGTCAAAGTGGCCAAATAGTTCGGTACACCATACTAAATATATGGTGTACCGAACTATTTGGCTACTTTGGTTGCTAAAAAGTATTTGACGCTGACTGTACCAAGTCATTTTGGCATACTTTTTTATTTTATTTAAAAACCTGAAATAATAATTAAAAACCTCCTACGCAAAGACTGAACAATGTCAAAGTCACTATATTGATGATATTCTTTATTCAAATAGGCCTAGCAACAAGCACTTTTAAATCGTCAAATTTTACAAATATCATCTTAATTTAAATATCAGAGCAATTTATTGATGCAGTTATTATTGTTCTCAAAAAACATTGAATTATTATACATATGGCAAACTTAATAATAATAATTTCACAAAAGGAAGGAAGAAAGGAGGAAAGGAAAGGAGAGCTCAACGAGGGGGGTGGGGTTAGGGTCGGCAACGCGCATGTAACTCCTCTGGAGTTGCAGGTGTACATAGGCTACGGAGACTGCTTAACATCAGGCAGGCCGTATGCTTGTTTGCCACCGACGTAGTAAAAAAAAAAAAAGGATCGTCAAACACCAAAATTGTATTGTAATTGTAACAATTAAAAACAACCCTTAAAAGGTAAGAAAATAAGTATCTTTATCGATTTTTTGTTAAGATTTATCCATAAGTAGGTACACAAACTTTAAATATCCATTCTGAACTTAGCGGTATGGGTCCCGGAAAAAAAGTCTACATTCCAAATTTCACTCCCTTAGGGGATGAAATTCGGAATTTAAACTATCCTTATGTCCTTGCCCAGGACTCAACCTATATTCATACCAAATCTCATCAAAATCGGTTCAGCGGTTTAAGCGTGAAGAGGTAACGGACAGACAAACAGACAGAGTTACTTTCGCATAGTAGTAGTTTTAGCATATTCGAAGGGATCTGGTTGGATGGTAATTCCATACACCATTTGACTAATATATTTAAATAAAGGTGACATACAGACGACGAAACTGACCAATTCTGTGATGATATAAATTATCAAAGTGCGAATTGATTTTGTTTGTAACTTTAATAAGGCAATGACTATGAATACTTTAAACCAATAATTTCCGTAGGCACAGGTATAATATGTTATCTATGTAGGTATGTAAACAGTTTTTGTACATACTTAACGTCTGGTGAAGATACAATAAAACAAAATGTATGCAATGTGCAAAGAGGAAATTATATGCACGCCGTATTTAACCCATTCAGCGCTAATCATGACGTTTTGCCTCTACGAAGCATTTCCGCTACATACCGGGAAACCCATGTTATAATCACAAATACGTTCGGGCTCCTCTAGATACGATATGGCTGATTTTTTATTTGTAAAATATGCCACAAAAGATACGTAATATCCTCATATCTAACACCAAAAAAGCAATTTTGAAAATAATGTCATTTTGTTTTTTATTTCAATATTACAAAGTGACACAGTTCTACTTCAGTACATAAATTGGACTGAATTGGAGACTTATGGAACTTTACTGCAGATACGGTACATACTAACCATAAAATGATACGGAATATCCATATATACCCAAAATTATGGCTCGATCGACCAAATGTATGAATGTCCATGATCTGCCGCTCGCCGCCCCGCCGGTCGCGTGTGTCCAGTCCGCAGCGCAGCCTAAGGATTTTTGGTACCTAAGCGGATAGAAGTGGTTGTGTTCCCAGTTGTCCTCGTCCCGCGTGACCGCCGCCATACATCAGGCGGTGACAAATGGGAACTATTTATATGAAAACCTATTACCATCTGTGCCCAGCGGGGACAAACAGGAACACATTTCAAAGTGGGATACGAAGATCGTATACCTAATGCGATTACCGTTCTACATAGGCGGTCGAAATCGCAAGCAAATTCTAACTATTAGTATTACATACTTGCATAGATGTACCCATAGATATAACATAACTCGGAAACTATTCTAGGTACTTATTACAAGTAAATCGTAAAAATATATTATTACCATACCACAAAGTTCAAGCAATGATCATAAATAGGAATTGCTTGTGAACCGGTAGGTAATAGCCTATTATTGTACAGTAGGACTTGTTATATAATGTAGGTATGTATATGTACTTGGGGTAAACTCAACGGGGTATTTCCTTCTATAAAATGAGTTGTTAAATAAACGCCGTACGAACAACACCGTGTTCTGTTACTTCATCCCTCAACAAGCCCCGCATACACAAAAAATCATTGAAATCAACTACATATTTGACGACCAGTGTGGCCTAGTGGATAGTGACCCTGCCTACGAAGCAGATGGTCTCGGGTTCAAATCCTGGTAAGAGCATTTATTTGTGTGATCAGCATGGATGTTTGAATGTTTGTTTCCTGAGTCATGAGTGTTTTTTTATGTATTTAAGTATTTATAAATATTTATATATTATATATATCGTTGTCTAAGTACCCTCAACACAAGCCTTATTGAGCTTACTGTGGGACTTAGTCAATTTGTGTAATTGTTCAGTTACGCCTTAATAATATACTTTCTGTATTCACTGTGGCAACACCATGTCACAGTTGACATTCAAATATTCAAAAAATAAACTGTTGCCCTGTCATACAGTTGACAGAGCCAGTGTGTCACGAACCTACCACTAGATCACATCGTTCCGCTATTCTCGTTATTATTTTCGCGTTGACCCAAAGCACTACTACCAGTAACATTATTAGCACATATTTAGTATCAGTGTTGTGTAGCCGAAGGACGCCGTGCACATCCGTGAAGTGGAAAATCCGAGGTCTAAGTTGGATGACTCAAGGTAACGGTTCTAAGCTTACTTCTAGCTTGCGACAAAGGACAGCCGGAATCGCCACCAGCGGTCTTCAGCGGCGACCGACGATTTCACTCCACAACTCCCGGACTGGAAGGTAACTCCGCCCTACACTGTTCTTTTACACTCAAGCTCAACTCAGTAATTTAATTTTATCGCAACACAACTTTCTTGCTCAACCGACCCCTAAATTTCATTCCCTATCGCCCCCCTTTTTCGAACTACAGTCCACTCTCTCGCTATTGAACAGTAATAATGTCCTATAATATTTATTTATTTACATATAACTTATAGCTCCTATTGATGTATTTACATATATATCATTGTAACTCGAATATTTATAAATAGATAGATGCGTTGAATCATTTTATATTTCTTATAGAAAAATCATTGAGAAGGATGATGATAGATACGGGTTCGTGCAATAATAGCACGTAACGTAATTGCAAACACTTAGGATGGATTAAATTATTGTCGGATATAATATTACTTTTTACCTCGACGTGATTATTAATGCTAATGCTAAATAAAGCATTAAGGTACGGCTAGTCACTTTAAGTGGGTCCACAACTCAAAGCAAGTATACTACAGACTTTATTTATTTTATTCATTTTTCAGTTATTATTTATTTATTTATTTTTATTTATTTATTTATTTTTATTTATTTATTTATTTTTATTTATTTATTTATTTTTATTTATTATTTATTTTATTCAGGTCAGTGCGCCTAAATTCGCTTGTGGGAAATTCCGTACACGAGCGTTTTTTTTTTCTTATTCTTTTCAACCATAAGCACACCTTGTTTTGACTGCTGACGCTAAAAGCATTTTTTTTTTGTTTTTTTTTTCCTTTTTTGAACACTCCTGTACATAAAACGTAATTTTTATTAATAAACACATAACCTAAAATTAATTAAAAAGTTTTAGTTTTATTTGGGGGTAGCCTCTCGAATAAATTTTTTTAATTTTTCGATGTCAATCAATAGGTATGTCCAAACTAGACCTCAAAGTGGCAATACCGCAGTAAAAAATGTGTCTTGTACCGACTTATGGCGAAAGAATGAGTTCGAAAAACATTTAATTATCTCTGAAACTAGGCCTAATCCAGAAAATTTTATATGACATTTTAGTTTCTAAATATTACCAGGAATGCTTAGTTAAAATGTCTCGCAATGCTCACGGGCACCTTGTATAAATATGTATATTGTGTATGTATAAGAAAAACCTGTGTGGCAGTTCCGACGTATGACTAGAGTTTACTCCTTACGAACGATTATAAAATATATTACGTATAAAACTTAAGATCAAAACTCCGGAAATTTACAGCGTCGCTTAGCTAACAATACCGCACAAATCAAAAATTGGCCATGTCAACGTACGTTTGATTTACTCCCGATAAATTTTCATTCCCCGGGCTTATATATGAAAATTGATTATATATGAAATTAAGGAGTAAACAGCAAAAATAAATAATTTTAACGACTAATCTTTACTTCCAGCATCGTACATCAAACAATGCAGCTACAACGACCCCGACTTCGCGGCGTGCGTGCGGCAGCAGGTGGTGCAGTCACTGCCGCAGTTCACCAAGGGCATCCCGGAGCTGGGGGTGCCTTCCATAGACCCCATCGACCTGGACGACATCATCATAGACGGGAACGGGCTGAAGCTGTCCTTAAAGAAGGCGCAGATGCATGGTCTTAGCACCGTCCAAGTAACAGATCTAAAGTAAGGATAATTTTCTACATTATACTTATATGTAGTTATAAACCCCCTTATTAGACAATTAGTTGACTACACACCTAATCCGGTTCAGAAGAGCGAAAAGAAATGCCCTAACAACAGGCCAATTCGGATGTGTACTTGACATCAAAACGATGTCTAAATGATGTCAGTAAGTTATCATTCGCGTACACTTGTCCGACTATCCGTAGGTATATTTGCGCGAGCGAAACAAATGATAACACCGCGGCTTACGTGGGCGATGACTCGCGAATGTGACGCGGCGCGCCGCGGCGGCCCAACGGCATTCGGAGATCGCCCACGTAGGACACTTCCTTAGGTATCAAAGGTTTGAATTCACCCGCGCCGCGCCACGCCGCGCCGCTTCGCGTTCGAGTTATTCGCTCAGCCGGCCTAGCCAAGGTGACAATCGCTATCGCTTCGACAACGAATCGCTTGGTGTCTCTCTATCACTCTTCCATATTAGTGCGACAGTGACAGTTGCGATTCGATCGCTACGGAGCGTAAGCGATTTGTACGTTGGCTAAGACACTGCCTAACTTATTGGCATTATTATTAGACATTGTTTTAATGTCCAGTGCACATTTGAATTGGCCTCACAATCAAAATTATTCAAAGGAAAATTATATGCTCGAATCGACGAAGACCGGTATATTCCCACTAAGCGGTTCCCACAAGGCATAACTTACGATAATTATTACTAATGTGACAAATGAGGAATTTGATTAAATACTTAAAAAGTCCAACAACTTTAAAGAAATGGGTGCTGCCTTTTCTGTACCATCCTGAGATCCACTAATTAGGAAATAACGGGAGGATTAATCTGTTTTATTTTGTGCCAGTCCAATTTTAAGTTTGGGAGTTATAACCGCATAAAGCCCAATGTGAATAACAATGTACCCGTACACTCCGCTGCAATTCGAATTGAACCTTTCACAAACCAAATGAAGTATTACGGTCATCATCAGATCGGACCGGCCAAGGTGTTTTCATATATCCGAACACATTTTTATTGTCAAGGCGCTAGGGTGCGTGTTCAGATATTTTGATATATCTGATGGCGACTGTATTTTTTTTGTTTCATTGTTTTCTGAAACAAACAAAAATCCCAATTTACTATATTGATAATTATTTATATTTTTATAGCACAATACATGAAGGTATAGGTAAATGGCCGACTTAATGCCTTAAGGCATTCTCTAACAGTCACCAGGAAGATTTTTTTTAGATTTATATGTAGGTGCAGTGCGAAATTCCCAGTTTTCTTATCCATAATATTATGTGGCGGTTCGGCTCGTTACAAGCAGTCAATGAGGCTTGACCTTTCAATGATTATGTGCCCTCAGTACCTACTCAATTACGTTTAAATTAGGGTGTATTTTTCTTGATACAACATTGTTGTAAATTATAGGAAATTATGTATTTAGCTCATAAGCAATTAGGTTTACTGTAGTGTACCTAAATTAGATGCAGCAAACGGAACATTGATTTCCGTTGCCGATATTCATGAAATAATAGTTATTCTTATTTGTTTTACAAGAGGCCAAAGTTGTTGTTTTATCCTTCGTGCTAATATTGATAATCGAGCAAGTGAAATATTACTATATTGAACCTCGAGCGTAGCGAGTGATTCGAAAAATCGAATCTTGAGCGTTCCGAAGGTTGCAAAGGCAGGAGGGTTAAACAAACTTTGCTACCAAGTGGTACACAAAAATCACCACACCAACGCAACGCGAGGAAAATACAAACCTGAAACACGTTACAAATTAAATTCAAATGAACCCTATTATATATTTATCATTAATTATTTCAAAATCAATTCTACCAACCAACACGACGAATCAACTCAAAATTTTCATCAACTTACTTTGCCACTCTTGTAGATAAAATGAAATTTTATTACCAGGGGAGTGGCCAACGTGCCAATCGTTTACGGTCCGTAGCGAACGAAACGAAACGGTCACTGTCGCACTAATATGGAAGAGTTATGAGAGAGATAACAGAGCGTCCTTAACAAAATGCCACTTTCATAAATTTGTGTTTTTTCTGCTCAGACTCGATCCTAATGGGTTAAAAAAATGTTTCATGGTTATTTTCCTATTGGAAAGTTTGTGATTGAAAAATGTATAAAAATATTGGGTCACTTTTTTTCTCCTACAAGGATGAAATGGGCTCGCGATCCTGACTAGTGGCTGACACAAAAGTGGCAAAAAAATACATGAAAAAAGTGGTAAAAGAAACGCTCAACTACGCTACGCTACGGAGCGTTAACGATTGGCACTTTAGCTAAGAACTCTGTTTGAAGGATAAAAATATATTTTACGAACTGTTCAGATTCATAGTTTTATTTGCTTACTCATGGTATTAACAATAGGTATTCAATAATAATAATACAACAGAACTACATGTTTAGTCATAAAGACATGCAAATATTATGTAAATGCATGTGTGTCGCATGCATTATATTAAATTAATTAACATCTAGGTACTTACTAACTAGGTAAGCTTATAACTATGAATATAATTGTCATTTAGATATTCCTGAATGGTGTAGTAGGCCTAGGATGCCAAAAAAATATATAATGCAATTTTAAATTCATGAACGTTTTCTAGTTTTAAAATATTAACTGGCAATTTATTGAATATTCGTGTTGCCATACCAAATATACTTTTTGATAAAAAAGCGGTTCTGGAAGATTTATAATTAATTTTCCCCTGGTGCCGCAAATTATTGAGTGTGGTGAACTGGTTCATATTATATTTAACACACATTGATATTTCGTACACATACAAACATGGTAGAGTCAATATTTTGAGTTTTATGAAAAATTCTTTGCATAATTCTATGGTTCGAATACCGCATGCGCATACTGATCTTAAACATTTCTTTTGATTTCCCCAAAACATTACACCGTATCTTAAAATAGCCGTTACATGTGCATGGTAAACAGTTGGCACTGCTGTTTGATCTACAACTTCCTTAAATTATACAATGCATAACGAAATTGATTCAGTTTCCTACATATATTTTCATTCTGAATTTTCCATGTCAAATTATTGTCTAAGCTTAATCCTTAAAATTGTGAACAATCAGTTTCATTAATTGTTGATTTTGATAAGTTATAATTAAATCAGGTATATGCTTGGTTCGTAATTTAAAGTTTATAATATTCGTGACTGTTTAATATTGCTCTGGAGTAAATTCATGTCAGTTTCTGTAAATATAACTGTGCTGTCATCGGCAAACAATACCATTGAGTGATTTATAGCTCTAGGCAAATCGTTATTATACGCCAGGAATAGAAGCGGGCCTAAAACACTACCCTGTGGTACGCCTTAGCTTATTTCTCTATAGCCAGATGTTTTCATATATACCCGATCGATTTGGATACATTGTTTACGTCCAATTAATTCAATGTTATTTAAGAAGGTTATGAACATTGCCTCGTACTCCGATATAGTTTGACAAAAGTATGCGGTGATCGACGAAGTCAAAGGCTTTGGATTAAATTATTTATACTGAATTCAAAAGACATCCTGACGTTCCGGACTCTTTACAGCGTTTGTGGTCAACAGATTGAAACGGGCTCGAGACCTTATTTTTTAAAATAGCACGTAGAATTTTTGTTCATTTTCCATTCTGTCTAGCTAATCCAATTTGTCAGTAGTTAAATAAGACCAAAAAACTATACTATTATAATTACTCTGTTATGAATTGAGACAGTTCCTGGCCAAACTCCTACTTAACCGCAAAAGTTTAACATCTAGAATGATATCATGATTAATATGCAGTTGTACTGCCCATGACTGTTTGTCTTCTTAAACTTGTTAGTGGTTACGCAAACTATCGATTCCACATGATTCACAAACAATGAGTAACCAGTCAATCATACAGGTATCGACGTAAATCCACTCCAGTACCCACATTGTATGCAAATAATTGCTCTGCAATATTGTTGTTACGTTATTAAGTAAGCATTAATGAGTAACTCGTGTCATGTACAGTCACGGGCAGTAATTGTTGTGCCATTTAATTAAAAACAGTAAAACATATTTCTTCAATCAATTTAGGGTTTCGTTCTAAAAAGCTACGAAAGAAACCCTTATGGTATTTAAATTAAGCCCAACCAAAAGCGACTTGAATGACACTGTCATAGAGGACCATCATTCGACTCCTCGTCTACGTGTGCAGAATACTTCCTTATCCGACTATATTTAAATTATTTGCTAAAGCTAAATTATAAATAATATATTATAGGACATTATTACACAAATGGACTAAGTCCCACAGTAAGCCTACGAAGCCGATGGTCCCGGGTTCAAATCCTGGTAAGGGCATTTATTCGTGTGATGAGCATGGATATTTGTTCCTGAGTCATGGGTGTTTTATATGTATTTAAGTATTTATAAGTATTTATATATTATATATATCGTTACCCTCAACACAAGCCTTATTGAGCTTACTGTGGGACTTAGTCAATTTGTGTACTAATGTCCTATAATATTAAAATTAATAATATAATATCCTATAAATAATATTAATAACACAAATAAACACCTAAATGTTAAGGTATTATGTTATATGCAATAGTTTCAATAAAATAAAATGCCGGCTCACCATCAGCTAAAGTACAGTAGACTTTTTTAGGGTTTCATTGTTAAATCCGGTTTGGCCATGTCTGCCTGTCCGTCCGCGGTTTTGCTCCGTGATAGTTAGTGTTAGAAAGCTACTTTGGCATGGATACATGAATCATGCATGGCGAAGAACGGTAAAAAAAAATATAAGGTACCTCCCATACAAAATGATAAAAAATATCTTCCGCTTAAACCCAAGTGTCGGGGCTTGTTTGACTAGGCTTAGTAATTATAAAAAATATTGTCCAATATTAAAAAAAAATTAAAATAAATTTGTTTCTTTTGTTCCAGAGTAAACTTGAAGGACGAGAGTTTTACCTTGAAATTTATTGCCAATATGAGTGTCTCAGGCGTATACAATATCGATGGGCGCATCCTAGTGCTGCCCATAAAGGGAGATGGTGACTGCTTGATTTTAGTGGGTAAGGATATTTGTTAAAGTTGATATCAGACGATTCATTTTGTATTAGTTTCGTGTTTCATTTAGCATCTTTCACCAAATATGACGCGTTTGAACACAAAGTGAACCAAAAATGAAGAATAAATTCATTGGTGAAACGATCCAACAATGTTAGATATTTTCATTCTTCATCATTCACTCGCACTCGAATGAACAAAAAAAAATTGGTAAGTACGTAGTATATACCTAGTTCTTGAAATTTTATTTTAGCCATTCGCAGATTTATCGTCGGTTATTTCACTTATTTTTGTCAGCAATGCATTTGACTTATTTTTTTTATATTAAGCCCAACCAAAAGGGACTTGAAGGAATTATCATAGGGACCATCATACGTTTTAATCATCATCGGGAGTATAAATTTATTTTTTACTGATGCTATCTAATCTAATTATTCCTCTCACAGATAACACTGAAGTAGAAATAAGCAGCAAGTTGACTCCTGTAAAGGGCAAGAACGGGGAACACTTGAAACTGGTCACTCCGAACTATAAGTACCAGATAGAGAAGACCACCTTCCAATTCAAGAACCTGTTTAACGGCAACAAGGAATTATGTAAGTAAATTGCAGTTTTATTGAGATGTAATTGCTTTTTACTCGACTAATATGTCGCACGAGGCTAATTATAAACTGTTTAATAAGCACAGTACAATGTGCGTAGCCAACGTGCCAATTAACGTCCCGTGGCCAACGAAACGCAACTGTCACTGTCGCAAGTGTCGCACTAATATGTAGGAGTGATAGAGAGAAATGACTACGCTACGCTACGGAACGTTGACGATTGGTACGTTGGCTAAGTACCCTGTTCTATTCTAGGTACAGACAGAGTAGTATCCTCAAATAATTAAATAACGCAAAAAACAAGTGCATAACTTCACCTGCTTTTTACACGACCACGATACAAAGAGCACTGGGGGCCTAGCCAAGATAACAATCGTCCAGACAGCTACAGAGATAATAATAATAAATAATAATAACCCACGGACCCGAGTACTCCCGAGAGTCGATCAGGGTCTCCGTCTTTGGCGTGTCTTCATCGGTCGGAGTGGACCTCAAGGGGACCCGCAGGACTCTCAGCTCTGGCTTGCCTTCATTGGCCGTCCAGAGAGGAGTCGTTAGAGCTAAATGCTCCATGGGTGGAAGTGAAAACTTGCATAAGACGCGAGTTGGCACAGTGGCTGTTATCAGCCACTGGGTAGAAAGCGGCGTATACCTCTCGACACCCCTGAGCCGCTCACACCGGTGTTGCTCCTGGTCGTTTTCACGACGGCATTTTCAGGGGCCCATCTAGTGGGCGGCGAGTCACCGCCTGCCTCGATAACTAGTAAAAACATTGTTATGGTAGGTGTCCGGACGTCTTTGCAATAACCCAGTCTCATTGTCCTCCCAAACTTCAATCCATAGACCGTTTTACTGTTCACTTTACTACAATAGTCCCAATGCCTGTTGCGACCGGTTCATGGGTGTCTATTGTTGCGCCCGTGAACGGGTTCCAGCAGGCGTTCTACATGATATTAAAGCTCTCCAAGAGGCCTCTACGTGTTGGATCTGTATCCCCACGCAAGCCTATCAAAAGACCGGGATTTATAGGCCCGTGAAATCCAAGGAGATACAATAATAATAAAACATAAATATTATAGGGACATTCTTGCACAAATTGACTAAGTCTCACGGTAAGCCAAAAAGGATTGTGTTATGGGTACTCAGACAACGATATCTATAATATACAAATACTTAAATACTTAGAAAACATCCATAGACCTGCTCACTACCCACTAGACCAGACCGTTCGTCAAAGTAACTAGAGATAACTGACCCCCTGATTGAAAAGAAAAAAATGTACAGGATGGGATAACAGATGGATTATTAAGTTTATTATTAAGTTAAGAGATTATTTTCAACTTGCGTTTTCTACTCGTTCCAACCATTGTCATCTTGGCTAGGTCCCCTAGCTTTGATTAACCTAGATTCGTGTGAATCAGCAGTCCTTATTTCCGAGATATGATTTACGAACATAACATTCTAAGGGCCAGTTGCACCGACCACATTTGATTGACTGATCATCATCACGCAGCAGTCGCAGCACTAGACTATGTAATTTCACATACCAAAAAATTTTGTGCAACAGACTAAATGTTTGGAGATAAGCTTCTTTTACCACGGGCTAAGTACATTACATTGTTCGATCAACTCTCGCTCGATCTCAAGAGCAATTATAATCAGATTGTGGATTGTAAACAATAATAGGTCTAGCAGGAAACGTCATTCTTAAGTCTGTTTATTAGGTAGTTACTGATCATTATTTCTATTGTTTAGTACCTCTAGGTACTAAAATGAAGTGCAATCAACTTCAGGTAATCGGCCGAGTGTGAATCGGAGAGTAACTCAGAGCTCAACGAGGGGGGGCGGGTTTAGGGTCGGCAACGTGCATGTAACTCCTCTGGAGTTGCAGTCGTACATAGGCTACGGAGACCGCTTACTATCAGGCGGGCCGTATGCTTGTTCGCCACCGACGTAGTATAAAAAAAAACTTTACGACAGAAATCATCATTCAATTTTTTTTTATGGAAACGTCTCTTGATTTTTTTATATAGTGAACGCATGTTATTTCTACTAAGAATTACGATCTTTCTTAGTTTTATTTCATGTTGAGTTACATTTTTGTAAGTGCTTGGTATGATGATAAAAGAACGACACTATACGACTTTGACAGAGTGCTTCTAGAATAAAATCTCGCTGTCAAAAAAAAACAACAATGGTGATGTAAACATTGGAATATCGAATACAAAAATATACTTTTATTTAATCATTTTGAGTCACAATTATGGTGGTAACGGAACAGACGGTACCTCTGAATATTTCGAGACAACTTTTTAGGGTTCCGTACCTCAAAAGGAAAAAAACGGAAGCCTTATAGGAACACTCGTGCGTCTGTCTGTCCGTCAGTCACAGCCTATTTGTTCTGAAACTACTGGACCAATTAAATTGAAGTTTGGTATACATATGTAAGTTTGTGACCCAAAGACGGACATGTAACGTAATCAATTTTTTTTTTTAATTAAGTTAAATGAGAAAATTAAAAAACAAAGTTTTGCAAACTAAATCATGTTACATATCGAATGAAAGGGCTGCTATTGTGAGGATCTCAAATATATTTCGTTTATAATTTTAGAATAAACGGTTTAGAAGTTATTCAAGAAAATAGGCAATAAACCATTCCCTCTCTCCTACCTTTACGAGTATGTCCGAAACTACGGGGCTCTAAAATAAAAAATAAAAATACACTAAATAGCTCTTTACCTAAATATGACAGGAAACCCTATTAGAAATCTATAGTTAAGCGTGAGTCGGACTTAATAACAAAGGTGCTGATTTAGGGACACAACCGCAATGGTTTACGTGAAACGTGGTAAGGACAGCTATTTCGAAGGCCGAAACCCGCGATTCGCTTAGAGACGAAGGTCTGAAACGTCCCAAAAAGGCGTAGCTACACGCGAGACTAAATGCCGAGCTGGGGGAGGTTAATGCTTGAGCACTGCCTAACTGTGTCTGAACACAGAACAATAGCACTATTAGTGGCCATGTGCATACTTCCTGCAAATTTCACAAATATCTTAAATGCGAAGGCCGAAGGCCGAGCACCGAATGCCGAAGTCCGAAAGCATCCGAGAGAGGCTCGCCTTTAGCGTTCAAGCGTACGTTGGACTTATGAAAATAATGCGGCTAGGCTTTATTGATTTTACACACAGCCGCAATGATGCCTGTACTATACCTACTATTGATTAGATACTTGTACTATTGATCCGTGTTTGAGCACTAAATTCATGCAGCTATGTCTTCGGCCTTTGCTTTTAGTATTGTACTATTGTTTTGTATTTTATACTGCTATCCCAGCTACTGTGCATCAGTTTTGTACATACATTTTCGCACACATTAGCCTCAAACAAGAGCAATCGTAAAATATCTCTGAAAAATCCCATTTTTAGGGTTCCGTAGCCAAATGGCAAAAAACGGAACCCTTATAGATTCGTCATGTCCGTCTGTCTGTCCGATTATGTCACAGCCATTTTTTTTCCGAAACTATAAGAGCTATACTGTTCAAACTTGGTAAGTAGATGTATTCTATGAACCGCATTAAGATGTTTACACAAAAATAGAAAAAAAAAAGAAAAATTTTGGGGGCTCCCCATACTTAGAACTGAAACTCAAAAAATGTTTTTTCATCAAACCCATACGTGTGGGGTATCTATGGATAGGTCTTTAAAAATGATATTGAGGTTTCTAATATCATTTTTTTCTAAACTGAATAGTTTGCGCGAGAGACACTTCCAAAGTGGTAAAATGTGTGACCCCCCCCCCCCCCCCGTAACTTCTAAAATAACAGAATGAAAAATCTAAAAAAAATATATGATATACATTACCATGCAAACTTCCGAAATGCGAAAATTGGTTTGAACCAGATCTAGTAAGTAGTTTTTTTAAATACGTCGTAAATGGTACGGAACCCTTCATGGGCGAGTCCGACTCGCACTTGGCTGCTTTTATTTTACTGCTTGTCACAATCCCACGTATTTAACTGTTGTAGTAAGCTATCAAATGACAACACTTTTTCCATGGACTGATTGATGCGATCAGTAAGAAAACACCACGCATAAAGTTTATTTTAGTTCCGAATCCGCATGCGTGGTTTCTAGCGCAAAATCGCCATCTCTGTCAGAGGTACATTCGATTCCAAGTTTTTTTTTTATACTACGTCGGTGGCAAACAAGCATACAGCCCGCCTGATGGTAAGCAGTCTCCGTAGCCTATGTACCCCTGCAACTCCAGAGGAGTTACATGCGCGTTGCCGACCCTAACACCCCTCCCTCCCCTCGTTGAGCTCTGGCAACCTTACCCACCGGCAGGAACACAACACTATGAATAGGGTCTAGAGTTATTTGGCTGCGGTTTTCTGTAAGGTAGAGATACTGCCCCAGTTGGGCTCTGCTCTAAATCTGGAATGACATCCGCTGCGCTGTGCCCTACCACACAAAGCGAGATGATATTCACAATGCCCATACCTCTCTTGTGGTCGTAGTTTAAGGACGTACCCGGGTCCAAAATTAATGGTTTCTTTCCTAAACATCGATGTAAAATTTATGCATATAGCTATTATAGTTGTTATTGTTAAGATATAATCCACCGCGCCATAATACTTTTTGTTACATCTGGCTTTTCAAGACGTTTCACTCATGTTTCATTTCCAAAAAAAAAAACATAAAAATTTGCGCGATGTGCCGAGTCCAAGTCACACTTGTTCGGTTTTACTTTTTTTTCTACTATTAGGATAGAAAAATCATTTTGATTTGTGTTTCATAGTTAAATAAAATATCGGCAATATAAATAAGAAACAAGATATTCATATATAGAAGTTTTATATTTCAATGTTCTTAAACTGACGTTTTAATACGTTTATCATATAAATCGAATATGTTTCATAAATGAAGTAAAGTCATTGTATTCAAGTCAAGGCCCTAGTTCTCCTATATTTTTATATGACCTTACCGTAGATACGCCGCCAGGCAGCGTTAATTATCAGTTCTTTAAGAATTACCTACCAGTTTGCGATGAAACAAAAATATTGACGCGGAAATCGTTTCGTACAAGCCCAAGTACATAAAGAATCAAGGCAGTCTTGGTTATTAGCGCGTTATTTTCAAAAAGACAAATTAAGCCTGACTGGGCTGGTTCTGCTTTATCAATTTGAAATGGTTTTCTCGTTTCGATGCGACCCAGTCGTGTTATTACTTATTACCCAACTCACGCACATCAATAAGTGCGAGATGTTTTAGAGCATTTTCACATTGCCCGAACCGATATCGGATATAAGTAAAATGTAAAAGATATGTAATCAATATAGTTTATTCATCAAGTAGGAATATTACAATTGCGCTTATTAACGCCACATTAAGCTATGCCGGCTCTAACCTTACTCCACTTACCCGAGAAGTTATGTTTTTTTTTGTATTTTTTTTTTCATTTAAGACATGATTATGGCTAAATAATTAAAGGTATCGTAAAAAAGGCAGACCATTTCATAGAGCACTCTCTAAAATCTCTACTTATATAATATCAGCCATCCGATATCGGATCGGATTGGCACTTACAATAATTTCAGAATGTCGGGCCAAAGATAGCTGTCGGACCGATTAGTTGTGTTTGTATGCGTATATGTGTAAGCGTAATGTTTGCGGTAGTGTGCGTTACCGCTGAAGGGGCGAGGCGACCCGATATTTGAGATATAGGATCCTGATCCTACATTCGAAATCGGATCGGACAATGTGAAAACGCACTTCTGAGAGAGATGACTCCTGATTGTAACGTCGTGACAAAATAAGTTGATAACCCTATCAAATTGTTAAAACTGAATTTTCCATCGAGGATTCCTTAGGACAGAATACCACATTCCAATATACCTCGTCGAAGATCAATCCTTTTGGTATCAGTAATTTTTTCCTTAATTTAACGAGTTACTGAAAAATAACTTAAGTTTTATTTTTATTACACATTGAAGTTAATTCCTAAGACGCAATGTATTGCGAATTTTGCTATGTTTAAAGCGTGACAAGCAACGTCAAACGTCAAACACACTGATGTCAGAGTACATTGAAAATAATATTCAATTTGAATGAAAAAGTTAAATCCAAAGATTTCATAATTTTTAAAAGTTATTAATCTAAAGTTATATATATATCGTTCTAGGAGTACAATATATGGTTTCTTTATTTGCTCGTGTTACAGGAAACACCCGGTATATTATGCACTTTTGACAGATCTGATGCAGCCCTTTTTATTTTTATTTTAAATATAAAAAGTTTTCAGGGACCTAGTTCTTGAATGGTATAAATCTATTTTTATTATTAGTGTACAGTTCTAAGGTTAAAAATAAAATTTTCCTAAAAATTTTTTTAACAAGACCTTGACTACCTGAGTACCTATTTTCGTTTTCCGTTGATTGATCTATAATTTGCTGAGGTAACAAATAAAACGTTACTATGGTGATATATTTAGATTTTGACCCTTTTAATTTTTATGTAAACGTGTAGGGCTAAGATGGTCGGCTCCTTATCATTTGTCACCATGCCTGTCACGTTCTAACAAGTATGTAAGCGTGAAAGTGACGGGCATGGTGACAAGCGATAAAAATGGAACCATGCTGCCACCGCTTACCTAAAGAGCCGACCATCTTAGCCCAACAGAAACTATCAACAAGAATAACATTACCTATAGAAAAATACCTATTTTTAAGTGACGAAGTGTGTAAGGACATATTTATGGCCATCCACAACCCGTCTAAATGAAAAACAATATAATTAGTTATTTGTTTTACAAGAGGGCAAAGTTGTTATTTAACCGCTCGTGCTAATATTGATACCCGAGCAAGCGAAAGAGTCCAAAATTGAACCACGAGCGTAGCGAGTGGTTCGAGAAGTGGAATCTTGAGCGTTGCGAGGGTTTCAATTCACGAGGGTTAAACAAACTTTGCCTCCGAGTGAAACACAAAATTTTTCAACACACCAACACCAGGAAACTACTAACTATGAGATACTAAAAAAATCAAATGAAATCAAATCCAAATGAACGTAATAAAAAAATAATCATTCAAAATCATCATTTAAAAGTCAATTCTACTAGCTAACATTAAGGAAACAACTCAAAATTTGCATCTGATTACTTTGCCCCACATCTGGATAAAATACAACTTTCTCATTCGTTTTTGAACAATCAAAATAGCCTTTACCAGTTGATGAGGTGAAAAATAATAATATAGCCTATATACGTTCCACTACAGGGCGTAGGCCTCCTCTCATGCGCGAGGAAACGAAATACAATAGTGTAGAATGACTGATGATATGAATTAATCTTTTTGGACAGCGTTAAACACGTAACTAATTTGACAAGCATCTGAATGTTTAACTTTGTGAGTAATGTGAAGGCTGTAAAAGCAATAATGATTACGTTACGTTGGCCTTAAGCTGCTCAAGGCCGGTCAAGGTCTCACAGACGAGTTGACTACCGGTCTTGTTGACGCTGGTGCTGTAAACGTGTTCACCTCGAGTTGGACCCGGGTACGTCCTTAAACTACGTCCAAAAGAGAGGTATGGGCATTGTGAATGTCATCTCCCTTTGTGTGGTAGGGCACAGCCGGTGGATGTCATGTCAACAGCAGAATCAACTCGGGTGATTGCAGATTCGCGAGAGATGGCACTGCTAATAATACTATTAGGAAACAAATTATTTTATGAAAATATTTCAAGTAGAAACACTACTACTTATATAAATTATAAACAAAAATGTTAAAAAAGTGACCAAGGCCTCCAATGCCCTCGGCGAACCACTCGGCCACCCGGGCTATGGCAGCATAAATATTTTGATAAAAAAATAAGTTAATTTGTTTCATAAATATATATATATATATATTTAATTTTAGGCTTTTTCATATTGTATGAAGCCAATCCCTACTTTTTCATTGTTTCCAAGTTTCAGTTAGACATTTGGGAAGGGGAAAAAAAATAACTAAATGCAATATTGCTTCGAGATGCAACAATTACTAGAGATTTTTTGAAGGGCCCGCGCTCGCTTTTCATTGTACAATAGATACGTCTTAATAGGTAGTTTGATTTTATACTTTTTGACGACCAGTTTGGCCTAGTGGGTAGTGTCCCTGCCTACGAAGCCGATGGTCCCGGGTTCAAATCCTGGTAAGGGCATTTATTCGTGTGATGAGCATGGATATATACTCGTGAATCGTGGTTGTTTTCTATGTATTTAAGTATTTATAAATATTTATATATTAGATACATCGTTGTCTAAGTACCCTCAACACAAGCCTTATTGAGCTTACTGTGGGACTTAGTCAATTTTTGTAATAATGTCCTATATTATTTATTTATACTTAGGTTTCTTTGTTTATATACTTACTAACCTGTTTATCTTGTCAACAGCGGACACCATGCATCAGTTTGCGAACGCGAACTGGAAGCAGCTCATGGACGACCTTGCCCCGCCGGTCATCAAGCAAATCGTTCGTACGGGCGTCAAGGCCATCAACAAATTCTTCAGTAAAGTCACCGTTCAACAACTAATTGAGGATTACCCGCATAATTAATTGATTAGGTATAAGGCCTGACCAGATCCGTCCGATCTTTCGTCAGATCTGTCTTTGTTGACGACACTGAGTAAAATAAGGGTAATAGAAGTAAAGTCTAACGGATATGTGACAAATCGTATCTTAGTCCAACATTTTAGTTATTATTTTTAATCTATGTGACGCCATAATGTACCGAATATTTACGGCTAAAACTGTTGCTTCATACATTTTGATGCCTAGTGATTAGACACGGAAGTTTTTCTATGGATGTGATATTTCTATTGCTATTTAGGTAGAGGCATAGAGAAATAAGTACTTTTGCTTGGAGTGCTCACTCACTCCATCATAGGTAAACATCCATTTATAATAAGTTTTAAGCGAGCTTTTCAAAAAAATATTGCTAGTAAGATTTAAGGTAATAAGTATTACATTTTAAGCGAGATTTAAACTTATCAATAATACGTTTTACCATACTTCCCATACACCTTATTATTGATTAAATAAGAAAACTGATTTACGGAGTGAGCACTCTAAGCTTTCTTATTTCTATATGGTACAGTTACCCCCGTAGTAAAAATAAACAGATATTTGTTCTTGAGTAATGGATATTTTCTATGCATTTAAGTATTTATATATTAAGTGATTTCTGGGTCGTGATCCAGAACCACTTTTTCTGAATCTATAAATGATTTACATTATCATACGATAGTATTTGATTGAAAGATAATTAGTTTGATTTTTATTATTTTTCAAGTAAAAATAATCATACGAAGTAATCATGGTCACCCTATGACTTTTGACATACGCTGTATGGAAAGCGACAAGACGTCACATTGAGTAGGGTGACCAAACTGTGTGCAAACATGTTTTTTTCTACTTGTCATCTGAAAAATAATCATAATTATTGGTGATAATAAATAATGAGCAACATCATTAGACTCATCTTTGAATTCTGTGTGATGTCTTGTTCTCTTGCTCCACGACCCCGAAATCACCCTGTATATATCGTTTTCTGAATACCCACAACACAAGCCTTCTTGGCTTACCGTGGGACTTTGTCAGTTTGTGTAAGAATGTCCCTATAATATTTATTTATTGATTTATAATAATAAAGCGACGGCCAGCCAGGACTCACGGCGCACTAAACCCGAAGTGCAGCAATGTAACCATAGTTACATTGCAGTAGTACTCGTCTTAAACTTGATTATTATAATTTAACAATAGCAATAGATATACTAGCGTAAGTAAACTAGGGTTCTAACTAGGGCTTTCATATTTTTAGTACTTACTATAGGTAACTTTTTATTGCAATGTGCGAGGATATGATACCTAATTTTCTTCCTAAGTCATAATAAATAATTGTCGAATGTAAGTTTGACTCATTCTGCGATAATCACGACACGTTGTCATTTTTATCTCTACGAAGCATTTCCTCTACATACCGGGAAACTACGACTACGACGTAGCGTTACAACCGTAGCTTAGCGGTGAATATTTTAAGCGTTGTTTGTTTCCAATGTCGATATCGACGTCCTATTAGTTTATTTAAAGGGAAATAAATGTTAGCTATTAGTGAGCTTTTTAAAATGAATGAGCTGGGGATATTATTTTGTACATAATGTAGATACCTATTATGTGTATATGAATACTTACTTGTAAGTATATATGTGTATTTCATTCGACCTCACAAAATACTGAATGAATCATAAAATGTAATTCATAAAACTTGTTTATTTCAATAATAGTATCCATAAAATAAATATACCTACCAATTGAAAAAAGAAGACCCATTGTAATACGAGTAATATTTTTTTATACAGTATAAAAGTAATATAGTATTTAGTGCTTACTAAGATAAGCAAATTAAATTAAACAAGTTTTATTTCATTCTAAAATTGATTTTCAATAAAAGCTTTTATCGCCGACTGTATTTTTCTTTCAATCATCTTAACTCATGAAGATATCACGAAGAAATCCAAACGCAAATAATTTTATCATCTAGTTTGTGATAGTCATCAAACGAGCAGACGAGCCGTCTGCTGGGAAGCGGTCACCGTCGCCCATGGACATAAGGAACATCCGAGAAGCCACCCTAGAAAACCCTAAATACTCGTTTCTTGAAAAAGCCGTTGTCATAGCGCAAATGAAATACCTCGGGAGGTAACTCATTCCACATTCTGCACGTTCTGGGAAGAAACGAGCGAGATATCCGCTTATTCCTGGTGTGCCATGTATCTTACAACTGGGATTGAGCTCTGCTCTTTTGACGGGAGGTGCTATAATAAACGAATGGCACCAATTTAAAAAGTTCTTCAGTGAATTCCCCGTTGTAAGTAGTAAAACAGGCATAGAGAGTCAACGTCTCTTCGAAGACAGGTTCTAAGCCAAATCTCAATAAGTTCGGGACCACTAACAATACCTACGAACTGTCCTCCATATCGTTCTATGGCCACCTTCGATATTCATTATCAAGTCTCCTCGATATCACCATAATATTACATTGTCACCGGTTTTTCATAAGTATCTACGCCACCAATCATGAGATATTAAAGAAAAGAGAAATTTCTACCGCTTTGTGCGTTAAATTAAAGGTTAAATATCCTCCTTTGTTAATTATGTTGAAACCAACAGCAGTTTCCAAATTTTCTCTTGACTCCTTGACCGCCAAAGACGTCAACTGACGCTCGCGGCTACTGCACTCGGCAAGATTTCAAAGAAGAGCACAAGGTAGGCATGGAATTCAAAGGGTTCACTATCTCATGGGTCCAATCGAACATCAGGATTGAAGATCAGTGTTTATAAGACAATTTAGCTTCCAAAATTTTACACAGAAACATGGCTGACAAGGCAAGTTAATTAAAAGAGAAACAAAAATACTTCATTAGAATTTTTCCGTTGGAAGTTTGCCATGCTCTATATATAAGCAGGTTTAAGTCCCATTTAGACGGTTCAAGAACTTGTATGCAATATTCGATAGGTCATTGATGCTAACTATAGAACAATGAATTCAGTCGATCGAATACCTCAACGTAACGAAAATCGCATTAAAGTTCTTGAACTATCTATATTGGGCTTTACTTTCTAACTCAAACAAAAACGATGTACTTTGCAATATTATAATAATAATTTTATCATATTATAGTACATTACGATACAAGTGCGAAAAATAATAATTTTAAACCGACACGAGTTGCGAATTGCCTATTTGCACATGTATCGTACAACGTTTTACAGTACATATGGCCCTTTAAATGTTCGACACAGTAACGTAATATTCTAATTTTCGCACTAGTGCTATAAAGTAGCACCATATGTACTGTAAAAATAATTATAGTGCAAAAAAAATTACGTAGTTAAGGAACTGATTGGTGTTAAGTTAATTGATTCCATTGTGATAAGACAATTAAGCAGTTTCAATTTAAGGTACTTTACTTACATGCATAAAAATATATAGCGTATATCTATGTATTCTCTCATTATCTCGTTTCATGCGGACTCAGCGTTTTTTATGAAAAGTTTTTTTAAAGTTGTGCTGGCCGCGAAGCCAACGTGCAAATCGTTAACGCTCCGTAGCGTATCGTAGTCTCTATTACTGTCGCACTAATGTCGAAGAGTGATAGATGATGAGAGGTGACTACGGTACGCTAAAGAGCGTTAACGATGTGCACGCTGGCTACGCGGCCTGTTAATTTTGATATTGTGAGTGTGTACAATACATACATATTGTATGCATATTGTATGATACATATTGTATGCATTGTTCAATGAAAGGCTATATTCTACTTTTACTTTCTGGAGCTTGCAAGGAATCCAAAGAAGGCATAGATTGAAATGAAAAACCGAGGGAAGATAAAGGAACACGAATTGAAATGAACGAAATATATCGTGACTGACTGACATATTAACACATAGCCAAAACGACTAAAGCTAGAAGTTTCTTTGCACATTCAATCACATAAAAATAGTTTTTACGAGAAATTTGAAAACTTCAACCCCTAAGAGGGTTAAAAAGGGGATAAAAGTGTGTATGTTGTACAAGTTTTAATTTACGCTTGGAACTTAAAACTTCGTAAAAATGTTTTTATAATAATACAAGAAAAGTCATTTTAGCATTTTCTAAAGTTTAAAAAGGGGTTGGAACTTTGTATCCGGTATGAATATTTTTTGAATGAAAGACTTCATACAAGTAAGTACATACTTACTTACTTACTTACTCCGTTGACTCAGCGACCCAAAATGAGACTTGGCCTCCGACACAAGACAGCGCCACTTTTCTCGGTCCTGTGCGACCTCTCGCCAACTGTCGACTCGAAGCTCGCGCAGATCCGCCTCCACCATGTCGCTCCAGCGATACCTAGCATACATATACACACATACATAGCGACAGACAAATGTTACTTGTTGTCAAATTATTAACTCAACTGCTATTATGTTAATTACAGGTAACTACGTAATTTGTTTTGCAATCAACCCTAAATCAAGAAATATATCCAGATATGTAAGCACATTCACGATGTTCTTTGCGAGGTTGTTATTGTAGGCAGTTCTAAGTCTTCCAACACACTGCTGTTTGAAGACCCGCTGCAGCTACTGGTTGACAAATGACGTCGACTGAACGCGACTGTCGGGTCCGTGGATCTGTTGGACCTCATGGAGGTGAACAAGGAGTGCCGTTTATACCATACGACCCCCGCTAATGCGGCGAGTACAGCTGCCAGACCTATCACCATGCCTGCTATGCCGGCTTGAGAGAGGGTCCGAGCGTTGTGCGCTGAACCTGCTAAACAAAGATAATGAAAAGTCAAATCAAAAGCCGAGCAAGGTTTATTCCATGAGTTATGCCAAATAAACGCATTTTATTTCGTATATGTGGCAATATCTATGAAAAGGGACGCTTTGATGGCGCTTACGCCGCACTAATTGCGTGGTGCAGCGTTGTATTCAAATCGGAGCATCGTTTTTAATGGCGGAAATAACATCGACAATAAGTACCTATTCATAGATAAGAAAGCCATCAAAGAAAAACATAAGTACCATCGTAGATTTAAGTTATATGGTAACAGGTGTGATTTGCTATCCTTTGAGTGTCAGAGGGAAAGAGTTAGGCGTATGGAAAAGCGATGTTTCTTGGATTATATTGAAACGATTGAAAATAATATGAGTAAAAATCCAAAGCTATTTTGGTCTTTTATAAAATCTCGTTCAAAGTCCTTTGGAATACCAAGTTGTATGCGTTATGGTGGCGTTACTATGAATTCAGGGATTGATATTTGCAATGCGTTTTCTGATTATTTTAAAGCAAGTTTCCTAGATTCTAGAATCCCTGCCGCAAGCGATCCGCATGGTTGTAGCAACGTTAATAAATATACCGACTCGGCTAGCGATATAGCCAGTATCTCTATTGATGGTGACTTGGTTACCCAACTCTTGCTAAGCCTCGATCCTAATAAATCAGCTGGCCCCGATCAGGTGCCAGCCTTGTTTTACATAAACTGCGCCAAAGCATTAACCAAACCCATTTCACTACTGTTCCGTCGTTCATTCGCGGAATGTACCGTTCCCGCGATCTGGAAATCGGCTTTCATAACTCCAGTTTTAAAAAAAGGTTCAAAAACAGATGTTTCCAATTACAGACCGATTTCTAAATTATGTATCTTGGCCAAGGTATTAGAAAGAATAGTCCACATGCAGATTTCGTCAGCATTAAGAAATTGTATAGATAACACTCAACATGGTTTCATACAACGTAGGTCCACGGTGTCTAACCTGGCTCTGTTCAATGACTTTATCTCTGAGTCGATGGACAATGGTCATCAGGTGGATGTTATCTATACAGATTACAGTAAAGCTTTCGATCGTATTGACCATGATATTCTATTATCTAAGCTTTACTTGATTGGTATTAGAGGGGATCTCTTAAGATGGTTTAAGTCGCACATAAAAAATCGGTGCCAGTCGGTGGTGATTAATAATTATATGTCGAGCTGGGTATCTATCCCAAGTGGAGTCCCCCAAGGGTCTTTATTGGGCCCACTTCTATTTAACATCTTTGTTAATGACATAAGTAGCTGCATCCAGTTCTCTAAGTTGCTCAGCTTTGCTGATGACATGAAAATTTTTGCTAAAATTAGCTCACCGGCTGATGCATGTGCACTACAATCTGATCTAAGAAGGCTGGATGCCTATTGTATTATAAACAAATTAGATTTGAACCCCACTAAATGTTTTACACTAACCTTTTCTCGTAAATTAAATAACATTTGTACCCCATATTCACTAAAAAGTAACATTCTTCAGCGAGTTGGAAGCATGAGCGATTTAGGTATTATTCATGACTCCAAACTTATTTTTAGTGAACACATTGATAATATAGTAGGTAAAGCTTCCAGGTCACTTGGTTTTATAATGCGTAGTTCAGTTTGTTTTACCCATCCTAAAACTCTGAAAATCTTGTATTGCGCTTACGTGAGAAGCAAACTAGAATACGCATCTCAAATATGGAATCCTCAGTATCAAATTTATGTTGATAGGGTTGAGAGATTACAGTCAAAATTTATAAAATTTCTTTGTTATAAAATGCGAGTCAACTATAGTTCTATCGACTATCTCAAGCTGTGTAAGAAACATCATTTGATCCCACTTGTTAAGCGCCGTGAAATTGCAGATATAGTGTACTTAGTCAATATTATTAAAGGTAATGTAGATTGTCAAAATTTGCTTAATAAGATCTCTTTTAATATTCCGTCAAGGAGGCTAAGGCATTTTCGTCCCATTAGTAATTACCAAGCTACTACTAGGTATAGGAAAAACAGTTTCATATGCAGGGCAGGCATGAGTTTAAATAAAGTTTCTATAAATTGTGATATCGACATATATAATGATAGCATAGCAGTAATAAAAAATAAATTAATTAGACACTTCATGGGTGACAATAATTCTGGCGCAGGACAAGGCTCGGTGCATTGTTGAATATGTACTCACAGGATTTAACTACTTTTTCTTTTTTTAATTTATTTTTTGTAAAAATAATCATATATAATATATATATATAGATCTGTTCTTATGCTGTAGGAACTTGTATGTGTAAATTAAGATAGGCAAAAACTTTTTATAATTTATTGTATTTTTATAAGTGAGAACCTGTAATTGGCTCTGTAATTCTATTGGAAGTTCTAGATATATATAGCGATAGATATATATATATGGAAAACCATATATATCTAGATATATATGGTTTTCCATATACTAAAATAAAATAAAATAAAATAATGTAACACATTATGTACATATTTTTCAACGTTTTTCGTTTTCAAGTCGATGATTATTTTACTGAGCATTATTCACATCCATTACCACTGTGACAGAAAAGAATCTCCTATTTACCTGCAAATAATCAGAATATTCGCGTATGTAAGGGAAGTGAAAGTTAGACTCGCCTCATAGAGATTTTATTTTTATACCACATCAAACGTTTTCCTTAAGCTCGACTGTGCCTATAGCGGTTCTTGGGATATTGTGGTCATCATGTATTTATACATTTCCAGTCGAATGATAGTCCCTATGTGTTCAGGTGCTAAGGATGCATTTTTTTTTTTTTTCTTTATTTAACGAGCTTAGTCTAAAAGACGATGCCGCTCAGTAGTACACATCGAGAAGTGTTCTTACACTAAAACATTTAAAACCTAAACAGATCATTATTTTCGTCTTTGGATGCCCACCATCACCATACTGAACAGAGCTCTAGCCTCCCTTGATTGAGGGAAAGCTAAAATCCTGTTACAGCCGTCCAACTCCTTAATATTAATGCCTTGGAGCAAAAGATCATTCCTTCTGTCCTCGTTCCGAACACACTCCATCATGATATGATAGACATCTTCTGAGATTAACTTTTAACTACAGCCACAATAATCCTATTGTTTGTAGAAATCGAAAAGGTAGATTAGGTCCGTATAATTTTTTTTTAAAGCGCTGGTGGCCCAGCGGTAATAGCATGCGACTTGCAATCCGGAGGTCGCGGGTTCAACCCCGGCTCGTACCAATGAGTTTTTCGGAACTTATGTACGTAATATCGTTTGATATTTGAAGGAAAACATCGTGAGGAAACCGGATCCCAATAGGGCCTAGTTTACCCTATGGGTTGGAAGGTCAGATGGCAGTCGCTTTCGTAAAAACTAGTGCCTACGCCAATTCTCGGAATTAGTTGCCAAGCGGACCCCAAAATGCCGGGACAACGCGAGGAAGAAGATAATTTTAAATTTTTCGATGGTAAATAAATAGTAACGAACAACGGCAAATTAATGTGATACTAGAACTATCCTGTTCTAAAATCGCGAAATATTTATTGCTGCAGCACTGCCCTTCCCTCATCTACAACACAAGCCTAAACCATTCGTATGTGTCGCAACTCGGTCGAACCGTGTAGAACAGAAAGAAACCATTCAAAAATGAAATGCAAAAAGATAATCTAAATTCGGTCAGGATCCTTAATAGGAGACACAGACGAGAAGACGAGAGGTTAAGGCAACGTGGTCAAATGGCGGGCTAAGACGAACTGGAAAGTTGTACCACCACCACCCTATACAGTCAGCTGCAGAGAAAGGTGACCCCCACTCCCCTGCATACAATCAGCCTATGCATTCTGAGCCTGCGGTCTGAGTGTCGGGCTTCGCCCGACCTTTTAGTATGACGGGCACCGCAGGCGCCCTGTTTGTAAGAGCGCACCGGGCGCGGTCTGAGTGTCGGGCTTCGCCCGATCTTTTAGTGTGACGGGCGCCGCAGGCGCCCTGTATATAAGAGCTAGGGCGTCCTCCCGGGAAATACCGGTTCTCGATTTCCCGGGAAATCCCGGGATTTATTTGGAATCCAAAGAACCGGTACTGAGCACCGAGTCCCGGTTCTCCCGGTTCCCGCCATAACATCAAATAAACATTTATATTATCAGTAAAATTAACGCACCGGCAAGTTCGGCAGCGTCGCATATATATGCAATCGATTGCGAACATCTCTAGGTGACCGTACCATAGACGCCATTAGTTTTCTTCGGACATATTATCAAGAAAAGAGATGCAAATAAAAGTATTGGACTAAGTACTAGATTTAGTTAGACTGATTTATACATATCATCTTAAGTTGACATTTAATTGAAGTAATCATTAGCGTCTCGTCAAACAAATTCGACATATTTACATAACTAGTCAGATTTTGATTTTGAACTTGTAGGTGTAATTTTGCAAAAGTTTATTATTTTGTAAGATTCAAATGTTAGATAATGACCTGAAATACCTGATTATAATTTGTTAATGTTACGTTTAAGTTTCCGTAATATTGATTACTTTTTACTCAGAGTTTAATAAATGTTATATACACAAGACTTAAACTACAATGTTTATGTATAAAACTACAAATCACATTCTTGTGTCTAATTGTTATTGATCTCCAGTTTCATCCGTTCTTAAGCTAATGATTAGATTAGGTAGGTATTTGATAAGTTCTTTATGTTAAATTATTTATTTGTGAGGTGATTATATTTTTGTTAAAAAAAAGAACTGTATTTGTTTTAAGTGTGTTGATTATTATATTACTGCAATGTTACAATTATCTTAAGTTAATCACATTTGAAATAGAAAAAATATTGAACTATTATAATTAGACTGATTTATATTATTTAAGTTCACATTTAAAATTAAAATAATGATTAGCGTTACGTCAAGTAAATTCGACGACATCTTACATAAATAGTCAGGTTGAGATATTAAAATTTGTATAAGTTTGCACAATTTGTTTTTTTTTTTTTAATTACAATATTATGATAATTATGATATTGTGAACATGATAATAATGTTTAAAATATTATGGTGTTTGTAAGTATTACTTACTACACATGATTCATAACATTACGGTTATGATCAATGACACTGTTAACTGATTAATCAATTAAGACTGATTAAAGTAACTATAAAGACTGATTTAAGTGTATTATTCCTAAAACTGTTTTTTATTCTATAAAAAATTCTTAATTATTCCTACGATTCCTTTTCATTATTATTAAAGTTAGTTGCAAGATTCACAGTTAAATGATGTCAAACAAAATATATAAAAATAATTCAGCTCAGCATAAAGAACCGGGAGAACCGGGAATCCCGGTACCGGCTCCGACCCGGTACCGGGAAATGAAAAACTAGGAACCGGTCCCGGGACTGCACGCCCTAATAAGAGCGCACCGGCCGCGGTTTGAGTGTCGGGCTACGCCCGGTCTTTTAGTGTGACGGGCGCCGCAGGCGCTCTATATGTAAGAGCTCGCCGGGCGCGGTCTGAGTGTCGGGCTTTGCCCGTTCTTTTAGTGTGACGGGCGCCGCAGGCGCCCTGTATGTAAGAGCGCACCGGCCGCGGTCTAAGCGTCGGGCTTTGCCCGATCTTTCAATGTGACGGGCGCCGCAGGCGCCCTGTATGTAAGAGCGCACCGGCCGCGGTCTGAGTGTCGGGCTTCGCCCGGTCTTTTAGTGTGACGGGCACCGCAGGCGATATATATATATATATATATATTATATGTTTTATTTTTATTAATTTATTTAAAAAACAAACGGCCTTTAACAAATATGTCTTAAATAAATGAAACAAAAATAGGCCTAAAGCTTCCTACGTTGCAAAGAAAACTATTACATAGAAATGTAAATTACGGAATTATAAATTTGTAAGAGCGCGCGCGCGGTCTGAGAGTCGGGCTTAAGACGTGTGCGCCGTCTTCGTTAACACCACATCTCAAAGCAACAACTCAACTTCAAACTTTTTGAGGCTCCAGCACGCTTCGGCACCATGTTGGAATATTGAAGAGTGCTCGTACCAAGTACACTTTAGTTGCACGTGGAATACCTCTGTTCTTCCAGATCTTGTCGAGGTTAGCCATAGCACTCTGAGCCATGCCAGCTCTGCGGCGTATCTCGGCGGTGCAACCACCGGAAATGGTTATTAATCCAAAATATACAAGCTAGCTCGCTTTTTCGTAAAGAGTGCGTCGGTAACTGGGAGTATGTTTGCCCTGTCTACTACCACTACCATTATTTTGGTCTTGGAATGGTTGATCTTTAGACCTCTCTAGAACTTTCATCTTCAATTTTCTTCAGAAAAGCCGCCATTTCGATATATTTCTTGTTATTATTCCCGTCAGGCAGGCGACAATATATTGGCACAATTTGTTACAAGTACTTTTGTACCAAGTCATATTAGCTTGTACATATCCGCGGGGCAAGCGTTTTAGTTGCAGTCGTACAATACAAAAAAACGAAGAATACGGCTTTTGCTGAACCAAAGATTTCCTTTGGCAGGATTGATCTTTGGATCACTAAGATGGGTTTACGAAGTGGAGCCACCTGAATTTTTCATGCAGGTGGGGGGAGGGGGGGATTTAGCCTTAACAAAGGCTGAGGTTAATAACTGCGTAGGGTTTAGGTATATAATCGAGTTAGGTATCATTTTTGATTCAATCGAATGTCTTATTGTCAGTTCTGGAATAATATTTAGGTCAATATATAGTAAAAATGGATTTCATTAAAAAAATTGTAATATGAATTTCAAATAATACGTTATTCTATTTAGGTATGTAGGTATATACCAAATTGCCTCGCACTCGCACTGATTGGGCTTTGCAGTGCCGCCCGCGCAGCCATCTCTCCCCCCTCACTCGCCTCATACCTCACCCCGCGGCCCGCGTTTGCTCGCTTGCTAGTCGCGCGGAGCGCGGAGCAGGTTGCTGCGTGAGCTCGCGTTCGTTTGCCCTCAATCAGTTGACGCGGGTCGCGACTCTCGCGCGCAACTATTTAACTTGATTTTTTTTCACAATGGCAAAACGAAAAAAATTGCTAGTGGTTGCTGACCCACAGTCCCTAACCGGAGAGTCTAGCAGTATAGATTGATCGAGGTGTTGTATTTGTCAAAGCTATATAGCTGCGCATGATTTGGCACATCATCTGGATGAAGAGAAAGCAGAAGCCACGAGAGGCTATCATGCAATCACAGGTTGTGCCACCGTTTCTGCGTTCTACTCAAAAGGGAAAACACTAACCTGGAACTCATGACAGCAGTGGTACATCAACTTTTAAAGCTCTTTCTAATCCTTTAAATGAACTGACAGATGACATAGTGATAGCTTGGAAAAGTATGTCATAAAGCTTTACTGTGGTGACAGAGAATTAGTTTCGGTGAATGAAGCTCGCAAGTTTTTGATCACAAAGAATAAGGCTTTACAGAATATCACCCCCCACAAGAGATGCTCTTAAAATGCATACACTTAGGGCAGCCTACCAAGCAGTTTATATATGGGGACAAGCTTTTGACTCCTTACCCGCATTCCCTCCCCATCGAACTGGGGATGGACTGAAAAAGAAGGACAATGGCAGCCAATATAGACAAACCAGCACAGTATCTGGGATGCGGCGCGAGAGCTGGTAAAATGTGGATGTAAGAACAGCTGTAGAGGCCGTTGTTCTTGTGGGCGAGAAGGAATGCCATGCACACTCCTATACAAGACCTGTAATGGCAACTGCGATAATTCCAGGTACATTTATGTTTGAATAACTTTCGGTTTTAGTTTTCTTGCTTGTTTGTTCCGACTTTTTTGGGTAATCATTGTTTTACATTTTGTTACAGTGTAATGGAGCGAAGCACTCATCGAAGATGATATAGAATTGGATCCAGAGGTATTGGAGGACATGGGCTAGGAAAAATCGTGACAACTTTGATTTTTTTGCTATCGATTTTTTAAAAATAAATACTGTAATGTTTACTTATTTTTTATTTATTTTACGTAGCTTAACATCTTTATCGTGCAAATATGAGTCCTAAAATGAATTTGGCATCATTAAGTCATACGAATATGGTACCAAACATGGAATAGTAGCACAATTAATGCCTCTATACAGATTGAGACTCTATTTTCCTCCAGGGCAGTAGATGCCAAAACCTCAAAAAACTAACATCAAAAATCGTGGTGGCTCCACTTCTTAAATCCATCCTTGGACCTTAAGGACCAATCCTACCAAAGGAAATCTTTGGTTCAGCAATAGCCGTATAATTTACCGTACAGATGCAACTATTTGCGCGGTTTGCCAGATTGACGGTGAATCTCTGTCGCTCGACATCTGTTTCTCGACATTTTTGGCATACGACTTTTTTCAGGGTCTCGAGAGTACTCGCAATGTTCTCAGATTGTTGCTGGACTCTCTGGACTACATTTTAAGACGCAAGCAAATAAGCAAGGATGATGGCCGCAACATTAGCCAGTTAGTTTTCCTTTTCTCTTCCACCTTGATCCTGTTGCTACCTTTCTTTACATTGTAAATGTGTTTTTAAATTTGTTTTCTTTCTGGTGCAATAAAGAATATTTACTTACTTACTTACTTACTTGAGGCCCCTTGAGGTTAATTGTAAGTATTTCTATGACGGAGCATGCTGCCTTCGTATGTGAGGCAATGTGAATGACATTGCCTTCGTATGTGAGGCAATGTAAGGCCGGTAATTTATATCCCGGTGATCAGTATGGTGATTTAAAAAATGCATGGAAATACAACCAATAAAAACCTAAAAATTCAATGATCAACGCTGCGTGAAACACGCGCTCTAGGTCAAATTGGCGGCCTAGGCTGGCAAGGTTGTACGAAAATCCATTGCCAGTAGCGCGCTTACCTTAAGCGGGTTTAACCTGATGTTTCAAAGCCTATTATTACGAACGTAATGACAATACCTTCCACTCATGTTTGAGAAAGAACTATTATAATTACCAAAATCTTATAAACTCACCGCTAACATACAGAGTGACTGTGTCCCTCGCTTCTTCGGTGTCCCCGTTGACCACAGCAGCGCACGTCCAAACTCCTATGTCCTCGGCCCTAACAGAGCTGATGGTCAGTGAGCAGTCCCCATAGTTCAGCATGCGGCCAGGAGTGAAGTAGAAGCGGTTTAGTATCGCACTAGAAGTAATTCAAGTAATTTAGCTATCAATTTTGACCTACTTAAACAGTCAGTTTAAGTCTGTGATTAAATAAATAAATTTCGATATCTTTGACGTAAACCAAGGAGCCGAACACCCAAAATGTGCTAATTGTAGTTTATTTCTCAAGGAAAGTGTCATATTTTGCTTTAAAAACTAGACTTTTCTGGCGGCATCGTGTAAGGGCTGAAATTATCGTACTTTTGCGTACTAATGCTCTTCAACCGGAGCTCAAATTATCGTACGTGTACGACATTTATCGTACGCCTGGCAACACTGAGCTCTTTTCACGTGAGGGATTCAGCAGCTACAGCTAGCCGCACTGTATAAAAGAAACAATGCCTTTTTAATCACACTTCCTTGAAAAATACCTTATTTCATGAAGGTGTACACTGAAGGAAAAGGGTGCGAAAAATATTGTTTCCGCGGGAGTTATGGGTTGTGGAAAAAAAGCTACAACTCGCTAGGGAGTTCATACGAATTAAGTAAGTATAATAAATAAATGAGTTTTACTTTTAAAATACTGACGTTATTCATTTAATATTTTTGTTTATGTTTTAAAATATTTCATTCGATTAATTTAATAGCCGTTTGAAATATTTTTACACAATTTTCAATTGTGGCTGAATGCCAAATAGGTTTGTCTGTGCCTTTGATTCCTAACCTGTCAAAACCTGACAATATGGCGGACGAATGTTTGAAGTTTGAAATGTCAACGTACCTATTTAAGAATTATTTCACTTAAAATTTAGTTTTTTCTTCGAAAGTGTGAAAAACATTGTGTAACTCTGGGGGTAAGAATCTTGCAAACTCGAGTCTTTAATTCACTCCAGCGTGCGTTTCCAATATTTCACTTAGGGTCTGTGTCACAATGTCCAAGTAAAGTATTGGATAGCTAATTAAACAATAAATTAACTACCAGATAAAACTCTACAAAACTTAGCATTTTATATACCAACTTAAGCTTATATGAAGATTGTGAAACGGCAACGATGACTTTAATCGTCAGATAAGTGGCAAATAGCTTATTCAGGACTTTACTTGGACCATAGAGAAATAAGAAGTACATAGAGTGCTCACTCCATACGTCAGGTTTGGTACCACAACGATTATTATTTTCGTAGTCGACATCTAGCATTGAGTAGCGGAATAATCAGTAATGCTACTTGACAATAGATGTTGCGACGAACGAAAAGTCTAATGCTCAACCATTTTCTGGTAAAATTATAACCAGAGTAACCGGAACTCTATTTTCAACTCCTACGCTTACTCTGGTTATAATATGAGCTGAAAATCGTTGAGCATTAGACTTTTTGTTTGCCGCGACATCTATTGTCTACATCTATTGTAGCAGTACTGAGAGTTCCGCTACTTGACGCTAGATTTGGACTACGAAAATAATAGTATTTTTGATAACAAAACCGTTGTATGGAGTGAGCACTCTTGGTCTTCTTAATTCTCTTTGCTTGGACATTGTGAAACATGCCCTTTAGGTACCCTCCTAGTTGCACAATGTACTATTGTTCAACAGATTAAGGTTTGAACCGACAAAATTAAGCAAGCAACATTCGCATGACATATGTATTAGCGCGCGCGATTACTGATTCCAAATAGCCATGTGGGGTAAGTAAAGCATTTGTAGGGAATCATAAGTAGGGATGTACAGACTAGTCGGGAAAGCCGACAAAACTGCAGATTATTCGGCACTATATAGACAACAGAAAAACAGAGCTATGAGGACAGTAGGCTAAATCCATAGTATTAGGTACGTCACTAATTATACCTAAGTACGATTTTTCTTCTCATGGAGGTCGCGGGTTCAAACCCCGGCTCATACCAATGAGGGCAATGAGTTACGTAGTGTACGAAATATCATTTGACATTTACCAGTCGCTTTTCAGTGAAGGAAAACATCGTGAGGAAACCGGACTAATCCCTATAAGGCCTAGTTTACCCTCTGGGTTGGAAGGTCAGATGGCAGTCGCTTTCGTAAAGTGCCTACGCCAATTCTTGGGATTAGTTGTTTAGCGGACCCCAGGCTCCCATAAGCCGTGGCAAAATGCCGGGACAACGCGAAGATTTTGCTTCTTACCCCGGAAATACAAAACAATGTTCCTGATACTACAATTTTCCGAATGACAGTCAGTACCTACTCATGTTTACGTGACGCGTCAAAACGATCAGTGACTGATATCATTGCAATACAATCTGATAATTACTTTGTAAATAAAATACTGATAAAGGCTGTTAAGAATCATTATTGCAGAAGTCTTTTGTTATCAAATCGTCATTTATACTTAATCATAATCAATTAATCAATCAAATTAAAAATTTCTACTCGTAGTCATGTACATAGATTAGTATATATTATTTGGTCATGTATGCATTATGTATTAAGAGTCCATAGTAGCTCGGTTCTCCATACAAACGTAGTTACGCTCTCATTTCAAAACGACTAGCTAGATTGCTCTGAAACTTTGTACTTACAATAGGATAAGGTATATCTATGAATGTAATTATTGACGTAGCTTCAGATACCATTGTTAAAAAAAATCTGCGATTTTAAGTTTTTCATAGAGCATTTGCTCTTTTTTGTTTGTTTTACAAGCTGGGGCTAGTGAAAACTAATTACGGGACTATACCTTATAACATTGTATGTGCAAAGTTTCATTACAATACAATACGTAGTTTTAAAATGAGAACGAAACTCCATTTGTATGGGAAGATGAAATTTGGCTGATCTTGCCGGGGACTCCTAAAAGTAAAAGAGTCTTTGCAAACACCATAATAAGAGCGGTGCGAGGATGTGGAGCGTTGTGAATGTTTCTACTAGAGATGTGCGAGGTAGCTGAGCGGTGGGAGTATGTGGAGCGCAGTGAATGTTTCTACTAGAGACGTGCGAGGTAGCTGAGCGGTGGGAGGATGTGAAGCGTTGTGAATATTTTTACTAGAGATATGCGAGGTAGCTGAGCGGTGGGAGGATGTGGAGCGTTGTGAATGTTTCTACTAGAGATGTGCGAGGTAGCTGAGCGGTGGGAGGATGTGGAGCATTGTGAATGTTTCTACTAGAGATGTGCGAGGTAGCTGAGCGGTGGGAGGATGTGGAGCATTGTGAATGTTTCTACTAGAGATGTGCGAGGTAGCTGAGCGGTGGGAGAATGTGGAGCGTTGTGAATGTTTCTACTAGAGATGTGCGAGGTAGCTGAGCGGTGGGAGGATGTGGAGCATTGTGAATGTTTCTACTAAGGATGTGCGAGGTAGCTGAGCGGTGGGAGGATGTGGAGCGTTGTGAATGTTTCTACTAGAGATGTGCGAGGTAGCTGAGCGGTGGGAGGATGTGGAGCGTTGTGAATGTTTCTATTAGAGATGTGCGAGGTAGCTGAGCGGTGGGAGGATGTGGAGCGTTGTGAATGTTTCTATTAGAGATGTGCGAGGTAGCTGAGCGGTGGGAGGATGTGGCGCACGGTGAATGTTTCTACTAGAGATGTGCGAGATAGCTGAGCGGTGGGAGGATGTGGAGCGTTGTGAATGTTTCTATTGGAGATGTGCGAGGTAGCTGAGCGGTGGGAGGATGTGGAGCGTTGTGAATGTTTCTATTAGAGATGTGCGAGGTAGCTGAGCGGTGTGAGGATGTGGAGCATTGTGAATGTTTCTACTAGAGATGTGCGAGGTAGCTGAGATACCACATGTCGTTCTATGTTCAAAGTTTCATTACAATCCAACATGTAGTTTTTAAATGAGAACGAAATTCCGTTTGTATGGGTATCCGTTGGTATGTGTGTATGAAATTTGGCCGAGTTTGCTGCGGACTCTTAAAACGATAAAACGGGGAAATTAAAAAGGTTGTGTATTGATTGATTATAAATGTAGGATGGTAATTTTAAAAGGGTGATTAAGAGCCAATAAATCTCATGGTATCCATGGTACTGCGTAAAGTGCTATTTGATAGAATGCAGATGTTTCCTGGTTTTCTAATTTATGAAAGTAAAAAAGCGGATTTTTGTAAAAAAAAAATATCAGAAAATAATGCGATAACTTTACCTTAAATAAATATTGGACAAGCATCAACTAACATTTTTTCAAATACCAATCGTCTACAATTATAACATTGAGACATACCCTATATACAGCTACTTACTTCTCTTCCGTAACTGTTTCATCCACGCTGAGCCCAACAAAACTGGGCGTCATGAACCGGCAATACTCGAGCGGTCGGACGCCGTTCGACGTACGGCAATATACAGTGGCTGTCTCCCCTACTACGGTCTCTATCTCCTGATAGTTGGCCGCCAGGGGCCCCGTGACCCTCACGTTGAGTCGGTCGGTGACTTCCACGCCTACTTGGTCGCTGGGCCCCATATGGCACATCCAGAGGCCGGCGTCTCCTTCTGTGGCGTGGGAAAATGTTATGCCGCAGTCACCCGCTTGAAAGTCCTCGCCGGAGTACCTGTTGAGAAACAAATTAGGTATAAAACGGAAAATTGCTAATACAATGATAGAGTCCCAAAGAAATGAAATGCGTTAAGTATACACACAATTACAACTAAAATTACAATTTGTAAGCATATTTTGCAATTCGGCAAATTGTTTTATAAAAATATCACCTCAATAATATCTTCTTCTTCCTCGCGTTGTCCCGGCATTTTGCCACTACTCATGGGAGCCTGGGGTCCGCTTGACAACTAATCCCAAGATTTGGCGTTGGCACCAGTTTTTACGAAAGCGACTGCCATCAGACCTTCCAACCCAGAGGGTAAACTAGGGCTTGTTGGGATTAGTTCGGTTTCCTCACGATGTTCTCCTTCACCGAAAAGCGACTGGTAAATATCAAATGATATTTCGAACATAAGTTCCGAAAAACTCATTGGTATCTACGAGCCGCAATTTTATGAAGACCGGCATATAAAATGTATTGCAGGGAAGACCTTCACAGGGCAAGAACTCTCGTATTTGTATACGTACTTGCGTCGCTCAGACACAGTCAGAATGGAATAGCTTGTGCTCTACCAACCTGTAAGTGGAGTATGTGGACGCAAGTTATATAAAAGCGACCGAAGATCTTGTAAACGGTCTTCTCCGCAATTACTTTATCTAGAAAACTTACCAAAACTGTTGGTTTTCATCTGCAAGTGGCAGCGGCGTGTACTGCGTGCCGTTAGGATGCTGAAACCAGCAGTACCTCAGCGAGCGATCCGCGCGGCACATCACAGTGAACTCTCTGTCCACTTGTGTGAACACTGTCTGTATCTCTGTCTCTTCGAGAGAACGTGCTGTAAAAATATTCATAAATAAATCCTATAATATGGATGATGACATATGTCGCACCTTAAGTAGTTATATATCGTAATACCTGGAAATTAATAAAACCTCAGTATCAAAAATTGTAAGAAATGTTTAATTTCTCAACGAGGGGGGGTGGGGTTTGGGTCGGCAACACGCATGTAACTCCTCTGGAGTTGCAGGCGTACATAGGCTACGGAGACTGCTTACCATCAGGTGGGCCGTATGCTTGTTTGCCACCAACGTAGTATTAAAAAAAAAAAAGTAAAAATTGTACTTACCTGTAAGTCTAAATTGTAATATAATATCAGTCTAGACAACAACATACATAGAGTAAATACTGCCCTGCTAAGCTAAAAAAAATAGTATTGTAAATGATACTCACTTGGGGCAGCACAAATAGGCGTGATCGTGCTTTTACACCATTTAGTAACAAGCGTTCGAATTGGAATTCTCTCATTTCTAAGGTTTTCTTGCTTTAATGCCAATAATTGGTCTCTTATAGACATTTGATCCACCATTATCAAACAAGACACCTAGCCGTCTTTGTCTCGTATGTGGCACGAGGGGTACAGCTTGCAAAACAGTGTACTTACACATTCTATTATTGGACGAGACACTGATGAGAGCCTGCAGAGGGGTCTGTTGCTCGATTAAGGCACCTACCCACGCCTGTACGCCCACAGTGCAGCGCCATGTGCTGAAGTCTTGAGCTGTCGGTTCTTCAATGGTCATACCGCAGTGGCGTTGATCGAACCCTTCCCCGTAATAACTAAAATACAATATGAAACGTATAATGATGATGGTCAATTTAAAAAAGTCACAATTTTCATGGAACTATCGTTAAAGTTTAAATTATTAAAACAAAAATATTACTTTACTCATCCGCGAAACAATAACGTGCTAGTCAATTAGAGTTAACCCGTTATACCTTTTTATCCCACCACAAACGCAAGCGTATTTCTTTTCATGGTGGGAGTGTGATACCATTAATTGTTTGCAAAAAAACGCAAGTAAGTAGGTACCAAGTATAACGGGTTAAGGCCAGGCCACACCGGTTGCGTGTGCGTAGACGTGGACGTGCACGTGCGCGTCTGGTTGCGGTGTAAACTAAGAATTCTCATAAGATATGACACACCGCTTGCGTGACGTGTGCGTGACATGTGCGTAACGTGCGCGTGACCTGCACGCATTGTAGCTCCGACGAGACAAACCGGCTGCGTGCTGCGTACACGCGTGCACGCAGCGGAGCGGCAACGTCGCTTCGTTGCGTGCAGTGATGACGTTGTGTTCAATGGCGTTCCCTATGAGAGGGCAAACCGAGCAGGATCGGACACGCACAGCTCGGTGCTGCATAGGTGCTGTGCGTGTACACGCGCAGCTCTCTTGTATTTATTTACAACTCGGGCGGTGCGCATGCTGGTTTTTAATATGGATTCCGTGATAAAAGATGAAGTAATCGAACTCGTTCGTCGATACGAACGTATTTACAACATAAAGCACAAAGATTACAAAAAAATACTTATCTATTTATTATAAAAATGTAGGTACTGTGGTAAAAAAACGATTTTAGGTATTATTAGAATACAAGCTTAGTTTATGTATAGGGAACTATTGTGCAATGAATAATATTATGTACTCTCAATTATCTCGATTCAAGTATGAGACATTTTTTCTTGCAATAGCGACATTAAATAGGTGACCTAGCATTAGTATGAAGCAAAGGCATTAATGCACTGCCTATGCTTTCCAAATATTGACTCCTTGCTTCTATATTTTCGGGCAAGTTTTGACTCGAAGTCAGTTCATTTGATATCACTCGTATCATGTCGCCATGTGTAATTTTGACAAAATTGTTCAGGCAGCATGCAGCTTTTGTAAGGTGAGTATAATAATATGAAAATAGTATCGCAGGAGTATTTTGTGTTTCGTCCGATAAACTGCTGTCGAACATTGGTAGTCGTTTAGAAACTAGAAAATAATACAAAAAAATTATATAGGCAGATGTACTAGTTATGTACAGAATGTAGCATTAGTTTATGAGACTGCTAGTTTAACAGTCCAGACGCGGTTTATTTATTTAGTATAAATTTTATTTTGACACTTGGAGAGACTTTACACCTCCAAATTTTATTAGTATTAGTACTCTGACATTGGGGACCTTTTACATCTCCAGATTTAATGTGTTTTTAACCATAGAGACTATACATCTCTATTGTATTGTATTAATTATTTATTTTAAGATTATTATAATGTAATGTTTACCCAGGTATTGGCTGTTGTATTTATAAATGTTGTTATGTATTTTTCATGTCACTATATGATGTTACTTTAAATGTTGTATTGACTTGTAAAAGAGCCCTTGAGGCCTACTTGCAGAATAAATTTTTGAATTTTGAATTTTGTACACGCAGGATGCACGCACGACAGAGCTGCAGCGTGCGCCTGCGTGGCGTGTGCAGCACTCTGCAGCACTTGCGTCGCGTGACGTGCGCGTAACCCGGTGTGACTGGGGTGCTGTGCACGTCTACGCTTACGTCGACGCACACGTGCTGCGCACGCAAGCGATGTGGCTCGGCCTTTAGCACTGATTGACTATCACGTTATTGTTTCGTGGATTATCAAAATAATATATCCGCAAAGTAATGCCTGATTCTATCAGTTATGGATAAGTACTCGTAAGATAAAAGGACCTAAAAAACTTAAATGTTAGCAATGCTTAAGGGTACAATAATGTTAACACATCCCCTACAAACAGTCTCCATTTTGAATTTACCATACCATACCTACCAATAGAGGCAAGTGAGTACTCAGCTAACTTTGAACTTTGACTATGTCTATTGGGTTTTGTGTTAAATACTTTACAGGATTTTTGATTAACGTTTAATTATTGGTGCCAGGTTCACTACTTACAGGGGTGATTACCATACCTATGTACGCCATCACTCAGCCCGTCCATAATGTTGTAGCCAGATGCAGCATTAGTTCTTTGGAAGCGACAGAAGGTAATGTTTTTCTCGGTGACCAGGATGTTACAGTACAAATGGATCTTGTTAGCATTCGAGTCGTGAATGAAGCCGACATCTAGTCGCTCCGCTAAAAAAAAAAACAATGTCTTATTAATACTGGCTGTTGCCCGCTACGTCTTTGGAATTTTTATGTTCTGTCGGTGTTTAATTCTTAGTAACTCATTAAGGAATATATAATCCATCAAAATCATTTTCATGTAAAATGTTGCCAAGACAAAACCATAAGGCTCGCTCTGTCAAAAAGTTATCAGATCTCTTGTAGAGCCAAACTTCTAACTCTACAAGCCCCAACTTCACAAACCCTATAGCTAGATTTCTACAAAGTAATGCCTGATTCTATTAATTATGGATAAGTACCCGTAAAATTAAAGGACCTAGAAAACTTAAATGTTAGCAACCGGTAGATATCGGATATCGAATCTGGTAGAATGTTAACACATCCCCTACAAACAGTCTCCATTTTGAAATTACCATAGAATACATACCATACCATATTATGGTTTCGTCTTGGCAATATTTTACATGAAAATGATCTTTGAACTTTGAATATTATTGATAGGATTTCACTTCTTTTTGTAAGTTGTTTATGACAGTCTTCCATCCCCTAATTTAAAAGGGTTGAGAGTATTAATAATATATATTTACTATTAAAACTCTTGAAATACGTATCTGGAGGCATCTTTTATACAATCTGCATTTTTTACTGATTCCCCATAAATACTTCAACCCTTTTTTCCCCTAACGCCCTTTTCCTCCCCCTTTTACCCTCACGGGGTGAGTTTGGGGTTGAATTCTATTCTATATCCTTCCCCATAACAAAAACTAGCTACATACCAAATTTCAACTAAATCGGTTCAGCTGTTATTCATTCCCTATACAAAATTCCACCCCCGTTTTTGAATTTTATCCTACTCGTACATACCAAATTTCAGCTTCCTAGGACTTCAGGAATTACAGTAAGGGTTTTAATGATCATCAGTGAGTGAGTGAGTCAGTGACGAAAACGGGATATTAATAAAATCTAAAGTATGAGAGTCATGCAATTGAATTTTTTTTATGCTCTCAAGTCCACTATTGACGTTACATCTCGAGAATTTTGTTTACCTGGTTAGGAGGGTTCAAAAATACGACGAAGCGCTTAGAGAAAACGTAGGTAGTGTAGTAGCTTCGCTTTGTTTGTCTTGGCGAGAGCACTACCGGGCCCCCAGATTTGAGAACCTACATATTTCCAGTCGCTCCTAGCCGTAAAGAGCGGTGATAGTCTGACGCAAACCACAAAGCGCGCAAATTACTTAGAAACTGGAGGTCGCAAGTTCGAACAACGGCTCGTTAATAAGTAATAATGTTTTTCAATAGGACCCCAAGAATCCTTAAGTGAGCCATGGCAAAATTCGGGAAAACGCTATAGGAATTATTATTTTTTCTTTTTATTTTCATTGATAATGATAAAAATGTTAACATGACATTGCAGTTGAACCAATGCTTCACGAAACTTAGACTAACAGCAATAATTATTTTAAGCATTAACAATTATAAAAACAATAATAGCACATTGACAAATTAAATTGGAACAGTTGAGCACCTAGCATCCATCGCCACAGAATCTCAAGCATTCACTATAGGTACACTGCCGCCCATCGCCACGCAAACAGGTCGCTTTCAGCTGTCGATGCCAGGAGCGCATTGAGCAGTGGAAGGGCGCGGGGCAGCGGCGAGTATAGTGTTGTACATGATGTTGAATTGCTCTTGTCTAAGCCTCATTCTTGGTGTTTTTAGACAGCCTGACAGTTATTAAATTATAATTTACAGTGATTCGAGAGAGGTTAAATTTTGACATGCCTACCTTCAACAGAGATCTGTCTTTGCACATGCAACTCGTTAATCTTCCCTGGAAGAGCCAGTAAAACATCCCAGTTGCCTTTTACAGCGCGAGTAATGCGGTCTAACGTCACTGCACAATGGCCAGGTACCAGCGAACTCTCGGAGGCCGGCTGAGCCACCGTACAGTACAAGTTGTCGAGCGTGGTGAGCTCAACGTTGGCGTGGGTTTGACCATCCTGCAGCGAAATGGTTGGCGCAGTGTAGGATGTCTTGTCATCTAAAGAAAAAGTAGCGGATGATACCCATTTTAAATATGCTTTCAATGAAGTTAAACAACCTGCCAAGTAGTACGCAAACGCATTATGTAGAGTTCTTGACGAAAACTCAAAAGGCTCAAATAATCTTCGTAATAATCTTTATGCTCTTAGGAAAATCTTAATATTATTATAACTTCCCAAAATACTGCGCTGTGTGTTTATCATGGTCAAGTATCATTATCTTAAGATATGGTTTACTGCACTGGGGTAATTCTTGTAATAAAAATAATGTATTTATTTTATAAAAGAATTGTGTTCGATCTATTAATTGGAAGAGCACTTGTCGTGTTCTTTTTTTTAATATAAAACTTGACTACAAAGGGAAATATAGGAAATACAAACATTATAATTAGTTAATCTAGATTTTAAGTAAACTAATTTTATACACCTGACAGGCAAATTATAGTGATTTCACTAAGTACCTATTAGGTAGGTACACCTATAGGTAATTAAGCAATAATAATCTTATTTTAAATGTTACCTTCGACGTATAACTCGATCCACCCCGAAATGGAATCTTCCCCGGCGGTGGCGGTGAGCCTCCAGCGACCTTCATCGCTCAACGTGACGTTTCGTACTCGAACACCGCAGTTATCACTCCAGCTCTCAAACCTTTAGAATTAGGAAACATTTAGCCAATTGCATTACTCCTTTCTACCGTAAGCCTCGTGTCTTGAAACCCTCGTAACGCTCAAGATTCCACGTTTCGAATTTAACCTAGAGTTTACACATCTTACACCATCAACAGATCTTTGATGTAGGCCTTCTGTAATGCTTGTGAAAAACTTTATGTCATACCTGATTTCATATTATCGTACTCTACGTAATACTTATTTTTGCTTACAGTAAACACTTAGGGCACAGGAAGGCACTTAGCGCTAGGAGAGAACTAAAATTGAGCATCAGAGTGTCTTAATCCGGCACTTGCCTGTTGTCCGGTGGAGACTGAATATCGAAAGTCACTCCCATAGGTGTAGTGATCGTACAAGTGTATGGATTAGGCATTTCTCTGCGAAGTTTCATCAGTGCGTCGTGCCCTGTAGCCACCTGCAGCGAATGTGGCAAACCCAATCCTTGCTGCATCGATAGGAGATTATCCAAATGTATATCGACTACGTCCTGTGCGAATGCATTATGTATACTGAAAGCTGCAAAACCAGTTTAGTGGTTAATCGAAACTAGTCACAGACGTGTTAACATTGTATGTTGAATATGATGATGTGCTTATTTATGTGTTCGTCTCATTGACCTTGATGCGAACGTCAGATTCGTAGGTAAGTCCCGGCCGAAACCCTCATATAGTTCTGGTCAACTTTACCGCCCCTCATGCGAGTGTTTAAAGCTCCCCAGTAAGCTCGGTTCTCCGTACAAACGTAGTTACGCTTTCATTTTAAAACGACTAGCTAGATTGCTCTGAAACTTTGTACTTACAATAGGATAAGGTATATCTAGTCCTGTAATCAGTTTATGTAGCTTCAGAATACCATAGTTAAAAAAATACAGCGAATTTAAGTATTTCATACTAAACTTGTTTTTGCTCTATTTAGTTTTATAGGCTGGAATGCCTGGAACTATATAAACCAATTACAGGACTCAACCTCATGACATTGTATGTGCAAAGTTTCATTACAATCCAACACGTAGTTTTAAAATGAGAACGAAACTCCATTTGTATGGGAAGATGAAATTTGGCTGATCTTGCCGATTACTCCTAAAAGTAAAAGAGTCTTTGCAAGTCATATCAGAGCTCACGCTCGAAATTAGCCAGGGTCACAGTTGCCGAACACCATAATAAGAGCGGTGCGAGGATGTGGAGCGTTGTGAATGTTTCTACTAGAGATGTGTGAGGCAGCTGAGCGGTGGAGGATGTGGAGCATTGTGAATGTTTCTACTAGAGATTTGCGAGCTAGCTGAGCGGTGGAGGATGTGGAGCATTGTGAATGTTTCTACTAGAGATGTGCGAGGTAGCTGAGCGGTGGGAGGATGTGGAGCGTTGTGAATGTTTCTACTAGAGATGTGCGAGGTAGCTGAGCGGTGGAGGATGTGGAGCATTGTGAATGTTTCTACTAGAGATTTGCGAGCTAGCTGAGCGGTGGAGGATGTGGAGCATTGTGAATGTTTCTACTATAGATGTGCGAGGTAGCTGAGCGGTGGGAGGATGTGGAGCGTTGTGAATGTTTCTACTAGAGATGTGCGAGGTAGCTGAGCGGTGGGAGGATGTGGAGCGTTGTGAATGTTTCTATTAGAGATGTGCGAGGTAGCTGAGCGGTGGGAAGATGTGGAATGTTGTGAATGGTTCTACTAGATGTGTGAGGTAGCTGAGCGGTGGGAGGATGTGGAGCGTTGTGAATGTTTCTATTAGAGATGTGCGAGGTAGCTGAGCGGTGGGAGGATGTGGAGCGTTGTGAATGTTTCTATTAGAGATGTGCGAGGTAGCTGAGCGGTGGGAAGATGTGGAATGTTGTGAATGGTTCTACTAGATGTGTGAGGTAGCTGAGCGGTGGGAGGATGTGGAGCGTTGTGAATGTTTCTACTAGAGATGTGCGAGGTCCTGTTTCACAACGTCCAAATAACGTTCTGGATAAGCTACTTGCCAATCCTCTGACGAATAAAGTCATCGTTGGCGTTTCACAATCTTCAAATAAGCTTAACTGGTAGGTAAAGTGATAAGTTTTATCAGGCAGTTAATTTATTTGTTAATAAGCTATCCGATACTTTATTTGGACATTGTGAAACAGGCCCTTAAAGGGCTCGTGAAAATACCACTAAATAATATAATAATAATAATAAATAATAATAATAAAACCGCAGGGCAGCTTGTGGCGAGCTGTTGGGGAGTAACGACCCCACGGACCCGAGTACTCCCGAGAGTCGGTCAGGGTCTCCGTCTTCGTCGGTCGGAGTGGACCCCAAGGGGACCCGCAGGACTCTCAGCTCTGGCTTGCCTTCATTGGCCGTCCAGAGAGGAGTCGTTAGAGCTAAATGCTCCAGGGGTGGAAGTGAAAACTTGCATAAGACGCGAGTTGGCACAGTGGCTGTTATCAGTCACTGGGTAGAAAGCGGCGTACACCTCTCGACACCCCTGAGCCGCTCACACCGGTGTTGCTCCTGGTCGTCTTCACGACGGCATTTTCAGGGGCCCATCTAGTGGGCGGCGAGTCACCGCCTGCCTCGATAACTAGTGAAAACATTGTTATGGCAGGTGTCCGGACGTCTTTGCAATAACCCAGTCTCATTGTCCTCCCAAACTTCAATCCATAGACCGTTATACTGTTCACTTTACTACAATAGTCCCAATGCCTGTTGCGACCGGTTCATTGGTGTCTATTGTTGCGCCCGTGAACGGGTTCCAGCAGGCGTTCTACATGACATTAAAGCTCTCCAAGAGGCCTCTACGTGTTGGATCTAGGTATATCCCCATGCAAGCCTATCAAAAGACCGGGATTTATAGGCCCGTGAAATCCAAGGAGATAATAATAATACATATTATAGGACATTAATACACAAATTGACTAAGTCCCACAGTAAGCTCAATAAGGCTTTTGTTGAGGGTACTTAGACAACGATATATATAATATATAAATATTTATAAATACTTAAATACATAGAAAACACCCATGGCTCAGGAACAAATATCCATGCCCATCACACGAATAAATGCCCTTACCAGGATTTGAACCCTCCCGGGATTTGGTCCCCCATTGGCTTCGTAGGCAGGGTCACTACCCAGACCGGTCGTCATGAAGCTTAACTGGTAGGTAAAGCGATAAGTTTTATCAGGCAGTTAATTTATTTTTTAATAAGCTATCCGATACTTTATTTGGACATTGTGAATCAGGCCCTTAAAGGGCTCATGAAAATACCACTAAATAATATAAGTAAAGTACATACCACAAAAGAATAAGCCTAACACAATTACTTTTGCCGTCATTATAAAATATCGTATATGTGGAGCGTGGATCTTTCAAAACACTAAAACATCGTAGCGCGAACTGCAGTCCTGATTATCGGGACAGGTGCGACAGACTGAAGACAGTCTACTTATGCGTCACATTATTAATGATTTTAATATCTTTATCGAACATTAATTAGATTGATTGACTTACCTATTGTCCCTTTATCAATCGATGCAAGTGCGTAGATATTTATGTACTCAATAATAATGACTGTTAGGTAGCATGGGGACAAGCTAAGATGACTAAAAACTTAAATAAATGTATGGAAATAGTCACCTGACGCGGTGACGTCGTAGCATGATCTTCCAGATACATATTTACGTGACGTCGTAGCATGTCTTCCAGATACATATTTACTTTTCTCTTGGCCTTTATCGATGTACCATTGACATCTCGACTAGGCCCTCAGCTTCAGGTCGGTCCGTCAAGTCGTAGCATATTTTTGTATTACATAACATAGAATAAGTAATAAAGTAGGTAATACCTAGTATTGCAAACAAAACCGGCCACGCTTTATCCCGCCTCGAATGGAATACTTCACCCCGCGGCTGCGGTTTGAGTGAACATTGACCGAATCAGTTTGAGATGCAAGATGGAGATGCCGTTAAATAAATACAATTTTTATTTAACTTCATGCATCGTCGACACTGTTAACAGTGTTAACAAACCATTTGCAAACAAGTGAAGGGACGTGAATATACTTAGCTATTTATTGGGGTAAACAGTACCCCTAGTGTAAATATTTTCGACAGCGAAACGAGACGTACGCGTTTGCGTTAAGTGTCATTTTGTATGAGATTTTTGACTTTCCAAAACGTCCCGCTTGGCGCGCTGTTCAAAAACCCATACAAAATGAGACTTAACCCAAACGCGTACGTCACGTTTCGCTATAGACTAAATTTACACTAGGGGTACAGATGTAAAGACGTTTTTCTATAGACATACGCACTTTATTACATAACTTATAATATAAAATAATTTTTACTAAATATTTACTGTTAATGGATTTCTATTTTAAAAGATCGTATAAAAATATTGTTATTAACTACAATTCGACTCTGAATGAACTATTAGTTTGTGAAGAGTCTTCTCTCTGACTGGAAGAAATGGAATAACATCGTCTGCCTCCTTCATTTGTGATGTAGGAATCTGAAAAAAAAGTAGGTCATTTAAATGGCATTTGAGGTTTTGTTTTTTATATACCACGTCGGGTATTTTTTAGAGAACCACTAGCACCTTGATATAGAGTTGGCAGGGAGTTAACTCTAACTATTTGCCATATTTTCGGGATCTCGGAAACGGTTCTAACGATTTTGCTGAAATTTGGTATATGGGGGTTTTTGGGGGTAAATAATCGATCTAGATTAGTCTTATGTTTGGGAAAACGCAAGTTTCCGAGTTTTCATGCGTTTTTCTTTCGACGCAGAATATGGTCGGTAATTTCGTGTTACCGGCCACTGTCCGTCTGGTCCAGCGGGTTAAAACGCGGACTGCTAAACGAGTGTTACGGGTTCGAATCTCACCCGGTGATTAACTTTTTTTTTATATATTCAAGTTTATATATAAGTAATTTTTTAATTTCTATTGTTTTAGACAAGTTTAATTTAGTATAAAAATGTAGTTAAGATTATCACCTATACACCACCATATTACAATAAATAGTTATAACCGAGCAAAGCTCGGTCGCCCAGGTACTGTATATAAAATGGCAACTTAAGGCAGAGATAGAAAGTACAGTCTCACCTGATTTTGTAAAATTGAGTGAAATTTAACTAATCTTAATTCTACTGGCAAAACATTCCACAACCGAACAGCCCGGAAGGTAAAAGAGCTGTTATAAAATGTTGAAGTATATGGGGAAGGTAAAAAAAACTCTGTTTAAATTTGTATTAAAAAAAAATGTGTTGGGGTTTATATTTTTTATATCATTTCTACTCACGAGCGTTTTCCATTTTTACCGAGAAATAATTGTCCCCAATTTTTTTGTCTTCTATGACCATAACATCTATAACCTAACGGATAATATTATATATAATTATATAATATATGTACATTATAGTATATTTATGTAAGTTTATTACCGTTAGTATATATTATTTATCGCTATTTTGCTTGTTTAAAGTTATTTATTCTGTTTTTTTTTTTAATGCCTGCACGTACTACTGTTTCTGTTTAGCCTGATGGTTGACTGGTAGAGAATGCCTTTAGGCATTAAGTTCACCATTTGTACCTTATTTGTTATATTGTGCAATAAAGTTTAAATAAATAAATAAAGATTGTATGACATTTTTGAGACACTTTTTTTTACCGTATTATGGTCGAAAGAGCTCGTGGTTCTGAACTTCTGACTGAAAATAATATAAGTATTCACAATTCTTTAATGCAAGTTGGGGGTACAGCTACAGTCAGTGTGCGGTTCCCATATAAATTGCAGTCGGGCTGCAGTCCACCTGTATTGCCCCTAAGTACTCTTAAAAAAAACCGGCCAAGAGCATGTCGGGCCACGCTCAGTGTAGGGTTCCGTAGTTGCTCTTCCGTCACAATAAGCTAAACTGGATCTTAAAGTATAGTAAATTGTTAACCAAGGGATGAAACGGTACCTTTCACGCGAGTTAAACAAGTAGGCTGCATAATCAGTACCTAATTAAAGTAAGTCTTTTTACTATGAAGGGGAAACTTTTTGCGATAACTCAAAAACAGCTAAACTGATCCTGTCCGCTATAGTTTTCATTTAATGTCTTTCTTAAGCTCTACTTCAACGATTTTTTTCATATTTTTTGGACCTATGGTTCAAAAGTTAGAGGGGGGGACACATTTTTTTTTTCTTTCGGAGCGATTATCGTCGAATATATTCACTTTATCAAAAAATGTTTGTTGAATACCCCTATTAGTTTTGAAAGGCCTTTCCAACGATACCCCACACTGTAGGGTTGAAGCAAAAAAAAATTCACCCCCACTTTGCGTGTAAGGGAACTACCCTCAAAAAAATTAAATTTTTAGATTTTATTGTACGACTTTTTCGGCTTTATTGATTTATATATCCATGCCGAATTTCAGCTTTCTAGCACTAACAACCACGGAGCAAAGCCTCGGACAGACAGACAGACGGACATGGCGAAACTATAAGGGTTCCTAGTTGACTACCTGTTTCTAGTTACTGCCAGTCAAACTCTTACTAGGCACGATTAAAACGCAAGTGAAGGATCCGCGCGAAATCACCTTTTCATGCAAACGTAGTCCTCACTTACCTCTCTAGATATTTACAATAATGAAAATATTTTGATACTTTTTGTTGCATATCAACCACAGCTATGTTCTTCTTTTGTTTTTTTATTATTATATGAGTTAGGAGCATTAAAAAAGTTGTACGAAATCTGTTTTTCACTCCAAATTTTTACAATAATCAATAAATCGAAAATAGTCAAACGTAGGGCCAAAGCTTTGGTTAATATACCTCAAATTATGTAATCATATTTTCCATTATGTCAATATCCAAACGGCCGTCCCCTTTCCTCTTAAACCTTTACCATTTAGGATTCTGACACATTTCACTTAGTTCATACTCGTAATACTAAATCCTAAATCGTAAAGGTGCAACCGTATTTAGTAAGTGCACTAACCAAAAGGGATTATAATAAAATCCTAATTAGGATGCCAGCCAGGACGACAGAATTAAGTAAGGTGCGTATTTAACTTGTCTAAGTGCTTCAAACGCTTTACACACCTTACTTAATTCAGTCTATATATTCTCCTATCTATCTAGTTTCCTAACTAAGATACAGAATAGTTTATCAGCCACACTACACCGAATGGTTTACTGAATCTTAATTACACAATTTTCATTTTATGTCGTTATAAATATATGTAATTCTAAAAAGTGTATAAGAGACAGGTACTGTTTTAATGGTTATGGTTCACCAAATCCCATTCGTTCGCGTAAAATTAAGATACATAATATTTATTATAAATATGATACCAAATTAATGGTTACCAAGGTTAGTATTACATATTTCAATTGAAAACAAAAATATAAATACTCGCAATAAAAGAAAAAAATATATAAATACTATAGCTGACTATTGAGATGTTAGTTTTGTATGCCTAACGATAAATTTGACTAAATAATACATGGTAAAATGAAACTTGGTCAAGTTTCAAGAAATAATTTGCCAAAAAAGAGATTTGCTAACTGTAAAAGTGGGATAAGTTGTTTTGCTAAACATTTTTTTGGAAATGATAATTTAGAATGTGATACTTTGGGAACAGTTTTTTGGCTATTCATTAGTAAACCAACCTAATGAGGCACAGAACATTACAACTCAGATATTTAATATGCAATTTCCTAGATTCAACGGTATTAGTAATGAACTTTAAAATGCCGCGACAATAGATCACTGATTGGTCGATGTGGTACTCAAAAGGCCCGAAACTACAATAAATACTGTATTTACGAAATAGCGCTGGTGGCCTAGGGAGCGCTGGTGGCCTAGGGAGCGCTGGTGGCCTAGCGGTAAGAGCGTGCGACTTACAATCCGGAGGTCGCGGGTTCAAACCCCGGCTCGTACCAATGAGTTTTTCGGAACTTATGTACGAAATATCATTTGATATTTACCTCTCGCTTTTCGGTGAAGCAAAACATCGTGAGAAAACCGGACTAATCCCAACAAGGCTTAGTTTACCCTCTGGGTTGTAAGGTCAGATGGCAGTCGCTTCCGTAAAAACTAGTGTCTACGCCAAATCTTGGGATTAGTTGTCAAGCGGACCCCAGGCTCCCATGAGCCGTGGCAAAATGCCGGGACAACGCGAGGAAAAAAGAAAGACTGTATTTACGAAATACTGCAAACTTGTTATTTTGCGACTCTCGTGTCGAAGTCATTCATAAGGTTACGTTATCAGTAAAATATGTTTTACTTAGATTAGATCTATGATTTAATTAAAACATAAAACGGCAACTTCGGAGACATCTGATTAAATGCAACTTAACACATCATAATCATAATTGATTAACGATGATGCAAATCATATCGCTATAGGTAACTAATAATATTTTTGCAATAGCACACGGTCGAGTTCACAAAAACGTCCAACGTCCCAAAAATATATTTTTGTACTCGACTGTAATTGTTGAATTAAGATTTCGTATACCAAACTCAACTATTAGATTCGTTTCGATACGCTGTAGTCAACTGTAAAAAAAATGACCAATCACGTGCCGCCGCGCGCCACTTCTTTTTGTTTGAAGTTGACAAAGTAATTGAACAAATATTCAATATTTACAGAACTACACTAGGAAAATAGTTTACATTAGTAAAGATGGTGGCGATTTCTATATTCCATTCCAGACAACCTACTTTTTCGTTAAGTTTACTTCCGATTATGTAACTACATCACTAGATGTCACTACAAATGGATATAATTTTAAGGCATGAATACAAGATTAAGAAGGTTGCATATACCTCGTTTGTCAAGACCTTTCTTTATTTCTATTAATTTTCGCATTCGATTCATCTTTGTCATATACGTTGTTAAACATAAGCTTGTCTCTTTCTCTTTCGGTGTGCTCGTTAACACGTGCACATTTCTTGCTTGCCTAGGCGCGACTAAAGGCAACTTGTACAAGGTAAGTCATAAGTGCCTACATTTTGCAACGCCGATAACCTATATTTAGTTATAATATCATTGGTATAACCCAAACTGTGCGCCGCCGCGCCCTGGTGCGCCGTCGACAGGAAGGAGGGACGCCGTGAGGCATTCAAGGGCGGAGCCAGCCGGTGAACTAGGGGGGGGGGGGGGCAAGTAGATATCGCCGGAGGCCTAGGGCGGGGGCAGACGCCGTAGAGGGGCGTAAAGTTTGAGCTCCAGCTGCCCTTAGGTATGTTAAGACGCCGAGATAAAAATCTAAATTTGCAAGTGCGATGCGGACCGAAAAGGTTTGTTGGCAACCCCCGGTACAACCTATCGACAGTTTATCATTGTTTCTTTATCGCTCGAACATAATGCAAGAGCGATAAAGACGCAGATAACGTAATTGCGATTATCGTGGTAGACCCGCAGGCCCCTCAAATCTTAAAATATATAACTTAGAAATATTACCTGTAAATCTTCAGCTTTCGATTCTTTTGCCGTGTATTCTCGTATGACATAGTTTGTGTTTAACATGTGAAACATTCTAGTTTCGTGAGATCTCACCATGACATCATCAACTCTTAGGAAGTATCTGAGCAACACAAACCAGTAGCTTGGCATCACTCTCTGAAACATATATTTTTTTTATTTTTAACCTCCTAAGTCCCAATGTTCTTTTAAAAGGATAAATTCAAATCGAAAATTTTGTGCTTTCCAAATTAAAAACTGCAAAAATTAGGGACTTAGGCCGCGGACTGGACAAGCGGCGCGCGGCTTATTAAGGCCACTCATAAATTGCGCTTGACCAAATGTACGAACGGCCTTGATCTGCCGCTCGCCACTTGCGTTCAGTCCGCGGAGGAGTTAGGAGTAAGAACATTTAGAACTTGTATTCGAATTTTACGCACATGGAGCATTCAACAAGTCAGGTAGTTGGCAGAGCGCTGTAGTATCGATCCAGAAGCCATGAGTTCAAGTCTCACCCAAGGCAGTAATTTTTCCGCTTTTAAATTTATTCTACGCTTAATAGCAACGTTCGCAGACGCTTCTGCAACAATGTTTACGCAGCTCTATTTGTTGTTAATATATTGAAATCATTCGCACGCTTCTGGTAAGTTTCCGTAGCTCAGTTGGTTAAGAGCGAAAAAAGGTCCAAAAGCTCGCATGTGGGAGTCTTGCTGGAAGCGGTGAATTTTTCCACTATCCCCTTTAAAATGCTTAATAAAAATGGTTCTTTATTACTTACAATTTTGACAGATAGCTTGGATATGCCATGGTCATGCAATTCATCCTCGAACAATGTGAGGTCATGGTAGAACAGTATTTGGTCTTTCTGTTTCAATAACTCGTAGTTGATGTTCTCGTCGGTGGGTTCAATACTGATGTTGTCGGTGACCGTGCCCTTGTAGTCGGTGGAGAACGTCCAATCAAAATTTCTCTTCTTCTTAGTGGCATCTGGTCTATGTAAAGAAAAAAAAAAGAGTTCTACTTAAAATAAATACAAATGTTAGATGTGGACTGTATGGAAGTAACTCTGTCTATCTGATAATGTTGAAGTAGTTTAGCGAAAAGGATCCATCCTCAAACTTTTTACACTTTTTTTATTATAGTTTATTCATATTAATCAAACCCCATCAACTTGCAAACACGTTGCGTTGATGCGAGAAGTGTATTCAAGCTGTGTAAAGCTCGAGCAATAGGAGAGTTCCTGCGCGACACAGTTCGAGAAGCCGGCACCGATAGAAGACAGCGATCACGAGGCCGAAACTCAAATCTTGTATGCGTTATAATTTTATACAACACCCACCTTGCTCCCTGCCAAGCTTCTGCACAAGACACTTCTATAGCTTCCGTTGTACAGGATACGAGCTTTAAAGCATCCAGAGGGTTAAAACTGATTTTAGCTCCGTTCTTATGTGTCAATGATAAAATATTCTTAGGAAACACCATATCAGGAAAATGTGGAATAGTCAGTTCTTTACAGTATCTGAAATTAACAATATGTAAGTATGGAAGTGGTCTATTATACTGAAAACGAATAGAAGTACAGTCAAGTGTAAAAATATGGGTGTACACATCTTACTCAAAAATATGTCCCATAGCATCTTATTCCAGTGTAATAAGAGCGTAGTACCATATTTATGAGACGATTTATTTGATACTTATTTTTGCACTCGACTGTACATATAAAAAGTAACACTCTGCCTGAGTAGATTGTATTATTCTATAAAATCTTATAAAATATGTGCTGTGCATGTGCATGCATGCATCTATCAGAAAGATTTAGTTTTCTGGCTACTGTTAGCAGTCACCGTCTGTGATCTAGTGTAAATCTGACTTTAGCCATTCCACCGAAAAAGTCACATGTGTACTCTAGATCTTTCACTGCCTACTCAGTTAAGCTGTGAAATGGTCTACCAGTGGATGTAAGGAAATCGCAATCTGTTGCCTCTCTCAAGAAGTTGATAAAGTTAAATAAAAAATAAAAATAAAATAGCCTTTATTTACAGAACAAAGAACAGTTGCACACTATCTCTCTATTATCTCCCATCTTTTGTATTCTTTGCCTGCTTGCCCTTCGGCAAAGGCCTCCTCCAACGTTCTCCACTCTCTCCGATCTATTGCCACTTTGCTCCAGGTACGGCCAGCTACCTGCGCGATGGCATCATCCCATCTCATTAGAGGTCTCTTCGCCCCTCTCTCTCTCCCTCTCTTGGGTACCATTGGGTGACTCGCTTGCTCCATTTATCTGTGCCTCGGATGATATGGCCAGCCCACTTCCATTAAGTCTTCTTATTTTTGTGGCAATGTCTTGGACTTTCATCCTATTCCTAATTAGGGTATTACGTAGCTGGTCAGTCTTACGCACACCTATCATGCTCCTTTCCACGGCGTGCTGGCAGCATGCTAGATGGGATGTTGTAGCTTTTGTCAGGGCCCAGGTCTGGCTATCATACATTAGGACGGCAAGAACACATGTGATGAATAGTTTACCCTTTGTCTAAGAGTGGAGTTGTTTATCTTTGCAGACTTCTTTCAGGGACCAGTACCTTTTCCACCCAAAGGTGGTTGAAAAAGTTGTGGTCATCAAACTCCTGATATTAGAACTGAGTACTTTTTATTTATGTATATATATATGTATATTTATTATGTGTTAATGCACATGCATATATTTATTTATAATATGTATCTTATATATAGGTTTATGTATATGTTATAGTTTGCGTATGTATTCATACTACGGGTTTTCTACTTTTTATTTTATTATATTGTTATCGATTGCTCTTATCACACTATTATGTGTATCCAAAATTCCCATATGGCTACTGTTAATACTGATTTGTCTTTTACCTGTTAGTGTTTGATCCTTTCGCATATTCTCATTTCTTTTAGGTATAAGTTCGCATTTGTACATAACATTTGTTTTTTTGTATTGTTTTGTCTGTTTTATGTTAACCTGTTTCTTTCTCTTCTTCTTCTTTAGCCCTTCTCTACCCTTCGGGTGTAGGCCTCCTTCATTTTATGCCACTCGTCACGGTTCTGTGCAACCTGGAGCCACTTCTTCCCCGCAGTTCTTTTGATGTTGGAGTCCCAACGCATCTGAGGTCTACTTTATCTATTTATGTGCAATAAAGTGACATACATACATACGTACAAAATACAAAGCCGAAGCTGAACAATACTTACATGCAAAATTGACAAAACTGATCATCATCTCTCTCACAAACAACTTTCGTAGAGCAGACGCTAGGTAAGATACAGCTTATGTCATAGGATATATGCCATGGGCCAAATTCTATGGACTTCGAGTTACTAGTGAAACGCCGGGCGTCGACTCGAGACTCCTGAAAATCAAGAATTTACATTTTCGATTTGTAACATAGATTACTGCAAGGCGGCAAATTTTAATACAAACCTCTAAAGTCAGCATTATTGGGATTTGAAAAACAGAACAAATATGGTGAAAAAGTAATTATAAAGAGAAATTTTAATAATGCTATAGCTATATTAGCTATAAAACAAGAAATCGGAGACCATTGACCCAAGCCAAAGTTTGACACTTCACTGACATGACATTAACAGTCAATTAAGGTAACGTTCATAAATCACAATGTATGATTCCTTCAAATTTAAACCAGACTGTCCTATATATTATGCTACTCTTTGCCAAAGAGTAAAGTAAGTATATCTTGCTCTTAGTGAGTATTGTATTCTTTGATCGTGCTCCACTTTATATCTCCATGATGTCGACACACTTCTTGACCAAACCGAAGTACACTGTCGGATTATTTTAGGTCCGTGATAGTCTGTTCGGAAAGAGAAGAGTGTGCTCGTGGAATGTATTGGGCTCCATACTTACTTTACTCTTTGGCTCCATACACAAAGAGTCCATACATTCCACGACTTTTCTCTTTCCGCATACTCTACTTACTTTACTCTTTGCTCTATCTTTAGGGATATTATATCCAAAGAGCATATAATCACTACGTGATTATATCTATGTGTAAAATATTCTTAATCATTTTTTGCAACAGCAACCCTGATGTCAAATCTGAAATCAATATGGCCGAGTTTTACCGGTCGTGTATTATTGTATTTAGGTAAAAGTTCGTTATTAATAATTTTGGCCCATAAAGTACTGAACGTCACTCTATAATCGTATTTACTGTGCCTAATAGAGCTGATAGACAATTATGGAAGCACTTATACCAGTAATCAATAAATTGCAAGATGTATTTAATACGGTCGGAGCAGATGCCATCCAGTTACCTCAAATTATAGTTTTAGGAACACAGGTATATATTATTCTTATTGTTGCGTAACCATAAATTTGGTGTTTTTCTGAAAAAGTGTTTGAAATGTGCCATGTGCTACGGTGTCAAATAAATCGGTTGTTATGTCACATAGAGTTCTTTGTCCCCATTTCATTTCAGTGAACTGGGTAACCTGTCATTGACCATTGTCCAGCCTCATTAGCGTACGTAGTTTCTAACGTTACATGAAATTTGAACTTTCTCTGCATCGTGTTTACAATAGAACTGGCTAAGATATAGGTTAACTTTATCTGAATCCTACAGAGTTCTGGCAAGAGTTCAGTGATAGAGAGTCTGGTCGGGCGTTCTTTCCTTCCCCGCGGTCCCGGCATCGTGACCCGACGCCCGCTGATTCTGCAGCTGGTGTACAGCCCAAAAGATAGCAAGGAGCATCGGTCTGCTGAAGAAGGTATGAAGATTATTTTTCCTTTCACCTAATTAAAATTTAAATGTTCACCTTTTAATTATAAACAATTTTGCACATACTAATAGCTGAGAGTCCAGATTATGGTGCTATATTTATTGTTGTATGTAAACTAACACCGTGTGCCCTTGAAAGAATGCAAATCATGTTATACTTCACTAGTTCTGTTTACATTTTTTTAGCATGCAACATTGGTTTTTATTATTCCTTTGTAGGAATCTTCAATGCCAACATAATGATTATGCACTGATTGTGCTATTGTATGTAACAGCTTGCAATTTAATTGATTTTAATCTGTTATGGGAAGTCAGCATTTGATGATAACTTGTTTTTGAAACTGACTAAATGATCTATTTACTTGTTGAGAAATTCTACTTGAATTGACAAGTCCCATACTAAGAAAGGCTTTCACTAGATCACTGACACTGTACCTAATATTGAACCATAAATGAATCAAGCAGTGAAAAAGTGATTTTGTCTGTTAGTACATTATATTTTTATCTTAGAACATAATGTTTGTGCTATAATTATTGTTAAATAGGCGGGTCCACACAGAGCGAGCCAGCAGGCACGTATGTGCGAGGCAACTTCCTCATGCATAAACCGGCCAGTGTAGACGTGCCTCAGCCGAGGCGGCGCGTGACTTTTCCTCGCCCGAGCGCGCCGCCTCGGCCGAGGCACGTCTACACTGGCCAGTTTGCGCGTGAGGAAATTGCCTCGCCCGTATGCTCGCTCTGTGTGGACCCGGCTAATGTCATAGTTTCTGGTCACTAATTTTGATGCTGATACAATTACCACAAATAACTGTTGAAATTAAAACTTTCGTGTAATAGAACGGATAGTTAATTTATATCTATACATATACACTTGCAAAGTGGCTATTGATTGCATGGCCAGAAATAGATGATTCACCATAGCGTTGGGGATAGTGCAATATGGCATATCTAACAAATACGGTATGGTCCAATTACCTTGCACATTATTTGAATTTCGAATCCCTCAGGCTTCATTAGTTTCGCTGTATTGCACTATCCATAACAATATGTTTACTTTTATATTTATACATAGAGCTAAGACACCAAATACCAGTGCCAGCATCATGGAATCCAATATCTCAGCTATCCAACTCAATGTTTTCTTCAGGTTGGTATTAGAAAAACTAATTTAGATGCACTAACGGCTTGGATTTGCTAATGTTATGTTTACTCAAATTCATTCTCCTGTTACTAAATTTTTGTCATCCTTTCCTATTATTTACTCTTTGTATATGTTACATCTTACTATTTACAATTTTCTTAATGTGAAATTGAGCCTTCATATTACCAATATAAATTCTGACTATATTTATATATTTATTTATTTATTGATGATCCTCCTTCACATGCCTATGTAAACTGTCGCTGAACAATTGCGTTCTTGAAATAGACTAGTTTCCTTACCAGTCAAATCAGCTACTCTTTGTTTAATGTCAAAGCATTTCATTACTATAAAGTCTACATAAGTGGACAAAGGACCTTGTAGAGTGGTGCCCTAGATATAATAAAAGAAAGAGTGGTCCACAAAAGTTTAGATGGTCAGATGATTTGAGTAGAATAGGAGGAGGTAAATGGATGCAAACAGCAAAGGAAAGAAATGGAGGAGGCCTACGTCAAAGGACGAGTTGAGGTCAATGTTGTGAAACCAAATTAATGTAATTGTGATAACTGAAGACTTCAATAATAAAGGCTATTTACATTACATTTACATTACTATAAAGTCTAAGAAATGTACTATAGTCTCAGAAAATAGTATGAATAATGAAACCTGTGATATCAGCATGATTCAGCTCATACATGTTTGTTAAATTTGATTATTTTATAGGAAACTAGCCTGTTTGTAACTAGGTTTTTTATAAGAGGTAATTGAAGAATGTTTTGCGGCGTTTATTTTTGTTGGCAGGTTACAAATTTCACATCTAAATATTGTTTGTGTAGCTGAGTAGTGAGTGTGGCAAGCAGCATACACGGCTCACATGCCAACACTGAAAATCCACGTATATATATTGTTTCTCCATTGTTCCAGGGACGGTCAACATAGAAGAATGGGGAAAGTTCCTACACACAAAAGACAAGATTTACACAGATTTCGACCAAATCAGGCAAGAGATAGAGAGAGAGACAGATCGGATGGCAGGCAACAACAAGGGCATTTGCCCAGAGGCCATCAACCTCAAGATTTACTCCACCAAAGTTGTCAACCTCACCCTTGTGGATTTACCTGGTATCACCAAAGTGAGTTGCTCATTTGAGTCATTTATATTCAACATAAAGGTACAATAAGTATAGAGATCAAATGGTAGAGCCGGCAGATGACCAAACGAGATGCTCTAATGGAACTTTCAGTAGGAGTAGCAGAGAAAGCGCTATGATTGTTTATCCTTGTCACAGTTTAATTGTTTTTATTCCCCACCGTACATTTTAATATGGCTTATGGTGGGCAAGAAGTAACCCGATCAAATTACGTAGGTTGTTTCTGGTATGTTGTCAGGAATGTTAAAACGTGTTTTTAATTTGCCGCATTGCATATGTTCTGTCCCTTACTGGCACATCTAGTTTATCCTACCATCTATGATATTCAATCTTATATAGCTTAAAAACTATAAAAATAAGGGCGATATAAGGTTGTGTGGGAACTACCGTGCCATCAAACTGCTATCACACAGTTTTAAGATCTGGGAACGAGTTCTGGACCGAAGACTTCGCGAACTAACATCAGTGACAGAAAACCAGTGCGGCTTTGTCACCGGAAAATCAACAACCGACGCAATCCACACCATCCGTATCTTAATGGAATCCTACAGGGACAACAAGAAAGATTTACACATGGTCTTTATAGACCTGGAAAAAGCGTTCGACCGAATCCCAAGACCTCTGATTTGGCAGGCGTTGCGGTCCCAGAGGGTCTCTGAATGTTACATACAGATGATAGTCGATATGTACAGGAACGTCACTACAAACGTAAGATGTCCAGCGGGAATGGGTGATGAGTTTCACGTAAATGTTGGAGTTCACCAAGGGTCAGCTCTCAGCCCGCTTTTATTCAACCTCGTTATGAACTACCTCACTTCTAATATCCAGAAACCAACACCTTGGAACCTTCTCTACGCAGACGATGTTGTCCTCATCGATGAAGAACCAAGAGCACTCCAAAGAACGCTGGAAGGCTGGAGGTCAGCCCTAGAAAAAGCGGGATTAAGAATAAGCAGAGAGAAAACTGAATATATGCACTGCAAGTTTGCCAACAGTAACTCCCAACACACTTTACACCTGCAAAATACTGCGCTTAAAACCGTACAAAACTTTAAGTACCTAGGCAGTGTAATTGCCAATGACGGTTACATTGACAACGACGTAGTGCATCGTAAAAGTACGGGCTGGCAAAAGTGGAGGGAGCTTACAGGAGTACTCTGTGACCCGAGGATGCCTATCCGCATAAAGGGCAAAGTGTACAAAACTGCCGTCAGACCAGCAATGTTATATGGTGCAGAATGTTGGCCTCTCAAGAAGCAACAATCCGACCAACTTCACGTCGCTGAAATGCGAATGCTTAGGTGGTCTGCAGGAGTGACACTCATGGACAAAGTACCGAACCGTTACATCAGAGGCTCGTTCAAAATAAGACCCATACAGGACAAGCTAACAGAAACACGACTCCGATGGTATGGGCATGTTATGAGAAGGCCGGAGGACCACATGACTAGAAAGGTGCTCGAATGTATGAAAGAACCGAAAAAGAGTGGACGACCCCGACTTACATGGATTTCCGTAGTTAAGAAAGATCTAGAGAATAAGAATATAGACCCAACGACGACCCGGAACAGATATAACTGGAGAAAATTGATTAGGAGAGCCGACCCCAAATAAAAATGGGATAAGGCCAGAAGAAGAAGAAGAAGATATAGCTTAAAAACTTAATACCTATAAACTACAAAACAGGCACTTCCTGTGTTGCACAGTGAATTCTAAACTGGGGAATGAACTGTCACCTGAGGTATTTCCTGACCTGAATACAACCTTCAAAACTTCAGGAAAAGAGTGTACAACCCCCCAACCCCTCTGGTGTTGCGGGTGTCCATGGGCGACGTTAATCGCTTTCGGTCATTCATCTCCTCGGTGGCCTGCTATATCATAAAAAAACTTCTTTTGATGTCAAGAAAATCCTTCATTTTATACATTTATAAAAATTATGAAGATGCAAGTATTTGTCACCCAGAACCCAAGTCGTTTTTATTTCTAATGTGGATTAACAAACATCAATTTGGGACAGCTAGAGTTATGGCATAATTTACAGGACCATCTACATCAAAACAACTTGAAGCATACATTTTGTTAGTGAAACTGCCTAACTAAATAGGTGTGACCACCTGGTCAAATCCCGTGGTCTGTGTTTATCTTATATTTCTAACTCTATTTTTAGGTACCTATCGGTGACCAACCCGAGGATATAGAAAACCAAATCCGAAACCTGATAGTCAAGTACATAGCTAATCCAAACTCGATAATTCTGGCCGTGACTGCAGCCAACACAGACATGGCAACGAGTGAGGCGATCAAAATGGCAAAGGATGTGGACCCGGATGGAAGACGAACCCTGGCTGTCGTTACTAAGCTTGATCTCATGGATGCCGGTGAGTATATAAAACATGATCAATGTACAGTCATCATGAAATAGATAGTGACTACCAGAGTAGCCAAATACAGTGTAATCTCCATATATATTATCACTTGATATAAATATTCACTCCCTAAAACGTAAAACTTAGCTTCAGTTGTTTTACTTTAATGTTAATTCTCTCCATTTAATGAAAACTCAATAAGTTCACAAAGTTTCTGATCCCTTGAGTATTGTTTATAGTTTACACTTTTTTTCTTTTTTTTTTTTTAATAAATATAATAAATATTATACGACATTATTACACAAATTGACTAAGTCCCACAGTAAGCTCAATAAGGCTTGTGTTGAGGGTACTTAGACAACGATATATATATAATATATAAATATTTATAAATACTTAAATACATAGAAAACACCCATGACTCAGGAACAAATATCCATGCTCATCACACGAATAAATGCCCTTACCAGGATTTGAACCCGGGACCATCAGCTTCGTAGGCAGGGTCACTACCCACTAGGCCAAACCGGTCGTCGACACTGTATATTGGTATACATTCTTAACACTTTCAGTGCCCAACCAGCTGGTTCTTGGCACTGAAAGTTAATTCTATGATAACAAGGGTGTGTTACGAATATTTGGACCTCACTATTTCATGATGACTGGACTATTCTCAAACATGAATCACATGATAAAGTTTCTTAGTTCAACAAGTAAAAATCCTTACAGAAATGGTTTTATTTATGGCTTCAAACACATCCGAAGATTTTGTTATGGCTTCACAATACACATCAATCCAACGAATAAGCTTTTTCAAATAATTTAACTGCCTCCTAGCCTAGTCAGCCTGCCTACGAAGCAGGAGGTCCCGGGTTTTAAGTCCTGGTAAGGGCATTTATTTGTTTAATTTTTTTAGATTTGTGTTCCTGAGTTGTGATTTAAGTATCCACAACACAGCTTATTGAGCTTGCTGTGGGACTAGGTCAGTTTGTGTAAGAGTATATCATAATTCCTCGTGTTTCAGGAACCGACGCAATAGATATCTTATGCGGGCGTGTGATCCCCGTAAAGCTCGGTATTATCGGCGTCGTTAACCGGTCGCAGCAAGACATTATTGATAAGAAATCCATCACGGTAAAATTATCTTTTGATTTTGCGGTCTCATGAACCATAGCACAGGGCGACTTTATATGTACGGTCGGTTCCCCAACTTAACGCTTTTCCAGGCATAGTACGATTTATATACCACATACGCGCCATTAGAATTTCAACTTTAGCATTCCGATTTAAGGTTCAAATTAGATTACACTTTCTGGAAATGTTATTTGTCTTCAAATTAATCATCAAAGCTGGATTAATTGGAATATATTTGGATTTTTTGGAACCTTGTAGATTGGTGCGGCATGAAAAAGGGTTAAGTAACCAAGTAGCTATACTAACAAGGAAAGGTACCCAACTGTCCGGTTCCGATTTTATTTATATTTATATATGTTATAGAGTAGTCTAAAATAACGGACACGTATTTTTTTTTAGCTGCCCAAACTCAACCTATTGGGAGAAATTGTCCTCCAAAGTTCTAAAAAGTTACTAAATCTTCTAACTCCTATAGAAAGTGATGCTCAAGCAACTTGCTAGTTAATGGCTGGTTTGAGTATATGTTTGAAAGCAGCAAAAAATAATGAGCACGTGTTTTGTTATATCTGCTAAAACTAATTTTTTCCTAAAAAAATCGACATTCAAAGTTTTATAATATCTTATCGCTAAAGTTACACATAAAGACGGGTGTTTTTTGAGGAAAACTTGAGTACCTTTCCTTGTAAGTTGTATAGAAAAGGGGATACTTATGTTAGGGAACCGGCCGTACTACATGGATCGATACAACACTCCACACACACAATTTTTAATTTTTTGCAAAATGCATTCAACCTTCAAAAAAAGCGCTCAAAGATCTTAAAGGCCGCATTTGTAACCACTCTCATCTGGTGTTTCGGTTGTCCTTGGGCGACGGTAATTGCTTACCACCAGGATACTCATTGCCCAAAAATCAGGAACAAGGCTTTTTTCTTACAAATTCCAAATTTGATGACCTCTATACTGTACTGTTTTGACCGCCGAATTTTCATCGATTTTTATCAAGTTTTGAGTATTACTCTTGCATTTGCACTACAGATAGAATTATAAGACATCTTTAACGTATCTAAAAATTGGTCAGGGATTTTAAATTTAAACTAATTAACAAAAGTTATTTGGCCTAAAATTGTTCAACTTTGGTGCCAATCGAGATATTCTCGAAGACAATGAACTTTGAAGTAAATATGGGATACTATATACTAGGTTGATAAGTTACAAAAAAACATTAGAAAACTAAGGGATTCAGATCGAAGGTCATTGGCACCAGGGAGCCCCTTAAAAAAGCAATGTGTTTGGCTGGTCGAAGTATTTTACAGATAGCATCAGCAAAGGTTTAGGTTAGCTGTCAGTCCTAAGAATAGTGTCAAATACTTGTTCTTTCGATGGCCTGGATGCTTTAAGCCAAATATCATAGAACAAAACTAATAGACACAGGTAAAACCTATCATGGTACAGTCAGCGTCAAATACTTCGTAGCAGTCAAAGTAGCCAAATAGTTCGGTACACCATATATTTAGTATGGTGTACCGAACTATTTGGCCACTTTGACTGCTACGAAGTATTTGACGCTGACTGTACCATCTATCAACCCTTGACAGTTGCCAACCCCATTGGTTATGTTAATAATAAAACTTTTTAACAAAAAATAAAACCGACTTCAAATATTACCAAAAGCGCCATACATGTACCTATAACATTTGAAGAGTTCCCTCCATTTCTCCAAGATCTCATCATCAGACCCCGACTTGGTGCCAACGGGACCATCTCGGGGTTATTCCCGTTCGATTAAAAAAAAGATTTTGAAAATCGGTTCACGATTCTCGGAGATATCGAGTAACATACATACATAAAAAAAAATTCAGTCGAATTGAGAACCTCCTCCTTTTTTGAAGTCGGTTAACAATGTACTGTACCATCGAAAAAAGTTGCCATGTGCGTGGTTCAAAATCTTTATTAAAGCAAGTCTTGATATTAAAACATTATAATCTATCGACACAGGATGCTCTAAAAGACGAAGCCACGTATCTTCAAAGGAAGTACCCGACGATCGCGACGAGGAATGGAACGCCATACTTGGCCAAAACCCTGAACAGGCTGCTCATGCACCATATAAGAGATTGCCTGCCCGAACTCAAGGTAATCATGCAATTTATAACCCTAATAAATACACCTACTAGGGCAACACTAAAAGTTCTTAGAAAGGGCCGCTTAGCGATCATTTAACACAAAGAGGCATATTGTTTATGAAAATAGCTCTTTAAATTATAAAGATTTTGAGGTATATGCCATTTGGTCGTTACTTCTGTTTCAAGATTGCTAGCAATTTGGAATTGTACGTTGAGCGTTATTCCAATTTAGACCCAAGAATTTTTTCGTTTCACTATTTTAAACGATTTTCATTGTGGGCTCAGCCAAAATGAGAGTTACAATAGGCTTCAGTTATATTTTCATAACGAAGCCTAGTGCTCGTACGTCTGTTTATTCTTAAAATTTCAAATTTAATCGCTTTTGTAGTTTTTAACGGATGGTCCTAGAGAAGCATGCCATTGAAGAGCGTCGTCAAAAGTTTACATCGCAGTTGTGCAGTTAATAAAATTAAACTGTAATACATTTTTATATTAGCAGTTTCTGACATCCCTCAGTAAAAACATGACACTTAAAAAAAAACTTGCATAAATATTTGTTTAAAAAATCTATGCCCAGCAGTGGGACACAATATAGGCTATTAAAAAAAAAAAAAAAATCCTAATCCTGAAAACCGCCATACATAAAGGCATTGGAAGAATGAGCTGTGTGCGCTTCAGGATAATCTTATCCGAGTGAAAATTTGTACACGTGATCATAAAGAGTTAAAGCACGCATTAAAATAAAATGACGGCCTAATTAATTACCTCGGCTTTTTCTATTCTAAATACTTTCAGTTTGCCCCTCGTTATACTACTGGTTACTGTTTCCTGTACGTCATATAATGTCGTTATTGTTATAGTACATTCTGCAACGAGGGGGATAAGTGAAACTTTTGAAATGAGGGTGGTAATTCCCGACAGCTACAGGCTGGAGGGAATTCAAGACCTGAGTTTGCAATATTCTTACCCCCGCAGTTACACACAAGATGATTGTAATTTTAAATTGTTTTTATTTATTGTTTTTGACATGTTTTTTTAGGGTTCCATACTGTCCGTTCCGTCCGTCCATCCGTCTGTCTGTCACCAGGTTGTATATCATGAACCGTGATAGTTAGACAGTTGAAATTTACACAGATGATGTATTTTTGTTGCTGCTATAACAAAAAATACTAAAAAGCAGCATTAAATGAATATTTAAAGGGGTCCCATACAACAAACGTGATTTTTTGCTCGTTTTTATAGATAATGGTATGGAACCCTTCGTGCGCGAGTCCGACTCGCACTTGGCCGGTTTTTTTGTACCTTATGAATATGTTTTTTTTTTAACATAACGTTTATAATAATTTAATCGAAAAAAAATCATTCGAAGGATATGGTTAATATACATTAATTTGTATGAAAATATTTTACTATAAAGTTAATATCCAGAAGGGAAAACGGGGACTACGTTTGTATGTCGGCCACGGTCCTCTTAAAGCAACATCGTCCACTCCACACTTAGAATACTCATCGGCGTCATCGCCTCGTTCGCCAGGTCCGCGTGAACGTGATGATCTCGCAGTTCCAAACGCTGCTGAACTCGTACGGCGAGGACGTGTCGGACAAGTACCAGACGCTGCTGCAGATCATCACGAAGTTCGCGAGCGCCTACTGCTCCACCATCGAGGGCACGGCGCGCAACATCGAGACCACCGAGCTGTGCGGCGGCGCTCGCATCTGCTACATCTTCCACGAGACTTTCGGTAGAACTCTGGATTCTATTCACCCGCTAGTAGGTGAGTTATTTAACTTTACAGGAGGTACAAAATACATTAATAATATTTGGAAATCACACGACTATATTGGCCATCCCATTGCTGGGCAAAAGCCTACCCCATTTTCTTCCAGTCTCGACGGTCAGCGATGAGCCGATGTGGTAACTTTAACTACTCTTTATTAGTCAGGTTAAATACCGTGTATAGTTGGGTAAATTAACTTTTTTTTGTTACACGTTCGTTGCCATGGTTACGTTCTCCGGGGTTACTCTGAAAACGGTGACTTTGTCAATTGAACAAAACGAGTATGCATTTTAGTACGCATTTTACTAAGTAAGCTACTTAAACTAACAGTGCTGACTATGCATTACAAGCAAAACGAAGTACCTTCACAACGCTTTGTACGTCGTTACTAAGAAGGGAAAACTTGCGATAACTCAAAACCGGTTAAAACGGTCATATTCGCCAGTTTTCATTGAAAGATTTTAGTAAAATATACTTTCGCGATATTTTCATATTTTTGGATCCACGGTCCAAAAGTTAGAGGGGGGGCTACATATTTTTATTCGAAGCGATTCTTTCCGAAAATAGTCACTTTATCAAAAAATTGTTTGGTGAGTCAAGGCACGCGTCTTCGTGAGTGACACAATCTATAGAATTGTCGTGTTGCAGGTTTGACGCGCATGGACATCCTGACGGCGATCCGAAACGCGACGGGCCCGCGGCCGGCGCTGTTCGTGCCCGAGGTGTCGTTCGAGCTGCTCGTCAAGCGACAGATCCGCCGCCTCGAGGAGCCCTCGCAGCGCTGCGTCGAGCTGGTCCGTACACCGTACACCGCACACAGTACACCGTACACCGCACACAGTACACCGTACACCGCACACAGTACACCGTACACCGCACACAGTACACCGTACACCGCACACCGCACACAGTACACCGCACACCGTACACCGTACACCGCACACAGTACACCGCACACTGTACATCGCTCCTCAATTCAATTCCATTCAATTCAAATATACTTTATTCATGTAGGCCTAGCAACAAGCACTTATGAATAGTAAGACAGTATTACATATAATTATCTTAATTTAATTATCAGAGCAATTTATTGATGTTGTAAATATTATTCCATATATAATACTAATGAATATAATTCATAGATCAAATTTAATACTAAAAATTTCACAAAATATAGTCATACAAAAAAAATGTATAAAAAATACTAGTCTAGATTGTTTCTAGAATAAATTCTAAATGTCAAACAAATATAATAAAAACAACAAAGGAAATGCATACATTGGAATATCCATTTCATCATCATTATTCAAATATAATAAATAATTAATCATTTCGAATCACAATTAATCCCACGTTGTTTTTTCATTCATGTAGTCTTGTGTGGTATAATAAGCTTTAGAAATAAGTTTACGCTTTACATGATTCTTAAATTAGACCAATAGTGGGACCGGATTTTTGCTCTATAAGTTTCGATAATTCTAAAGAGTGAAAAGTGATGTTTATCTGGTATGGGACATATTTTTAAGCATATTTGTAATATACGAAGAAAATTTAGAACGAGCGTTAGATATAAATAAGGTATTTATGTATTTTTATTGATGAATTTTGAATATTGAATTAAAGTACAAAATTTAAGCATCGTCTTTTATAATATGTATGAGGCTTTATGCTATCAAATTTTTAGAAAAAAAATCAACGTGCTACTTTGTCAAACTCAAATTAGCTTATTATTTTGTCAATATTGAATTAAAGTTTGAAAAATCCACAATATCATATCTAAATTCTTAAGTTAATAGGCAAGGCAAAAAATTAGAAGAATAGGATATGTGCTTTACAATTAATATGCGTTTTTTGTCCTGTAAGATCTAATATTGAATTAAAGTCCGTAGAGATAAGTCTATTACTATAAAATAATATATGCAGCTATTTTATGGAAAGTAAGAAATATCTGTGTGTAGCTTGCATTGTAATAGTAAAATCAACTTAAAAAGGCGCGAAATTCATAACCACGCCGCGCTGGTCCGTCAACATGTCGGCTCGGCGCGCGGGAGCCTATCGTAGCCGACCTAGTGAGCGATAGATACCTCGCCCCGCCCGCGCCCCCCGCTCAGCTTCGCAAGCGCTGTTTGTCTTTTCTTTCAAATCATTCATTTGTTTGTTTATCGTGCACATAAATTAGATGCGGACATTACATGAATTTAATTATAGAATAAAAGTTATTATGACTTCAAAATGAGTGAAAAATGTTTGATATGTGTACTGTACTGACTTAGTAACAGAGAAAAAACGAGGAATTGAGCAGCTAATAACTGCGAGCAAATAATCTTTCTTGGTGATGGGAAAGTTAAATATTTCTACGGGAAGGAGGAACTACGTTTCCATAAAAAGTGTAGATTATACATTGAGTCGAAGGCTATACCGGTGTACAAAAGACTAATGGAGGTGGCATCAGAGGGCTTACCGCGAACCACGTTCGACGTGTTGCCTCCCTGTCATACTTACGTACGAATTTACAAGTGCGACAGAGAGGTAACACGTCGAACGTGGTTCGCGATAGGCTCTCAAATGTACAGCCAAGTGACGATGATGAAAATTACATTTTCAAAACTTTTGTCTTTTGTTACCATTGTGTTAGCCGCCTGTACTTACTTTCAACATATATTAGTAGTTTATGTTACTGCTACATAATAAAAGGCATTAAAATACACGAGTGTGGGCTTAGGAAACGAACGAAGTGAGTTTCTTAAAAAGATCACACGAGTGTTTTAATGCCTAATTATCTTATACCTTTAAACGAGCAATTCTTGTATATATATATATATATTTCCGGGATGGGGATTTTTGGGGGTAAACAATCGATTTAGATGTTTTTTTTTAATACTACGTCGGTGGCAAACAAGCATACGGCCCGCCTGATGGTAAGCAGTCTCCGTAGCCTATGTAAGCCTGCAACTCCAGAGGAATTACATGCGCGTTGCCGACCCTAAACCCGCCCCCCTTCGTTGAGCTCTGGCAACCTTACTCACCGGCAGGAACACAACACTATGAGTAGGGTCTAGTGTTATTTGGCTGCTGTTTTCTGTAAGGTGGAGGTACTTCCCCAGTTGGGCTCTGCTCTAGATCTGGAATGACATCCACTGGCTGTGCCCTACCACACAAAGCGAGATGACATTCGCAATGCCCATACCTCTCTTATTAGTCTTATGTTTGGGAAAACGCGTGTTTTCGAGTTTTCATGCGTTTTTCTTTCGACGCAGAATATGGTCGCTAATTTCGTTTTGCCGGCCACTGTCCGTCTGGTCCAGCGGGTTAAGACGCGGACTGCTAAACGAGTGTTACGGGTTCGAATCTCGCCTGGTGACTAACTTTTGTTTTTTTTTATATGTTAAATTTTATATATAATTTTTTAATTTTTATTGTTTTAGACAAGTTTAATTTAGTAAAAGAATGTAGTTAAGATTATCACCTATACACCACCATATTACAATAAATAGTTAGTTATAACCGAGCAAAGCTCGGTCGCCCAGGTACTGTATAGTTATTGCAGGTAGTTCGCAATCACATTTTTAGCACAGGCATTATAAGAGAGGTATGGGCATTGTAAATGTCATCTGGCTCTGTGTGGTAGGGCACAGCACAGCGGATGTCATTCCAGATCGAGAGCAGAACCCAACTGGGGAAGTACCTCCACCTTACAGAAAATCGCAGCCAAATAACACTAGACCCTACTCATAGTGTTGTGTTCCTGCCGGTGAGTAAGGTTGCCAGAGCTCAACGAGGGGTGGGAGGGTGTTAGGGTCGGTAACGCGCATGAAACTCCTCTGGAGTTGCAGGCGTACATAGGCTACGGATACTGCTTACCATCAGGCAGGCCGTATGCTTGTTTGCCACCGACGTAGTATAAAAATAAATAAATAAAACACACAATTAAAATATTTCATACGACATGTGCTAATTATTTGTCTCAGTGTAAACAAAAATATATCATAATTATGATATCAATTTTCAAATTCAAAATGGCGGACATGTTTTATAACTTATTTTAAGAAATTATGAGTATCTAGTTTAAGACTTTAAAAAGCAAGAAATTGTTTCTTGCTTCTGTTTGTATATGTATCATGTAGTATTTGATGTTTTCATTATTTTTGAAAGTCCTCAGGGTGCCGATTACGAAAATGACATCCATTATGGAACCCAAGATGGCGGACATTCATTTTTCTTAAAAATCGGTATGGGTGTCATCTCCGAGGTTCTTCGAGGTTCCGATTACGAAAATGACGTCCATTTTGCAATCCAAGATGGCGGACATTATTTTTTCTTAAAAATCGATATGGGTGTCATATCCGAGGTTCCTCGGGGATCCGATTATGAAAATGACGTTCATTTTGAAATCCAAGATGGCGGACATTAATTTTTCTTAAAAATCGATATGGGTGTCATCTCCGAGGTTCCTCGGGGATCCGATTACGAAAATGACGTTCATTTTGAAATCCAAGATGGCGGAAATTATTTTTTCTTAAAAGTCGATATGGGTGTCATATCCGAGGTTCCTCGGGATTCCGATTACGAAAATTACGTCTATTTTGAAATCCAAGATGGCGGACATTAATTTTTCTTAAAAATCGATATGGGTGTCATCTCCGAGGTTCCTCGGGATTCCAATTACAAAAATGACGTCAATTTTGGCGGTTCTTGTTGGTGCAGATTTCAAAAATAGAGACCATTTTAGAATTAAAGGTGGTTGATATCACGGCTACACACATCGACACCCATTTCAAAAAGTAGCGTCCGCCATATTTATTTTCAAAATAGATGCCATTTTTGAAATCCACACCCCTAAAAACCCAGAAAACAACACCCTTGACGACTTTTTCTTCCATCTTTATTTCCAAAATGGACGTCATTTGTAAAATTAGTACACATACATCATACAACATGAAAACTAAAAACATTTCCATCCTCTTTTGGGCAGTTGTGTAAGTCTGTGATAACCCTAGGTAGGTACGGAGACCTTGAGCGGTGTCGGCATTTACGCAAACATCAAAGGCGTCGGCCCACGCACTGTTACTTTTTACACTGTAAATAAATAAATAATAAATAAATATTATAGGACATTATTACACAAATTGACTAAGTCCCACAGTAAGCTCAATAAGGCTTGTGTTGTAGGTACCTAGACAACGATATATATAATATATAATTATAAATACTTAAATACATAGAAAACACCCATGACTCAGAAACAAATATCCGTGTTCATCACACAAATATATGCTCTTACCAGGATTTGAACCCGGGACCATTAGCTTCATAGGCAGGGTCACTACCCACTAGGCCAGACCGGTCGTCATAACTGTGCTTTTACTGTGTAAACGAAAACGTCACATGATATATCAAAAGAAAAGTTATTTTATCTTATACCTTTAAACGAGCAATTCTTGTATATATATATATTTCTGTGATCTCGGAAACGGCTCTAACGATTTCGCTGAAATTTGGTATATAGGGGTTTTTGGGGGTATACAATCTATCTAGATTAGTCTTATGTTTGGGAAAACGCGTGTTTTCGAGTTTTCATGCGTTTTTCTTTCGACGCAGAATATGGTGACTAATTTCGTGTTGCCGGCCACTGTCCGTCTGGTCCAGCGGGTTAAGACGCGGACTGCTAAACGAGTGTTTCGGGTTCGAATCTCGCCTGGTGACTAACTTTTGTTTTTTTTTTTTTATATGTTCAAGTTTACATATAATTTTTTAATTTTTATTGTTTTACACAAGTTTAATTTAGTAAAATAAAAATGACCTATGTAATAAGAGAAATCGACAATAGATGGCGTTACTCTGTGACAAGTGCTGTAAGGTTAAAATCGATTGTAAATAATAATAATTGTCAGTTCACATTTTACTTTTTAAGTTTATGTAGATTATCACCACCATATTACAATAAATAGTTCTAACCGAGCAAAGCTCGGTCGCCCAGGTACTATATTACTAACTGTACTAGGTTGCCTTTTTAACAAGTTGGTCCAGTCCATGGTTGCCTACATTTTATATAAAAATCGGTTAATCTAGGTGACCATTAACTGGACCAACTTTTTTAATACGGCAACTTTCAAATAAGCTTTCATTTGATATATCATACGATGAAATAACAAACAAAAAAACTATCCGTACGCAATCTTACAAGGCAACCTACTTGAAATGTATCACTGTGAATTTTGTCTTACATTTATTTCTTATCAGAAATAAATAACATGAGGGTGCATATACCTTATAACGTATCTCTATATAACTATCGGTTATCAATATTAGCATTAGCGGTTAACAACAACATTCCCCTTAAAACAAATAACTATCGCGAGGAAAATACCAAGTCCAAACATCTGAAAAAAAATCGGGAAAGAAAAGCTGCAACTGGCTTTTAAAATGGTACAAGGAAGGGTGGTCATCTGTATGAGAATGTGTTTTTTTTTGTCTCTATTTGACCCAATGGTTGACTGGTAGAGAATGCCTTTTGGCATTAAGTCCGCCATTTGTTTTTTTTTTTGTTTGTGCAATAAAGTTTAAATAAATAAATAATATTCATGTAACGCGATAACGAATTCTACGTGAACGAAACCGCGGGCAATACCTATTATAGTAACAACAAAATAACAATTTTCTATTGCTATTAATTTAAAACACGCTTTAGGAATTTTTTTGATGGACCGTAGACGCAGTCAAGGGCACCCCGCTCCCCACTACCGTTGTTCGCTGTCTCCTGCCACAGCGCGCGGCGCGCGCAAACTTGCCGCGCGTTTGAAACGTAACGTATTTATATAAGCAAGGAATGCATACATATCAGTAATGAGTGTCGCCGTGATTTTATATTTCTAAATTTTTGTTTAGTAACTGAGATCATTGTTGATGATCGATTATTATTAACTCTACAAACTTTAATTCAATATCAGCTATACTGCTTAACCTGAAATCAATATCTAGACAAGCACATTGTCTACATGTCTAACTTTTTACTAGAATACTAAGTTGATCGATAATATCGTAATTTTGCAATATCAGCAACTCTAATTCTATATTTACAAAATAACTCGTGTTTTTACGTTTACCAGAAAGCAGCTGTTCCAGATTTCTAAAAACTGAAAATTGTACATAAATTGAAGTGTTATTCGATATGCTAAAGTTTTCTGTAACTTTAATTCTATATTTACTTAGTTATTAGAAAAAATTAAAATATTTAAATATAACCGAAAGCTCAACCTTAAAATTTCTAACTTTTTACCATAGTATTATTTAACATACTCCCAATGACATATCAAAAAAGAAAAAACTTTAATATTATCGAAACCCATTTTTGTTCAACCGCTGGTCTAAATTTATTAATTGATAACTCAGTAATATGGTTCGGAAGTTTATTATAAAATCTCACACAATTACCCATGAATGATTTTTTAATTTTATGGAGCCGAGTGAAGGGCACGGCGAGCTTATGTTTATTTCTAGTATTAATATTATGAATGTCACAATTTTTCTTAAAATCGGCAATATTTTTATGCACATACAGAATATTCTCATAAATGTATTGACAGTGCACTGTCATGATGTCAATTTCCTTAAATTTATCTCTCAGTGAGTCTCTATGGTTCATTTTATATATTGCTCGAATAGCCCTCTTCTGCAGAACAAAAATGGTATTTATCTCTGAAGCACCACCCCACAGTAAAATACCATATGACATAATGCTATGGAAGTAACTAAAATATACTAATCGAGCTGTTTTGACATCAGTTAACTGACGGATTTTGCTTACTGCAAAAGCTGCAGAACTCAGTCTATTCGAAAGAGTAGCAATATGGGGACCCCACTGGAGTTTAGAATCTAAAGTTATACCAAGACAGTAACGACCTCACTACAGCAACGACGCTTAGCGCCGGCTCGTCCGTTTCTTACAGCTGCCCGCGACATTATACAGGGTGACCTTAGCCATTGGACAAAGCCTGGAATCCCACGTAGGGTTACTTCTCAGGAATGCTCTGACGTATAATATTTTTTTAATTAGAACAAAAGATAAAAAAATATTTTTTTCGAACAAAAGCTATTTGCAATAATCGACAACAAAAAGAAACACACTGTGTTAATCTTTGGCAGTATTTTTAACAATTTGTTCGAAATATTTAATAATGATGTCGTTTTTCTAAAGTCAGAAGCTTTATTAGTGTCATAAATAAAAAAGATAATAAAAAAGGTCGAAGAAGGTTCCATACTATTCTTTTAGGATATTACCTTAGGAGCTCCTAACACATACAGGCTGCTCCATAGTAAAAAATGGCAATTTGTTAATTTCTTCGAAACCGCTACACCGGTTGTTTATAATACGTACTTTGTACACTGGTTCTAAATACCCTAATGCATGTGTACATTTCGGCTTTGTCCCTAGCCATTGGACACACTGTATTACTGTCCCGCCCTGCGCCCTGCGGACATAGATATAGAAACAGGCGGGTAAATGTATGAAATTAGTAGTAGTAAACTCTTTATTGTACAAATACACAATAAAAGTTACTTAAAATTAGTGCGGTAGATATAGAAACAGGCGGGTAAATGTATGAAATTAGTAGTAGTAAACTCTTTATTGTACAAATACACAATAAAAGTTACTTAAAATTAGTGCGGTAGATATAGAAACAGGCGGGTAAATGTATGAAATTAGTAGTAGTAAACTCTTTATTGTACAAAAACACATAATAAAAGTTACTTATAAGAGAGGTATGGGCATTGTGAATGTCATCTCGCTTTGTGTGGTAGGGCACAGCCAGTGGATGTCATTCCAGATCTAGAGCAGAGCCCAACTGGGGAAGTACCTCCACCTTACAGAAAACAGCAGCCAAATAACACTATATAGACCCTACTCGTAGTGTTGTGTTCCTGCCGGTGAGTAAGGTTGCCAGAGCTCAACGGGGTGGGGGCGGGTTTAGGGTCGGCAACGCGCATGTAACTCCTCTGGAGTTGCAGGCGTACATAGGCTACGGAGACTGCTTACTATCAGGCGGGCCGTATGCTTGTTTGCCACCGACGTAGTATAAAAAAAAAAAAAAAAACTTAAAATTAGTGCGGTAGATATAGAAACAGGCGGGTAAATGTACGAAATTAGTAGTAGTAAACTCTTTATTGTACAAAAACACATAATAAAAGTTACTTAAAATTAGTGCGGTAGATATAGAAACAGGCGGGTAAATGTACGAAATTAGTAGTAGTAAACTCTTTATTGTACAAAAACACATAATAAAAGTTACTTAAAATTAGTGCGGTAGATATAGAAACAGGCGGGTAAATGTACGAAATTAGTAGTAGTAAACTCTTTATTGTACAAAAACACATAATAAAAGTTACTTAAAATTAGTGCGGTAGATATAGAAACAGCCGGGTAAATGTACGAAATTAGTAGTAGTAAACTCTTTATTGTACAAAAACACATCATAAAAGTTACTTAAAATGAGGGCGGTAGATATAGAAACAGGCGGGTAAATGTATGAAATTAGTAGTAGTAAACTCTTTATTGTACAAAAACACATAATAAAAGTTACTTAAAATTAGTGCGGTAGATATAGAAACAGGCGGGTAAATGTATGAAATTAGTAGTAGTAAACTCTTTATTGTACAAAAACACAATAAATGTTACTTAAAATTAGTGCGGTATATATAGAAAAGGCGGGTAAATGTACGAAATTAGTAGTAGTAAACTCTTTATTGTACAAAAACACATAATAAAAGTTACTTAAAATTAGTGCGGTAGATATAGAAACAGGCGGGTAAATGTACGAAATTAGTAGTAGTAAACTCTTTATTGTACAAAAACACATCATAAAAGTTACTTAAAATTAGTGCGGTAGGTATAGAAACAGGCGGGTAAATGTACGAAATGTTCGAGCCCTACACCCCAGCAGGGGGTAACAGGATGAAAAGAAGAAGAATTACAAATGCGAACTTATCCCTTTAAGAGATCTCCTTTAAGGGGAGGGAGGGAGCGAAATTCCTTATGCTAAGCGTCGTTTTTAGGGTTCCGTAGCCAAATGGCAAAAAACGGAACCCTTATAGATTCGTCATGTCCGTCTGTCTGTCCGATTATGTCACAGCCACTTTATTCCGAAACTATAAGAGCTATACTGTTCAAACTTGGTAAGTAGATGTATTCTATGAACCGCATTAAGATTTTTACACAAAAATGGTAAAAAAACAATAAATTTTGGGGGTTCCCCATACTTAGAACTGAAACTCAAAAAATCTTTTTTCATCAAACCCATACGTGTGGGGTATGGATAGGTCTTTAAAAATGATATTGAGGTTTCTAATATAATTTTTTTCTAAACTGAATAGTTTGCCACTTCCAAAGTGGTAAAATGTGTCCCCCCCCCCCCGTAACTTCTAAAATAACAGAATGAAAAATCTAAAAAAAAAATATGTTTTTTTTATAAAACTTATTCATTGAGCTCGACTTCTTTTTATTAAACTGATAGACATTTTAGTGCAACCGGCACTTAGAGGTGATTTTTCTGACGAAGCGATCACTCGAGCGGTTGATGCAAATGAATGTAACATGTTGTTGTTCAGGTGCACGAGGAGATGCAGCGGATAGTGCAGCACTGCGGCACGGAGGTGCAGCAGGAGATGCTGCGCTTCCCGCGCCTGCACCAGCGCATCGTGGACGTCGTCACGCAGCTGCTGCGCACCAGGCTGCCCGCCACCAACGCCATGGTCAGTCCACCATATGTACACTACACCAGCGCATCGTGGACGTCGTCACGCAGCTGCTGCGCACCAGGCTGCCCGCCACCAACGCCATGGTCAGTCCACCATATGTACACTACACCAGCGCATCGTGGACGTCGTCACGCAGCTGCTGCGCACCAGGCTGCCCGCCACCAACGCCATGGTCAGTCCACCATATGTACACTACACCAGCGCATCGTGGACGTCGTCACGCAGCTGCTGCGCACCAGGCTGCCCGCCACCAACGCCATGGTCAGTCCACCATATGTACACTACACCAGCGCATCGTGGACGTCGTCACGCAGCTGCTGCGCACCAGGCTGCCCGCCACCAACGCCATGGTCAGTCCACCATATGTACACTACACCAGCGCATCGTGGACGTCGTCACGCAGCTGCTGCGCACCAGGCTGCCCGCCACCAACGCCATGGTCAGTCCACCATATGTACACTACACCAGCGCATCGTGGACGTCGTCACGCAGCTGCTGCGCACCAGGCTGCCCGCCACCAACGCCATGGTCAGTCCACCATATGTACACTACACCAGCGCATCGTGGACGTCGTCACGCAGCTGCTGCGCACCAGGCTGCCCGCCACCAACGCCATGGTCAGTCCACCATATGTACACTACACCAGCGCATCGTGGACGTCGTCACGCAGCTGCTGCGCACCAGGCTGCCCGCCACCAACGCCATGGTCAGTCCACCATATGTACACTACACCAGCGCATCGTGGACGTCGTCACGCAGCTGCTGCGCACCAGGCTGCCCGCCACCAACGCCATGGTCAGTCCACCATATGTACACTACACCAGCGCATCGTGGACGTCGTCACGCAGCTGCTGCGCACCAGGCTGCCCGCCACCAACGCCATGGTCAGCCAGCTCCCATGTGCACTGCCGCTGTGTCGCATTACGACTATACGAGTAGATCAGCGTGGTATCGTGCTTAATACGACGTTTATCAATGTCAAGTTTAAATTTCCCATTTAGGACAGTTGGGCTGTCTTTTTGTCCTGTTGTAGTGGTTCTTAACCCATTCACGGCCTAGACCCGTCGAGCGTAAACGATACGCCGGGCCACCATACAAACCGTTTTTCGCTAAAACGTATGACTCAGCTTATGGGTCATGCTCAACGGATGGGACGAGATTTGCTTGTATCTTTATACGAATAACCGGACAAGGCGTCAGATATTTCCTAACGCACTAACAAAGGGAGAGCCAGGAGGGATTTTGAGTTGGAATAACATTAGATGTTTTATTATCTGACTTCAATATTTCAAAAGAAGATTTCCAATTCGGTTGTGTATTTTTTTTATAGTTGTTAACGTAGAACTCCGTCATTTCTCAAATAATTTGGGTAATAGTTGTTTTGATTGAAAGTTAAGGTACTTTATATAAATTGGTGCCATTTTCAATTGGTTCCCATCAAGGGAACTCCTCAAATCTTATAGGCATATACACCATGGGCGCGAGTAATTGGACAGATTTTAACTACGCATTCCTGAAGTCATAACGAGCAAAAAAAAAGAAAGAGCGAAAATGCTATATGACATTTTAGTTAGTAATTGTAGTTAGGAATACATTTTTTTAATTTGTCGGGTTATTCGAGCCCACGGTGTATACAGTGATGTTTTTATTTTTATTCAACAAAGCGTACATTTAATGAAGCGGGACTTCTGATAGATACCAAAAAGGAACACCATAATTTTCTCTCGTTAAGTTTGCTCAGCAAGTAAGGGCAGAGACATTTCATCCGCAGCTCGTCACGACTCGGGTCACTCTCCCCTCAGTCGCGCAATATGTGTCGAGGCAGTGCCATAATTTCTTTCGGGCCACCTCCGCCCTGGAAAACCAGCGGTGTCTGTTCGGTGGTCAATTGGCCACTTGACAGTTTTTTTGTAAATAATGACAATCGATCTGGATTTTCCTGAGGATCAAAGGTCTATATAGGACTCATGGCATTTAAGCAACACAAAGGTTAGAAATGAGAGTTAAAGTCTGACGCTCGCAATCGACGATTGAAACGCCTCTAACAAAATGATAATGTGATGTGATGTCACATTACATTAGTCTGTCCTAAACATATGGAAGATCAAGAAAATTGCTATTTTGACCGAGAAATATTGCGTTTATGTACATAGTAGCCATACAATTTACTTTTCAAAAACATTTAAGGAATCGAATGGTATAATTTCCTTTTTATTATTTCATAGTAAAAAAAAAAAAAAAAACATTTTTTTTGAGCCTTTGAATTGAAGCCTCGTATTTTTTGATAATGTCTATATGTCTTCGTAAATTCCACTTTTTTATAATGAATGGCCCATTTTATATTCAGCTAAATTTTGTATTAATATTCAACATGTGTCAAGTACCCGATTCGGCAGACCAAGTAAACCGTGAACCATCTCGACAGGTGGAAAACCTAGTAGCGATCGAACTAGCGTACATCAACACCAAGCACCCGGACTTCCACCGCGAGGCGGCGCTGGTGTCGGGGCTGCTGCAGAGCACGGAGGCGCGCGCCGACGACAGCCCCGCGCCCCGCAGGCCCCGCGCCACGCCCTCGCCGGTATCCACGCTCTTCAAAGTAGATATACGCTTTCCTTTTTGCATGTCTAAGGCTAACTCACTAACGTGAAGTAAGTACGTTCGAGCGGCAGCCGAGGACTATACGTTCCGAGTGGATTTACGTCTCGCCGGAATGGGGTTGGCGACTGTCGAAGGTTTGCATAGTTGGCGCCGGAGGTTTCACCTGTTTTTGTTCTGTGAGATTTGACTCATCCGGGCCATATCATTCCGATAAAACCGGCCGAGAGCATGTCGGGCCGTGCTCAGAGTAGGGTTCCGTAGTTACTCTTCCGTCACAATAAGCTAAACTGAAGCTTAAAGTATAGTAGATTGTTAAACAAGGGATGAACTGTGGATGTACGTCTTTTTACTATGAAGGGGAAACATTTTGCGATAACTCAAAAACAGCTAAACTGATCATGTCCGCTATAGTTTTCATTTAATGTCTTTCTTAAGCTCTACTTCCACGATTTTTTTCTAATTTTTTGGACCTACGGTTCAAAAGTTAGAGGGGGGCGGACACATTTTTTTTTCCTTTCGGACCGATTATCTCCGAATATATTCACGTTATCATAAAATGTTTGTTGAAGACCCCTATTCGTTTTGAAAGACCTTTCCAACGATACCCCACACTGTAGGAGTGAATAAAAAAAAATTTCACCCCCACTTTACGTGTAGGGGAGGTACCCTAAAAAAAATTAAATTTTTAGATTTTATTGTACGACTTTATTGGATTTATTGATTTATATATCCATGCCAAATTTCAACTTTCTAGGACTAACGACCACGGAGCAAAGCCTCAGACAGACAGACAGACGAACATGGCGAAACTATAAGGGTTCCTAGTTCACTACGGAACCCTAAAACCAAGAAATTGACACAATTCTAGGCATTGACAGGAAAACCTGTGCTGGCGCCATCTGAAAAATACATCGACCGACCAACCCCATTGTCGCCTCTCTTTGCGGGTGATTCACTTAAACGTAGCCCTGACGTTGTATTCTTGTATTCCCTTTGAAGACGACTGTTCAGCTACTTTTAAGATCACACCGATGCCAAGTGAGTGTGACCGACTTCATTGGTGACCCTCAAATTGCCCTGACGCGTCCAGCTTGAGCGTAAAGTCCTTGGCAGTGACTGATCATACTAGTTGGTGATGGGTTTCAAGATAATTATCATCGTTCTGCTCGGCTGCTACATATGCATTCGTCAGTCGGTGTGGTTATAGAATGCTGGTGAGGCGTACGGTTACTACGGTTCCCAAAAGTAAAATCGTGGGCCTCCGCTTTTACAATTGACTTACTAGACTTTGCGACACGAACCAATAAGTTCCATTGTGGACAAATTTTAATTTTAATTCTCTTTACTTTCTATTTACTTCTGGTTCTTAAATTCAAGTCTGTCTCCAAAAGCAGCTCGCTGCGCATGGCATCGCGGATTGAATTGATATTTTTTGTTACATATTTAAAAAAAAAGTAATCGATACGTTCGATCAAAAATAACATTACGCATTTTAAAAGCAATTTTCATGTTACATAAGTTTTGGTTCAAAAATAGTTACAAATTTTTTGGTGCGTTTTAGACGACCTATGATATGTTCATGATTTTTTTCTATCGAGAGAAAGTTTCAATCAGGTTTTGAATCGATGAAGTTACTAAGAAAAGGCCTCAAGATTGTTATTCCTATTTTTGGCAACCGTATTATGATTAGCTTAGCGTTACGGTTTTTCAAAAACTGCTGACTCAACTTCAGCGTGACAATATTTATGTTTAAAAGAAGTCGATAATAGTTATTTACGATACAAGTGCGAAAAATAGGAAATTCGTAACGAGAGGCGATAAATTAAAACACGACCGTAGGGAGTGTTTTAAATCGACACGAGTTGCGAATTACCAATTCGCACATGTATCGTATAACGTTTTACAGTACATATGACCCTTTAAATTTTCTACATAGTTACATAATGTGCTAATTTACGCACTAGTGCGGAAAAGTAGCACCATATGTACTGTAAATATTGTTTTTTGAGATTACATTAGTTCCAGACGTAATTTGAACATTAAAGTTTGGTTACAGTTACAACTCATTTTTTTAAATCGCAACATAGTTTTTTTTTCATGCATTTTACAAGTGATCAATTTTACTTTTCTAGAAATTGGTAATTCTTGCAGTTGTAGTCTTACCCCCGTATTCATAAACGTGTACTAAAGTTACGATGCCGCTAATCATCTTTTTTCCCTTTCCGACGTATTGTTATGATGGAAAAGGACAAACGATGATTAGTGGCATCGTAACTTTAGTAAACGTTTATGAATAAGGGGGTTAGTGCACATTTGTTTTAAAAGTCGTTGCGTTTGTTTGCTGTTTTTTGTAGTTACTAGTTAAAGATTGATTTTCATATATGTATAAGCCCGGGGTATGATAATTTATAAGAAGGAAAATTACATTGTTACGTTATGTTTCGTGCGCAAACTCACCCACTTGAGCATCCCCTAGAAACAGCTGCATGGAGACACTTTATTTATTCCATGTCCACAAATAACAACTATCATTGGGGTAGCTGACTGGCAAGTGAAATCAGCTTTTTTTTCGCACTGTCAAAATGATTAGCAATTATGACGTCATGGTTAAGTTACCTACTTTTTATAGCTTTTTCCGATGTATTAATTGCAAATTGTTTCAGAAAAGAACTGAGATTTACGTTAATTTCCTAGTGCTTTATTTCATGCATGCTGTGAGATATTTTGTTTTACTTACAGTCATCTATCCTATTTGGGGAGTTTTGAGCTTAAAATTTATAATGTATTTTATAATCCAGTGCTAATTATGCATGACATTACTTACTTATTTATGTATACGGATGAGCAAGTATATATTTTATTTTAATTATTTCTTTTTAGAACATTCGATGATTTATTTTATTATTAAACTATCTTTGATAAAAAATAAACATCCCTTTTGCATACTTCCCTGCCTCGGCAATAATGTTTGCCAAATTGTTTCCCAAGCAGTAATTTATAATTTAAATACTTATATATTTTGACGACCGGTTTGGCCTAGTGGGTAGTGACCCTGCCTACGAAGCTGATGGTCCGGGGTTCAAATCCTGGTAAGGGCATTTATTCATGTGATGAGCATGGATATTTGTTCCTGAGTCATGTGTGTTTTCTATGTATTTAAGTATTTATAAATATCTATATATTATATATATCGTTGTCTAAGTCAGGGATCGGAACCGGTTTTTTGCAAAAACTTCGAAATATTTTATATTTCGGTTTATTTTATACTCCAAATGTAGGACTCAGTTGTGTTTTCAGATAACGACTTCGTATTATTAGATTGCCTAATTAGAAATGAAGTAATTAACAAAGAACGAAAAATACCGTTTTCGTTCCCATACAAAAAATACCGGTTTCCGATCCCTGGTCAAGTACCCTCAACACAAGCCTTATTGAGCTTACTGTGGGACTTAATCAATTTGTGTAAAAATGCCCTATAATATTTATTATTATTTAAGTTTTTTTTAATATTTTTTTATATTACTGTTATTTTTATTTGTATTACTATTATTTATTAAATACTTATAATTAACATTTGGTTTTGTGGTTGTAATTGATGAAAACTATACCATACCAGTGTAACCACAAAGCATAAAATCTGTCAAGCGTTGTCCCTAAACCGTCAGCCGATCCGAACAATGCATTTGAATAATGTATTACGATTCACATTGTACGCTTTGGCAATCTTGCTTTTGACGTTTCAAATATCAAGGATGAAGTGTCTTCTGTTACGAAACATCTCTATATATAATAGAAGAATGCCAAGGCGCTTAACCCTTTGCACGCCACGCCTAATCGTGCGCGGCGCTACAGTTGGCATCTTTGGCGGTCAAACAGTTAACTTTAATCGTAGTACTGTAAAGCTGACCATACATACTAGGGTACGCCTGCGCAGTTTTGCCTGTACAGTTCAACTGCGCAGGTAAATCTGTATAGAAAACTGCACAGTCAAATGCCACACACGCCGTCTTACCTGTGCAGTTGGTAAAACTGCGCAGGCATACCCTAGTGTGTATGGCCAGCTTAACTTTTGATTGTTTGTAGCTGCTTCTCCGCCAAATGGGCGAAAGAGGGTCCATCCTAGTATTTATGACGAATATCTGGGATGCGTACAACCAGGTAAACTAGTGACGTGTGAGCTAGGACATGTCCAAACTCATCATAGTAACTCATCTCATACTCAACGTGGCCATTGTTTGTGTAAGAATACTATGTGGGCTCTCTTTCAACCAGTATAAAAGATTCGTTTCCTAAAATATCCATACATTGCCTGAGATCATCTAAATAACATCGCTTTTATATTTTTGACGTTCTCCGCACTTTTTACCGTCTCGATAAAGGGGTGCTAAAAGTAAAAGATTGCATGCAGTCGCTTTTAAAGCCGGGGCAGCATGTTCTACTCCGGCACTCTTTACTTTTTTTTTATTTATTTATTTAGAAAACAAACAGCCTTTTACAAATATGTCTAAAGTAAATGAACTAAAAATAGGCCTAAAGTTTCCTACGTTACTAAGAAAACTATTACATAGAAATGTAAATTACGCAATTATAAATTACCGGTTTAGTTGTGTACTACATGCAAGTAAGTTAAGAAAACATACAAACCAAATTGATCAATTTCTAGAAAACAAAATTTGCCGAACTTTGTTTTTGAACACGGACAAACTATGAACAAAAATATCTTGTCAGTTAAATGACTGCCGGTGAGATAGAAATCAACTACACACTCGTAAGAAGCGCGGTGTGTGGGGCCTATGACTAATATACATCAAATTATATAAAAATATTTTCCATAATGTCAATATTCAAAGAGGAGCATGGGGACTTGTATTATGGGGGTTGCGTTGCTGAAATTATCCATTTCATACAACAGTTAAACATTCTCTTAAGAAAATGCTTGCAAGTACCTAGTCTTTGAATTTAAATAATATAAATATTTCTCAAAAAGCGACCCCGTTAGGAGATTGTGTTACAGAAGTTTTATTCAGCAGAAACATAGCGTTACAGTTTCAATATTCAGTTTCTAATGATATTGCAGTTTTGTAAATTCAATATGAACAAGCAACAAAATTTACTGAGGGACTTTGCTATTAATAAACTAAAACATTGAATTTGTTTTTTTTTTTTTTTTTACTGTGCCACTAACATAGTTATTTTATTAAGATACTCTGTAACTAACCATATATGGATCAACTTGGTCTGAAATAAATTATTTTTATTTTATTTTATTATTTATTAGGGAGGTTGATGTTCAATGTTTTGGATATTTGACTAAACGAATCATCGGGCCCAAACATTTCGACCATATGACTGCTAATAATTTCATTAGAAATCATATTGTTTTTGTGGTAAATGCATGCGCTTCCGTGCCGTGTAGTCCTGTGGGCATAAAGCGGTATTTAAAGTGCTATATGCGGTTTCAGCACGTGCCGGCCATCACGGACGGCCAAGAGTACAAATCTCCGACACAAAATTATAACTGTGAATCTCCAGTCACACCTCAGGTAAACATTGGATCTAGTCTAACTACATTTTGACTGTTATATGCCCTTTTAGACTAATACAAAAAAAAAAAGACTTGTTTAAACCCAAATTATCATGGAAAATGCTTATTATTTTAACAGCATAATTTCCGTAAGGGAAAGACATTAAATAGATTAAAGCGGGTCACTCATGTATTTAAAGTCGAAAATAGCTCGATATGTACCGAGGAGCATCATCGGGAGCTTGCGCTGGCGGACCGGCGAAGACTTAAAATACGTGAGTGACCCGAGTTAACAAGTACTTATTAGTTTATATGTGTACAGTATAATTTTAAATTGACAAGCATTTCACTCGATAGTATCGTCGTTTATTTACTTAATTAATATGTATTATTATTATCGAAAGGGTTGGTTTTCTCAGCTCTAGGCTGGTAATCAGCTACATTTACGGGTTATTTACCAAGTATATGCAGCGGGGGTTGTTATTCATACTATTTGTTGTGTGTTTCCATTGAATGTTACGAAGTGCGCCTATGAACAAAATACTCAATACGTCGTACTTCGCCAGTAAATCAGTACATAATACTAGAAGTGTTTCGCTTTGCTAATTGTGTTCGATTTGATGGATGGCTTTAATTTTCGTTTTGGCTGCTAGCAGTTTATGAGTATTGCTGGGCCTGTGAAGAGCTTGTTTTCATATAGACTTAAGTTATTTTGGTTTTTAGTTGCCTACATTTAAACATTTTAAGCATGTGTAATTTTCATTTTGTCTACCCGAGTAAAATATGCTTTTTTCCCAGATAGTTTTGTATTCATATTATAATAATATCAATTTTAATGTGAATTTTACCGCAGAAGCATACATACATACAGTAATGACGGACAAAGAAATACAAATAATACAAAATAAATATTGTAGCGGCGGTTTTAATAGCTGAAGTAGATGCTGTATGTCGTATTTTAGTAAAGTAAGCTAAACACGAAGAGTTTCGTACCTTGACCCGCCTGTTCCAATGTAACGCACGCGCGTAAATATAGTCCGCGTGTCGATTCCGTGCGGCCGGGCGTCGCGCGCGCGACCAGGGCCGGCGCATCGTTGCCAATACTGGTTTCATTGCAACAATGCTAGTTTATCGAGCCTTATCGATTAAACCTACTGGTGTACATGTGTTTGTAGCTACACTCGCCCAAATCTAGATGTTTTCTTATGATGTTAAAATTATGTATTTTTTTGTTATATAATTAAGTACTCTAATTTAATTGTATAATTTACTGATACGCACCATCTGCACGTTGTTTTTATTGCAATAATCGTATTGTTATGCATCGTGAGAATGCGATGCCATCTGCTTGACCGTTATGGACCGTGGAGTAACGTCACGTCTTTCTAGTAGTGCCTTTCTTTAGTTTTCCTAGATAAGTTAACAGCGTGTGTACTTTCTTTTAATATTTAAGTGGTTTTCTGAGAGTGACAGTTGTGTTGTTAGTTTCAACGTTGACGTAACGTTTTAAACGTATTCTAGTTTTAAGGTGTTTATCTACGGGCCAATATTTGCCCGTTAAAAAGGTATTTAATTTATTTTCACTACATTATAAAATTAACTAAAAAGTGTATTATACCAAAAACACAAATACGCGGCGGCAAACAAGTTGCCTATTATCGATAACGTAATATCGACAAAATCACAGCACACGGTCATGACGTCCGACCTTCCTCATCCTTACACGGAATTCGTGCGCGGACTTTACATTGCTGTCCCGGCCATGGGGTACCTAATGATTCTCCGAAAATTAATTCGCAGATTATTGATTCGCAGACAACGATTCGCCGAACATCGTTTCGCAGAGTGATTCATTTGTAGATGTAACTTTTGATCGACTAACGTTACGCAGATTCTTGGTTCACATACAGTTCAGTTCGCTTCTGTGTAAATTAGGAGAACAATTATTGGACGATTTTCATTTGGCAGAGTAATCTTTTCGTTTAAGGAATGTTTAGTCGAATAACGTTTAACATTTTATACATTGTTATTTTCGAAATATTTTTTTTTTTACAAAAAAAAAACCGACTTCAAAAAGGATTAAATAAAATATTATCCTTTTTTAAGTATATGGGTTAAGCACTGTTTAGGTTTGAATCGATTTTTAACTTAAATATGAACAAAAGCATAGGTATTGTACAAACATCCATACGTTATGCCTTTTGTAATAAGGTCCACCGGTGGACAGTTAAGTCAGAGAATGTATAAAACTCAAAAATGCGTGTTTTCCCAGAGATACGACCTAGCTAGATCGATTTTTCGCCCCCCGAAAACCCCCATATAGCAAATTTCATCGAAATTATTAGAGCCGATCCGAGATCACCGAAATGTATATATATATACAAGAATTTCTCGTTTCAAGGCATACGATTTTATGGTTATTTGTGCTAGTGAATATAAGTATATAATTAAATGTATCGAAACCATGTTTATCCGACTCTAGCTAAAAGTTGTTGTGTAGGTTAGTCATGTCCTAGTCTCGCCATAAATAAGAGGGAAGTTTTGCTAATAAATATTAATGCCAAATGATTATTCGACCTGTTGTGTTTCGACCAATAATAGTTTTTCGGGTAATTGTGAGAGTTATTAAATGACTATTCTACGAAAAGTAAATATGCGTATCAATGTTCTGCGTATTGACTATTTGTGCAAACGACTATTATTCGTAATGACATTCTGCCAATCGTTACTCGGCCGAACAACTCGTCTGCGAATCGTTGTCGGCGAATCGAAAATCGGCGTATTTTTTGTCGGAAAATCAATAGGGCACCCGGCCATGTGCCGGCGGTCAATGCGAGTGGGAAACCAATATAATTATGCGCGTGCGCCAGAGATAGAAAATGACGGGTGAATGTACGAAACTCTTCGTGCTTAGCGTTGTAACTTCAACTATATATGCAATCGTTAACGCATAACAAGCTATAGTATTATTCACAAAGCTTGGGTACAGTTACAGCTATCTTCTCAACATATTTTTTTGCGTTTTAAGCAAAGAGAATTTGAAATAGAGGTGGATTGTCGAAGAAAACTTTGTAGCCACAGCAAATTTACTGCCATCTTTTGACACATTATTAAAACTTAGAATGCCATTTAACTATGATCCTTATTATTGCACTGATGTGATCAATTTGTTAAATATCAAGTGCCATTCCCCATCCATACCTAAAGGTTAAGGTATGGCGACATCGTTCAGAGCGATGAGGCCATAACCTTTAGGCCAATTTTTTATTTTTAATAAATTTATCACATATCTGTGAAAGAATAAGGATCAAAGTCAAATGGCTTTCTAAAAGTTTTAATCATGTGTCGAAAGATAGCAGTAAATATGCGTGGCTACAAAGTTTTCTTTGACAATACACCTCTATTTCAAATTGTCTTCGGTTTTAAGGTCATAAATTGTGCCCAGGCCAGCCTTGACGTAGTAATGTGTAAGCCAATGGCTAATTGTTGTTGTTCCCTGCTAATACTGCTGACATGTAAGTTTGGAAACTTTCCCTCGGTACGGAAAGATTTCAAACTTGCGAAAACAATTTCGAAAAGTTTTCAAACTTTTTGTCAAATAGTAAGCGACATGTAACGTGTCCAGGTAAACGGCGGCAGTCCGGCCGAGAAGGCGCTGACGCCGCAGAAGCCGGTGAACCTGCTGCCCGAGGTGCCGAGCCAGCACTCGCGCAAGCTGTCCGACCGCGAGCAGCACGACTGCGACGTCATAGGTCAGTGCAGTACTCTTCCGCGTGCACATACACACTCGCGCAAGCTGTCCGACCGCGAGCAGCACGACTGCGACGTCATAGGTCAGTGCAGTACTCTTCCGCGTGCACATACACACTCGCGCAAGCTGTCCGACCGCGAGCAGCACGACTGCGACGTCATAGGTCAGTGCAGTACTCTTCCGCGTGCACATACACACTCGCGCAAGCTGTCCGACCGCGAGCAGCACGACTGCGACGTCATAGGTCAGTGCAGTACTCTTCCGCGTGCACATACACACTCGCGCAAGCTGTCCGACCGCGAGCAGCACGACTGCGACGTCATAGGTCAGTGCAGTACTCTTCCGCGTGCACATACACACTCGCGCAAGCTGTCCGACCGCGAGCAGCACGACTGCGACGTCATAGGTCAGTGCAGTACTCTTCCGCGTGCACATACACACTCGCGCAAGCTGTCCGACCGCGAGCAGCACGACTGCGACGTCATAGGTCAGTGCAGTACTCTTCCGCGTGCACATACACACTCGCGCAAGCTGTCCGACCGCGAGCAGCACGACTGCGACGTCATAGGTCAGTGCAGTACTCTTCCGCGTGCACATACACACTCGCGCAAGCTGTCCGACCGCGAGCAGCACGACTGCGACGTCATAGGTCAGTGCAGTACTCTTCCGCGTGCACATACACACTCGCGCAAGCTGTCCGACCGCGAGCAGCACGACTGCGACGTCATAGGTCAGTGCAGTACTCTTCCGCGTGCACATACACACTCGCGCAAGCTGTCCGACCGCGAGCAGCACGACTGCGACGTCATAGGTCAGTGCAGTACTCTTCCGCGTGCACATACACACTCGCGCAAGCTGTCCGACCGCGAGCAGCACGACTGCGACGTCATAGGTCAGTGCAGTACTCTTCCGCGTGCACATACACACTCGCGCAAGCTGTCCGACCGCGAGCAGCACGACTGCGACGTCATAGGTCAGTGCAGTACTCTTCCGCGTGCACATACACACTCGCGCAAGCTGTCCGACCGCGAGCAGCACGACTGCGACGTCATAGGTCAGTGCAGTACTCTTCCGCGTGCACATACACACTCGCGCAAGCTGTCCGACCGCGAGCAGCACGACTGCGACGTCATAGGTCAGTGCAGTACTCTTCCGCGTGCACATACACACTCGCGCAAGCTGTCCGACCGCGAGCAGCACGACTGCGACGTCATAGGTCAGTGCAGTACTCTTCCGCGTGCACATACACACTCGCGCAAGCTGTCCGACCGCGAGCAGCACGACTGCGACGTCATAGGTCAGTGCAGTACTCTTCCGCGTGCACATACACACTCGCGCAAGCTGTCCGACCGCGAGCAGCACGACTGCGACGTCATAGGTCAGTGCAGTACTCTTCCGCGTGCACATACACACTCGCGCAAGCTGTCCGACCGCGAGCAGCACGACTGCGACGTCATAGGTCAGTGCAGTACTCTTCCGCGTGCACATACACACTCGCGCAAGCTGTCCGACCGCGAGCAGCACGACTGCGACGTCATAGGTCAGTGCAGTACTCTTCCGCGTGCACATACACACTCGCGCAAGCTGTCCGACCGCGAGCAGCACGACTGCGACGTCATAGGTCAGTGCAGTACTCTTCCGCGTGCACATACACACTCGCGCAAGCTGTCCGACCGCGAGCAGCACGACTGCGACGTCATAGGTCAGTGCAGTACTCTTCCGCGTGCACATACACACTCGCGCAAGCTGTCCGACCGCGAGCAGCACGACTGCGACGTCATAGGTCAGTGCAGTACTCTTCCGCGTGCACATACACACTCGCGCAAGCTGTCCGACCGCGAGCAGCACGACTGCGACGTCATAGGTCAGTGCAGTACTCTTCCGCGTGCACATACACACTCGCGCAAGCTGTCCGACCGCGAGCAGCACGACTGCGACGTCATAGGTCAGTGCAGTACTCTTCCGCGTGCACATACACACTCGCGCAAGCTGTCCGACCGCGAGCAGCACGACTGCGACGTCATAGGTCAGTGCAGTACTCTTCCGCGTGCACATACACACTCGCGCAAGCTGTCCGACCGCGAGCAGCACGACTGCGACGTCATAGGTCAGTGCAGTACTCTTCCGCGTGCACATACACACTCGCGCAAGCTGTCCGACCGCGAGCAGCACGACTGCGACGTCATAGGTCAGTGCAGTACTCTTCCGCGTGCACATACACACTCGCGCAAGCTGTCCGACCGCGAGCAGCACGACTGCGACGTCATAGGTCAGTGCAGTACTCTTCCGCGTGCACATACACACTCGCGCAAGCTGTCCGACCGCGAGCAGCACGACTGCGACGTCATAGGTCAGTGCAGTACTCTTCCGCGTGCACATACACACTCGCGCAAGCTGTCCGACCGCGAGCAGCACGACTGCGACGTCATAGGTCAGTGCAGTACTCTTCCGCGTGCACATACACACTCGCGGTTACTTGATTCTTTGCTAATATCCCTCATGAAATTTGATTTTGAGCATTTAATATACACCTCGTAATTGCTTCGTTTTGACAGTTCGAAAGAAGACGCTGTTATCATACAAAATAATAGTAAATCCTTATGCATTATTCATAAGTCATAAATGACGAGTCTAGGAGAAAAAATTGGCAACTATACAACGTGTTACACCAGCCACTGAAAGTGGAGTGGGTACACGTTGTATAGGTCATACTGAGCAACTTTTATTATGAGACGAACCCCGAAATCGCGATGATAAGAATTGACTCTACCATACGAAATATCAACATCAGTCAGCCAAAATGTATGAGAGAGGAAATTCTTTTTCGCGTTCGGGGTTGGTCCCATAGAAAAAGTTGCTCAGCTATGACCTTTACAACGTGTACGCTTTCAGTGGCGGGTGTAACACGTATACATAAACGCAATATTTCACCTACAAAATCGCAATTTCCTTGTTTTCCACACATCCGCAACTATTACTACTAAGCATTAGTGACGTCACGATGTATTGCCATTTTGTTAGGAGCGTTTCGTTAGTAAAGTGCGATTGTCAGACTTTTGACTATCATTTGTGACTTTTGTATTGCTCCCAATGGGTCCCATATAGACACTTGATCCTCAAAATCAAACTGGACCGATTGATACCATTAATAAAAAAACATTTTACCTAGTCTATTATTTTAAAATGTTTATATTTGCGGCAGAAGTAGAATGAAGTGTTGAACCCTTAATAATGACCTCAAAACAAATTTGAAAAAAAAAAGACTTATCGTTTTTCCCCCAGAGGCCTATTCAAACTTACATTTAGACATCAAAATTGAATGCACGCGCGAATGATAACTAACTGACATCATTTAGATGTAATTTTCATGTCAAAGTGTACGTCCGAATGGCCCCTCCTTAAGGTCTTCGCACACTATATCAATTCCACACCAACTCAACTCACTTTTGGTTCAGCTTAGTGGACGACGCGTAGACCACCCGACAGTTACCTAAATTTTAACATTGTACTGTAGGACATACAAGATAAGGCTTTAATTTCAATATTTAATTTTGAGTTGAGTGGCTGTTGAGTTGCAATAGTGTGCTAAGACCTTTAGTCTCTTCAGTGGTGCTAAACATGATTGTTGTTATTAATTACAACAAAAAATATTACTTTGCTAATCCGCGAAAAGATAGGATGCTAGTTAATCAGTGCTAACCCGTTATACTTGCGTATTTATACATGCAATTAAATGTTCCCATCCTCCCACCGCAAAAATAAATACGCATATAAATATAACAATCCACCACCGAAAGAACAAAAACTCGACACATGTTTCTCCTCACTACGAGGCATCCTCAGGAGATGTTGACGGTCCGAAGTCCGACGACTGAATGAGCTGTCTAGAATGGTCGGCCATATTTATACCTTGGCCCCTACACTGCAAGCGCGAGTGAGACAAAATAATTCGTAATAACGGCGATGACGCCACATTCAACTCTTCATTATGAATCAACCCCGTATGGTTGTACCTACTTATTTCTAACTTTCCCAGAACACTCAAACGCAATCCTTTCTCGCAAACATATAAAATATCAAAAGAATGGTTCTCAGATAAAACGTGGCCACTATCTATTAAGCGCTTTGCAAAATTAGATTATTCCGGAAATAATTCGTAGTAACGGCGATGTCGCAACATTCAACTGTTGTTAAGAATCATCCCCCTATTGTTTTACCTAATTATTTCTAACTGTCCCAGAACACTCGAACGCAATCCTTTCTCGCAAACCTGATTAGCACGTTATCTTTTCGCGGTTTAACAAAGTAATATTATTTTTATTTTTTTGTTTCAATTAATGTGGATTTCCGCAAAGTAACGCCTGATTCTATTCGTTGATTGTTGTTATGTTTCACGGTGACAGGTGGACGGAGCGACAAAACGGCAAACGATATTTATTACTCAAAGATTGAACGCATCAGCATGATGCACTTGAACTCTATGGGCGACCTAGTCGGTGAGGATAGCTGTAGTGGCCACGTGCAGGCCGTTTCGTTTGCTTCCTTTGCTATGGCTCGATCGACACTTGGCTCGCGGGGAGCTCACTTGACACGTTCACAGTTCAAGTGAGACGTAAAATGTTCTGTCTTCCTATTCGATTACTTGTATACAATATCGAAATGAACTCGACTAGAGTCCGATTAAACTAATTCTGCACCGAGTTTGACGTGATAAAGCGTGGAAGTGTCACATAAATTTAATATTTTTATTTGACGTTAATGGTGACATGGCCACACTTTGTCATTGTATAGTCTGTGCAGAGTCAGGAGACTTTCTTTGACTGGGAACATGAATGTGTTAAAAGATCTATAGCCTTACTACGACTGCCTTATCAGTGATAAACTGACATGTTCGCTGACGTCTGCATAACTTACTTTCTATGCGTCTCGCTGGAACTTCTATGCGAGAATGAGCGAGATGCATAGAAAGTAAGTTGCGCACACCCTAACAAATACATCAATACAATTAACTGGTGGTAGCCGTACTAAAGTAAATAATGCTAACAAAGTAAAGCACAGAACTTGGTAATTGTTCTATGATAGTTACTTGTTATTTTGTGTCTATGGTATAGTATCATTGGTCGAATGACCGAGTCACGTGATTTAGTCTCGTTTATCGTACAGGCTATAGATCATCAGTGACTCTTCCTTGAGCAAGTGCCGAATTGAGCTAACTGTCGCTGAGCACATTCTTTAATCATCTTTCACTGTTAGATTGCCGCCCACCTGCCATCTGTTTGTTATCTTTTTAGTCTTAAACCTGGATTTTCGTTTGCTTATACAGGGTGGACAAATAAGAATGATACACTTTGTTTTTAAATTTTAATTACATTAAGTGGAAATTTTATTAAATATTTTTTCATAAATATATTATTCAGGGTTGGCAATTGTATACGGAAGATAATTTCTGCCAAATGTATACCACTAGCAGCAAGCAATTTTATCTCAAATGTTTCTGTTGTTTAAAACACGTTGTTAGCTCGATTAATTTTGAAAAAAAGTGACAGTGATTGGCACCCAAATTCCCCAAATTTTGTAGCTCTTGACTTATTTCTGTGGGGCTATCTAAAATTACGTGTCTATGCTAACGAGCTGATGAAATTTAAACAGTTAAAACCGACTATTCGACACAAATGTACTAAGATAATGCCAAAAATGTGCGAATAGATGCTGAACATTGGGATGATAAGGGCTTACATTTGCCTGCTGTTAGAGGTGGACATATGTCAGACATTATGTTTCGCATGAATTTGCCAACCCTGAAGAATATATTTTTAAAACAATACCTAATAATTTTTGAACTTAATACAGTTAAAATTTAAAAACAAAATGTATACTTCTTATTTGGCCACCCTGTATTATTGTACGTTTAAGGGAGATTATTTTAAGTTATTATTAATTGTAGTAGAGTTGCACATATGTTTTGTGGTAGATAATTGAACTGTCAAACGTCAACTTTTGACTATATGTACACTATGTACAGTGACCGCATAATGTACGAATCGTACAGGGTACATCTGCCCCAGCTGAGAAACTCGAGGCATGGGTATTTCTTAGACTGTACACCTCTTCTACTATTTATATATTTTTTGTATTCGCTGCATGCAAAGCGGGCGGTGGGGGAAGCTGAACGTTCACAGCGCTTGCTACGGCTAAAACTGAAGCCATTGGGGCTGAGGGCCTACCGCGAAAAACGAATATCGACATTTCGCTATCTGCCTCTGTCGCAGAAATGTCGATTTATGTTTTTCGCGGTAGCCTCTGGCATGAGTAATTAGATTTCGTAGGTGTTTAAGTACACATTGATTGTTTTTAAATTAAAATGGTCTTAACAAGATTGTGAAAACAATAACAAATTCTACAGATTTCCAAAAGTATGTCACCTAACCTTTTGAAAAATGGACAGGCAAGTTGACTTTTAACAGAAAACAACAATGTTAAGGGGCTCCCTAACGCCAATGACCTTCGATCTGAATCCCTTAGTTTTGTAATGTTTTACGTAGCTTATCATATTAACAGTAACGGCTGTAAGCAATATAGTATGCCATATTTGACATCAAAGTTGAACAATTTTAGGCAAAAAACTGGTTTACAGGATATAACTTTTGTGTTAATTAGTTTAAAATTAAAATCTCTAACCAGTTTTTAAAGACGTCAAATACGAACCCAAATGTATAGATTTCGTACATGTAAAATCCTTCACAGCAGTCTAGAAGACGAAACAAGTGTTTTTTTAGACATTGTTTAAAAATAATATAAAAAAAGTGACGGTGACATAATCGGACAGACAGACGGACATGACGAATCTATAAGGGTTCCGTTTTTTGCCATTTGGCTACGGAACCCTAAAAATGAGTTCATGTCTTTCAAAAGCATTTCTTTCAAAAAATTTCTGATATTTAAAAAAATACATATATGCATATAAGATTATTTATTGATTTATACGTTGGAAATAGCAAAAGGAAGATAATAATAATTAGACCCAGGTAAATTTAAGTTCGATTTTCAAAGATTTCAATACGAAATTCATTTAATTGTGCCCAAAATTGCCGTTTTTTCTAAGCAATTCGTAACTCCATACAAAGCAGCTTTCAGTTAAAAATATATAATAAAAAAACTATTTGCATTAATTAAAAAAAAATTATGGCCATTAGTAGCATTGAAATATCCCTCACAATAGTATAAATAATTTTTTTATCGCATGAGTAGAGCCGGAGCACTAACAACTTTTGGATCAGCCCTCGTAAATGCATGTCCAATTCTTAGTTGTATTTTTTAAAATTCACGCTAACTATTGGAAAAGAAAGAAAAGTTTGTTTATCTCGAAAATTATGAAACTTACTAAACCCGTAAGCGCGTTTTCTAGACCAGCCTAAGTTGCCCTGTCAGAAGGCTGGTTAGAAAGCTGTCCATTACGGGATATTATTAATTCGGTCGTGTACAATCGATAACTTTTGCTTTAAATAAAGTTTACGAATAGTTAATTCAGTGTTGACAATGTATGTACATATAGTACCAAATAAATAGTAAGAATTGCTATTACCAAAGAGAATTGATTGTAATAGAGAGTTAGTGCCCCTTAGTTTGACATCCAAAACGGATGGCGCTGTACTGCTATGCGGCCATGTTTTGCGGTCACTGAATCGTCAAACGTCAACTCTTGACAGCATTACCGCAAAATGTATCGAGTTGTACAGCGCCATCTCGTTTACCTGTCAAATTTGAAGCACGAAATTGTTTATTACGCATCTTACTTAATTAATGTACCTGCTACTACTTCTCTAGAAATGTGTCGACGGGTAAAGGTACCTTATGGCGGCCGGCGCTGACGCTGTTATTAATGACGCTCCAAAGTAATGTACTGCTACGCCATGTAAGAGCCTATCGCCATAAGGTACCTTAACCTGTGGAACGTCACAAATATACAGCAAACAAGATTAATTTATAGATTCCCTTGAGATAATAAAAATCTTTTTGGCTAGTTTAGTTTAAAATATATTTATTTTATTTATTTTATGGATCAATAAGGCTTCGTAGTTTTTTGGGGATGTAAAGTACCGGGTAAATTATCTTCTTTCTACAAGCATTTACTAATGAACTTCATCGCTATTCTTCAACTTGCTAAACGCTTATTGTAAAGCGACGGTGGTATAGTCGTCAGATTTGTAGCTGGCCCTCAACGGTTTATCCATTGTCTATTGTTAACTAAAACGGCGCGTGCCACTACCTGCAAAAAAAAAGGGTCGTGTAATTCTAAATAGGCACCTGAGCGCGGGCTAGTCCAACGCTCAAAAACCAGTGTAGGTGCGCTCTCCGATAAAGCGCCTTTGTTGAGGACACATTTTAGGCTGGTTCGGTAGCGTTCGACTCGCCGGCACTCAGTAACCGTTTAGGGACCACACAAGAACTTGCAAATTTTCCATTTGTTAATTTTGAATCTTATTTCAATTACCATAGGAGTTGTAATTAAATAATCGGTTAAAGTGACCGGGCCCCTTTTTTTGCAGGTTTTAGTTAACAATAGACAATGGATAAGCCGTTGAGGGCCAGCTACAAATCTAACGACTGTAGGACAACTGCCCAGCCCTTAAGTTAATAATAAAATTAATATTATGTTGTTACACAAGTCCACACACACAGTAAGCTCAATGATTTTGTTTTCAGAGCGGCTTATCAAGTCATACTTCTACATCGTCCGCAAATCGATCCAAGACTCGGTCCCGAAGGCGGTGATGCACTTCCTCGTGAACTACGTGAAGGACAACCTGCAGTCGGAGCTGGTCACGCACCTGTACAAGTCGGACCAGGCCGAGTCGCTGCTCAACGAGTCCGAGCACGTCGCGCAGCGCCGCCGCGAGGCCGCCGACATGCTCCGGGTGAGCGCTCCGATGTCGGGCCCGACCCGCTCCGACTTGCCTAATACATACGCACGTAAACAAACATTCGAGAACCGTCGGAGGTAGTTCAAATCCGGGAACTTTTAACTACATATATAAAGCCCGTATATGTATTCGCTATCCGCGAATCTAGGGGAAAACGTAAATTCACTACATTTTATAAAACTATACCAAAACTAAAAACCACTGAACGGCATTTCATTCGACTTTCATCTATCAATAGAATGATTCTTGAGGAAGGTTTAGGTTTATAACTTATTAAGGTTTTGTGTAAATTGGATATACGTCGGCCATAATCACGCTGGCTAGGAGCTTTAATCGAAAACGCTGCCTAATCCGTTTGAGCTATAACAACTCAATGTACGGTGGGGTTGTCTCTTTCATGGGTTTACAAAAATGTCCGCGATTATGAATGTCTATCTTTTAAGGATAACTTACTATACCCATTCTTAGCTTATAGAAAAATATCACATAATATGTGGCATTTTCAAAGCTATTTACACGGACACAGTATTAATAATGATCAAATTAAATATGTTACTTATATTTAGGATTTTATACAGACGACAATGGTCCCTTACACCATACAATTGAAATATTTCAGGAGTAATTGTAAATGAAAGTTTCATTTGGAGCCATATAAGTTTTAGGAAATGTTAAAGACGCTACCCGCAGTAAGTTCCAACTGCACTCCGCCGGGTGACACTTGTATCATTTCGGTTTATTTTATGTGTTGGTTTATTATTTATGAATTTCACTGATATTTATTGGGTAAAAGCCTCGAGTCCCTTCCTTTGTTTTCTGTTTATATTTAGCTACTGTCATCCAATATTTTCCCGTCTTTTCGGCTACTACCGACCCGCCCCGGCTTCGCGCGGGTTAACAATAACAAATTATACACTTAAACCTTTCTCGACAATCATTTTATCGGTAGGTAGGTGAAAACCCCATGAAAATCCGTTCAGTAATTTTTGAGTTTATCGCGAACATACACACACACGCACACACACACACACACACACACACACACACACACACACACACACACACACACACACACACACACACACAGACGCGGCGGGTGACTTTGTTTTATAATGTGTAGAGATGTCATCCAACCAGCATTTTTGTGGTCTTCCGTGATATCTTTTTCCTGCTGGTCATATCCATTGAGTCACAGTTTTAGTCCACCTTTTGTCCGTATATCTTGACACACGGCCTGCCCGTTGCCATTTTAGACGCAGTGTTTGCTTCAGGGCATCCACAAGCTTGGTTCTTTTCCTGATCTCTTCGTTTCTGATTTGACGTATTCGTTAATTTCCAGGTAAAATAACCTGTAAATGTACGTTTTTCAGGCACTGCAGCGAGCCGGGCAGATCATCAGCGAGATCCGCGAGACGCACATGTGGTGATGCTGCGCCGGAGCCGGCTCCAGTCTGATTAGTTGAATGAGCGCTCTGTACATACTCCTAGCGTCGGGGAACACGTGACTGCACGAGGCTTCATACTTACTACTCTCATTGCGTTTACTACGATCACAATTTGTGTGGCTCTCTGCTAAATCATAAGTGTATATGCTATTGATTTGAAACCAAAAAATTGAACTTTTTAATAATTTTTTAGACCCGACTGCATATTAGTCGTATTTAGCTGCACTCATTATATGTGGCACGGTGTATCTGATAAAGCGCGAGCTATTTTTTTTGTTGAACAAATGTTTCTGATTATTGTTGATTGTTTGATACGCGCAGGTATTTCAGATAATTTTACGTAAATGCGAAGATTGAGTGAATATTTTATACGTGTCCGTTATAGAGGTTATAAGGTATAAAGTGCCAATAAAATTCGAGTTGTTTAGTCCCGCTCACAAGTTAATTATATTTAAACTGGGAGATAATTTCTCCGAATCATTGTTAAGTTCTTAAAACTGGTGATTAGTGTTTTTGATCAATCCATACATTGTGAATAAGGAGTTTCAGATGTCTCTATAATCTGTAATTCATATTTAGATAAGTATTGTTTTTAGTATTATGATTCATAGCATAATACTAAAAGCGTTTCACATGCATTTCATTGCTATCTATGCTATAATTGGCAAAGTAACCTTACCATAATTGCTAGTTAATTGCACAAATCGCATTATCAGTTACCATATTTTGATCTATGCTAATACACTAGGCAAATAAACATCAAGTGAATGTAATTAAGGCGCAGGGTAGGGCAAGGCATTCTCCATACAAACCTTCTGCAAGTTGCATTCGTTAGTTTTGGCACTATAGCATTTAATTTCATTTTTGCTTGTATATATTGGATATACGCAGAACTTGATGTAGATTTTTTTCTTTATTATAAAAAATACAAAAAAAAATACACCAAGCCCTAGCTAACAGAAAAATAAGCATATTTACCAAAAATAATAACTGTAGCGCAAACACAAACGAAGAAAAACGCGCACAAAGTTTGTATGGAAAGAGCTTGCCCTACCCTTCGCCTTAACTCATTGTTATGTACAGTCAGCGTCAAATACTTTGTAGCAACCAAAGTAGCCAAATAGTTCGGTACACCATATATTTAGTATGGTGTACCGAACTATTTGGCCACTTTGACTGCTACGAAGTATTTGACGCTGACTGTACACAGTGATATTATGTACTAAATGTACTCGTATTTTAGGCATGTATTGATATTTTTATTCTTAGGGCTGAATGTTGATGAATTTTCGACAATGTTTTTGCTATTGTGCGTGATCTATTTGATAGCAGTCGTGTCCGCTTGCGTGTTAACCAGTTGTGTGTCTAGAATGACTGTTGAACTTGTTTCGCATACAGGGTTAGCGTAGTGATGAGACATGTTGTTTGTTAATCATAAATGTATGGAGTTATTCTTTAATATTAGTTCCTCGTTAAAGTGAAGTGATATCGCGCATGCTGTGTTAGCCTCCGCACGGTCCAGTCATTCGGTGTCATGTCTACACGATTCGTAATTTATTTGTTTTACTTAAATGTAGTTTAGCGAGTATTCCAATGTATTTATTGTTATATATTAGACGAGTGTGATTTGCTCTATTACGGATGAACAATTTATGACGTTCCTCGGGTAAGGGTACCTTACGGGGCCGGCGCCATAAGGTACCTCTCCGAGGAACGTCACAATATGAATGTTACATAAGGTAAATTGTATTTAAAAGTCTGTTATTCATAAACATAGAATAATTTCAAGGTCAAACTGTTGTTTCATTGTGAATTCCTCAGGAAAAAAAAACATACTAGAAGGTATTAGTTTGGTTTATTAAAATGCCAACAAAGACAAAGATGTGTATTTACATATGACTTACAATATACCAGAATTAAAAATAAGAGTTATGATGATGTAATATTAAAGGTAGAAATAACTCTAAGCTCAGTGACACAAGACGTCTTGGTTTTACATACTAAATCTGGTTAGCATATGAATGCCAACACGGAGTCAACTCCGAAATGTTGCTGAGAAGACCGTAATTAACAAGTCAATCAAATAAAATATGACGAATATACATTTTTTGTTTATTACATAGGAAATTAATCAGTTATTCCCAAATATAACCAACAAGTTGTTTTCACTGGTTGGGAATAACTAGGAAAAAAATGATATCATCAAATTACTGGTCTCGTAATTTGGAGACATACAAATGAGGAACAAATGAAATTACACAGGTATAGTTATTCGTTTTGTAGCTGGCCCCAACGGCTTATCCTTTATCTATTGTTAACTAAAACCGCAAGTGCCACTTACCTGCAAAAAAGGGTCTGGTTTTAAGCGGTTATTGAATTAGAACTCCTATGGTAACTGAAATAAGATTCAAAATGAACAAATGGAAAAATAATTTGTGATTTCTTGTGTGGTCCCTATACGGTTACTGACTGCCGGCGAGTCGAACGCTACCGAACCAGTCTAAAATGTGTCCTCGATATGCAGAACAAAGACGCGTTATCGGAGAGCAAACCTACACTGGTTTTTGAGCGTTGGACTAGCCCGCGCTCAGGTGTCTATTTAGAATTACACGACCCTTTTCTTGCAGGTAGGGGCACGCGCGGTTTTAGTTAACAATAGACAAAGGATAAGCCGTTTCGGGCCAGCTACAAAGTCGCGCTGACACTAGGCGCTCGTATGCGCATGAGAAAAACAATCGCGGCACACGAGAGGCCAATGACAACAATACAAACATAAACGACTGTTATTCACCCGTTTCTAGGCATAGTACGGTTTATCAACCACATACGCGCCCATACAATCCGAGTTAACACATTCGCTACCAACGTTTTCGTAGCGCTACGCTCGTAGCCGATCCCAGCGGTTTCCCGCTTTGTAGAGGAAAGCGACTACGAACAGAAAACCCAACTATCGGGTCATTGGCACTAAATGTGTTAAGGTTAAATTAGATTGCACTTTCAAGAAATGTGACTTGGCTTAAGCTTTGATGATTCATTTAAATGAATCATCAAAGCTGGATCAATTAGAATATATCTGGATTTTTTGGGGAATCCTTGTAGATTGGTGCTGCCTGGAAAAGGGTCAAGCAGTTCTTTATCTTCGGCTATTTTTAGGGTTTGTAAGAGGAACCCATGATGCGACTCTCTGTCACGTCGCTAAATATCTCGAGAACTACTTACGCTATCGATTTGGAATAGGTACAAACAAGGCTAACACACGCATTGAAAGTATTATTATTTCATAAATTCAGCAATTTATACACCAATTACGAAGACACTTGAAGTAGTCTACCTACTTGCTTATTAGAATTTAACGAACAACATATATAATGACACGGTCAACTAACATTTAGTAAGCTAAGCAACACGGTTCTTCAATACCTAATTGGATGCCACAATAATACACACTATAAAAAAACATGGTTTTTCGCAGACGGATAATTATTACATCTCGTTTTTATTAGAAAAAACGAACCGAACATATATAATCCTGGCCAGCCACATTAGGGCTCACGCTAGACAACGTCCATAATGTGTTTATTTGGGGTCGCCGTCATCGAAAACGATGAGGAGGACTATATATATATATATATATATATATATATTAGAAAAAAAACTGCAAAGTACGCATGAGCACGAGGTTCTAAATTAGGCACAGCACGCCGTATAATTTTTAAGTAACTAATGAGTAACAATTCTTGTGCTGTTTACAACAAATAAATATTATTTCATTTTCATACACACGCTTCTGAGATTTTTTTTCTAATGCTAAATAACGAGGTAACATTATAATTGTCAGGTATTTCTGCTAATAGAAGAAAATTCCTTAATCTTTCAAATCAATTATACAATAATAATCAACAAATTGTTTTCACCACACCAGCTCGTAAGGGCTCTCTTTATTCCTTACTGATAGAAAGTCGCATTTTATCCACAAGAGTTACAAAGTAATTCAATGCGAATTTTGAGTTTATTTCCTTATGTTGGCTGGTGGAATTGACTTATCAGTGATATTTAATAACGTTCATTTGGATTTCATTTATAATTTTTCACATTTACTTAGTATTTTCCTCGCAGTGGTGTAGTAAAAGATTTTGCGTTTCACTCGGAAGAAAATTTTGTTTAACCCTTTCAATCCTCGCAAGACTTTAGATGCGAGAATGGCGATATTTTTGTCATATTTTTTTCCATTAGCAACATTTTGCCACTTTATTTTCTCAATAGCTTCCTTTCCCCAAATTTCTAAACATTCCTATATTTTCCTAATATTAATTTTACTAAAGCTTATTTTCCTGATAGGTTTTCTAACCATTTTCGCATAATTTTCTTATTATACAATAATATTTTTTTGTAATGTACATCAATATCGTACAATAAAAATATGTCGGCAATATTTTGGTCGCAGTTCACCAGTGGCGGTGTTTACACACGAAAATTTAAACAACTTCAAACTCAAGGAAACACGATAACTTCCATCTCCGTAGCAATGCGCATAAAACCAGACTGATCGCCGAACCGCACAGACTCGCCAAGCCCCAGCGATCTGTATACTGCGCAGGACCGTCTGTTCACAATGGCTTACCCGATAGTACCAGAAACGCAGCTACCTCCGCGGGCTTTAAGTATAAATACGTATATAATTAAGCGAAATGATTATCCAATTTTTAGATTTGTGTACCCAACCAACCTTTGCTGCATTTCTAGAAATAGCGGTGGTTCCCTGATCCCTATAAGACAGGTTTACCTAGTTTAGGGCTCAGGACACTATTCCTAGGCTATCTACCAATAGAATGCTCATAAAAAATGTAATACTCTTCTACTGTGTAAAAAGCTACAATTTTGATACCTAAATAAATCATTTTTCATTTTCAAATTAAAAATGTGAGTCATGAGCGAAGTATTCTACGATTATGCATAGTACTTTTACCTACCTATTATGATATAATTAGTACATTACGATACATGTGCAAAAATAGGAAATTGGAAACGAGTGGCGATACATTAAAACACGACCGAAGGGAGTGTTTTTAATCGACACGACCTATTCGTACATGTATGTACGATAAAACGTTTTACAGTGCATATGGCCCTTTAAATTTTCGACATAGTTACGTAATGTGCTAATTATCGCACTAGTGCGGTAAAGTAGCGCCATATGTACTGTAATAGTTATTTACGATACAAGTGCAGAAAATAGGAAATACGCAACGAGTGGTGATAAATTAAAACACGACCGAAGGGAGTGTTTTAAATCGACACATGTTGCGAATTACCTATTCGCACGTGTGTCGTACGTTTTACAGTACATATGGCTCTTTAACCTTTTGACCGCCAAAGACGGCAAATTACCGCGTCGATATTCTGTGCCACTCACGCCACCGACGTCATTTGCCGTCCAAACTTAATTTATCAAAAACTCTTTAATAAATATTTCTTTGTTCGTATTTGCATTATTTTATTTTGCCCTTTTACTTTATTGTATTTTTTTATGGTAGAGGAGGCAAACGAGCAGACGGATCACCTAATGGTAAGCGATTAGCGCCGCCCATAGACACCTGCAACACCAGAGGGGTTGTAAGTGCGTTGCCGGCCTTTAAGATGGGAGTACGCTCTTATTGTATGTCTTTATTATAATTCAACTATGAATAGCAGGTTAAAATAAACAACATTATGTTATATGTTTGGGAGGTTAGCGAATTTAGAGGTACTTTCACGAGCTGCAGACGGGTCCCTTCAATGATTTCTTCATATTTTTGATTTTACAAACTTGTTTTATTTATAATTAAATTAAACGAAATTAACAAAAAACTGGTATGTATGGCGATTCTATATAAAAATGCAAAATAATCGCGAGAGCGGCTTGTGCGCCGTGTCGTATGAGGTGGTAAAGTGGCGAGGCTATCGCCGCGCCCCCGCGCGGCCGTGCTTGGAACTCCGCCTCTTCGTAGGATGCCCGCTAGATGGCGTTAGGCCGCGAACATTGTACTACGACAGCAAATAGCATAGCAAGCCACGCCAATAGCGTGACTTGACGTCGCCTAGTGATGTGACCGAGTCTTGCAGAAATAATATTATTATATGGAGTAACAATTTCTTAATAGAAATAGTTTCTCGCAGTTCCGGTAAACACGCTAACGAAGCTATTAAAATATAAATATAATGGGAAAATGTGCGAATGGTAAGAAATTCGTAGGGAAACGATTTCCGGAAATTAGTAGCACCACCCCTAGATTCCACTTTGCCCCCTTGTTAAACAAATAACTATGGTTTATAATTAAGCAAAGTTGTTAACTTCTCGCGTTAATATTGATTCACGAGCAAGCGAAATATTCCAAAAGTGAACCACGAGCGTAGTGAGTGGTTCAAAAAGTGGAATCTTGAGCGTTGCGAGGGTTTCATGGCACGGGGGTTAAACAAATTTTGTCACCGAGTGAAACACAAAATTTTTCACCACACCAATGCAAGGAAAATACTAACTCTAAAATATAAATTTTACCAGCAAACCTAAGAAAACAACTCAAAATTTGCGTTTGTTTACTTTGCCACACATGTGGATAAAATGCAACATTCTCATTATGTGAAAACAGACTAATAATTAAGCCCTTATTTTAAAGAATTAAAATGTAATGGAAAAAACCTTTTGAGCGCCACGACCATTTTAGATATACACGCAATAGTCAACCGTATTGGAATGCATGGGGGGTCATTTTAAGGGGCTCCCCGCGGTATACATCGTTTTTTGACTAGTTTTGAGTCGTTACTCCTACATTTGAACTATAGCTAGAATTATAAGACAAACGGCTATCGGTTCTTTAATCTTTTATCTCCATTCTGGTCTGCCGGATTTTGAAAGAAACGAACACTTTTTTTAAACTTTGTCTAAAAAAACACTTTTTTTCGTTACTCGATTGCTCGTAAGGATTCTACATTTGCGAAATCTACACATTTGGATTAATCTTCGATGTCTCTAAAAAGTGGTCAGAGATTTTAATTTTAAAGTCATTAATAAAAAAGGTACGACCAGTAAACCAGTTTCTTGGCCTAAAATTGTTAAACTTTGATGCCAAATATCTCGAAGACAGTGAACTTTGAAGTAAATATGGTATACTATATTGCTTACAGCCGTTGCTGTTAATATGATAAGCTACAAAAAACATTAGAAAACTAAGGGATTCAGATCGAAGGTCATTGACGTTGGGGACCCCCTTAAACTACCCGTGGTCTGTGACGGTCAAAAGTGGACATTATACTAACACACGAATCTGGAAGAACATTTCACAACAGATCGATACGTTTATTACTACCTAATGTCATGGTCTTTATTATATTTATAAACTACAATGGCAAGTTAGTTTGTGACTTAGTCGATAATATCGATTAATATGTGTACTATATCGCTAACAGATAATGAGAATACTGAATTTAATATCAAAAATACTATGATCGTTGTCAAATTGATTGTATCGAATTTCGAAAACATATGGGAGAGACCTGATTTAGTTCATTTCCGTGAAAAACTATTGTAACTATAAAAATATGATTTAAACTTTCACGATTTTTACACATTATTGACTAACACAAACGGGACTTAATCGCGTATTAAGTTTTAAATTTACCTCCGACGTTTCGAGGACGGCCACGGATCGCCATTTCTACAGCAGAAAAGTGCGGGAAGCCATTGAAATAAAAAAACATTGCAATTTCAATCGGGACGAGGGTTTGGGGATCTCATCCACATGGAATCCAGTCATTAGTCGAAAAAATTTGTCGGAAACAGTCGAAAAATCGAATATCGTTAGTGTTGTGTGTCGACAGAGTAACATCCCTAGTGCGCAGAATGTTCAAGTTAATAAACAAGATCAAGTGCGGGTAGTTCGAAAAACTCGCGCGGCTAGAAGATGTTGATGTCAACTTTAGCCAGTCTTCTCCGAGACCAAGGGGACAACGCCGTCCTCGAAACGTCGGAGGTAAATTTTAACTTAATACGCGATTAAGTCCCGTTTGTGTTAGTTAATAATGTATAAAAATATGACAATGAGATTCTACGATTAATTTGTACTTTTGTAACCACTAGTAACGTGTACCTACATTATTGCTGTAGTTATATTTAGGAGATTTCTTATTTTACATTTGTCTATCATTTATTTAAGAATTGTTATATTTAAGAAAAAAAAAGAGTTTAGTCATGCCTACAGCTTATTGTTATTATGTGGTTAGGGGTTTTTATTCCAATCAGATAAAATTGCTATTTTTCACGCTGCTGAGCTGGATTCTACCAAAACACATTAGACTACAAATACGGTCACTAAACTACTGTTCATTTTAACGTGCAATAATTTTGTTATGTGAAGATTTTAATTGGCCCTGATTATTAACGGGCCTTTTTTTTCTATAATTGGCAACGACACTGTTTTGTGACATTTTACAAAATGACCACTTGAACTTACGACAACGCTACACTAAACCGCATCTCTGGTTTAGCAACATACATGTGATCTTAACACGTCTTGACACGTCTGGCCTGTCGGCTGCTACGGTACGATTTATAGGTGAACTGTTGGTCTCTCTAGCTAGTTGGTCTAATGCAAGATAATACAGTATATTCCTATCCAGTATATTCAAGTAAACTGACAGTTACTGGCGTGTATTTAATATGAGTACTGCGTTAGTTGCTCAGTAGGACCTAAATATTAACGGGTTTGAGACCCTATTTCAGAGCTCAACGAGGGTGTGGGGTGTCGTAACAATATTTTCCAACTCCTGTCAGTTTACTCTTTCTAATCTGAGAATATCAGTTTAGAGTTTTTAAACTCCTATACACACCTAAATGATCTGTACACAACGTAGTCGAGCGTTAAACTTTAGGAGTATAGTTTATGTGCGAACTGTACAAAAATTGGAAACTGCGGGTGTATTCCCATTACTCCATTCCGTGCCCAGATAGGGACAGGTGCGTTCATATGAATCATTCCCGCCTGTTCCCGCTTCATGTGTGGCGGCGGTCCCGTGGGGCGGGTACAAATGGGAATACACCGAATTGCGCACTTAGTAACATACTTGTATTTTTTTTTTAATGGCGCTAGCCGAATGACGAAACTTTGGATATTTAATTGTCTTTTGTGGCTCGTTCATTTTATTTAGTTAATGTTATATTTTTTCTGATTTCAAATCGTCCGTCAAATAGGGAATGTTTCCTCACCATCAGACGCCGCCAGCATCGCCCACATAGTCAATAGATAAAACACACGGCTTTTGCTGGCGGGGTGGCCCGAAGATACGTTGACAAATATATTTAGTGCGGTGTATTGGTAATAATTTTAACTAGACATGGGACGAATATGGAGTTTGCCGAATACGAATATTCAACACTCTCCGAACACTCAAAACATTCTATGGACTCAACATGTCTCATCAATGTGTTTAAATGACAACGAGAAATGTAATCTGATGGGAGAGAGGACTTGAAAAGTTCTAGAGGTGCTTTTACAGTGCTGCAACAATCAGTAATAAAAATTTTTTGGGCCGAATACGATCATTAGGAAACTTGTTGAATATGCCAAATACCGAATAATTACCAAATACTTATTCGGCCCATCTCTAATTTAACAAACGTTTGCGTTTTATATCAAATCCAAAAGAGGATTTGAAGATAATAATTTTTATTTTTAATGACTTTTGTAAAATACACATGTATAGTTGTTAGATTTGTAGCTGGCCCCCAACGGCTTATCCTTTGTCCACTGTTAACTAAAACGGCACGTGCCACTACCTGCAAAAAGAGGGCCCGGTCCCTTTAACCAATTATTTAATCACAACTCCTATGGTAATTGAAATAAGATTCAAAATTAACAAATGGAAAAATGAATTGCGAGTTCTTGTGTGGTCCCTATACGGTTACTGAGTGCCGGCGAGTCGAACGCTACCGAACCAGCCTAAAATGTGTCCTCGATATGCGGAACAAAGGCGCGTTATCGGAGAGCACACCTACACTGGTTTTTGAGCGTTGGACTAGCCCGCGCTCAGGTGCCTATTAGAATTATACGACCCTTTTTTTAGCAGGTAGGGGCACGCGCGGTTTTAGTTAACAATAGACAAAAGATTAACCGCTCGGGGCCAGCTTCAAAACGAACGACTATAAGTAAAAATAATGTTATTTAGTGAACGTATCTATGGGCCACCTGCAAGCGCCTGCCGGTCCCCCGCGCCGCTCACACTCACACGCGCGTGACGCGGCGGCGCGCGCGGCCGGCGCGGCGCTAGGAGGCGGCCGGCTTGTCGCCGTCCAGCATCTTGTCGTCGCTGCAGAACTTCTCCAGCTGCTTCGCGTAGTACGTGTTGAAATTTAATCTGGAAATCATATACTACCGTGAAACCAGTTTCTGGTCAAAACTAGTTTTAACAAGGAATAAAATCGGCCAAGTGCGTGTCGGACCACACATAAGGAAGAGTTCCGTAGCTGTAGATTAGTATATTAATTAACTCATACATCAACTAGCACGCTAGTGATCCTGGGCTTGAATTCTGGTAGGGGAATTTGTGTGTGATGTGATGAGTACGAAGTTTTTTTTCCCGAGTGTGTGATATTTTCTATGTACAATACATTTAAGCATAAACCATATAAATAATTGCGTACCGTAAAATGTGGTGAGTAGGGACAAAACTGACATTCAAACCTCGATAAAACTTTATTTTTACATGTAGCAAACTGGAGATGTTGAGGAGCTTGTTGGCGTTGGTGTCGCGCACCATCTGGTCGGTGATGGCGAGCACGGACAGCAGCGCGGCCGTGAAGCGCAGCGAGTACCGCGCCACGGAGCGCGAGAACGAGTGTCATACTGTACCTGAGGAGGAGCATACCTGGAGGAGATGTTGAGGAGCTTGTTGGCGTTGGTGTCGCGCACCATCTGGTCGGTGATGGCGAGCACGGACAGCAGCGCGGCCGTGAAGCGCAGCGAGTACCGCGCCACGGAGCGCGAGAACGAGTGTCATACTGTACCTGAGGAGGAGCATACCTGGAGGAGATGTTGAGGAGCTTGTTGGCGTTGGTGTCGCGCACCATCTGGTCGGTGATGGCGAGCACGGACAGCAGCGCGGCCGTGAAGCGCAGCGAGTACCGCGCCACGGAGCGCGAGAACGAGTGTCATACTGTACCTGAGGAGGAGCATACCTGGAGGAGATGTTGAGGAGCTTGTTGGCGTTGGTGTCGCGCACCATCTGGTCGGTGATGGCGAGCACGGACAGCAGCGCGGCCGTGAAGCGCAGCGAGTACCGCGCCACGGAGCGCGAGAACGAGTGTCATACTGTACCTGAGGAGGAGCATACCTGGAGGAGATGTTGAGGAGCTTGTTGGCGTTGGTGTCGCGCACCATCTGGTCGGTGATGGCGAGCACGGACAGCAGCGCGGCCGTGAAGCGCAGCGAGTACCGCGCCACGGAGCGCGAGAACGAGTGTCATACTGTACCTGAGGAGGAGCATACCTGGAGGAGATGTTGAGGAGCTTGTTGGCGTTGGTGTCGCGCACCATCTGGTCGGTGATGGCGAGCACGGACAGCAGCGCGGCCGTGAAGCGCAGCGAGTACCGCGCCACGGAGCGCGAGAACGAGTGTCATACTGTACCTGAGGAGGAGCATACCTGGAGGAGATGTTGAGGAGCTTGTTGGCGTTGGTGTCGCGCACCATCTGGTCGGTGATGGCGAGCACGGACAGCAGCGCGGCCGTGAAGCGCAGCGAGTACCGCGCCACGGAGCGCGAGAACGAGTGTCATACTGTACCTGAGGAGGAGCATACCTGGAGGAGATGTTGAGGAGCTTGTTGGCGTTGGTGTCGCGCACCATCTGGTCGGTGATGGCGAGCACGGACAGCAGCGCGGCCGTGAAGCGCAGCGAGTACCGCGCCACGGAGCGCGAGAACGAGTGTCATACTGTACCTGAGGAGGAGCATACCTGGAGGAGATGTTGAGGAGCTTGTTGGCGTTGGTGTCGCGCACCATCTGGTCGGTGATGGCGAGCACGGACAGCAGCGCGGCCGTGAAGCGCAGCGAGTACCGCGCCACGGAGCGCGAGAACGAGTGTCATACTGTACCTGAGGAGGAGCATACCTGGAGGAGATGTTGAGGAGCTTGTTGGCGTTGGTGTCGCGCACCATCTGGTCGGTGATGGCGAGCACGGACAGCAGCGCGGCCGTGAAGCGCAGCGAGTACCGCGCCACGGAGCGCGAGAACGAGTGTCATACTGTACCTGAGGAGGAGCATACCTGGAGGAGATGTTGAGGAGCTTGTTGGCGTTGGTGTCGCGCACCATCTGGTCGGTGATGGCGAGCACGGACAGCAGCGCGGCCGTGAAGCGCAGCGAGTACCGCGCCACGGAGCGCGAGAACGAGTGTCATACTGTACCTGAGGAGGAGCATACCTGGAGGAGATGTTGAGGAGCTTGTTGGCGTTGGTGTCGCGCACCATCTGGTCGGTGATGGCGAGCACGGACAGCAGCGCGGCCGTGAAGCGCAGCGAGTACCGCGCCACGGAGCGCGAGAACGAGTGTCATACTGTACCTGAGGAGGAGCATACCTGGAGGAGATGTTGAGGAGCTTGTTGGCGTTGGTGTCGCGCACCATCTGGTCGGTGATGGCGAGCACGGACAGCAGCGCGGCCGTGAAGCGCAGCGAGTACCGCGCCACGGAGCGCGAGAACGAGTGTCATACTGTACCTGAGGAGGAGCATACCTGGAGGAGATGTTGAGGAGCTTGTTGGCGTTGGTGTCGCGCACCATCTGGTCGGTGATGGCGAGCACGGACAGCAGCGCGGCCGTGAAGCGCAGCGAGTACCGCGCCACGGAGCGCGAGAACGAGTGTCATACTGTACCTGAGGAGGAGCATACCTGGAGGAGATGTTGAGGAGCTTGTTGGCGTTGGTGTCGCGCACCATCTGGTCGGTGATGGCGAGCACGGACAGCAGCGCGGCCGTGAAGCGCAGCGAGTACCGCGCCACGGAGCGCGAGAACGAGTGTCATACTGTACCTGAGGAGGAGCATACCTGGAGGAGATGTTGAGGAGCTTGTTGGCGTTGGTGTCGCGCACCATCTGGTCGGTGATGGCGAGCACGGACAGCAGCGCGGCCGTGAAGCGCAGCGAGTACCGCGCCACGGAGCGCGAGAACGAGTGTCATACTGTACCTGAGGAGGAGCATACCTGGAGGAGATGTTGAGGAGCTTGTTGGCGTTGGTGTCGCGCACCATCTGGTCGGTGATGGCGAGCACGGACAGCAGCGCGGCCGTGAAGCGCAGCGAGTACCGCGCCACGGAGCGCGAGAACGAGTGTCATACTGTACCTGAGGAGGAGCATACCTGGAGGAGATGTTGAGGAGCTTGTTGGCGTTGGTGTCGCGCACCATCTGGTCGGTGATGGCGAGCACGGACAGCAGCGCGGCCGTGAAGCGCAGCGAGTACCGCGCCACGGAGCGCGAGAACGAGTGTCATACTGTACCTGAGGAGGAGCATACCTGGAGGAGATGTTGAGGAGCTTGTTGGCGTTGGTGTCGCGCACCATCTGGTCGGTGATGGCGAGCACGGACAGCAGCGCGGCCGTGAAGCGCAGCGAGTACCGCGCCACGGAGCGCGAGAACGAGTGTCATACTGTACCTGAGGAGGAGCATACCTGGAGGAGATGTTGAGGAGCTTGTTGGCGTTGGTGTCGCGCACCATCTGGTCGGTGATGGCGAGCACGGACAGCAGCGCGGCCGTGAAGCGCAGCGAGTACCGCGCCACGGAGCGCGAGAACGAGTGTCATACTGTACCTGAGGAGGAGCATACCTGGAGGAGATGTTGAGGAGCTTGTTGGCGTTGGTGTCGCGCACCATCTGGTCGGTGATGGCGAGCACGGACAGCAGCGCGGCCGTGAAGCGCAGCGAGTACCGCGCCACGGAGCGCGAGAACGAGTGTCATACTGTACCTGAGGAGGAGCATACCTGGAGGAGATGTTGAGGAGCTTGTTGGCGTTGGTGTCGCGCACCATCTGGTCGGTGATGGCGAGCACGGACAGCAGCGCGGCCGTGAAGCGCAGCGAGTACCGCGCCACGGAGCGCGAGAACGAGTCCGCCGAGCCGCCGCCCGCGCCCGGCCCGCCGCACCCCGGCTCCTGGCACCGACCACTTCATTTACACTTGTGTTCCCAACTTTGAACTTAAATTATAAACTGAAATATAGTGAGGTCGACGAATTAGGACACCACGGGTTATCCTGTCAAAAAAGTGCTGGCCGCTTTTCCAGGCACGCCGCACTGAATGACATAATCCGCCGGTCTCTTGCATCCGTCAACGTGCCAGCTCTACTGGAGCCAACTGGCGTAGCCAGAGACGACGGCAAGAGACCGGACGGTATGTCCCTGATTCCCTGGAGTTTGGGAAGGGTGCTGGTGTGGGACGCAACCTGTGTAGACACACTAGCCCCTTCCCACCTCACCGGAACCAGTAACAGTGCGGGTGCCGCGGCTAAAGGGGCCGAAAAGCTTAAAATACAAAAGTACAGGGGTCTCGGCCCCGAATACATTTTTATGCCATTTGGGGTCGAGACGCTTGGCCCGTGGGGTCCTAATGCTCTACAACTTTTTAAAGAACTATCTAAAAGGCTGGTCGACTTCACAGGTGACCGAAGAGCTGGCAGCTTTCTCGCACAACGTATTAGCATCGCTATACAGCGGGGAAATGCTGCCAGCATCCTCGGCACCATGCCAAAGGGGCCAAATTTTTTAGACATATTTTAATTTTATTTAGTATTAGTTTTTAGTTTTAATTTAGTTTTATTTAATAAACTGAAATAGATGTCATGTAGTAAAGAAACCGTGTCCGAGTCCTCGAGTAGCCGCGGCCGGAATCGAACCGGCGTCGATCAGGTTACGCGGCTAACGTTTTAACCGCTACACCCGGTCACATTCTGGCCTCGGCCACCGGAGGGCTTGCGTTACTTTTCCTTTAGTATGTGACATCTATTTTCATTTATAAATTTATATTTAATAGTGTAACTACTTAAAAACATACAAATATTTAATAAAAAAAAATTAAATTATTCCCAAGTTTTTTAAACTTAAAGGTAAACCTGCGAAAGTCACAGTCAAAGCCACAATTGATGAATTTTAGTTTTACTCAGAACAGAATTGAAGTAAATTTACGGATTAACTCACGAATTTTTAGTCACTCGCGCGACATGTTTCGGGGAGGTTGCAGCGGTCACGACATCCATAAGTAAATACGTATTTACACGGTACGCGTTAATCCGTAAACATTGCTTAATGAATTAATCTCCGCCTAAACTGCAATAATAGGGATGTTGACACATTTTTAGAACTGTTTTCATTTTTTAGATAATACGCAACCTAATTAATACACAAATATATTTTAAAAAAATATTCATTAATTTTAAATAAAATATCAAGTTTATTCAGATTAGTGTTAAAATTTGGCGTCCAAACGCTCTAAGATGTCACGCGATATCGATGACGACACGATGTGATAAATAAACAAACTGCTGATACTGTCAGTCATTATCATAAGCGTAGATAAAAAGCTGTAGTATCTATTTAATTTATTAAACTTCCAAATTCCAAATTATTTATTTGTTAAACATAGGTATGTACAACAGTAGGTCTTAAATTTATAATAAAGTATCACTATGCTTCGCCACATGGCATACAAATAGCTACAGAGGACATGTAGCATGCGTTTATTTATTTATTTATTTATTTATGTTCAGGAGAACCAACAGCTTTAAACTTACAATAGGACAACAAGATTAATACAGAGAGCCAATTACAGGAACTCACAAGTAATTACAAAGTATATAAAAAAATGCTAACACTGACGCACACACACATGCGTACAAAGTGAGAAAAAAACAAAAACACAATTGAAAATGAAAATACATAGAAGCCATTAAAATAGACCCTAGGTTCGGAAACACTTAGTTCATTAGCGCCCAGAATAATTGAGGTCTCAAAGTTCGAAGGAAAAAAGAACATACAGTAAAATATATCAGATGTTAATGCTGATAAAGCATATTTTAAAGTTCATATCGAGGCGCTAATGCACTAGGTTGACGAATAAAATGCATTTAATCGCCTAATGAAAACTTAATAAAGTTTACAAACTAAATCTCTGGTAAATAATGAAGTATACACTACATATTAAAGTATACATCTATGGTAAATAATGAAGTATACACAAGTTGATTTCTGAAATGTTATCTTTTATGTGTTTCATTTTTGAACTATTTATAATATTCTAAGTGGCTTTAGACTTATTTGATGAATTTTTTATATAAAATTTTTTTAAGATTTTTTTGTGAGCAACATTATTTTTTTAAGTTTTTTAGAGTAGTGTTTAAATTCATTTTTATTGTCAGTGGTTGGCTGGTGTCTACTTTTCCATAATAATTCTCTTTTCTTTTTACAGCATTTCCGTATGCCACGGGTGATCCATTTTGGATTAGTCGATGAAGATATTTTGCATTTTAGAAAGGGAAAAACTTGTTATTCATTATTTAAGCTTATATGTACTTATTATTAGTTAGTAGTAGGGATTAATCGCCGGGACAACGCGAGGTATTAACTTTATGAAGTACATATCTTATCTTCCTCGCGTTGTCCCAGCATTTTGCCACGGCTCATGGGAGCCTGGGTCCGCTTGACAATTAATCTCTACCGCTAACTAATATTAAGTACATATAAGCTTAAATGATGAATAACAAGTTTAATAAATCAAGAGTATGGTATAATATGATATATTTTAAGTAATAAATATAATATTTATTTGTTAATGATTGTTAAAATCTCGATTTATTGTTTCATTATAAAGTATAATTTTTTAAATGTTACTTACAAAGTGTTTTCACGTACGTAAACTCTGCTGCACAAAAATCCTTATTCCTACTAAAGAGACTTGTCACCATCAAAGAATCTACTTTTGGTAAATCGGAACTAGGTATTTCCTTTGATAAATCCAGGCTCTAACCTGATATTCGTAATTATTCAAACAAATTTTGCACTTTAAGCAAATAATCTCCAAAAAGTTTGTCAATGAACATAAGAGCTTGACAAATTTTTTTTATGTTTTTGCAAGGTTGTTCATTTAGCCAGTCTTGACAACTTGTCTGTTGCTGGCACTTCACTTGGTTCTATAATTTGGCAAATGTGTTGCATCCCTTTTGTTTTGCACGTGAAAGGAAAGAGATGCGATACGAATATTTGACAAATACAGCAAGTGAAGTGCCAGCATGTGGGTGTGTCTCACACTCTGACGTAACGCGCTCCGATTGCCGTTTGCAGTCACGTGATACTCGGCATTATTTTTAATACTTTTGATTATTTTTAATTAATTTATTATTCATATTTCCAGTTCTATGGTAAAATCATAACATTTTATACATTCGCGATTCATGTCAACATCCCTATACACACCAAAAATATTGTACGAGTAATAAGGTCAATGTGGTGAAGACCGGCATAAAACATTGCTGAGGAGACCGTCACGGGGCAAGAACTCTCTTATTTGTAAACGTAGGTCCCTCAGAAACAGTCAGAAAGGAAGAGCTTTACTGCTGCTGCTCTATCGACCTTCCGTAAGTGGAGTATATCTACAAACGCAAGAGTGAAAGTGACGAAAGAGCTTCTAGACGGTCTTACCCACATCTACCACATAAATTAGGTGACATGTGTTTGAAGAAGCGACATTGTACGCTTTTTATGAACATTAGTATACAGGATGAGAGTAAAGTATATGGAATCAGAAATCATATCCATACTTACCGCGGAGGTCTACAACAAAAACACATGAAAGTATAACAAGCATGATTTCGACATTAATCACAAATACTACATGGAAGCATTACACGTGACAGAGCTCTAAGAATTCAAAGTGAACACAGCCGCGATTACGTGTGAAATCGGAATAACTACAACTTTATGATATATCAATATACGGTTTTCGCGCATTGTTACCTATCTTTAATTTTGTAAGGTTAAATCGGGTATGAAAAACACTCGGACAAGAAAAACACTTGTAGGGAAAATAATAAGTTAGAGGTACTTAAAGGTATTTAAAGCTAAATTAAACGAAATAACTAATGCATTAATAAAATTAACTTACATAGAAGCACTTTCCTCATACTGTGTCTCTTGTCCTAAGCAAAATAAACGTATGTTTCTCTTACCCCACATGACCTTATCCAAATCTGTAAAATATTGAGACAATATTGTAACCCGAACTGAAAATGAAAAAAACAACAAGTTAAAATAAATCTTTCGATTCTCAATTTCACACCTAACGGTAGGAATTAATTTTCGGCTGCGTTCACACTCACACTGATCTCATGAAATGGTCTCCAAACTCGTGTAAAGTGCGTGTAACTGTCGAGTGCTAGTGACATAGGCAGTACCTCGCTAACCTCGCTATAGTCTGAACTGTCATACGATGATCCGAGCATACTGTTTAGCTCTGCGTCCACGAAGTACTTGTGCATCTCCTTGCCAATTTACGTGTATCGGTAGCGTTAAAAGAAAACACAAAAAAATATGTTAGAAACGGCATCTACGTAATGGGTGATAGACATACGATCTTCGAATTTACGCAGAACAAAATGCTATAGGTGTACCGTTTAACTGAGGCGGTTGGTAAGATACGGATTGGTTAGAGGCTTCGCGACGTGAAGCTGTTTTGTATGGTATTATATTAAGCACATAAAAACCGGCCAAGAGCATATCGTGGCATGCTCAGTGTAGGGTTCCGAAGTTACCCGTCCGTTAAAATAGACTATTGCAAAAACTCAAAAACACGAGCTTACAAGCTTTACTTTCTAGATTTTTTAATATTTTTTGACCCATGGTTCAAAAGTTCAAATGGGAACATTTCAAGGGGGACATTTTTTTTTCTTTCAGAGCGATTATTTCTGAAAATATTACGTTTATCAAAAAATAGTTTATTAAGACCCATATTCGATCACCTCTAACTGTTGCCAGTTAGAGGTGAATAATGAGCTTGTGTACACGGTCTTCCCTAATAGACGGTCTTCCCACATTTCATTCTAAAATCACCACGCAACTTTACCAACCGCCTTAGATACCTATAAGTTGTAGACCTATAACATGAAGATATCTTTCAATTAGTTTTATAGGTTCCTAGCCTAGCCTAGCTAAGGTGATCGTTGGTAGGAAACTAAACAAAACACTATCTGTCTCTCAATAGCTCTTCCTTAATATTGCGATAGAGACAGATAGGGTTCCGTTACGTTTTCTGCAAATGATTGTCAACTGTTATTTTGGCTAGGTTCTTGTAATGTTTGCACTCGACGGTGATAGCATACTCGCACATCTATCATCCATTTAAGCAACTATAAAAATACACATAATAAATATTATCAAAGAGAATTTTACTGTGTAGAAATTTACAAATTAAAGATTCAGAAACTAGGGGATAGCTGTTAGAAAAATAATTTTACAGTATATATGTTGCTACGCACTAGTGCGGCAGGTAATTAGCACTTTACATGTATGCCGAAAATTGAAATGGTCATATGTACTGTAAAACGATGTATGTACGATACACGTGCGAAGAGGTAATTCGCAACGAGTGGCGATAAATTAAAACACGACCTAAGGGAGGGGACTCGTTGCGAATTTTCGACCTTTTCGCACTTGTATCATAATGTACTAGTGTCCAACACATATTTAAAGAAACCATAGATATCTAGACATACGGCGTCATCCATGATTAGTACCGCGACCGATGTTAAAAATATATAATACTAGCTGTTGCCCGCGACTTCGTTCGTGTGGCGCTTCAAAAATTTACTTTTTTTTAACATTTTATCTTTTTTTTCGAAAACAAGGTCGTTGACCTGTATTTTTTTTTTATTGTTAAATGATAGTGCAGGATATCAGCTAAAAGTTGACATCAAAATTATAGCCCTAGTTGAAACATTTCACAAGTTATACGACTCCAAACAAGACCTGTAATCAAAAACATTTTCATGTAAAATGTTGTCAAGACGAGACCATATTAAGGCTCGCACTGTCAAAAAGTTATCAGGTCTCTTGTAGAGCCAAGCGTCTAACTCTACAAGCCCTAACTTCACAAACTCTACACCTCAGTCAAAATATATGGCTTGGCCGTTTGGCTACTAGCACATACGCGTAAGGTAAAAAAATTATTTACTATTCATTATTGTTTATTATACAATACTTCTTGTACGAAACGAAACGGCCCAGCCACATATTTTAACTAAGGTGTAAAGTTTGTGAAGTTAGGGCTTATATGAAGCTTGGCTCTACAAGAGATCTGATAACTTTTTGACAGTGCGAGCCTTTTTATGGTCTCGTCTTGGCAACATTTTACATGAAAATGTTTTTGATGGGATTTCACTTCTTTTTGTAAGTTGCTTTTGACAATCTTTCATTTCCTAATTTAAAGGGTTGGGGGTGATTTACTATTAAAAATTCTGAAATACGTATCTGGGGGCATCTTTTATACAATCTGCTCTGCTGCTTACTGATTCCCCCATACAAACTTCAACCCCCTTTTCGCCCCAACGCCTTTTTCCTTCCCCTTTTCACCCTTTCACCCTTCACTATATCTTTTCCCATAAGAAAAACTATCTACATACCAAATTTTAACTAAATCGGTTCAGCGGTTATTGATTCCCCATACAATTCCATCCCCCTTTTCACCCCCTAAGGGGGGGGGGGGGAATTTCAAGTTTTTGAATTTTTTTGGTGTTAGTGTACTAATAATATCCGACATACCAAATTTCAGCTTCCTAGGACTTCAGGAAGTACCCTAAGGGTTTTGATGATCATCAGTGAGTGAGTGAGTCAGTGACGAAATCAGGGTTTTTTAGATATGAATAAAATCGAAAGAATGAGAGCTATGCAATTGAAATTATTTAATAAAAAATAAAACACAAAGAAACGTTTCGAGAAAAGGTAGGTAGTGCCCTTGCGCTTCGCTTTGCTCGTCTTGGCAGGGGCACTACCGTGCCCCCAGATAATCTACTTAACAATAATTCAAAGTTTGCCGAATGTTGGTTGACAAAGTAAATCATCTGCCAAAAGTTGGTTGGCGAGTAAAATTCGGTCAATAAAACTTCGGCGAAAATGCACAACACTAATATAAATACTACAGCCCTCTATTGAGATGTAAATCGTATGCCATGCAATATTTTGGGAAATGTAAGTTATGCCTAAGAATACATTTGACTAAATAATATTTGGTAAAATGAAACTTGACAAAGTAATTATTTGCCAAACAATAACTTGCCAAAAAAGAGATTTTCTAACTGTAGAATTGGGATAAGTTGTTTTGCCAATTATTTTTTTGGGAAATGATAATTTGGGTATCATAGTTTAGGATGTAATACTTTGACGAAAAGTTTTTGTCCATTCATTAGTAAACCGAAAATTAGACATTTTTTCTTTTTTTTTTTTTTCTATCGAGCCAACTTTAAGCGTTTAGGGTTTTGGTTAGAGATTGCCCGTATAAAAGTAGTTTCCATTTGATTTATTTCATGGAATTTGCCTTTGCAAAAACTAAAAACATGTAATAATTCAACATAAAAACTAGAGTGTTGCGTTGGCACCCTCTTAACAATTATTTAATTACGCTCTTCAAAATGACAGAAGTTTAACTCCAAAAATAAGAAACCGTAGAAATTCATAAAGTAAAAAACTTTTCTTTTTTCTAAGACATCATACTTTATAACTTTTCAAGTCTTTAAAATACTTCTGCATATCTATGGATTCTACTTTGTAACAGTAAAAAAGTACCTAACCCGCGATCTACTCCCGTGCCACTCCATTGTGCTTACCGTGGTGTATTGTGTTTTCTTTATTTCTGTTGCTATGGGATTTTTTGCGACAGTAAATGACATTTTAATCATTATTTTTTCAAGTTATATTTTGTACAGAAATGTTATGTAAAAAAAAATGTCATTATCTTTTATAGTGCTTACTCTAAAGGCTAATACAGACGTAACGCATTCAATCTTAATGAATGAGTTAAGTTATAATTTTAGAATAAGTACTTTATATGGATCCAAATATTCCAAATAGGCGTCAGAAAGAATTATTTTCCCACGACGAGTGAAAAAGTTACAAAATTGGGATGACGTCACATACGCTGTAAATCATACACTTTTTGGCAGTCGTATAAAACAGAAAAACAGCGTATTTTGGGATAAATACGAGAGCCGTCAAGAAACCAACATGAACAGGTTGGTTTCTGTTGTGGCAGAAAATACGCCCTAAAAAAAGAATTCAAAAAGGATAAAATAAAATATTATCTGTTTAATATGCTCAATTAACCTGGTGTTAAGGCACATTTTAAAAACGTCCGGACACTGTCGAGCCAAATGCCAGCCATTGTGCAAATCGATAATAAGAAATAAAGCAAGGTGTCCATTAGTTGTTTGTGGGTATTATTATATTTATTTGGCTTGGCACCGACTTCAAACATATCAGTTGCTAACGCATATAGAAGGGATAATATTTTATTTTATACCTTTGAAGTCGGCTTTTCTTTAGGTCAATTTTATTTATCCATTTATAATTTTAAGTTTTCGTTATGAGAGACTCGTTCCTGTCTGGCCAAACACAAACAGTCATGTCACTAAACAGTTTTGGGCTTCGGCTACGTTTCAAATTTCAAGGTCTGAGTCTGAATCCATCAACATTTGAGCAGTTCCCCCAATTCCTCATAGAGCCTATCATCAGAACTGGACCTTGACATAAATGATCCGTAAAAACCTTACTTACTTAACAAAGTTAACGAAGAAGACAAATCTCCAAACGTGAAATAAAGTAATTGTAACCTTTTAGAAAATTAATTGCTTAAGGAGTGGTTGAAAGGGGGTTGCAAATTTGCATCGCAAACGATTTTTTTTTTGGGTGAGGGACTTGAAACTTTGTAGAAAACAAGAAAAATTTGTTCAACGTTTTTGTAAATTTATTCCATTAGGTGGTTAAAAGGGGGTTGAAAGTTTGTATCGTGATTTAATTAAGTATGTTTTGATTGAGGGACTAGAAACTGCGTACTAGGACACAATATTAGAACCAATATAAAAATCCACGCGAACGAAGTCGTGGGCAATAGCTAGTCATATTATAAGTGGATTTTAAATTAACACCCAACGTAAGAGCGTTTTCAAGAAAAACTGTAAGCACCATTTAATTTTTTCGTAAAACAATCAACTTTGGAGTGATTTCTTGTCAGAATCGCGAGGGCTACCGATTTCAAAAGTAATAAAAAAGTGTACTTACGAAAAAATATGACAGTTTTGTGCCGCAAGTTTTGTATGAAAACTGGGGACCCTTGTGTTCTTAATTTTAATCAATAGTCCAAATAACAGTGATGTTAGTTTTCAAAAAAAAAACTAAATGGTACCATTTTTGCTGAAAACCCTCATAAATGGTAATGATATAATTGGGTGCAAATAGGAAGTTCCTATGTTATAAAACCATACGATTATTATCCCTATCTGCTTTATATATCCGTTTCGTTATATCCAGGGCCCGTACATCTCATACCGTTGACCAAAAAAATGACGTCACGCTACATAGAGAATGATTTCAACCACTAGTCTTTCCGTAATAATTAATCATTTGTCAATCTCTGATACCTATAGATACTGGACTATCAGTACAGAAACATCTAACTGAATTTCATCTTATTGTCACTCAACTAAATACTAACCCCCCTTATTCATAAACGTGTGCTAAAGTTGACAAGCCACTAATAATCGTTTGTCCCTTTACATCATACCAATACGTCGGAAAGGGACAAACGATTAGTAGCTAAGTATTGTTAGTTTATTCAATAACATATTTTTATTTTATTTTAAAAGTGTATTTATCCTAACAAATATTTATGTTTCTACGCGCCAATAGGCTAGTTATCTACATAGTGTTATAAAAAAAAATTTGCTGTATGTTAAATGACGTATTTTTTGCGTTAAGGGCATGAAATGTACGGGCCCTGGTTTTATTCGTTTATTAGCCTCGGTGATTTCGAGTGTAGGTAGGCACGGTCACGGTCGACCCTATTTCCTGATAGGAACTAGGGCAGATCGAGAATAAACGGATCACAGGGAGAATCAGATCGAGATGACATATCCGTTGATATTTAAAGTATTGTATTTATATGACTGGTAGAGAATGCCTCATGGCATTAAGTCCACCTTTTGTACTATAAGGTTTTCTTTTTTGCAATAAAGATTAAATAAATAAATGATATGAGCGCATTAAAATTGCGCCGTACGTCTCTTCTCCTGCCTTGCGTAGTCAGTCATAGGCATTCTTTAAACATCAACAGATTTTTCACTTTGATCCTATTCGCCTCGGTCTAAGTTAATGAAAAATCATTAACTAATGTGTGTACAAATAAAGCAATAAGGTTTACGAATAGTTACAAAGAGGGATTGAAAAGCTAGGAGTAAAAACGGTAATTAGAAGGGAATAAGGTTATGGAGCGACACCGCGCACATGTGAAGGGAGATAGGGACATCGCGCTGAATAAAATGGGTTTTATTAACGCTTTATCTAAATAACTCTGAAAAATTACTCCTGTTTGAATTTTGCTCGTGATGTCCATCGGCTATACAGGTCGTCCTAAGACTATGGCACATCAAGGGAAAGTACCTTTAATATCGTGGATAGGATATTCTGCTGAAAGAAGACTTTATGTTATTTTTAACAGTCAGTAATTCTGCATTTAAAGATTTTCTAAGAATTACTTGCTTCGTCTGAGATTCTAACCGACTTAAATGTGAAAAAAAAAACACCCCTATTTTTATGATGCCAATCGAAAGAATGGACAAAAAATAATAATTCGTCTTAAGTAGCATAGTATCTTAAAAGAAAGGAATAACGTGAAATTACTCATTTTAATCAAATTAAAAACAAATACGATAAGTGAAAGATAAGGCAAAGAAAAGGCAAGTAATTCCTAGGAAATCTTTAAATGCAGAATTACTGGCTTTTAAAAATAACATAAAGTCTTCTTTCAACAAAATATTCTATCTACGATATTTAAGGTACTTTCCCTTGATGTCCCATAGTCTTGGGACGCCCTGTATAACTAGATATTTACTACAATTATACTGCTATGATATGCAGGCTAACGATATACGAATACATGATAGTCTCGTCTTAAGTTTCAAGACGCACTCATTCGGCAGAATGAGATGGATGCACGCTGCACAGTGCACACACTACATGGACACCGCATTACGAACCGTTTACAAAGAGTCCAGGTCACCACACAGGTACAATTTTACTTGTAGTACTACGATGTGAGCAACACAATTTAGAGTTATATTTAAGACCCATTTTATACTGTAATACTCGTAGCCGGGAGCACTACGTGTGGTGACATCCAATGTCGTATGTGCTCCGTCAAGTAGTTGAGGTGGTCTGAGGATGGATGTAATAGGTCATATTAGGGGTATCCTACCGCGTGCGTCGTAAAGCATGAAACACACAGCATACCTGTATAAAGGCGCAGAATTGCACGCAGACCTGGCACAGCGTAGTGACGGCCTTGAGCAGCTGCGGGCTGGTGAGCATGCAGTCGCCCAGGCACTGCTCCAGGAAGTCGCTGTGGCGCTCCAGCACCTCGTCCACGTTGTTCACCTGGAGATGAATGGGGGTTTTTTGATTTATTCTGCAAGTAGTCCTAGGGCAATATAGGCCCCTTAAGCATATGTCGTGATAACATTTGGGTAGAATAAACTACTACTACTTATACCATTACTTGGATATTAATCATTCATAAGAATAATCAGCAGGTTTCACTTAAAATACAAAACAATTAGCTTAGTCTACCGTTTATTTTTTTAAATTCATTGTTACCTAAGTTGAAACATTTGGATAGTATCCGTGAATCCAGAGAGGAAAAAGTTTGTGTGGAAAATTACCACTTTAAACGGAGCTAAAAATGTACTCCCTTGGCGACATCAGGTGACATCTTAACAGTCACACGAACCCGCCACCAAAAAGCCTCTCCCATCCAATGGAAGTTAAACGTCATTCTTGAACTAATGAAGATTTTGCATGAACCTTTACGTAACCCTGTAGTTTTGTAAACTGCATACCTACACGAATTACGTGCATGTGAGATGCAACAAAATATAAATGCCGTATTGTGCTAAGCTGGAGAAATAACACTTGTATAAAAAAAATTTCACGTGGAGGTAGGTATTTTCTATAACCAGAAAGTGTTCAAAAAAATTAGACAAGTACAAAAAAAATTAGAGAGAAATTATCGTTTGGATAAAATTATAATTTAAATTAGAATTTATATCTCCAAAAGAATATTTAAATTCACTTACATAGAGAAATACGTGTATACATTACTTACATAGTGCACGAATAGCATAAAATACGAGTATATTCAAATATAATACAAAACAATTTATTTATTTTTGCAAGAAAAAAGTCGGTACGTACTGTGTGAATTGGCAACTGTTAAGCCAGTATAGTACAGTGAAATTGACATCGGGCGGACCGGGCTGTCGCGCAGTCCAGCGTAACGTGACCGAGACATTAATAAAGAGAGCGCGCCAGAGATACACGTTTATACTGGTTGGTCTGAGCGGTCAACACGTCGTCGGAGCTCGCCCAACAGTCCTACAACATGCATGTTGTTATATTACCTGTTAACTTTTAATCGCTACGCGCCGATAGCAATTCAATCAATGTTGTTTGTTTTTTTTTTACGTTTAATAAATATTTTATGATGTTTTATTTGGAATTATTACATTATCTTAATATTGGATTATATGCTTTTTTCTTTTTGCCGTCAACCTCGAGAGTATGTGAGCATGTATCTTATTAATTGTAAATTAAATTAAATGTGACGTTACCTATGAAACCTGGATCTATTGTCAAAGGCGCTTACGCCACACTGCGTAGCGCAGCGTTGTATTTATATAGGAGTATTGTTGATAATGGCGTAAGCGCCATCGTCACAATGATACATACGAACGAACAAACAAATCAGTCAAGACTGAATTTTTTTATCACTTTTAAGGCAGTTTATTGAAACAGTAATCGGCTTATAATTATACGAATAACTGATTAACTTATAATCAATTCGACTTTTAATTAATTATTGATTAAAGCACTCTATATTTTTACTGTTGTTATTAGTATTGAACGCTAACCAAAGTTTGGTGATGGTGGTAACTAGTGGGATTTTTTTTTCTCAGTAGTTACCACTGGTAACAACTTGGTGGTAACTATTGGGAATAACCCCAAGCGACAAAAGTAGGGACGTTTTGCCGGCCGCGGTCACGTATTGTTTTATAGGGTACCTAATGATTCTCCGAAAATTAATTCGCAGATTATCGATTCGCAGACAACGATTCGCCGAAGATCGTTTCGCAGAGTGATTCATTTGTAGATGTAACTTTTGGTCGACTGACGTTACGCAGACTCTTGGTTTACATACAATTCAGTTCGCTTCTGTGTAAATTAGCAGAACTATTAATAGACGATTTTCATTTGGCAGAGTAGTCTTTTCGTTTAAGGAATGTTTAGTCGAATAACGTTTCACATTTTATACATTGTTATTCTCGAAATATATTTTTTTACAAAAAAAAACCGACTTCAAAAAGGATAAATAAAAATTTTTCCTTTTTTAAGTATATGTATTCGTTAAACACATTTTAGGTTAGAATCAATTTTTAACTTAAATATGAACAAAAGCATAGGTATTGTACAAACAGCAACACTCTGAACTGTCCACCGGTGGACCTTATGCCTTTTGTATTAAGGTCCACCGATGGACAGTTAACAGTGTGCGCTATCGTACCTATGCAATATAGGTTTTTAATATCTTGGAGACCGAGCCTTGGTCGGAAAATATATAAAACTCAAAAATGTGTGTTTTCCCAGAGATACGACCTAGCTAGATTGATTTTTCGCCCCCCGAAAACCCCCATATAGCAAATTTCATCGAAATCGTTACAGCCGATCCGAGATCCCCGAAATGTATAAATATATACACAAGAATTGCTTGTTTCAAGGCATACGATTTTATGGTCGTTTGTGCTAGTGAAAATAAGTAAATAATTAAATGTATTAAAACCATGTTTATCCGACTGTTGTGTAGGTTAGTCATGTCCTAGTCTCGCCATAAATAAGAGGGAAGTTTTGCTAATCAATATTAATGCCAAACAAATGATTATTCAACCTACTGTGTTTCGACCAATAGTTTTTCGGGTAATAGTAAGAGTCAGTAAATGATTATTCTACGAAAAGTAAATATACGTATCAATGTTCTGCGTATTGACTATTCGTGCAAACGAATATTACGCGTAATGACATTCTGCCAATCGTTACTCGGCCAAAGAACCCGTCTGCGAATAGTTGTCGGCGAATCGTTAATCGGCGTATTTTTTGTCGGATAATCAATAGGGCACCATATATTATATATATCTATAAGATATTTCCTATACATTTCTTCTGAAAAAGATGAAGGCATATGTATTTCTACTTTTTGCTACCAATAATGGGCATATGTATTCTGGACCCGTCCCTATTAAAAAAATTAAAGCACGATGATTTGCAATCTCTAAAAGCCGAGCTTACCAAAAGACTTCCATGCATTTTACGATAGTTTACTGCATGTATAGTTGAAAAAATAATTCGACTCGATCTTTTTTTACGGAGACACGTTGTTATTTAAGTTCATCTATTGTTACTCTACGAGAGTCTACTTAGTTAATTTAACAAACATAAAAACATACATTTCGTTTCATTTTGTACCATAAAATTTAAGCAAAATTATCGTAACTTAACAACTTTCAGTCAATACTAAAACAAAAATCTTATATCTTACGAATAACTGTAAATTTAATAAAAAGTGTTTGCGTGAGTTAGTCGAATATTAGTAAAATTAATGACTGGCTATCAAAGTATCTCAATGAAACTAACAAGAACTTATTTGATCAATCACACTAATTTACAGGATGTTTATTGTTCATACTAGAAACTTGATGATCTTCAGATACGAGTTTTTTAAAAATTAGTGACGATATGTCTCATACCATTGATATTATATTTTAAGCCGTGAAATATGTTACCTACAGTTGATATTCATACTAGAAATGTCAACTGGTATGTAAAATTGTTTCCATTGAAAGGATTTTTGTAATTGTACTTTGTAAATAACTATGAATGTGTGAGTGTGGCGACAGTGGTTGTTAGGAATATATTATTTCATTTATAAACATTGTACAACAAATTTACGTTTTTTCATTCTACCGGATAGTCACCATTCAAAACTGCATTCAGTCATTTTAGATTGAAGAAAATACTGACTTGACAATGACTAATCATGGCCGATGCAACGTGCCTATGCTTTAATTTCTTTTAAAAGTTAAAATATCAGTTCCTTTGGACTTTCTGTCTTATACATTCTTTTTACTTGTGACTGGACAGTGACACTTAATTTGTGAGTAAGAAGACAAGATTAGCTATAAAAATCCACGAGGGAATCATAAGTAACTTTATCTCACTGACCAGGTCGAGTAGCCAACGTTACAATCGGTAACGCTCCGTAGCGTAGCGTAGTCATCTCTCTCTATCACTCTTCCATATTAGTGCGACCGTGACAGTTGCGTTTCGTTCGCCACGGTACTGTTTTTAAACCTCTTCTTATTTTTCGAGCTCTTTTTATTTCTTTATTCTGTTCCAAACACTGGTTTTCATTACTAGTCATTTCATATCCACTAGTTTATTATTTCGTGTACGTAACATATATAGAAGTTTTCTAAACTTCTACTCGATCTATTTTCATTGCATTACAATTGTAGCAGAAAAACTACCAGACATTTATATATATATGTTACTTTAATGTTTATGTTATTTCAGAATGTATTCTTAAAATATGAGATGGCGGCAGCTAGGCTCGTGTGACTCTGTAAGTAGGTTACAGGTAATGGCGGTAGCAATCTTACAGGACGCACTAATTCGGCACAATGAGATGGATGTCATATGATATGTCAGATTTGCTGTTTCCCACCGCGGTGGCTCTAGTAAAAAGGAGTACACGTTTACGTAGCTCAGGTGAAAGAGATTACAAGTGTTACACCATTTTTCACCAGAGCTGCGCTAGACTTGTACCTCTTTTCACTAGGGCAACTATATAATACTAATATGTTGCTTATACGACAAGTTACAAAGCTTTCATGATACTGACCCTTGATTGTAGAAATAAATAGTAGTAATATTATAGTATTGTTCAAATTTTTGTACAAATTATGATGGTACTTAAATAAATGTATTTTCTTTCTTTCTTTCTAATTGTAAATCTTCCTTGGCCTTTCGTCAACTACAATTGCATGCTTAGTTACTCTACTTTTGTTTAGTCTAACAATGTTGGCCTTACAGGCCAATTCGAACGTACACTGACATTATCGTGCATTTCGCTCGTACATGTACTGGCGCGGGCGAGACGCAGAAATAACATCATTCAGATATCATTATGATGCCAATGTACGTTCGAGTTGGCCTGCTAGTCGTCTTCGTGTACCAAGTATAGGTATAAGAACCTATCTAACTTTAATTTAAAAGCAGATATTCGAATACACCGTATAATCTCTGAACTATATTGGTGCTCCATTATTTTTACCTTTGGATTGAAAATAATAAATGACAACTAGGTAGATCTTCTTAAGCTATATACTTCCTTCCTTCCTCGCTTCTGAAATAGCACCTTTTATTAAAAAAATTGACAATGAATCAGTGATAATCTCCGCATCGGTTCTTATCTCACGTATGTCAGAAAGGCTCACTGATTCATTTGAATAAAACAAGTATCCTGTAGAACAAGTATAAGTAGCTTACAAAGATTCTCTGTTTATGTAAGAAAAGCATTCGACTTATTAATCCGTGCAATGAGTAACGTAACCTTGAGGTTGTGACGCCACTGCCAGGGGTAACGCCTACGAATTAACAACAATACGCTCCGCCTACTGCAAAAACTAAGGTTCTATCTTTAAGATATAAGAAAGAAATGTGACTGGCAAATAATGTCACTAAATCTTTCATGATAATCCTTGTTTAATAAAATAATATACTGCCATACGAACCCATAACAGAAGTATTAACAAAGTAATTAAGTAGTTTTGTTCATTTGCGAATAAGTTTGATGTTAATTTTTGATTTCAACAAAGTGAAACAAACATCATAACAAAAACAAAGTTTTTTGTTAATGAGTAAAGCTGACCATTAGCGACGAGACGGTCATTAAAGCAGCATGGCCGGTAATTGGCGGCGGTGGCAGGATCAGCGCCCACGGCGCTCACTCCGACGAATCAGGTCGGCGCGCGCGCACCGCCATGCGAGCAAGTGAACAGTGATCAAGTGATTGTGAACAGTGAAATATTGTGAAAATTCAGGTGGGTTACCGAGCAAGTACAAAATACCCGACATACCTATTAATACAACGAAGTGGTATTAGCCAATAAGTTTGTTGACGTATTATTATTTGTACACTGCAATTTGAAACCCTCGCAACCTACTGTCCAGTGTTTATCGATTTGAATACTCAGGGTACCTATCAAATGTCATTCCAGAAAATTCAGTTTATTGGGATTAGTATTTCGAGTTGCCAAATCATGTCCATTTTTAATTGAGAAAGATAACGTAAACTTTTCTATAAAGTGGGCACGGGACACACGGACGACGTTAGCGAGTAGGTATTCGGGAAACTTATAGTTATTGTTTTTTTTTGTTTACGCCCAAGCCTATAAATATCAAAAAAGATTAAGAGTTTAGGCCATATTATTCCATGTACTTAATTTTAACGCTTAATCTCAGATTTAGACTGTATTCCATATTAATCAAATCCAGTCTAACCGAAAGGATAGACTAAACTAAATTATGTCTGTTTTGCAACGCCGTAAACACAACGTAGAGTCGTTCGATTTCGATGTCATATTCGGTCAAAACATAAAACATACTGTGGGTGTAAACACTCAAAAGAGTTCATCACATGTGTACCGTCAAGCCCTCAGACAAGGTCGGCCAGATGACGTCACTCACAATGATGAGGACTCGGTACAGCACGGGAAGTTGTGTCACTATGAGAGTAATTGATAAATTGTCACAAGTTAAAATGTAACAGGCAGACGCATATCCGATGAAGGCCTGTATATTTGTTTTCAAACAATGAACTCGAGTCGTTTCGTTGCAAATGCGTGTTTAGCAATGCAAGCGTGTAGGCTGGATAGGTATTGAAAGTGCTAGAACTGGTTTTCCTGTGAATGAAAGTCTGTATATTGCAAACAGTTTACCTGAGTTTGACTAGGCTAGGACATTCCGTAATATTATGAACGCGAAAGTAGGTTTGTTTGGCTTTTAACTGCGTAACTTTTTTAATTTAAGTATATGGTTATTGAATTGTCCCTGAGAAGGACAAACGCTCTTAAAAAATCGCGTAAATTAAAGGATGGTAGAAGTTTGTACGGTAAAAAGTATGGCGACAAATCCCAAATATTATTGACCCAAAAAATATGAATGACTAATAACGATATTGAACAAATGCATTCAAATAATGATCATGCTACGTAATAAAGCGTAGGTGAAACCGAGGTCATGTCTAGATTATTGATGGTCAGATAACTGCACAAAAACTATTGAAAAACTGAAGTTGACGGACGCGATGCGACCCGCGACGACCTCATGTGCAGGCGCATATCATCAATAAAAATCAGTTTAATCATATACCCGTTTACTGGTCAACCTCAAATACTGTTATCTAACGTGCTCAAACTGGTCGGCAGCCTGTTTGTTAAGTTTAAAACGAAAATTATGTGTGAAACAACTATTAAAATATGCATAACGAATGAAAGAGAGGATGTACCTAGTATGCGTATCTAAAACATAAGCACTCTACTTTTACAACCTTTTGTATTTCCAAGTTGACCGCATGACTGCAGTCCGGTTTTCGCGTCGCAGATTATATTACTGGCGGGAAGGAAAGACGATCTGCATATTTCCATATTCAATAACTGTGGACTCTTATATCCAAACACCGACGGCAATATTGATAAAATGATGACGACATTCGCCTACACGTCCCGGCTTCGTTGCGCCTAATAGGGATCTCCGGCTGATTCTTACACCTTAATGTATGCACACGGCTCCTTCAATAAATTATCGACTTCCATATACACTCGGTGAACGGTTTCTTGAATACGGACGCAATTTGGCAGAAATTACTTATCGCCTCGTGACAAGTGACCGACTGCTTGTACTGTTTTGGATGTGTCAATAAGCCCGAAAATTTGAGTACAATATAGTTAACAATGTTACACTAACTATACTACTACTGAGTACTAGTTAGGTATACTTGCAAAACTAGAAAGATAACGAACGTATTTTGTTTATTTTTTTATTATTAAACTTACTAAACCCGACCGTCCTCCTATTACACTACACAATATAGATATAAACACGTTAACATGGATATAATTTTGAAGCGCTCGTGTTTTAATTTCAAAAACCTGTTTAGAAAATCGACTTCACCGGGTTTTGATATCAATCCAACGATGTAAAAAGGTGATTATGTCAAATCTCCGACGTGCGTAACAACAGCCGTATCAGAAAGTGTTCTAGTTCATAATAAGAATAAAACAGCAAAGATCACAGCAAAAACTGTTAATCACAAGTACCGGAGTTGCGCCGGTCCAGCGGTTCGAAATAGCTCAGAGTATTGACGCTCTCTCGTACCTACTCCACTTCAGGGTGTCATAAATGGAACTGCAGATTGCTCGATTTTTATGAGCTATTAAGTACTTAGTATACAGACTTAATTTGAAATAACGCCATTAATACAACTTCCGCTCTTAACATTCTTAATATAAACATCATGTCTCAACTCTTTTTCACATTCGAAATTCGTATTTGTGTTTTTATTTTTGAAATTGAAAAACACATAGCTATATACTAAGTTGGTAAGGTGCTGTAAGCTGTGGAGATCGCAAACCCCGTTGCTCCGCAATTAAAAAAAAACGGAATCGATGCGATTCGGACATACGAAATAATTTTTACCCAAGCTGAAGCTCGCTCAATAGTTCGCCGAAAGATATACTGAGACTTCCAAAATCAAACATTAAGTTGAAGAAGAACAAACAGTAAACGACTCGACTCTTTGCCAACTGTAAAGCAAATGAAGCAAGTACAAAGATGACAAAAAGCCTCTTACATTTCTAAGTTGGTTATGCGTTTTGAAATGGAAATGTGTGGAACGGAAGGCTTTTTTCTGTTTAGTTGGTCAAGCACCGGATGTCTAGAAACGGTTACTTGCACGCCGCTGATGCTCTATTACTGTACTGATATATATCTATACATTCATCATAATAATACTCGTATAAAGGTTTTGGCCTCATGGCAGATGGCATGTCACGATTTGAACATAAACATAAAATCTTCTTTACGCATTATATTCCAAGAAAAGTATACGTGAAATTTGATGTTTTGTGACATTAAGGCTGTGCCTCATTAATCCTTCTAATTTATTTACATGGAAACTAAAGTTAACCGTTAAAGTTAATGTAAACATAATTAAGAACATTAACGTAAACTAGTTTGTTGCTACTACTTATAATATTAACGAAAATATTTTCTTTGAATTTAAGTAAATACTTCGTACAATCTTAGGGCTTCTTTTATGATATGATTTACTTTAATGATATTATACTTAGTTTTAACGTAATCAAGCAAATAACAGTATATAACACATTTTTTTAAATAAGAAAACCTGAATCCCTAGTTTAAATTTATTCGATAGCGTGCCGTGACATACGCGTTTGCGTTAAGTCTCATTTTGTATGGGATTTAGAAACAGCGCGCCAAGCTGGACGTTTTGGAAACTCAAAATCCCATACAAAATGAGACGTCACGTTTCGCTATAGAATAAATTTACACCAGGGGTACAGAGATATTAACCTATTTTTACATAAGATGTGACAGTATAAAATAATTAGGTATAATGTAAATTCTACTACTACAACTAGGTACTAAGTAATCGTAAACTGAAGAGGATAGGTACATCACCGAGTCAAATAATTTATGACAACAGGAAGTATATAGTTTGTGCGGTGAGGTAAATGTATACAAATTTCAATAATAAGGATTTAGCAAAACGCATACGAGTATAATCTCCTTGCACTAAGATAGCATCATAATTCGTGGGTCAAGGCAATCTAGATGCAAGCAAGTTGACTCAGAGAGCTCAATATTTGCACATATATATTATAATGTTTCATTGATATCCAAAAAGCCGGTGTACCCACGCATGAATCACCGCCAGTCACAGATTTGCTTAAATTGACACTTTTGAATAATAAAAATTACGATACATAATTGACACGAGTCACATCGATAGGGTAAACTGGGAGCCTAGCCAAGATGCCAATCGTTTATACCGTAAGGCCGTAACGAACGATACGCTCATGTCTCTCTGTCGCACTAATATGGAAGAGTGATAGAGAGATATTACAGTTTCGTTTTCTAAGGCGCAAACGATTGGCATCTTGGCTAGACACCCTGGTCTATCTACGATGGCTAATCGTAAAGACTACGTTTGCAATAGTAGTTAAATTACTAGATGCCAATGAGTGACATATTAGGTGCCCGCAATGAATATTTTACCACCAGCAGAGAACCATCGCTGACAAAAATATATATTTTAGAATTTTTTATAACTACAGCTTACGAATAGGGAAGTAGCCATCTGCTTGACTGATAAAGTAATACCACGTAATACAGGAAGTCTGTAGGACAAAAGTCGCAGGATTGCGTATGTGGTATAAAATCTGAACTCAAAATTACTAGGCCTCATATATGAAAAAAAAAAAAAACATTTTGAGGTCGTTTATTCGTAAAGCTCGCTCTCGTATCATGTAACTATAGCAAACAAAATCTTATTTATTATCGATGTTTAGTCAATGTTGCGACTGCAACTTATTATTATATAAAAATCAATGCAGTAGCTAAACGCAGCCGTCGGGCTCGGCTAGTATTCGGAGGCTTTTTAAAAGCACCAATAGGAGCGCTCCACATACTCTGTATCGCGGCCAATTAGAAACATCTAAATTTAAACTACCTTTTTGTACTGATCATATATTGCAAATCACTCTTTCATCATCCTCCATACTATCAACACCCGCTTTTCTACATTGAACCGTTTTGACAAGAACCCTTGTAAACCAGTACCCTTTGGAAGATTATACTTCGCTTCATTATAAATCGAAGTTTTATTTAAGTCGTCGAGATCCTGACCTGCACGGCGGCTACAGTCAAGTTACTTCATACGTTAGTTAGGCCCAGCAAAGGCGTGGTCACGGTCATTAAACGGTAGTCAACAAGCAGACTAACGCATAGCTAATAAGACTAATGAACCAACTTTACTTTAGAGATGACTCCATCGATTTAAACTAAAACAGTAGGTATTTTACGATCACGTTTGTTTTCTCGTTTAAGTCGAAAGTGGACGACCGCGCGAAACAGCATTTATATACAAACGTATAATTAACATTATTGAAAAATATTTTGACACTATTTGATGTACATACTCGTATATCAACAGCTATGTCCCTTCGTTAGAGTCTTATTTAATTGTTTTTTATTGTTTAATTACGTGAATTATAACACTTAGGAGCTTTTAAAAATTTGTATGTGTGTTTCACTCCTAACTCTTATATAGTAAACACCCCTTTAAAGGAAGAGGCACCAGTAATGGGATGGTATAGACACATCCTGTAAAACAAGTATTTACCATCAGTTTTTAATCGCTGGCAACATTTTACCATAAACAAGAGCCAAAGAACTGCTTAAGTTTAATTTTTCATTGATATTTGTTAGTTTGAAAATGAATGGCGCCATTCATCCCATGACTGGAGCAAAAAACCACAGTTTTATTTGGTTAATAATATTGAAAACAATTGCAGTAGCTTTCATTAAATACATAGAAAACATAAAGGACGAATTGGACATTCAACTTTTAAAGCGTAAAGCGGTAGAAAATTTACAGGTGTCGGTGAAATATCAAATATACTCCAAATTTTAACATATGTTATAAATAAATCTAGTCAAATAGTAAGCTCAATAAGGCTGTGAGATTATTGCGTCTATTTCGTTATTTCTCGAATACGATTGGAGCTCTTGTAATTCGAATTGTTTCAATAGGAACTCAAATAGACGCAATAAGTCCATAGTTGCATTTATCCCGGTCGAGCTTATACAATTCTCTGTAGCTTAACATAAAGAGATAAATCTTTATGTTTGTAGAACAATTGACTATGCTATTTTGAACGAAAACTGTAGAAATGTATCACTATTTGGAAGAGTATTTGAGGTTGACAGATACTTTTAGCGCGTTGTTTCATCCGCTACTTTTGGTGCTGACCGTACAACGCCAAGATAGCGATAAATAAAATAGTAAAATAAAAAATGAACAATTTCATGTATAAGTTACTTTTGAAATGCTCGTTAAGCGTGCTTCCGAATAACTCTTCTTCCTCGCGTTGTCCCGGCATTTTGCCTCGGCTCATGGGAGCCTGGGGTCCGCTTGACAACTAATCCCAAGATTTGGCGTAGGCACTAGTTTTTACGAAAGCGACTGCCATCTGACCTTCCAACCCAGAGGGTAAACTAGGCCTTGTTGGGATTAGTCCGGTTTCCTCACGATGTTTTTCCTTCACCGAAAAGCGACTGGCAAATATCAAATGATATTTCGTACATAAGTTCCGAAAAACTCATTGGTACGAGCCGGGGTTTGAACCCGCGACCTCCGGATTGCAAGTCGCACGCTCTTACTACTAGGCCACCAGCGCTGCTTCCGAATAACTAAATTACGGAATCGTATTGAATCACGTTTCTGCTGTAATTTGTACGAAACGTGCACTCGTTGGCATAAGATTATTATATTAATTTAGACGTAGGCTTTCACTTCCTCGGTGGGTAAATCACCAAATATACCTCTGATATGAGTATAATCACTTATACGAGCAGGTGATAGAAAGCAGCGAGTTACTTTGAATCAAACTTAATGTAAATAGAGAACAGCGGTAAATAAATGAATATTTTTTCTTATTGAATTAAATAAAAATAAGTTTTTAAGTCACAAATTTCATTTTTGATACAAGCGTTTAATTTAACTAAAACAAAAGTATTCTCATTTCTATTCAAAACTATCAACAAAAAGAGTAAAAAATTCTGTTAATATATTTTTGGCCACCCTCGGCCCTGTATTTCATTTAGTGTATTACTTTTTTAACCTTTTTTTTATATTCATCATTATCACAATCCCAATTCTCTTGGTGTCAAATTCGTGCCAAGACCATTCAATAACGTAAGCATCAACACTTCAAGAAAGAAAAAGAAAATATTTAATTCGGCTGCCAACTACACCTTTAGATTTTGTTAATTTATAGAAGCAATTCCACAGCGGTTTGGAGGCGTGTTGGACAATTAGGGCGTAGAGCACAGCACAGACCGGTAGCCGAGATAAAACCCGCTTACAGATACCGTGGAGAAACAACGGAAGAGCCTAATTGCATGTACCATTCAACTTTTTACGTACAACGAATTTTAACAAAGGGATCCAGCGTGAAGAAGGTTGAACGTGTGGTAATACAACACTTATGGTTTATGGCAACTTTAAACGCAAACGAATTACTGAAAAACGAACGAATGTGTATATAGTTTTGCTGACTGTATATTTAACCGTATAAAAATGTAATAAATCATTTCTCTGTTACTATCTAAGGCAGCTACATAGTATGTATGTATTTATGTATGTATATACTTTATTGTACATAGAAATAAAAACCCGAAAAACACAGTTACAGAGTAAATTAAATACAACAAAGGCGAACTTATCCCTGTATGGGATCTCTAGCCGTAGTGGGGTCATAGTATCTGCAACATACAATCTGCAGCCTCTCATAGTTATAATATTTATCACATAGCTTGGGTACGATGACAGCTTATTATTAGCTGTCATAACCTTCAAACGCAAAATTGTATTGAGATGACAGCTGTCAAACATCTATGTGATAAAAAAATTATAACCCCACTGATAATTACGATTAATAAGGATGTCTAGCATAAATGTAACTAGATTCGATCATCTAAGACAGATTGCCTTATTAGCAAAATAAAAGGACTGCACATAATATAAAAAGAAGAGAATGAATATAGTTCGTGTCATCCACGACGACGCGAAGTTTTGTCAAATCTAACCCTTAATACGAGTAACAAGATACATTACAAGTCAAGGCACGCGCCTTTGTGAATGACACGATTTATAGTAAAAATAAAAAGGTACGTAAAGAAATACCTAAATAATATTTTTCATAACACGGAATTAAACATCGTTTAGACTTAAGAGATAAATCAAACAACTATGACGTGTTATATAAACACGTTGGCTAAGCGAATGAAAGTGGCTACTGATAGATAAATATCGTTCGGCCTAAGTACAATCGCCATCAGATATATCGGAGCGGCCGAGCTGTTCAAAAATATCTGAATATGCACTCTAACGCCTTGACAATAGAGGCGTGCTCAGATATTTGTGGGCACCTTAGCCGCTCCGATATATCTGATGGTGACTGTACCAGCGAGGCCCTTTTATTTATTTATAGTAATATTATGGACATATCGACGCATCTCTTAGTAATGGCGTTGCAGCCGATACTTGAGAAGATTGGATGAATCATCAAATTAAATACCTTACTAAGGGCGAAAAATAGCGCAAGATATAGAGGTCAATAATCAGTAGTTATTCATGAAATGCTATGCTGCTTTCGTTGAGCTCTGGCAATCTTACTCACCGGCAGGTACACAACACTATGAGTAGGGTCTAGTGTTATTTGGCTGCGGTTTTCTGTAAGGTTGGGCCCAGTTGGGCTCTGCTCTAGATCTGGAATGACATCCACTGGCTGTGCCCTACCACACAAAGCGAGATGACATTCACAGTGCCCATACATCTCTTTTGGACGTAGTTTCAGGACATACCCGGGCACAACGTGAAAAAAAAAACCATTCCCAACTAACTCGCACTTGACCGTTTTTTTTATATATTTTAATAAGGTTATGAATGAGACACTGGGAGACTAGATTATGCAGAAGGAACCTAGTTAAAATGCGCAATAATAGACAACACTTTAAACTCCTTTTAAGACACGCAAATAACCGGAAGGAAAACGAAGTCTATTTCAGTATTAATATTTGAAATACTACGTAATCCCAGAGCAATGGTTAGTCACCGGATCGCCGTCTACTTAACCAGCAAAACCGAAAACAAATATTATCCTAACAAAGCCGACCAGTGTAGCGAATTAATACCGTGGAACACAAGAAGATTACGCAAAATATTCACGGTTTTATATTTACCTATATTACTTAAGAGAAGTGAATCACCCAGGTTTTAATATACAACAAATGACTCCCATTTAATATTGATAGTTAACAGGTTTTACAACCACACATGTGGGTGCTTAGTATGCAAATTGTAAAACAACAGAGCACATAGTATCTCATCGATTCATCAACGCTGCACTAACAACAATTATACTGCTATAAAATCCAAATGAACCGTTTTTATTCGTTCAAGCAAAAATTACCAATGTTTTTTACGTTCTCCTGTTCTCAAGGTTCAGACTTGCATGTGCTGTCATAGTTAAAAAATAACATAATGCTGTGCGTAAATCGGTCCAATTACTCGTTAGTAGCAACCGAGAGGCACGTGAGTAGTATTAATTTAATGGTCTAGGAGAAATTCGGAACAATCGCCCTCTCATTATAACTCCCGTGGTAGCGGAGCCGCTCGTGATTCCACGGCCAACTGTTGAAAGTTCTGATTGAATAAACATGCGGGCTCTCGAGGGCTCTTGATCACAATTTAATGGTAATCGTAATTGGATTTCTCGTCACGAATAATATAAACAGGGATTTTGTGACTTCTCAGGGAGTGCTTGCTTAAAAAAAACTACATCGTTTTGAGTATTACATCTGCGCCACGCATCATTTGATGCTGTCCGGTACAACAATGTGGTAATTTAAAATAACTTATCAAAGCTGGTAATTGCATACGCGACGAAAATGTGTCTCTAGGATAGGTAACTGACTTGCTCCTCGTCCATGGTTAAGACAGAAAAAAGCGAAGAACTATCATTAGAGCGTATCGTAAACAGAAGTTTATTAAGGTGTAGTGGGTTCAGTCAGTAGTTTTTGAAAAATCGTAGCGCTTTTTTACAACATAATACGGTTAACGGTTGTCAACTAATATGAATAGCAATTTAGAGGCCTTTCTCTCGTAACTTAATTAATTCCAAACATGAATATAAGTTCAATATTACCAAAATGTAAAACTTATCGAGAAATATTTTTTTCCTTTTTTGCGCTCTCATACAAACCAATCTAAGTGGCATATGGCACAAACGTATTCTCACCTGACGACTTTCGCTCCATATAGAATAGGTGTAAGATGCACCATTCAAAATTTGTAACTATTTTTGCACAAGAGATGAAAATTGCTTCAAAATGCGTAATTTTATTTTTGATCGAAATCGATTACCTTTTTTTTTGTTAAAATAATTCAAAGCGAGCTGCGTTTAGAGAGGGACCTGAATTCACGGCACCTTAAGAGGAAATACCAGCTGAGCTCCTTCTCAGATTTGGGAGTTTTAGGTAAATATCTCCGTCGCGCTGACGGGAGCGGCTCCTAAATTTAGTGCGATAAGGACAACTGCAGCTAAGGCGAAAAATCCTGCGTAAAATAATCTGAAATCGAGGTTTTTTTCTAACATTTTCCTGCTCCAAAACTTAATCAATCGTAACAAAATGTTGGGAACGCAATGAGAAAGAAAGTATCTGTGTATGACCATTTTGACTTTTGTGTTCATTATTGCCGATTATGTATGCTAGGCGTCTGTTTACGGCGCCTTTATTGGGCCGTTTTTAGCGCTGTTTGAAGTAACCTAGAGCTTATAAAAACAAAAATATCAATAAACAACACAAACAATTATTCACTTAGGGCTAAAATTCAAAGAGAAAAATTTCGAGAATGTTTGTATGGAAAAAATTACCACTAATGTATCCTCTTAAATTATAATGATAATATGTATTACTTCCGGTGAGAGCACAGCCCCTGTGACTAAATTTGGAATGTGAATACAGATTCCATACAGATTATCATATCAAGATTTAAGTAATATCTTAACAATTGCTATCCAAACATGGTAATGAATAGATACAATAAGGCGAATAGATTATCAGCGCATTATGACGTGAACGGCCGATAAAGTCGATAACAATACGCTAATGGGATTTGTTAGAGCCAAATGCTCTTCCACTTAAGAATTTCGTACTGTCTAGTGTGTAGGTGTACTATCAAGATCCCACCAAATCAAATTATTCGTAACGGCATTTGAAATGGATTATGCAAGTCCCAAAGACATTTAAACGTGTCCTTCGTGAAGCAAAGGCTAGCCACAGGTCTGTCAATATCAGATACTTGACCTTTTTGCTGCATTGTTTCGATTTCATAAGTCATGTTTCGTTTCAAATGAAATTGATGACTGCAGGTGGTTTTAAATGGATTAACTCCTCAACAGGTTATACGTCTATACAGTACAGTTTTAGAAGTAACTTCCTTTTTGACTCAATATTTTCAAATATTTATTATGTAGATACCATTCCAGGCGACAGGACAGGGCCGGAGTGTACGTCAATAGACGTCAAAGGAATTTTAAATGTTAACACTAGTTACATTTATGTTTTAAGAGGAAAATTAGAAAAGCCAGGAAATTGGAAGGAGACCAAGGATACGGCGTGCCGCTCGAAACTTTCGACGGAAGATATGGCCGTCGCGCGGGTTGTTACCTTTTATCTCAATTACATCGACAGCGAGCGAGCCTTGTAGTACGATTTTTGTAGATTTCATAGTTTAAAATTTTCTATTGTATTTTTAGTCTGTTTGATATTTTAAAAGAAGCAGGCATAAATGAAAATATAACGTAACCAAACAGTACGAAGTTCTCGCTTCAACATGCCATATGGTTCAAGATGAAGATGAAATGAAAAGTTCAAAGAGGCAATAAGTGGCCGCTGCAAACAATACAAGTGCTCGGTCATCGTCGGGCGATGAGGTGTTGCACATGTTCGGGTATTGCACTAAACGATTTCGAGTTTTATACTTTAAACTGTGATTTGGTATTTGAAAAACCTAAACTTGACGGCTCATTTACGATTTGACTCAACGGGATTAAGGATTAAACATGAGATTAAACGTATGTATTGTATGGAGTCAAAGGCCAGTTTTGGTCTACACATAAAGCTGAAATTTAAGTAAGATTAAGTAAATGGTAGGTAAATAATATTAGAAGATATTATTCGTGAAATTTACGCTAAAGCTCACTGACAAACAAAAGGGAATTAAAAACTATGAAACATTCAACTTATTTCACAATATTTTATATTTGATAAACGATAACCGAAACTATAGATGTACACTTGTGACCAACGTACGTGTGATTGTATGTACGGTTGCTTTCATCAGATTCATGCGAGAGATACTGCATTGTGTTCGGCGGTGCCACCTGCTCGTAGTCACGGCGGATAACTGACTTTTAGACGACTGATTAATCACCCGAGACCGGCCGGAGAATAAAGCATTCGTTAATTTGCTGGAAGTAATTTCATTTGTATTCGACCCCTTAAAGATAAAAGTATCTACATGTTTTGTTCGCCGCCGATATTTTGAATGAGAGTTGATTTATTTTCATTTGATAAGAAAGCTAATTTTACAAGTATCTGCGATTATGTTTCTGAAATCGTTTGCACTTTAAGTTGACATTAAGTTAAGGCAATGTAGAAAACAGTTAATAAACTAACAACGAATATTTCAAAGAAGTGTTAATATTTAGTGTACAGCCGTTGTTAGCACATTCTACAAAAGATTATAGACGACTAACGATCCCGCCTCAGAACGTCACGGTCACTTCTCATGAATGTTTGTACAACATTTTAGCATTTTTCATTAAAACTTCGTTGAATCAACAAATTAACGAACCTTTAGTAAAGACCTTTAGTGGCAGCGTATTGTATTGCAACCATGTGAAAGTTTACCAGATGTGTCGTGTCGAATTAAATCCAATTAAACAATCGGTGTAACGAGCGGTTGTAATTGTAATACTACACTAAAACGTATCGAAACAGTTTAGCTCAATAAGATAATGGTCCGATCAATTATTAGGTATAAAAAGTTGTATCTGTCGTTCCAGATGCCAGTGTGTGAGGCGTGAGCGATGCCGCGCGACACGTACGAGATGAACTCCCGACAGCTGTCCCGCGGGAGCTCGCTGTTCGGCGCCGACCCACAGACCCAGCTCAGGACGGCCCTGCGCACCAACGACTTCCCCACTTTCAAGAAACTAGTGAGCTACGGGGCTGTCGATCTCGAATTTGTTAACCCCTACCCCGACCATAAGACCTGCCTCGAGCTAGCTATAACGGAACCGAACAAAAACGAATTCGTTAAACTGTTACTTCAGCACGAAGTCCAAGTCAACAGAGTTAACGAAACCCATGCCTGTGCTCCTATACATTTTGCCGTTGAATATGGCAATATTGAAGCGCTGAAACTATTGCTGGACGATGACAGAATTGACGTCAACATCAGAAGCAAAGGAAATACGGCTTTGCTGATGGCAATAAAGAAAATAGAAGATTTAGAAGACGACCGCGAGCGAGACCTCGCCACCTATGAAGACATGATAGAGCTTCTACTAAAAGCGGGGTGCGACGCGAACGCTCCAGACCTTAAAGGAGTAACACCTGTATATTCGGCAGCAAAACAAGGGCTGGAAAGGGTCATCACTTTTATCATAGATTACGCACAAAATCCCGTCGACATTGATACGTACAAAGACAGACGTGGCAAAACAGCTCGATATTTCTTAAAAGAAGCATTTCCGCATTTAGTTGATAAATTCGATACGGAGGTAGAAGTGATCAATGTCGATAAACTTTTCTCGTATTTAAGTCGGCATGATGAAAATGGCTTTATTCGCGACTTTACAAAGCTCGTTAAAAAGAATGACCATCGCCAAGCATTAGCTTCTAATAATGGAATATTCACAATGTTACAGTTTGCAACAGACAAAGGGTTGGACAGAACAGTTGAAACGTTGCTTAACGCAGGCGCAGACCCTAATGCCACGTGTTCGGGTGAGACCATGAGACCTGTAGCACTCGCTTGCAAAAATGGCTACTGTAAAATTCTAAAAATGTTTGTCGACAACGAATCTACCTTATTCGAACCAGTCAACGGCGATTCACTAGTACAAATCACGGTAAAGGGAATGAGGTCGTATTCAAACAATCCTAAAGCAGATTTTAACGGATGTTTGGAACTATTACTTAAAAATCCTAAAATTAACATAAACGTCAACTATTCTGATAATAAAAATAACACGGCACTCCATTACGCCGCTAGGAATGGTGATAACGATACAGTGTTGGAGCTGCTGCGGCACGGAGCATGCGTCGGGCTGCGCAACGCCTTCAACGAACCGCCTTTAGCGGATATCAATGCGAAAACACTGGAAACATACCTGGACGAATGTATCACCACCAACGGGGAACGACCAAGCGATGACGACTATGAAATTCATATGAAATACAGCTTCTTAGTGTACCCTAACAATTCTGTGGAAAACGAACTATGTAAAGTTCCTTTAATCGATGCGTCAAACAATAATGTCAAAGAGTGTGATGCGATTCTGGCCCCCGAAACAGATGCACTTCTTTACATGACGAGAAACGAAGAACTGAGACCGCTCCTTAAGCACCCAGTTATAACCAGTTTTCTCTACTTGAAGTGGCAAAGGATAAGCTGCCTTTTCTACGCCAACATAACGTTTTATTCCCTTCTATGGTTGTGCTTGATTCTCTATATCATACTAGGATATGGTGTGGAGAAAAAACAATCCGGTTCCATTGAAGTATTGAACGTCGTTACGCATGTCGGCGCGGCTATTGGATTGATACTTTTGATCATACGAGAATTATTTCAATTGTTAGTATCGCCGTCGAGATATTTACAAAGCATTGAGAACTGGATGGAAATCTTTCTAATATTTGTTACAGCGGTGATCGTGTGTGATAATACTGCTGCAGAGTCAACGAAGCAACAACTCTCTGCTGTGGCTATCTTATTGTCATCTGCCGAACTGGTCCTTCTAATCGGTCAGTTTCCGACGTTATCAACTAACATTGTCATGCTAAAGACAGTATCTTGGAATTTTTTCAAGTTTTTACTTTGGTACTGCATTTTGATTATTGCATTTGCATTGAGTTTTTACACATTATTCAGGAATGAGATGAAAGACGAAGACAAAGTAGCACCTGACCCAAATAAAACCGACAAGGAAGATGAAGAAGAAGATTTCTTCGAAGATCCCGGAAGATCTCTATTTAAAACCATTGTCATGTTGACAGGAGAATTTGATGCGGGTTCCATTAAATTCGGTCAATTCCCAGTAACCAGCCATATTATATTCATGGTTTTCGTATTCATGATTCCAATTGTTTTATTTAACTTACTCAACGGTCTGGCCGTGAGTGACACACAAGAAATTAGAGCTGACGCCGAACTTGTAGGACACGTTTCTAGAGTAAGATTAATATCTTATTTTGAAAGTGTGCTCATCGGAAACACCACGCCATACTCTAAGCCATCCGCATGCTTCGCTTGTCTGCCTGCTTGGATGCAGGATTTAAGCATAATAACACCAAAAACACTGTGCATGAGACCTTTTGCAAAACGTATATCTTTATTCCCGCACTTTTTGCCGAAATATAGGATACTGGTAAAGCCGAACAAAGATAATATAATTGAGATACCACACGCAGAGCCGCTTGGGAAAATCGGTGATGACTATGAAGACATCGAGGGTGGTGGATGTTGTTTCGAGAGATGCCAGAATTACAGACTCGATAGGAAGATTGTGAAAAACGCTAAGATCGTGATAAGTAAGAAAAATGATGTCTCAGAAATTGATGTGTTGAAAACTAAAATAGATGAGCTACACAAATTGCTGAAAGAATCGTTGCAGAAACGCTAATAATTACTTGTAGAACGTAACTATAACTAGCTTCACATGAAATTGCAAAGTTGTTGTAAGCCATGGCTATTTGACAATATATATATTTTGTATTAAGTTTAGTATTTATATTATAATTTAAGAGAGTAATTGTTATAATATCGTCCTGTAATCTAGTATTAAGTTTCTTATGTTTTTTTTTTGTGTAATTTGGATAAATAAATATTTGTGTAATATTTAAGAGCTTGCTGTATTTCTATTTTTATAAAACGACAATGTGTTTAACAGTATAATGTAACTTTACGAATCTCATATTTAAGCTGGCTTCCACTTAAAATAATTATATATTTAAAATAAAATTTATAATGTATTACTTCTTTTATTATACTTAGCCAGGTCATAAGTTCTGTAACATAGGTCTTGACTGATAAATAGTAAAACAAAAACTTTTAATAATAAAATATAGCCATGATTTTAAATCTTCTTTAGTACTTATTAAAGCGTAATATAATTTGTTTCAAATAAAGGTAGCGATTTTATTTACAATTTATTTATTTCGTTAAACGCGGCTGGATTGTGTAAAAGTATACTTTACAAAAGGCAGTAAAAATTAGTGTCACATTATTAAATAAATTAAATATAAATAAACAATATTATAGGACATTATTACACAAATTGACTAAGCCCCACAGTAAGCTCAATAAGGCTTGTGTTGTAGGTACCTAGACAACGATATATATAATATGTTATAATTATAAATACTTAAATACATATAAACACCCATGACTCAGAAACAAATATCTGTGTTCATCACACAAATATATGCTCTTACCAGGATTTGAACCCGGGACTAACAGCTTCATAGGCAGGGTCACCCACTAGGCCAGACCGGTCGTCAAATTAATAAAATAGTTACAATTGTTTATTTGTATGAAACTATTTTATTTGTCCGACAAGTCTGTACCAGCATTTAGTTCTTGGGCAGGTCTTTGCTTTAGATAATACCCTTCTAAGGGTACTTTTCTGTAACACGCTTAGATTTGACTCACATAAAACAAGTAGATTTGGTAAAACATGTACAGTAGCATTAATGTCAGTCAACTTCACATAAAATAACGACCTCTAACGATCAGACAAGCCCCAAACAAGCTGAATTTCAAACGAATTCTCTACAAGCACCTGCTAGATACTGTCTAGTGGGACCCCCCCCCCCTCCCCCCCCCTTCCCTGCACACATGCAGAAGTATATTTATGTATATTGTATAGTATATTATGTAATTAATTTATATATGTATTTATAATGATCAGACCTCGGACAGAGTGAGCCATTTTTACGTCATTAATGTCAAGTGTAGATGTTAATATAGATATGCCTCAAGATGAAATATTAAAAAGAATTCATGAATAATAATTAAACAAAAATGACAGTGCATTATGTACAAAACGAGTAAGTATTATTTATTTATTCAAATTTTTCTTTGTTATTGGTTATTGTAATAAAGAACTATAATTTTTTCTAGATTTTCAATTTTCAACGCACTTCTTCTTGAGTTTAATATCCACTTATAGATGGAAAAAGACCTTTCTACTTCCACTGAAGTGAGCGGAGTGAAGTTGTACATTAAAATACCGTCCACATCTGTTCCTTCCGAAATTTTTTCAGCATAGTCCCTAAACAGATCTAAGTCTGGGTTTCTAGCTATGACGTCTTCTAATTTCTGACTGACAGAAGCAGACGAAGACCAGCTTATAAAATAATATGCTTATCATTTAAAGAGGCTTGCTATACAATTAATTTGTTTTGCTAGTTATGTAAAGATCTAAATAGAATAATTTAATTCGTTATTCAATTACATCACATCTGCCATTGAATGACTACGTAGGTATGTCCATATTATGCAAACTCTTAAAACAGCTCACCCTGTCCGAGGTCTGATAATGATAATTTGTGTAGTTTATAAAAGTATTATATATATTACCTATTAGTTTGTATACTGGCTTAGTAGTATTAGACTTAGTATTTAATTTTGGAATATTTTTTTCACACTGCACCCACCTTAGCAAATTTCTGTTTGGCCCAGTGGTTGACTGGTAGAGAATGCCTCAAGTCATTAAGTCCGCCTATTGTACGTCATACTTGTACTTATGCAATAAAGTTTAAATAATAATAATAAAATATATATCAAAATAAAGATATAATACCCCGATTTTGCGCTATGCAAGATTCAAATATGTTAAAGAGAAAAATAAATAAATTAAATAGAGTTAGACCAAGACAAGTCTGCAACGATTTTGATAGCACACGCAGTGCAAGTGTTATTTATACGTCATAATATCATAGATGTTTGACGTATAAAATAACACTTGCACTGTATGTTCTACCAAAATCGTTGCAGACTAGTCTTAGTCTGACACAAGTGGCGTATTTTTTTAAATTACTTTTCCCGACTATTACCTACTGCGGCAGCAAATTACGTTACATTATTTTGTATATTATTCACCGTTAAATAAGCTTTTAAACAACGTTTTGACGACCGGTTTGGCCTAGTGGGTAGTGACCCTGCCTACGAAGCTGATGGTCCCGGGTTCAAATCCTGGTAAGGGCATTTATTCGTGTGACGAGCATGGATATTTGTTCCTGAGTCATGGGTGTTTTCTATGTATTTAAGTATTTATATATTATATATGTCGTTGTCTAAGTACCCTCAACACAAGCCTTATTGAGCTTACTGTGGGACTTAGTCAATTTGTGTAATAATGTCCTATATTATTTATTATTATTTATTAAACAATGTGTGATAAAACTTACGACCTGACTAAGTAGACTTACCCCTTTATTAATAAAACTTAACAGCCTCTTAAAAAATTGTGTCTCTTTCTGTCAAACAGAAATGACTATCGTAGATATCAGATTCGATTCGATGAAGCGAAAGCCAGCTGTCACCGTCACCACTTGGTTAACGATCGTACGATTAACAATGTGTAACCACGTTGCTGTGGCCATGTCGATAAAGTCATATTGATGATAAAGTATCGGCATTTCTACCAATTTTTAGGGTTCCGTAGCCAAATGGCAAAAAACGGAACCCTTATAGATTCGTCATGTCCGTCTGTCTGTCCGTTTATGTCACAGCCACTTTTTTCCGAAACTATAAGAGTTATACTGCTCAAACTTGGTAAGTAGATGTATTCTATGAACCGCATTAAGATTTTTACACAAAAATACAAAAAAAAACAATGAATTTTGGGGGTTCCCCATACTTAGAACTGAAACTCAAAAAAACTTTTTTCATCAAACCCATACGTGTGGGGTATCTATGGATAGGTCTTCAAAAATGATATAGAGGTTTCTAAGATAATTTTTTTCTAAACTGAATAGTTTGCGCGAGAGACACTTCCAAAGTGGTAAAATGTTTGTGTCCCCCCCCCCCCCCTATAACTTCTAAAATAAGAGTATGATAAACTTAAAAAAAATATATGATTACATTACCATGCAAACTTCCACCGAAAATTGGTTTGAATGAGATCTAGTAAGTAGTTTTTTTTTTAATACGTCATAAATGGTACGGAACCCTTCATGGGCGAGTCCGACTTGGCCGCTTTTATATATTCTTATCAGCCATTATGTTTTTGTGTATTCAATATTACAATAATTAACGGTGGAAATTGATGTGTACGTTTAAAGATTTAAAAAAAAGTATGATATTTAAATAATGTACACGGTGCCCGCGAGGGAACGGAAAGATTTTAACAATATATTACGGATCGTATTTAGAGTCAAAAATGTGTTATAATATTTTTTTTATTCGCCTTGTTTCAGAGGTAATGACCTCGACGCACATGTAGTACTGCAGGTGCTGGATGCAGCTCAGCATGCGCTGTCTGCTACGTGTGTGATGCACCTACCCTCTCCAGGCTGTGTATGAGCTGGCACCAGGAGGGCTCGATGACCTCGACGCACATGTAGTACTGCAGGTGCTGGATGCAGCTCAGCATGCGCTGTCTGCTACGTGTGTGATGCACCTACCCTCTCCAGGCTGTGTATGAGCTGGCACCAGGAGGGCTCGATGACCTCGACGCACATGTAGTACTGCAGGTGCTGGATGCAGCTCAGCATGCGCTGTCTGCTACGTGTGTGATGCACCTACCCTCTCCAGGCTGTGTATGAGCTGGCACCAGGAGGGCTCGATGACCTCGATGCACATGTAGTACTGCAGGTGCTGGATGCAGCTCGGCATGCGCTGTCTGCTACGTGTGTGATGCACCTACCCTCTCCAGGCTGTGTATGAGCTGGCACCAGGAGGGCTCGATGACCTCGACGCACATGTAGTACTGCAGGTGCTGGATGCAGCTCAGCATGCGCTGTCTGCTACGTGTGTGATGCACCTACCCTCTCCAGGCTGTGTATGAGCTGGCACCAGGAGGGCTCGATGACCTCGACGCACATGTAGTACTGCAGGTGCTGGATGCAGCTCGGCATGCGCTGTCTGCTACGTGTGTGATGCACCTACCCTCTCCAGGCTGTGTATGAGCTGGCACCAGGAGGGCTCGATGACCTCGACGCACATGTAGTACTGCAGGTGCTGGATGCAGCTCAGCATGCGCTGTCTGCTACGTGTGTGATGCACCTACCCTCTCCAGGCTGTGTATGAGCTGGCACCAGGAGGGCTCGATGACCTCGACGCACATGTAGTACTGCAGGTGCTGGATGCAGCTCGGCATGCGCTGTCTGCTACGTGTGTGATGCACCTACCCTCTCCAGGCTGTGTATGAGCTGGCACCAGGAGGGCTCGATGACCTCGACGCACATGTAGTACTGCAGGTGCTGGATGCAGCTCGGCATGCGCTGTCTGCTACGTGTGTGATGCACCTACCCTCTCCAGGCTGTGTATGAGCTGGCACCAGGAGGGCTCGATGACCTCGACGCACATGTAGTACTGCAGGTGCTGGATGCAGCTCAGCATGCGCTGTCTGCTACGTGTGTGATGCACCTACCCTCTCCAGGCTGTGTATGAGCTGGCACCAGGAGGGCTCGATGACCTCGACGCACATGTAGTACTGCAGGTGCTGGATGCAGCTCGGCATGCGCTGTCTGCTACGTGTGTGATGCACCTACCCTCTCCAGGCTGTGTATGAGCTGGCACCAGGAGGGCTCGATGACCTCGACGCACATGTAGTACTGCAGGTGCTGGATGCAGCTCGGCATGCGCTGTCTGCTACGTGTGTGATGCACCTACCCTCTCCAGGCTGTGTATGAGCTGGCACCAGGAGGGCTCGATGACCTCGACGCACATGTAGTACTGCAGGTGCTGGATGCAGCTCAGCATGCGCTGTCTGCTACGTGTGTGATGCACCTACCCTCTCCAGGCTGTGTATGAGCTGGCACCAGGAGGGCTCGATGACCTCGACGCACATGTAGTACTGCAGGTGCTGGATGCAGCTCGGCATGCGCTGTCTGCTACGTGTGTGATGCACCTACCCTCTCCAGGCTGTGTATGAGCTGGCACCAGGAGGGCTCGATGACCTCGACGCACATGTAGTACTGCAGGTGCTGGATGCAGCTCAGCATGCGCTGGCGCAGCGCGAACGCGTCCGCGTACAGCCGCGCCTCCGAGAACCGCTTCACCACCTTGTTGTACAGCCACACTCTGGAAATAAAGAACATTTGAGTGTCGCGTTCAGAACCTGTGCGCACGCTTTGAAATTAATAATCATAATTAGATATAAATAATAATAATATAATAATATTCAGCCTATAGGTATACGTCTCACTGCTGGGCACAGGCCTCCTCTCATGCGCGAGAGGGCTTGGGCTATAGTCCCCACGCTGGCCCAATGCGGGTCACATACACCTTTGAATTTCTTAGCGGATATATGCAGGTTTCTTCACGATGTTTTCCTTCACCGAAAAGCTAGTGGTGAATATCAAATGATATTCTGTACATAAGTTCCGAAAAACTCATTGGTACGAGCCAGGGTTTGAACCCGCGAACTCCGGCGATTATATCATACGAACATTAGATATAGGGAAGAGGATCCAATCGACAAAAATCTGTAAGGGCCAATATATATTTTTTTTTTACTAATTTTGATTGGTAGGTTTGGAGAGCTTCTCATTCTGGTCGGAATAAATACGAAGTCCCAATTTGGGACAAAAGAAATGTATGTGAATTTCCGTTGAGTTACGAAAATTCCATAAGTTTTCGTCACTCAGTGGAGGATTTTGTAGGACATACCTAATAGTGGATGTGATACAACGGAAAAAACCGCATACATATCTACATCGACGATTTTTGGTACACAGGTTCTTTAGACCAAAACATTTCATTTTTCCACTAGTTCCTAAAAATCCAAAGTAATGAGGGAGGGAGGGGAGTAATAACGTTATCAAATTTTTGTATGGGATCTGATTTTTTTTTCAAAACCCTTCGTGTGGGGTATGAAATGAAAGAACATTATGAGACGATTCTCGAAATATACCTTACCTTACGTTTAACTTTTAGCCACTTGTTTTCCAAAAATCTAAAAAATATTTTCGAAACATGCCATAACTAACAATAAAAGTATATTTTCAAGATTTTTAGCTTTTTTGTTATTTCTTTTTTGTCCTATGTCTAAAATTACCGCATATATATCTACATCGAAGGCGCTTGGTACACAAGTTTCAGACTTAAAATTTTAATTTCTCCGCTAGTTCCTAACCCCCGCCCCCCCACAGTGTTTTAGAGAAGCCAAAAAGTGATATCCTCATTTTATTGCAAATTACTGTAGTTTAGATCAATTCATTACAAATGCGAGACTAAAACTCCCGCGATTACAAATGCGATACTAAATCAGTTCTCGAAGCAATCACATTTTCTTCCATATGAACTCGAAACCAGATATCCCCAAGAAAATGGCGTATAAATTAAAATACCGAAGTCTAGTTCTATGAACCGCATGAAGATTTTTACACAAAAATACAAAAAAAAAAGTTTTGGGGGTTCCCCATACTTAGAACTGAAACTCAAAAAATCTTTTTTCATCAAACCCATACCCATTGGGCTTGACACGCTCGCATTGAGGCGGAAGTTGTTGCTCCTGGTGCACTATCTCTCAATCATTCACCACCAAGTTGATAGCCCAGAGGTGTTAGAGAAGATAGGGTTGTTGGTTCCTAGGAGGGTACCGCGGGATGTGGACGGGGCGGTTGCTCCGCGCCGCCGGCCGTGTGTGTTGCTGCGGCCGTCCGCTCGAACGACGTGTTTCGCGAGGCACGCACCTACCACGCGTGCTTTATCATTGCTTCATTTGATGCTCACTCGGCACGATGACGCTGACATGTTCGCCGATCGATTAGCACAATTGTGCAAAATTGGTAGAATATTTTTAAATTTTCATAAATTTGATTGACTGACATTGTATAAGGTAATTATGTAATCTGTTTTGACATTTAATTTAATTTATTTTATTTATATTGTTTTACCATATTCCTGATTTTGATTTTTATTTATTTTCTTGTTTTCTTAGAGTGTAAGTAAAATGACAATTTTAATTAGTTTTGACATTTTTATGCGCATGATTTTTATATTTTTGTATGTCTTTGATTCAGCTTTATTAATTTATTATTCTTGATAATTTATGTTTTCCTAGCATGTAAGTGAATTGGTCTGACACTGTAATCTTACATTGTATTTAATAAATAAATATAAATATAAAATACGTGTGGGGTATCTATGGATAGGTCTTCAAAAATGATATTTAGGTTTCTAATATAATTCTTTTCTAAACTGAATAATTTGCGCGAGAGACACTTCCAAAGTGAAAAAATGTCCCCCCCCCCCCTTGTAACTTCTAAAATAACAGAATGAAAAATCTAATAAAAATATATGATATTCAATTCAATAATTTTAATTCAGAAAATAAATTCCATATACCAATACATTAAAATACAATATAAATTAAGATAAAAATTAAATATACATTACCATGCAAACTTCCACCGAAAATTGGTTTGAACGAGATCTAGTAAGTAGTTTTTTTAATACGTCATAAATGGTACGGAACCCTTCATGGGCGAGTCCGACTCGCACTTGGCCGCTTTTTTTATTATTTAAACAAAAAAAAACATGCACCAAATCTAAGCTTAAGGCCCAGTAAGTTCTTGTATAGTCGTTAGATTTGTAGCTGCCCCCCAACGGCTTATCCTTTGTCTATTGTTAATTAAAACGGCACGTGCCACTACTTGCAAAAAAAGGGTCGTGTAATTCTAATTGGCACCTGAGCGCGGGCTAGTCTAACGCTCAAAAAACCAGTGTCGGTGTGCTCTCCGATAACGCGCCTTTGTTACGCATATCGAGGACATATTTTAGGCTGGTTCGGTAGCGTTCGCTTCGCCGGCACTCAGTAACCGTATAGGGACCACACAAGAACTCGCAAATTATTTTTCCATTTATTCATTTTGAATCTTATTTCAATTACCATAGAAGTTGTAATTAAATAACCGGTTAAAATGACCGGGCCCTTTTTTTTGCAGGTAGTGGCACACGCCGTTTTAGTTAACAATGGACAACGGATAAGCCGTTGGGGGCCAGCTAGAAATCTAACAACTATAATTCTCTCACTCTTACTGAGCGTAATCTTGAGCGAGATAGATGTGCGTGCCCGGGAGCGCGTATATCATGTTTTTGAATGTTAAGTATTTGTACTAAATAAAAAAAAGTAATGACAAACACAAATTGACGATTTTAAGAAGCAAAATTCATATTTTTAGCTTTTGTGAAATTTGTTACAAATTATTAAAGTGCATTTTAGATATATGTTCGTGATTTTTTTCTAACGAGCGAAAGTCAAAACCTCTGGGTGCAAACCCAGCGTGCCAATCGTTTACGCTCCGTAGCGGACGAAACGCAACTGTCTCTGTCGTAGTAATGGAGGAGTGATAGAGAGATGACTACGATACGGAGCCTAAACGATTGGCATGTTTGGCTAGGCACCCCGGATTTGAATCGATCGAGTCCACACTCGTTGTTAAGGAAATGATTCCTGAATTGCACACCTCGCGTCTTTGGCGTTTAGGAAGCCTCGACCTCCACACTCCCGTGGGATGTACAATGTTATTATTATTATTATATGTATGGAGTGAGTACTTTAAGATAATTTATTTATCTATAGCCTAAACTAACTCTGCGCCGACTTCGACTTTATAAAAGTCATATTAACATATAAATTTGAGATTTCCACATTTTGTGATCGCAAATGCCACGCAGAGTTACCTCGGTCCGTCTTTAAAGCTCTGGGTTCCTAAAATAGCCGTCACATCGCGGCCGTAATTACAGCGGGTAATGACGGCACTAGATCATTACGTAAACAAAGAAAATGGCGCGGTTTCCTAGCGGGCGGTGATCAAAGGAACAGTCTTTTTGCGTCCGTAATATTGCGGCCGCTATAAGACGGCACCTAGGGAGTTTTAAACGCCGTGTTGCCGTGTGTGTCGCCTGGACGTATTCTAGTTGAAACAAATGAGTTACTTGCAAAGGAGCCTCTCGACGTGCTTGCAGTAGAAGAGGTGGCGGAAGATCATCTGGTAGCAGGCGACGGCCTTGTGGTTGAGCACGAGCGACACGGGCCAGCGCACCTCCAGCCCGAACGTGAACGTAATGAGTTACTTGCAAAGGAGCCTCTCGACGTGCTTGCAGTAGAAGAGGTGGCGGAAGATCATCTGGTAGCAGGCGACGGCCTTGTGGTTGAGCACGAGCGACACGGGCCAGCGCACCTCCAGCCCGAACGTGAACGTAATGAGTTACTTGCAAAGGAGCCTCTCGACGTGCTTGCAGTAGAAGAGGTGGCGGAAGATCATCTGGTAGCAGGCGACGGCCTTGTGGTTGAGCACGAGCGACACGGGCCAGCGCACCTCCAGCCCGAACGTGAACGTAATGAGTTACTTGCAAAGGAGCCTCTCGACGTGCTTGCAGTAGAAGAGGTGGCGGAAGATCATCTGGTAGCAGGCGACGGCCTTGTGGTTGAGCACGAGCGACACGGGCCAGCGCACCTCCAGCCCGAACGTGAACGTAATGAGTTACTTGCAAAGGAGCCTCTCGACGTGCTTGCAGTAGAAGAGGTGGCGGAAGATCATCTGGTAGCAGGCGACGGCCTTGTGGTTGAGCACGAGCGACACGGGCCAGCGCACCTCCAGCCCGAACGTGAACGTAATGAGTTACTTGCAAAGGAGCCTCTCGACGTGCTTGCAGTAGAAGAGGTGGCGGAAGATCATCTGGTAGCAGGCGACGGCCTTGTGGTTGAGCACGAGCGACACGGGCCAGCGCACCTCCAGCCCGAACGTGAACGTAATGAGTTACTTGCAAAGGAGCCTCTCGACGTGCTTGCAGTAGAAGAGGTGGCGGAAGATCATCTGGTAGCAGGCGACGGCCTTGTGGTTGAGCACGAGCGACACGGGCCAGCGCACCTCCAGCCCGAACGTGAACGTAATGAGTTACTTGCAAAGGAGCCTCTCGACGTGCTTGCAGTAGAAGAGGTGGCGGAAGATCATCTGGTAGCAGGCGACGGCCTTGTGGTTGAGCACGAGCGACACGGGCCAGCGCACCTCCAGCCCGAACGTGAACGTAATGAGTTACTTGCAAAGGAGCCTCTCGACGTGCTTGCAGTAGAAGAGGTGGCGGAAGATCATCTGGTAGCAGGCGACGGCCTTGTGGTTGAGCACGAGCGACACGGGCCAGCGCACCTCCAGCCCGAACGTGAACGTAATGAGTTACTTGCAAAGGAGCCTCTCGACGTGCTTGCAGTAGAAGAGGTGGCGGAAGATCATCTGGTAGCAGGCGACGGCCTTGTGGTTGAGCACGAGCGACACGGGCCAGCGCACCTCCAGCCCGAACGTGAACGTAATGAGTTACTTGCAAAGGAGCCTCTCGACGTGCTTGCAGTAGAAGAGGTGGCGGAAGATCATCTGGTAGCAGGCGACGGCCTTGTGGTTGAGCACGAGCGACACGGGCCAGCGCACCTCCAGCCCGAACGTGAACGTAATGAGTTACTTGCAAAGGAGCCTCTCGACGTGCTTGCAGTAGAAGAGGTGGCGGAAGATCATCTGGTAGCAGGCGACGGCCTTGTGGTTGAGCACGAGCGACACGGGCCAGCGCACCTCCAGCCCGAACGTGAACGTAATGAGTTACTTGCAAAGGAGCCTCTCGACGTGCTTGCAGTAGAAGAGGTGGCGGAAGATCATCTGGTAGCAGGCGACGGCCTTGTGGTTGAGCACGAGCGACACGGGCCAGCGCACCTCCAGCCCGAACGTGAACGTAATGAGTTACTTGCAAAGGAGCCTCTCGACGTGCTTGCAGTAGAAGAGGTGGCGGAAGATCATCTGGTAGCAGGCGACGGCCTTGTGGTTGAGCACGAGCGACACGGGCCAGCGCACCTCCAGCCCGAACGTGAACGTAATGAGTTACTTGCAAAGGAGCCTCTCGACGTGCTTGCAGTAGAAGAGGTGGCGGAAGATCATCTGGTAGCAGGCGACGGCCTTGTGGTTGAGCACGAGCGACACGGGCCAGCGCACCTCCAGCCCGAACGTGAACGTAATGAGTTACTTGCAAAGGAGCCTCTCGACGTGCTTGCAGTAGAAGAGGTGGCGGAAGATCATCTGGTAGCAGGCGACGGCCTTGTGGTTGAGCACGAGCGACACGGGCCAGCGCACCTCCAGCCCGAACGTGAACGTAATGAGTTACTTGCAAAGGAGCCTCTCGACGTGCTTGCAGTAGAAGAGGTGGCGGAAGATCATCTGGTAGCAGGCGACGGCCTTGTGGTTGAGCACGAGCGACACGGGCCAGCGCACCTCCAGCCCGAACGTGAACGTAATGAGTTACTTGCAAAGGAGCCTCTCGACGTGCTTGCAGTAGAAGAGGTGGCGGAAGATCATCTGGTAGCAGGCGACGGCCTTGTGGTTGAGCACGAGCGACACGGGCCAGCGCACCTCCAGCCCGAACGTGAACGTAATGAGTTACTTGCAAAGGAGCCTCTCGACGTGCTTGCAGTAGAAGAGGTGGCGGAAGATCATCTGGTAGCAGGCGACGGCCTTGTGGTTGAGCACGAGCGACACGGGCCAGCGCACCTCCAGCCCGAACGTGAACGTAATGAGTTACTTGCAAAGGAGCCTCTCGACGTGCTTGCAGTAGAAGAGGTGGCGGAAGATCATCTGGTAGCAGGCGACGGCCTTGTGGTTGAGCACGAGCGACACGGGCCAGCGCACCTCCAGCCCGAACGTGAACGTAATGAGTTACTTGCAAAGGAGCCTCTCGACGTGCTTGCAGTAGAAGAGGTGGCGGAAGATCATCTGGTAGCAGGCGACGGCCTTGTGGTTGAGCACGAGCGACACGGGCCAGCGCACCTCCAGCCCGAACGTGAACGTAATGAGTTACTTGCAAAGGAGCCTCTCGACGTGCTTGCAGTAGAAGAGGTGGCGGAAGATCATCTGGTAGCAGGCGACGGCCTTGTGGTTGAGCACGAGCGACACGGGCCAGCGCACCTCCAGCCCGAACGTGAACGTAATGAGTTACTTGCAAAGGAGCCTCTCGACGTGCTTGCAGTAGAAGAGGTGGCGGAAGATCATCTGGTAGCAGGCGACGGCCTTGTGGTTGAGCACGAGCGACACGGGCCAGCGCACCTCCAGCCCGAACGTGAACGTAATGAGTTACTTGCAAAGGAGCCTCTCGACGTGCTTGCAGTAGAAGAGGTGGCGGAAGATCATCTGGTAGCAGGCGACGGCCTTGTGGTTGAGCACGAGCGACACGGGCCAGCGCACCTCCAGCCCGAACGTGAACGTAATGAGTTACTTGCAAAGGAGCCTCTCGACGTGCTTGCAGTAGAAGAGGTGGCGGAAGATCATCTGGTAGCAGGCGACGGCCTTGTGGTTGAGCACGAGCGACACGGGCCAGCGCACCTCCAGCCCGAACGTGAACGTAATGAGTTACTTGCAAAGGAGCCTCTCGACGTGCTTGCAGTAGAAGAGGTGGCGGAAGATCATCTGGTAGCAGGCGACGGCCTTGTGGTTGAGCACGAGCGACACGGGCCAGCGCACCTCCAGCCCGAACGTGAACGTAATGAGTTACTTGCAAAGGAGCCTCTCGACGTGCTTGCAGTAGAAGAGGTGGCGGAAGATCATCTGGTAGCAGGCGACGGCCTTGTGGTTGAGCACGAGCGACACGGGCCAGCGCACCTCCAGCCCGAACGTGAACGTAATGAGTTACTTGCAAAGGAGCCTCTCGACGTGCTTGCAGTAGAAGAGGTGGCGGAAGATCATCTGGTAGCAGGCGACGGCCTTGTGGTTGAGCACGAGCGACACGGGCCAGCGCACCTCCAGCCCGAACGTGAACGACTCCGTGCCCGTCAGCGGCGGGCTGTCCTTGTTCTGCTTGTACTCTGCCAGCGGAAACGTTACCCTTACTAATTGGTACATTCGTCGTTCGTTCAGACCTATCGGCCCTCATTAGGAGGATTTGGTTTTCTAAAAAACCAATCCGTTTCTGTATACGTAATAGTATATTAATGTTGTAGACCTCCTGATTGCCAAACTTATGATCTTTGTCACTGTTTGAGATAAGTTTGAACATAGCTTTAAAAAACATTGTATGTTTAACATTAGTGCTAATATTTGCTGCTTGCAAACATTTTAGAATAAATTCAGTCTGTGGTGCGCTGTGACATAATATATATATTTGTTTTATCACCTAAACGGCAAATAATGGCCACATTTACCTTTTAGGTGATCAAGTCAAAAGCAAATAATATAAAACTCACATAGATCAACAATGGGGGAATAAGTAGGGTAACAACTTTAATCCACTGAATTATATATAAATGAATTATGTAGTTTATTAGAAAACACAACGGGTAATGAGGGCGCCACTGGACGGCCGATACAGTCTTAATCTTCTAAGTCCCAGGATAGTCAGTTTCGTGTTTTGAATTGGCTACTTGACAGTTTTTTGTAAATAATGTCAAACGATCTTGATTTTCCTGAGGATCAAATGTCTATAAGGGACTCATGGCATTTAAGCAACACAAAGGTCAGAAATAAGAGTTAAAGTCTAACGCTCGCACTCGACGATTGAAACGCCTCTAACAAAATGATAACATGATGTGACGTCACATTATATAAGTCTGTCCTAAATGTATAGAAGATCAAGGAGATTGCCATTTTGACCCTGAAATATTGCGTTTATGTGTATACGAGTAGTTGTTATGCAATTTATTTTTCAATAAAATGTATGGAATCGAATGGTACCATTTTTTTTCTATTTCTAGTTGTTATGCAATTTATTTTTCAATAAAATGTATGGAATCGAATGGTACCATTTTTTTTTTCTATATTTGAAGGACGAAAAAAAAAAATTTTTTTTTTGAGATTTTGTAGTCTTATATTTTTTTATATTCTCAGTATAATTTTTTAAACTCCACTTTTTTATAATGGATGGCTGTAAATTTTGTTATAATATTCAACATGTGTCAAGTACCAATTTGGAACTTTTATTTGACTTAAAACTACGTGTTAAAATAAACCCTTTTTCAACTCGTCGACTGTAATTAAGATTTCTTCATCCATACCTATACATAATCGCTAACCGGGCGCTAGCCGCGCGTTTCTGTCTTTGGACAACATTTTTATCTACTGGGATACTTATCAATTTTCTTTAATTATTTAGGTTTTATAGTAAAAGTATTATTTTAGATGACTCGTAGATAAAGTAATGTATATAATAGTGATATAATGAAGCTTTTCAATCCCGTACCTTACTTAGGCAACTCAGCAAGCTTCGTTGCCTAAATACGGAACTCGACTGAAAAGCTCTCTATTATACCACGATTATATAAAATATTGGGGCATTACCTATGAAATTGGCGTTTTTGTTCATAAGTATTAGTCTTATCATAGTTTATTTATTTTAATAATAAGAATAATAATTTAATATTAATTTTAATATTATATTAATTTTAATATTATAATAATTTAATATTTAATATTAATTTAATAACATAACTTCGAAGTACTTTTAGGGTTCCGTTTTTGTTCATAAGTATTAGTCTTATCATAGTTTATTTATTTTAATAATAAGAATGAAACCTATGTTTACGAATAAATATATGATTTATGAATAATAATTTTAATATTATATTAATTTAATATTAATTTTAATATTATAATAATTTAATATTTAATATTAATTTAATAACATAACTTCGAAGTACTTTTAGGGTTCCGTAGCCAAATGGCAAAAAACGGAACCCTTATAGATTCGTCATGTCCGTCTGTCTGTCCGCTCATGTCACAGCCACTTTTTCCCGAAACTATAAGAGCTATACTGTTCAAACTTGGTATGTAGATGTATTCTATGAACCGCATTAAGATTTTTACACAAAAATAGAAAAAAAAAATTTTTTCCCCATTCTTAAAACTGAAACTCAAAAAATCTTTTTTCATCAAACCCATACGTGTGGGGTATCTATGGATAGGTCTTTAAAAATGATAGTGAGGTTTCTAATATAATTTTTTTCTAAACTGAATAGTTTGCGCGAGAGACACTTCCAAAGTGGTAAAATGTGTGTCCCCCCCTCCCCGTAACTTCTAAAATAACAGAATGAAAAATCAAAAAAAATGTATGATATACATTGCCATGCAAACTTCCACCGAAAATTGGTTTGAACGAGATCTAGTAAGTAGTTTTTTTAATACGTCATAAAATTAAAAAAAAAAAAAAAATCATCAAACCCATACGTGTGGGGTATCTATGGATAGGCCTTCAAAAATGATATTTAAGTTTCTAATATCATATTTTTCTAAACTAATTAGTTTGCGCGAGAGACACTTCCAAAGTGAAAAAAGATGTCCCCCCCCCCCCTGTAACTTCTAAAATAACAGAATGAAAAATCTGAGAAAAAATATATGATATACATTACCATGCAAACTTCCACCGAAAATTGGTTTGAACGAGATCTAGTAAGTAGTTTTTTTAATACGTCATAAAATTAAAAAAAAAAAAAAATCATCAAACCCATACGTGTGGGGTATCTATGGATAGGCCTTCAAAAATGATATTTAGGTTTCTAATATCATATTTTTCTAAACTAATTAGTTTGCGCGAGAGACACTTCCAAAGTGAAAAAATGTGTCCCCCCCCCCCCTGTAACTTCTAAAATAACAGAATGAAAAATCTAAAAAAAATATATGATATACATTACCATGCAAACTTCCACCGAAAATTGGTTTGAACGAGATCTAGTAAGTAGTTTTTATAATAAGTCATAAAAAAAAGTAAAAGGTAATTTTTTTTATACGTCATAAATGGTACGGAACCCTTCATGGGCGAGTCCGACTTTTTTAATGTCATTAGTGCGCTACATAACAACGATTTTACATACAATTATTTGCTACTTTTATTGTTTTATGCATTCAGAATACCGCCCTGAAAACAGCTCTTTTCATGTGCTGCCGGCTCGAGTATTTAAATTACTTATACTTTTCTGACGGGACAGATAAAAAAAAAAATATGAGATAGAAAATGTGCCTTACAAATGTCTCAGATTACTGGCAAAAAGTTTGGTTTGAAAATGCCATCACAAAATAATCCGCAAAATTCATTGTATGAAAAAACGAATTTTGTTAAAGTTCTCCATACAAAACGCCAATTTCATAGCCGTATGTCCTTTTTAGGGTTCCGTAGCCAAATGGCAAAAAACGGAACCCTTATAGATTCGTCATGTCCGATTATGTCACCGCCACTTTTTTCCGAAACTATAAGAGCTATACTGTTCAAACTTGGTAAGTAGATGTATTCTATGAACCGCATTAGGATTTTTACACAATAGAAAAAAAAACAATAAATTTTGGGGGTTCCCCATACTTAGAACTGAAACTCAAAAAATCTATTTTCATCAAACCCATACGTGTGGGGTATCTATGGATAGGTCTTTAAAAATGATATTGAGGTTTCTAATATCATTTTTTTCTAAACTGAATAGTTTGCGCGAGAGACACTTCCAAAGTGGTAAAATGTGTCCCCCCCCCCCCCCGCCCCCGTAACTTCTAAAATAACAGAATGAAAAATCTAAAAAAAATATATGATATACATTACCATGCAAACTTCCACCGAAAATTGGTTCGAACGAGATCTAGTAAGTAGTTATTTTTTAATACATCATAAAATTTAAAAAAAAAATTATCATCAAACCCATACGTGTGGGGTATCTATGGATAGGTCTTCAAAAATGATATTTAGGTTTTTAATATCATTTTTTTCTAAACTGAATAGTTTGGGCGAGAGACACTTCCAAATTGAAAAAATTTGTGTCCCCCCCCACCCCCCCCCCACCCCCTGTAACTTCTAAAATAACAGACTGAAAAATCTAAAATAATATATGATATACATTGCCATACAAACTTCCACCGAAAATTGGTTTGAACGAGATCTAGTAAGTAGTTTCTTTTTAATACGTCATAAAATTAAAAAAAAAAAAATTTCAAAAATGATATTTAGGTTCCTAATATCATTTTTTTCTAAACTGAATGGTTTGCGCGAGAGACACTTCCAAAGTGAAAAAATGTGTCCCCCCCCCCCCCCCTGTAACTTCTAAAATAACAGAATGAAAAATCTAAAAAAATATATGATATACATTACCATGCAAACTTCCACCGAAAATTGGTTTGAACGAGATCTAGTAAGTAGTTTTTTTAATACGTCATAAATGGTACGGAACCCTTCATGGGCGAGTACGACTCGCACTTGGCCGCTTTTTTTTACGTTAACTTAAGTTTCATTTTGTCACGGCTTCAAGGGACTGAGTATATGGTTTTAATTTACAACTTAAAACTCGATACATCCACGTGTTCCCGAGATAAAGGGTCTTGACAGACAAACGGACAACAAAGTAATCCTGTGACGGTTCCGTTTTTTCCTTTTAACCCCGTTACCGCATGTAATAAAAATAATATGTTGAAATTTGAACTTTAATAGTTCTCAATAGAATTCATTATCATATCCACCATATATGGTTTCGTATGCGGTAAAGGGTTAACGGAAACCTAAAAATGGTTACTTATATAAGATTTTAACATTAAATTTATATTCGCAGAAGTCGCGGGCAGGATCTAGTGGGATATAAAAATAGCAGTCATTCCGTACCTTTCTCGTCTTCCGTCTCTATGTAGAGAATCTTGAACATTTGGAACTGAAGGTCATAAGGGAGCAACTCTACCCGCATATCTTCGTTGTAGGGGTCGTGGCAGGCCGCCGAAAGCCTGAAATAAAAATAAATACATAATTTACTTACTGGTGTACAGTGCTGAAGCGCGTCCATAATTGCTTAATCTACATTTTTCACATGATTAACACCATGGTGGTAAAGAAGCTTTTTTTTAATACTACGTCGGTGGCAAACAAGCATACGGTCCGCCTGATGGTAAGCAGTCTCTGTAGCCTATGTACGCCAGACGAGTTACCTGCGGGTTCGGACCCTAGCATCCCCCCCCCCCCCCCCCCTTGTTGAGCACCGGCAGGAACACAACACTATGAGTAGGGTCTAGTGTTATTTGGCTGCGGTTTTCTGTAAGGTGGAGGTACTTCCCCAGTTGGGCTCTGCTCTAGATCTGGAATGACATCCACTGGCTGTGCCCTACCACACAAAGCGAGATGACATTCACAATGCCCATACCTCTCTTTTCGACGTAAGTTTAAGGACGTACCCGGGTCCGAAAGCTTACTGCAAACGGTCACTAAACTTATATGAAGAGGTGCTGTGTATAAGGGCCTGTTTACACATTGCTTAGTTTTGGTTATAATATCTACTTCTACAAAAACCTAACGACTTTGAAAATGTTAGCAAAAACCGGTCAAGAGCCATTATTTATAAAAACGGCAAAAAATATGTTTGTTGTATGGGAGCCCCCCTTAAATATTTATTTTATTCTGTTTTTAGTATCTGTCGTTATAGCGGCAACAGAAAAACGTAATCTGTAGAAATTTCAAATGGCTAACTATCACGGTTCATGAGATACAGCCTGGTGACAGACAGACGGACGGACGGACAGCGAAGTCTCAGTAATAGGGTCCCGTTTGACCCTTTGGCTACGGAACCCTAAAAATTATAACTCATCGATAAGCAATATCGCCTTTTGCCACAGTCATGTTAATTATTACTCCATCGGCACGTGCTTTTGACCATACGATACGCTATGGAAGGTAGAGGCAAGGAACAGAAACTCCTTAGCCAGAACTGTTGCAAAAGTGTCCAGCTGTCATCTATAAATAATAGTTCCAAATCTCTCCAGAGTAGAGCTAGAGTAGCTAAGAACCTAGGCGTTATTGACGGAGTGAAGTGCGCTGTCTATGATTAGATTCTTTTCTCAAGTATTCTAGGTATTGTAGCGCCACCTATTTATGGTTTTTTGTCGGACACTTTTTGGTATATGGAGATTCTGTTCCTTGCCTCGACCTTCCATAACGCTAGCGTAACGTTAGCGTTAGCGTATGCCTAGGCATTATTTGAGTGACATCAACTGTCAGAAGTTTTTGTCCCATGACCGTGAGGGCGGCGCCACGGTCACGCACAGGACGAATAGCAAACCAATAGATGGTCGTGTTTGTCTATAGGGAGCGTGCATGAACTGTAGGAGGCAGCACAGGAGCCGTCAGATTTTTGGCGCGAAGCGTAAATGTGAGGTTTATTGTTCCGATGTAGCCCACAAGATGGCAGAACCTACTATGCACAAGAAAACACTTGACGTGTACATGTGCATGTTTATGGTTCCGATTCAGACCACAAGATGGCAGACCCTCCAACGCGCACGGTCCCTATGTGACAGCGTAATAAAGATGTGTTTTTCTCTTTTTAACGTGTAATGGAAAGGACAATTCGAAATTGATTTTGACGACCTGTCTGGCCTAGTGGGTAGTGATCCTGCCTATGAAGCTGATATCCCGGGTTCAAATCCTGGTAAGGGTATTTATTCGTGTGATGAGCATGGATATTTGTTCTTAAGTCATGGGTGTTTTGTATGGATTTAAATATTTATATATTATATATATCGTTGTCTAAGTACCCTCAACACAAGCCTTATTGAGCTTACTGTGGGACTTGGTCAATTTGTGTAATAATGTCCTATAATATTTATTTTTCACCACACCAACTGGTAAAGGCCCTTTGATTGTTCAAAAACGATTGAGAAAGTTGCATTTTATCCACATGTGGGGCAAAGTAATCAGATGCAAATTTTGAGTTGATTCCTTATGTTAGCTTTTTTTTTATTGCGTTCATTTGGATTTGATTTCATTTGTTTTTTTTGGTATTTCATAGTTAGTAGTTTCCCAGTGTTAATGTGGTGAAAAGGTTTGTGTTTCACTCGGAGGCAGTTTGTTTAACCCTCGTGCATTGAAACCCTCGCAACTCTCAAGATTCCGCTTCGCGACCCACTCGCTACGCTCGTGGTTCAATTTTGGAATCTTTCGCTTGCTCGGGTATCAATATTAGCATGAGCGGTTAAACAACAACTTTGCCCCCTTGTAAAACAAATAACTATTGTTTATTTATTTACCTTAAACAAAGCCCTAATAAGGACTCCAACTTGGACGGAATGATGTCATCAATCTTCTTCGACAGCTCTTGCTCGGTGGCGTCCATGAACTGCACAATAAAGTCCCCCTGACACATGAAGAAGTAGTTCTTCACCGTCTTCAGGCGGCCCATGAGGTCGTACTCCTTGAGCAGCAGTTCCAGCAGACTCTTGCTGGCGAACGCGAACGCTTTTTGGATAACGCCGCTGTAGTTCTGTTCTATTAGAGAGTACTTTATTTCTTCTACGTTGGTCTTCATTATTGCGTTACCTGTAAATTGATAAGTCGCAAGTAATATCTGAACTCAGACACAGTCTTTTCACTAAAATAAATTTCACTGTTATACTTCGCGACTTCTGAATGCACAAAATTTAATAAAATGACGGAAATAAACTAAATTTTTATGGGGTCATTGGGGTCATTTGTATGTAGCGGGTACTAGAGGCTATCCATGCATATTTTTTCTGGAGGAGGAGGCGAAAAGTAAAAAAATAAATCTAAAGGAAAATAAAATGTTTTTTTACACAATGAAGTATAATGTGTATTTTGAAGCCTATTTTATTATTGTCAAATATAATTTTGTTTAATTAATCTAACTTGAACAGTTTACAAAATATGCCACTTTCAATGATACGCTGAATATTTTACATTATCCTGAATAACTCGAAAACAAAAGAAGATCGAGGACTGTTATTAAGCATAGAGTGTTCTTAGGACTTGCCAGTACACCACCTGAAAGAATGACCAAATCCGTCGTTGGGGGCATCTCTAGTTCGCTTAGCCTGCTAGACCCTTTAGTGAGGTCTTTCGGCTCAAACCTATGAGCACTCACCACACTGGCTGATGACGTTCAAGTACTTCCCGGTGCGGAGCACGATGTCGCAGTACTTGTCGAGGAAGCGCGGCACCCGCTCGCGCTGCACGCCGTAGCGCTTCTCCCAGTAGTCGGCCGAGTAGTCCACCGGCAGCTGCTCCTTGTTCACCAGCTCGTTGTCCTCTATCATGAACTCCTGGAACGTGACGAATGTGTCCAACAGTGACTCTTCAATTTCGTTTCGAAAATAGTTATTTGGATCTGGATCTATTAGTTCAAGATGCAGAAGAAAGGTTTGCAGGCTCGGTGAGGAGCGATGAGGTCTCCTGGGCATGTGTCGTCAAGTAGCTTGGTGTAAGTCCACAATGACCTCCTTGTGGATCCCCTGGTCCAGGACGCAGAAATGCTTGCATGCCCGCTAGGTGAGGAAGAGCGAGATCTCCTGGGCACGCGTGTCGCCCAGCAGTTTGTTGGTCTTGCCGTGGACGGCCGTGAACAAGTGTACTGACCTGGAAGGGGTCCACAATGACCCCCTTGTGGATCCACTGGTCCAGGATGCAGAAGAAGGGCTTGCAGGCTCGCTCAGTGAGGAAGAGCGAGATCTCCTGGGCACGCGTGTCGCCCAGCAGTTTGTTGGTCTTGCCGTGGACGGCCGTGAACAAGTGTACTGACCTGGAAGGGGTCCACAATGACCCCCTTGTGGATCCACTGGTCCAGGATGCAGAAGAAGGGCTTGCAGGCCCGCTCAGTGAGGAAGAGCGAGATCTCCTGGGCACGCATGTCGCCCAGCAGTTTGTTGGTCTTGTCGTGGAGGGCCGTCAACACGCTGCCGCCGCGGAGCTCCTTCTGAGGAAATATTGCTACATCAACGTCTGAACATTAAAATTTCGTAGGAACTATCGTACTACTCATTTTTAACAGGCAAAAACTTAATAAATATTAATATAATTCCTGATCATATTGAAAGACTAAAATGAGCTTTAAACCTTTTTGGAATTCGCCTAATTTCAGAGTTATAGCCACTTATTTACAAACAAAGTATCTTTTTATTGTTACTTAGTGCAAAACGCCTTTTTGATGGCTATGTTACCACTATAGGGACCGTGCGCGTTGGAGGGTCTGCCATCTTGTGGCCTGAATCGGAACCATAAACATGCACATTTACACGTCACGTGTTTTCTTGTGCATAGTAGGTTCTGCCATCTTGTGGGCTACATCGGAACAATAAACATCAAAATTACGCCTCGCGCCAAAAATCTGACGGCTCCTGTGCTGCCTCCTACAGTTCATGCACGCTCCCTATGGGACCTAGTCTATTACTTTACTCTTTGACCTAGTCCAAATATCCTGATTCATAAATGTCAAAAAGTGACAAGTAAGTAACACTTTGCAAAAAAAAGTTCAAATTCTTTTTTGAGTTACAGTTTTACAAATAGCATTTACATATTATGTAAACATACATACAAATAATGGAAAAATACTTTTTTTGTTAAACTCATATAATATATCTTCCTTTTTTTTGTCTCAGAAATGCGTGATTAAAATCTCTCGGGTTCCTCGTGGGCACCTTGTATATAAAAAGAACGCTCGTTGAGCTCTGACAACCTAACTCACCGGCAGGAACACAACACTATGAGTAAGGTCAAGTGTTATTTGGCTGCGGTTTTCTGTAAGGTGGAGGTACTTCCCCAGTTGGGCTCTGCTCTAGATCTGGAATGACATCCGCTGTGCTTTGCCCTGCAAGCATGACGTACCACAGCCTGTGCGGAGTCAGCCTGCTCGACAGGTGCTCTGTCTGCAGCTGGGCAGCATCGTTTGCAGTACTACACCTCACCTGGCCGATGTGCGTCACGATGGCCGCCAGCACTTGCATGGTGTGCATGGTGGGCAGCACGAAGTACCACAGCTTCTGCAGCGTCAGACCGCCCGACAGGTGCTCTGTCTCCAGCTGGGCTAGCATTGTCTGAAATATCAACAATTAATTAGGTACAGGCTCACAGACAGCCTGGAATTAATTACAAGACATAACACACTAAACAAACACCTACACAATATGGGTAAAACAGATAGCCCCATGTGCAGAGCGTGAATGGAAGATGAGGAAACAAAACACATTCTTCTAGACTGAAAACAGGAATAAGTATACAGGAGCAAATACCTCCTGGATTCTGTGCACACTAAAATGGGCAGTTACAAAATACAAAATTCTTTATTTCATAATAATATACATTTTTGTGATGCAGGGGATGAAGCCCGGTAAGCAAAACTCTGCTTGTGTTGGGCACCTGGGCGTGGGCAACAGAAAACATTGCTAGGCTTCGTGGAGGAACTGGGGTGGTTAGAATAGTGCTACCTCATTTCACGCAAAATAGGCACAATAATTGTCGATTTGCTAAATTAGGATAGAGATCAAAAAGCTCGTGGGCGAATAGTAATTTGGGTCAATAAATAATAAGGGTCAAAATGATTCCACAAAACAGGCGTCGTACTGTGGACATCATAAAGGTTAATAATTTGAGTACATTTTACCACTATACCATAAGTAGAAGGTTTGAAATTTCACCTTTTAAGAAGTAAAATTCAACATGCCCTTGAGAGACCAGCTAGTAAATAAGGGCATATTGTACCATAAAGAAAAAATTGTACCATTTACGATTTTATCGAAAACCCAGCAACTTTGGGGTCAAAATTAGGAAGGACTATCGATTTTAGAGGAAAAAAAATTATAACTTTGTGTCGCACTTTCACATAGTTACAGTAGTGTGCAATATAATAACAGTCAATAAGAAAATGAAAGGGGGAAACTATAACTGTAGATCAATTAAATAAATAAATAAATAAATAAAAAGCATTTATTTCGGACAAGATCCATATGCCTATACAAAAACACGAAACAACAAACAATCAAAATATTTCCATATAAATTACATAAAATAAAATTAAAATATTAATAAAATTAAATTAAAAATACGGATAAAATAAAAAATATATATTGGATTTTATTTTATAATTCTTTTGCATAACTTTGTCCACTTGTACACTACAGATAGATAGGCAAGATACGAAATTACAATAAAATTATAGTACACAATTGTATTTTTTTTGTAGTGTTTTACGTTTATATAAGAATCTCGGCGAGTTAGTAAAAAAGCCTGTTTTCACAACAATTTTTTTTTTTCTTCCAATATTATTTAAGTGAAGGTTACAGTGAATTTTGAAACAACGTCAAGCAAGTAATGCAGAATAATTATATAACAAGATCCAAAGTTATAGTTTTCCCCTAATTTTCATTTTCTTATTGACTGCTATTATATTGCAAACAACTGTATATTTTGTACGCACGTCACAAAACTAACACCAAAAATTTTATGATTTCTTTGTTTTAATAATAGGCTTAATGATTCGTCAATATAACCCAAGACTTGTTAAATTTAAAAAAAAAAGGAAATGAAACACTTGAAACCCTCTTAAAGTAACCAACCACCTCGAAAAAATAATCAACCAAACCCACTGGCAACCAAAGTACTTACATAATAATCTTTCAACAGTATCTCAATAGCAGCAACTAAAGCATGGAGCACTTGTCCCGACCACATGTCACAGTGCTCAATGAACCTCCTCACTATTGAATAATTCGACGCCAGCGGCAGCATCTGTTGCACAATCTGCTTTAAAGCATCGTCTAAGTCTTCAGATATGTTGAAACTCCTGGGCTCATAAGTGTCTTTTATTGGCTGGTGGACTATGTAGTTGCCGGGGACACCAGAGAATACATACAGGAGGTCATCTATTATCATGTTCTCCTGTGAAGCTAGAGGAACGCCAGCTGGAATTGAAATAAACATATGTGAGTTATCTCACACCGCTCCCCGATAGCCTAGAGAGAGTAATTATGATGGGCAAAGTTAAAGACACCAGACCTCAAGGCCCTCCCCCTACTGTGCTTAAATCACTGCACCTATGCAATTAAAACTGCACGGAGCCATGTGCTTGGTGAGGAATAGAAGCCTATGGAGGTCTTCGATAGAAGGATGTGATGTCACGATCCTCAGCATTGAGGGACCAACTGAAGAAGAAGATGTAGGTTAAGGAGGGTGGTTCATAAAAAACTTTTTTCAAATTTTTTGGGGCACCACTCCATTTTGTTACAACTATATTACTGTCCTAAAATTGTAACTCTTCTCTCTCTATCAATGTTTTTTTAAGTATTTATCTAAATCAAATCATCACTAGTACCCACAACACAAGCCTTATTGAGCTTACTGAGGGGCTAGGTTGATTGGTGTAAGATTGTCGCATAATTTTTATTATTATATAAAATATATTAAAACGGGTCACTCTAGTATTTTAAGTTTAAAGTTGCTTGGCATGCTTCACAGAAGTGTTATTATTAAAATTATTATTTATGTAGAATTCTTACCTAACGAAGCAGTGAGAGCGACAGGCTCCTTGGGGAAGTCCCATGACATGGCGGGATGGTCCTTCTGCCAGTTGGGTAGGTCCAGGCTGTTGTACCAGTTTGGTCGCAGCCGCGCCTCCTTCTCTTCAAATGACTTCATCACATACTTTTTACTTTCATCCACTGCTTTAAGTAGCTTGTCTTTTATCTGTAATGATAACTTTTCTTTTGTTTGGCTCAGATTTGATTTATTTTGATATATGTTAGAGAGTAGTCTAAAATAACACGACACATATTTTTGTAACTGCCCAATCTCAAGTTATTGGGAGAAATTTACTATTAATCATATACAACACTGACAGTAACATGGTGACACATAACATGTGTTAAGTTACCTGAGGAAGGTCTTCTTTGGTGATTTGGTGTTTATTATCCCCTAGAATAGGCTTTGGTGCAACTTTTGGCTTCGAAGCTTTAGTCCGTTTTTCATCAAATACCAGTTTGTAGAACAGCAAGATAATATCTGGTAGATTATCAGTGCTGAAATTATAAATAAAAAGCATAGAATCGTGAAATACATAACGCAATACACAAATGAACCAAGGCACAGATGATCACGAGCATTACTTCCGATTTTTGAGCTCTTCATACTTCTTGATGAAAGCTTTGGAATTGGAAGCTTTCAGAGCTAATCTCTGAGCGTACTCGTTCACTTGTTTTGATGAGAGATTGCTGTTGCCATAGTTAGGATCGTTCTGAATGTACTCAAGCACCGTGTCGGCGTCTAAACTACATCTGTAAACAAATAACAAACGTTAACATTCGTATATGCCAATATTATCAATAGCACTAAAATCAACGTTTTATTCATACCCAAGAGCGTCCAGAAGCTCCTTGATGGTAGTAAGCATTTTTTCTTTGGGGAGAATCCAATTCTGATACATTTATGACTTTATGTGAAAATAATTTAAAATTACAGGCTCAGTCGGAGGCATAATTAAGCAGTGACACAGATATGACAGCTGACATTTTTAAATTTAAAAAAAAACACAGGGTCCTAAACACACAAGTAGCTTTGTTTAGGATTTAAATTTAAAGAACATTAGCTTTGTTCAAAGTTTACCAATTGATATTTTTATTGATAAAGTTGACTTATTCAATAATAAATTAAATTTATGTTCTTATAAATATTGTCTGTGGATGACCGTTACAACGCTCATGTTATACGTTCTACGTTATACTACTCACCACTAGATGTCGTTAAGTAATGCTTCTACACAAAAAACCAAAGGTAGTACCATGTAGTACCTATTTCAGAAAAGCGTAGGTGGTTGGTACGAGTATGTTTGTGTGCTTTTAATTTTGAGTTTTATAACTTCAAAATAATCAATTGGGTTTTAAACTCATGGACCTGATAATATATAGGATAGTTTGGGGACCACTGTCACAGGGATCGGAACCGGTTTTTTGGAAAAACTTGGAAATAAACATATATTTCGGTTTATTTTATACTCCAAATATAGGACTTGGTTGTGTTTTTATATGCCAGGCGACAGATAGTATGTTGACAATTTTAAATTAATGTAATAATATTTTTGTGTGTTTTTAGATAACGACTTCGTATTATTAGATTGCCCAATTAGAAATGAAATAATTAACAAAGAACGAAGAAATACCGTTTTCGTTCCCATACAAAAATACCGGTTTCCGATCCCTGCACTGCATCTGCACTGTCAATTTAATAAGATTTAATTTTTTTTACCTCAATAAATTATTATTTTTAATTTTTCATTTATTTATGTATGTAGGTAAGTATGTATATCGTCATTCTGTATTCTATATATATGATATCGTAGCCCTGTACCCATAGGCCCATAGCACAGTGCTTAGTTTGGGGCCAGGTTGAGCCGCGTAAGATTTTCCCCAAATATTATTATTAATTGCTGTTGATCAATAGATGGTGCTGACTAACCTAAAAAACTAATTAATGCAGAACATGTTGTTTTTGACATGGAGAGCCTACACCTCGGAAATCTCCGGAAGACCTGCAGATTAGGCCCATTATTTGCCACAAAACCTACCCATTATTCTAAACTAAAGGCACCTTTAAACAAGAGCCCATCAACGTGCTCACTAGCGCCACTGGTAAATAATTGTGATTATTTAAATTTTTAATTTGTTTATAATATTGAAACCAATTGCAGTAGCTTTCATTAAATACATCGAAAACTTAAAGGACGAATAGGACATTAACGCATAAAGCGGTAATAATTTTACAGGTGTCGGTGAAATATCAAAAATACCTACTCCAAATTTTCTCTTAAATATCCCATGATTGTTGCCGTTAACATATATGTTAGTCACGTACCTAATATCTGTAACTTTTATTGAGTCTTATAGGGCCCAGCTTAGTTGGAGCTTATAAGAAGCCTATTTCTGAATTTAAATTATCATATAATATTATCAAACTGAAATAGTTTTTACAAGAATTAAATGTGCGTTTATTTATTTACTTGTAAACTGTGTGAAATATGTTAAAATAATTTGCGCAAAGTACTAAAGTCATTCGTTGGGCAATGCATTGAGATTTGCGATGCTTTAAGATTACCCTTGCCAGCTCTTAAGAATTACTTAAAAAAGTCATTGATGTTAAAGGCTTATTACAGAGTCGAGGACTACTTGACAGACAAACATGCATGGTCCAAACCAGAAACTGTAAAAACAAGTAGCAATTAAAATCATTGTATTATGTGTCTATCACACAGTTCCGCGACAACGTGAAATGGCACCCTCATACTTGAAGTGAAATTGCACAAAAGATTTTTTCGTCGATAATCCGATTTTATAAAGAAATATAACAAACCGAAACGTAGGTATAGGAAATGGCGTAAAAAGTGGTTTCTCACAGTAGATAAATGTTGTGTCATAAGCATACAATTTTTTTCAGTGTTGTCGGCACTTTACAAAAGATTAACAAAGTTCGGCGGCCGTTTGTGCTCAATGCTGACATTGCTGACAGAGCAACTCGAGCTCTGTTGTGATTTGTGATTGTTTGATAGGAAAACTAAAGATTCGGCACTTGTACAATAATGCCGATTGATGATAGAAATAATAATGTTGTGATTGTGTTGTCAAACAAAGCAGTCGCCATGTGTGAAATACGAATCATTCTTTGGGGCTCTAATTTCAGATGTAGGTAAGGTTGTAGCATGTTAGGTGGTAGCAAAAATCAATTCTTGATTGACAATTAGTTTATATAATTTGAAATATAATAATTATGAACAAATAAATATAGACAAGTACAGATAAAAATACCTACCTCTCTAGATAGAGAGGCAGCTATTTTTCTAGGTAGATTACCTAGGTAACATAATTGTACGTATTTACTCAAATTTATTATTTGTGTATCCAGGTTTTTATTCTTAAAGTTAATTCGTCATTAAAAATAAACCCAAAAATATGACGTTTCCCATAAACACCTGAGTTTATGGACCGAATGAAAAACGATGTCTTAGAAATCCGCTCCTCTGATGTCGGACAGGGATCGGGCCATTCTTTTGCCTCAGATTTATGTGTTTTAGACAGCCAGTCTATAAATGCCGCATTTTTATTAGCCGCCAGACGTTTACCGATTAATAAAGTGGGCGAAGACGCGGAAGAAACGACAGCGCTTCCTAGAAGAGGCAGATAATCTCCTCGGAGAGCTTTTAAAACGGTATACAGAAGTCTGTTTTCTTCTTAACTAGATCTAAATAGAATGAAACGACAAACGCGCGGTTCTGTTAGTTATTCAAATAAAAAGAGCGTTTTCGGAAAGTTTGGCTTTCTAGCAACGGAAATATTATAAAGATTTCAACTTGTAGAATTACTGCGGCGTAAGTGAGAACTTTGTTTATTTATAATAGAAGAAACTGAAGCATTTTATAATTATATTTAATAAGTCTTAGTACAATAAAAATATGTTTGTTGAGAATATTCATGTTTCATTTTGACACACACACACATATATATATATATAGGTATATATTTTATTATTTATATGGCTTACAGCTGATTGCCAGTGTCATGTCGATTTATTTATGAAAACAATAATCGTATTTCGGGGGCGCGAATTTTTATCAAACACAAGGTTGCTAATCCAAATGACAATGTAGGAACGATAGTAAATTTAGATGTAAAGAAAAATCAAAACATTAGTACAATATATAAGTAGCTAGGAATAAATGAGCCAATTGAAATTAAATCTTTAATTTGTTAAGATTATAGAAAGAAACTAGGGCCACCAAAGTGTCCCTATCCTTAATTTGCAACAACTCGAAAATGTGAGTAGGAAAAGAAACTTTTAAACTTAAGAGATCCGCATAAAAATCATCATCACATATTTTTCCCTAGATAATTGCCACCACGGCAACGATTGTCATAGACAATTAGTCTTCTGAAAATAAGAAGGTATGTTAAAGTAGAACATACTTCACAAATATATACAAATACAAATTACAAAATTATTATTTTTTCCTTAAAATACACATGGCCATGATTTAGGGGATGAAACATAGAATTGCCTGTGTTGGAAGGGACCGCTCTTCCCACGTTAACAACAAAACAACAAGTAAACTATTTATACAAGATAAATGGTATAAGTAGGTATATAATATATATATATATATATATATATATATATATATATATATATAGTTTATATAAACAGTCAAAGTTTGTAAATACGTTTAAATGAGCCGAAGCATCCGCATTGTCGCATGCCGAGCCGTGCGTTTCGACATCCAATCTGAATTACAATGTACGGAATTTACCGAGTCCAGCCGGTCCCTGCCGGAGCCTCCGTGTCCGAGCGGAATAAGAAGCAGCTATACTGTTATTCTATTGTTCAGGAACATACCGAACAATGTATTTTTGCCCAATATGGAGACGCGATTATGTCAACGAGTGTGTTTTGTTTTTAAATAATGACCCATGTTGCGCGCATCGGGCATTTAGAATCGCAAAGGGAAGCTATATGCTTTCAGCATTTTAAGTACTACGTTTTATGTCAAGATAACCCATTCCATTGTTCATCGACTAGTTAGGTATATTTAGGATCCATATTCAGAATATTTCCGATACCTACCTACCTACTCTTCTTAACTAAGTACTTTTCTTCTCTACAAAGATAAGACTACCACCTCTACCACCATGAAACAAAGTGATCTAAGAAAAATGACACTATGTGTTTTTAACCTCAGCAGCTCGAAAAAGGGTAATTTGCTGCTTAAAATAGTGAGCAAAATGGTATTTTGCTCAGTGAGTGAGACAAAATGACGTTCAAAGTGACTTAAGTGACCTTTATATTCGAATGTCTTTTTTTTACAATTATGGCCTGGATATTCGAATGTCATTACTACATGCGGGGCTTAATACAAGTTCGAAATATTTAGATTCTATTCTCTCTGTCCCTTTCACGTCATTAGCAAAAAGAAAGACACAAAAAAGTTCAAACGTAATTCAACGGTATATTGACAGTTTATAATAGAAATAAGTCAGACCGTATCGTTCCAAATCACCCTACGAGTCTCCATTGATAATACTTAGTAATTAAAAAAATTAAATTAATATTTGATAAAATAGTACATTACGATACAAGTGCGAAAAATAGGAAATTCGAAACTAGTGGCGATAAATTAAAACACGACCGAAGGGAGTGTTTTAAATCGACACGAGTTGCGAATTACCTATTCGCACATGTATCGTACAACGTTTTACAGTACATATGGCCCTTTAAATGTTCGACACAGTAACGTAATGTGCTACTTCTCGCACTAGTGCTATAAAGTAGCCCCATATGTACTGTAAACCATATTTAAAGTATTTTATTGTACAATCAAAACAATGAAATCATAAAAATACTTAAGATTATTAGCACTTATTCGCAATTCGGACCGTATCTTACAAAGTTTTTTTTTTACAAAAAATAGTTGTCGATTGAACTGTCAATTGATGTTCGTTATTTCTGTAGGTATTATTTTATTGTAATTTCTTTCATTATGTTTTATTGCGGTAATTAAACTTCATTGTTAGAATACCTAAAGAAAACATGAGTGAAATAGTGATGAAGAAGGATTACAATTTTTCAGGTTGTATTTTTCATTCCAAATATGTTCTTACTGCTGATGTGAAAAGTTTCGTGTCGAACACCAAAGAGCATATAATCACTACGTTTTAAGAGACGGGACTTCCATACTAGCGAGTGGAATCCCTTTGTTTCGCAAATCATTACCAAAATGTACGAGAAAGAACTGTCAAAGAACCATAGTACCAACATAAGCAATTTAAATAGTGTAGTACGCTACACGCTTGCGTTTCTTATCGATATCGATAAAATGGGGAGGGTTGAAATATAGACTCTTGTCTACAAATTTTGTACTCGAAATCAAGTTAGGATCGAATCCACATTTAAGTTATATGTTATATAGTGGATAGTTCTATGAGTGGACTAATACGTGGTCGAGCTTAATGTGGACTCGATTTTTTTTTAGAACACCTTGTTGTTCTTGACCACTAGGAAGGATCAAAGTAGCACTTTTTTTCCCTACTAGTAGGGATCACTTTTTTCCTCTTTTTGCATACTTCTTAGGTTAAATTATTTAATTTAATTACCATTCATTAAATTTATTTATTTATTTGTACCATAATAATTTCCTCATAGGTGATGTGAAAAGCAGTATGTAAATTTATCACGCGGTAGCAAAAATATTTCCACCTTAGGGTGGTATTCCACCTATCTAATTTCTTGGTCCAATGTCATTGCGTTTCACTCTGTCATTAATCAAAATGTGAGACGCAATACACATTGGACAAAGAAATTGCATAGGAATACCACCCATAGGCGTTAACAATTGAATCCCTCACTACGCTAGGATTCTATTTTAGAATACCTCGTTACACTCAGATTGTAATTATAAAATCCTTCACTATTTTTTTTCTTATTTTTTTTATTATTAAAAGCACTATTTTCAAAATGATCTGCAGATACATGTTTCAATAAATGTAACTTTTCTATGGGAAGATGTATCAGGTCTTCGTTCCCAACAAATTTAACCCACTGCCTGCATCTGAAAACATACAGCCTTGGTTATGTACAGTTTATATTCCAACCCGTTTTATATTGGACGTCCAGTTTATATTGGACCCGGGTATGTCCTTAAACTACGTCCAAAAGAGAGGTATGGGCAATGTGAATGTCATCTCGCCTTGTGTGGTAGGGCACAGCACAGCAGATGTCATTCCAGATCTAGAGCAGAGCCCAACTGGGGAAGTACCTCCACCTTACAGAAAACCGCAGCCAAATAACACTTGACCCTACTCATAGTGTGTTCCTGCCGGTGAGTAAGGTTGCCAGAGCTCAACGAGGGGGGTGGGGTTGGGGTCGGCAACGCGCATGTAACTCCTCTGGAGTTGCAGGTGTACATAGGCTACGGACACTGCTTACCATCAGGCAGGCCGTATGCTTGTTTGCCACCGACGTAGTATAAAAAAAAATATTCCAAGTGTTTGCTAATGAGATGATCAACTGATTATTTAGCGCTAATATGCATCTATAAATCAAATCAAATATGTTAAATAATGACCATTAATGCATAGATGATAGATAATTTTCCACTGAAAATCTTCGACGAATTAATTTTGTGTCATATTGCGTGCAAGTTCTCAGGAAATTTCACATATTTTATTTAATTACTTACACTTATATAGAAATAAACATACAATTATCGATAGTTTTAGTACATCCCTAGTTCACAACAAAAAATAATATAAAATATCGAATTTTCGATGTGTTTAAAGCCTGCTGTACCAAAATAAGGTCAAAAGTATCTAAAGCAATACGTACCGGTCTTTATCCAAGGGAAATATCGCCATAAAATCCCTTTTTTCGTGATTTTCTCGAGTGGCTCGCTTGCCACTTATTTCACACTTAGTAAACCGTTTTCTCGGTGGCATTGTAACAAACTCGTTCTTTACTCTGATCACGGTTCACTATTTTCGATATTTTCACTAAATAATAAAGAAATTGCACGAAATACCCGAACAAAACATTGAAGCCTTCATAACAAACAAAACAATTAGGCTGACAGTTGACTTGATGTAAACTTGACAGAATAAATAGCACTGACGTTTTATTTTTCTTCGTTGGCAAAGATTTGCGAAACAAGTTCCATACAAAACTTATTTTGTTCCTAGTTGCGTGAGCCTGTCGAACACGAGATCAAAGTTATTTACATATCGTGCGCTTTTGAGTCCCTTACTACGCTCAAGATTCTAAATTAGAATATACAGGGTGCTGTAGAATCTTTCGCTAGCACGGAACTCAAAATAAGCAGTATCAAACTTTGCTCTCTTGTTGTACAAATAATTTAGTAAATATTTTAGTATTTTTGATATTTCACCGACATCTGTAAAATTTCTTCCGCTTTATGCTTTAAAACTTAAATGTCCCATTCGTCCTCTATGTTTTCTATGTATCTAATGGAAGCTACTGTAATTGGTTTCAAAATTATTAACCAATGAAAACTACGTTTTTTGCTCCAGTCATGGGATGTATGGCGTCATTAATTTTCAAACTAACGAATATAAATGAAAAATTAAACGCTCTTGTTTATGGAAAAATGTTGTCAGCGTTTAAAAACTGATGGCAAATACTTGTTTTACAGGATTTGCCTATACCATTCCATTACTGGTGCCTGTAACTGTGCCACTTAGGGGTGTTTATTAATATTGTTCAGGTTAACCTTTTGTGACAGTTAAACATTATCAACAGGAAGACAAATCCCAAGGCTCTTTGTTAGTAAACATTAACTAACAGTCTAATTTATACGTTTCCCAGCGCATCAGAGACCGCGGGTGATATATTGAAGATTAAAAATAAACTGGAGTCATTTGTAAACTTTATGATGCATGCGTACGTTAGACAACCGTTTGTTATTCGTGTTTAGAACCACGTAATAGTCTAATTATTTCCGCATAGGTCTGTATCGCTGTCGGGTGTCAGCTGACAGTATTTAGTGCGTCGGCAGTGGGAGCAGCTGGATATTGCGTCAGCGCAAAGTTGCGGTACTTGAGGTTACATCAAACGGCTTTACCCAACGCCGTTTAAACGGAGAAGGCAGTAAGGATGTATGAAAAAGACGGATAAAATGTCTATTACCGTTGCTCGGCGAACGGTTACCCAACCCGAAGTTCGAAGACGCCTCGATCCCACTTGCCCTCGGCGCGAGAGCAAACAGTGTTGCGTGCGCTTGCATTGCAAGTGCTTTAGTATGTATTTAAGAGTTTTTAATGCGAATGAGCTTTCAAACGATAAAAGCTACTATCTATGTACTATCAATGAAAATTGCGTTTTATACTCACTTAGAAATTACCCTAATTTTATGTACCTTCTGACGACCGCCGGGGTAGTGAGGTTCTTAAGTCACACGTACTACCTACCGTAAACGTGCAGCATGGGAAACCCCCAACTAGACGGATCGACATTCGACAATCCGTTCGAGATCACAGGAAACCGAGGAACAAAGGCATTACATGAATGATCATTGTTTAGATCCGTTGAGATTTTTGTTTCACAGAGACCGTTAGATTACCTACTTACATACATCTTTGTGCTGATGATGAAATAGTATCAATAGGAACCTATAAGTACCTAATTATTTTAAAAGAGAAACATGAATTGGAGGAGAAAGTATTAGTAAAGTATACAGTAGGCACATACAGTAGATAAGTATATACCCACTTACTTTTTTACTCGTTTCCGCCCGTTCGTTAATTCTATCAATACGAGCGCAAAACGCTTACTGATAAGCATTTCGGGTTAAAAACACTCGTAAAATAAGAATGTGGCGAGTTCCGGTAGCTTCGGCGAAATGTCAATTTTCGCGGTAGCGCACGTGTCGGCGGTGCGCGGTGGCAAGTCGCGGCGCGGCGCGAGTCGCTGACCGCGGCCTCGCCTTGCAAGCGACCTTTGTATGCCATACAGTGGTATCGTATGTAGAAAAGACATTAAATATTTTCGAAGTGACAGATGTCTAACATCCCAGTTGGTTCAGGAGTCTCAGGTCAGGACCTCTATGTGTGTATAATTTGTTTTTCTACTCGTACATTCTTCATTAATTATTACTCACATCATTTCGGTAGACATGTTAATTGGTAAATAATGACATTGTACAGGTAAAGTAATCAGCAGTGATAATGACCCGCCCTGCGTGAAGTTTGTGTGCCAGACGGGTCAGCTATATCTGCAGTTGATTGTACCTACCTACCTCCTACCTACACCGGCGAAGTAACTCTAAACTGAACCACTTATACGAACATGTTCGGTGTAAATCAAAGGCGTCTAAGTTTTCGAAAATTCCAATCAGTAGTCCTACCTACCATCACTGTATGAGCAGGTAGGGCTTTGTATAAAAAAAAACTATCGCCTGCCCGAGGATTTTATAGCTACAGTGTTTTTTTTAATCGAAAGAGCTAACTGGCATGTTTGTCTATGAGCTTTTATTCTTCTTTTACCATAGAGTCCACAACTGGCAGAAATCGTTCAAAACTATTTTATTTATTTATTTAAACTTTATTGCACAAAAGAAAACTGATCGTACAAAATGCGGACTTAATGCCAAAAGACATTCTCTACCAGTCAACCTTTTTTTAGAGAATGAAGAGAGCTCATGACTTTCCGGCTGACGTCAGAAACCTGTGCTCTCCAGCTCATAACACTATCTATAAAAATGCCTAGGTCTTTAACACTCTGAAATGTATTGGGGTACCGTTGAAGCATACTGGTGCAATCGAGTCAAGGTCCAGTCTGGCAAGCTGCCGAGAACTACCAATAACAATGGCTTGGCACTTAGACGGGTTGACAAAAAGGCCATACTTCTCGGACCACTGTTGGATGTGCAACAGGTCCAGGTTGAGCTTGTCAATAGAACTCGAGAGATAGTCACTTCACACTGGTCGTAAAGCTGCAGGTCGTCGGCATACAGGTGGTGGTGGTAAACAACGAAGACCAGGTGTGATGAAATTAATGAAGGTGGAAAAAAGGAGCGGAGATAGAATTCCACCTTGAGGCACGCCAGTCACAATTCAGACACTCCTCGAATACTTGTTAACAATTGACTTTTTTTCGCCATTGTCGTATCTATTCATGAGCGTCCCTTATAAGTTCTACGAAATTATTTACCATTCCATTCGTGTTTGCAATTAAACTCATTCGTTTCATTCGGGTAGGTATTTTATAGACTAGATACAAGTGAAGTTACCTACTTTAAAAGATGACTTACGTTAGAACAATCCGAGGCGTCCGACACTTCAGTTGTCTGTAGAAAGTATCACGTGATCACCGATCACCCGTCAAAGAAAACGATGCGTCTGAAGCCTCGGCCCCGACCCGGACCGATCTAACGTGAGTCATCTATCAAACTTCAAAGTTTTTATTTGCTATGTGATAGACAAACAACAATTGTGTATAATAATTTGCATGCCACTAGCAAATTATTATACACAATTTGAAATATAATTAAATCACTACAACTAAAATAAAATTACAATCAAAAAGAATTTATACAAATTAAATTTTACAATAATGTCTATTATGTCAACTTTTAACCTATGTCAATTATTTAAAAAATCATTTAATCTATAAAAACATTTGTCAATTAGCCAATGTCCGTAAAACAGTATTTCTTCTGTCTGTTATATTCCAAATGCCTCATCTACTTCCCAATCTGTCTGGTATTGTACTAAAATGACAAGTTGATTGGCAGATTAGGTAATAGATTGCCTAAATTGGCCAATAATACTAAAATAGTAACTGAAATATAAAAACAAAGCTAATAACTTTCAAACAAATTTTCAAAATACTTTTATCCCTTCTAACACGTTTGAGATAGGTTCCTAAGTTCATTCTGTTTGATTACTGTTTAGTGTTTACACATAAACGCTTACAGTAGCTACGGCGGATGGCTAAACAAAGTCGAAAGACTCGAAATAAAACAAAATTACAATAATTCATATTAGCGTCTATGAAAATTACGTTCCCAAATATTCGATATTAAGGATTTACGAACGGTCATTTGGTAGAATATTAAGTGTTGATGATTTTCGAACGTTCATTGACTTTCTTTTTAGGGTTCCGTAGCCAAATGGCATAAAACGGAACCCTTATAGTTTCGCCATGTCCGTCTGTCTGTCTGTATGTCTGTCTGTCTGTCTGTCTGTCTGTCTGTCCGAGGCTTTGCTCCGTGGTCGTTAGTGCTAGAAAGCTGAAATTTGGCATGGATATATAAATCAATAAAGCCGACAAAGTCGTATAATAAAATCTAAAAATTTAATTTTTTTTAGGGTACCTCCCCTACACGTAAAGTGGGGGTGAATTTTTTTTTTCGCTTCAACCCTAGAGTGTGGGGTATCGTTGGAAAGGTCTTTCAAAACTAATAGGGGTTTTCAAGAAACATTTTTTGATAAAGTGAATATATTCGGAGATAATCGCTCCGAAAGAAAAAAAAATGTGTCCCCCCCTCTAACTTTTGAACCATAGGTCCAAAAAAATATGAAAAAAATTGTGGAAGTAGAGCTTAAGAAAGACATTAAATGAAAACTATAGCGGACATGATCAGTTTAGCTGTTTTTGAGTTATCCCAAAAAGTTTTCCCTTCATAGAAAAGACTTACTTTAATTAGGTACTGGTTATGCAAATTTGCCTATTTGTTTAACTCGGGTGAAAGGGTGAAACCGTTTCATCCCTTGGTTAACAATTTACTATACTTTAAGCTCCAGTTTAGCTTATTGTGATGGAAGAGTAACTACGGAACCCTACACTGAGCGTGGCCCGACATGCTCTTGGCCGGTTATTTTTGATATTGTAATTGGCAGATAGAGTTCCCGCGGTTTTGAGGGACATTGACATTGACATTTTCGTTTTGATGGTTGTTGAAGTTTTCTAAAAAATAACTGATGTCGTGCATTAAGAGATTTATGTTATTAAAATTATAAAGATATTGTAAAAGTGTAATAAACAATTCAAAGTAAATCGGTGTTTTTGTGGTAAAGCTATTACAAAGGAAATTCTAACGACCTACTTCTCAGATTACCCATTAAAGTGTACACACAATTTAACGTCCTCCGTTGACATGGGCCGTAAATGTAAAGTAAGGCTTGTCGCGATTACTCAAAGCGACAAATCGCAGTATCTGTATGCGGCAGTCGCACTCGCTTCCTGCTGGCCGCGTTCCCGCAGCCGCTATGGTAATTTAATTGTATAATACCTACGAATGAACGAAGTATGTTGCAGCTAACAGTAGTGGAAGGGACAATCCCACAAGCTTTATTTTTTCGCGATTAATTTTCCTTGAATGACGGTGGGCGGAAAATGTTTTGCTAAACTGGCTTATAGCCGCCGTGGGCGTGAAATTATATTTATGGATAGGTACCTCCGATCACGATATTTATCTAGTACGAGTATAAAGGTGTTGATAAACTTGAGCATTCACTTGTAACTTGTAATGAGCATTCTTTCGAACAGACTTCACTTGTTTCTCTTTGAAGAAGTTACCTTTAGGTATATGTCTTTATCTACACACATATCATAAACCCTCTATGATGCCTTCAAAATCCGTAAATAATGGCCAACATTACGATAAACTGTTTTGTTACAACAATTTTTTTATCTGTGTTATAATGTTGTAATTGCTTCATAACTACATCAAAATCGATTTGGTTATGCCATTCAAATTTCGAACATCTCTGAAAAAAGGCAAATCGATTTGACCTCTATTCTTATATCAGTAGAGACGCCTTTTTGTTCGGAATGAAATGTCAGTTGCACACAATTTTGAGATATCTCGCATGTTAGTTTGTATCGAATGATACGGAAATAGGCCCCGACTCTAGTTTGTCTCTAAATAAATAAACTACGGAACCCTAAAAACTGCGAATGCGTGACATGTGTGAAATAATACATTTACCGCAATTTGACGTACAGTATGTTACGTTTAAAAATGCCACAATTAGATGCTACAGGTTATTTAAATTGACTTTTTGGAGTGCAATTATAATACTGCCGAGGCTTTAAACCATACCGAAACAGGTACGCACCAGCCGGCCACCTTATCCTACCTAACATAGGACACTACTACGAGCTATGGACCTAGTCACTAAAAATCGTCCCATCATCGTACCACGAACGGGCCAGGACGACCAACGGAAGACGTGTTGTTTAACATGCAGGTAGATTTGAGGAGAGAGTCCTATGCTACTTCCATTGTAATCCAAGAGCAAGTTGAAGAATTAAAATAATGAAACGTGTCGGCCGTCACCCTTTCAAAATTCAAGGAGTTCAGACTTTGCTACCCACAAACTGTCTTGTCCGGGACGATGGCCAGTTCATCAAATGCATTAACTATTTGGAGTGAGGAAAGTTTGTTCACGCGAAACGGAATGTAGAACAGAGGAGTAACGAGCACGTTTACGCAGAAAAAATCCATTCCCATATCGTTATACAGGACACCAATATCGTTGAATTGTTTACGTCGAACGTAAATTTAATGACATATGTCAAATTAAAAGTTAAATAACTTTGTTGTTGTAGGGTTGTCAGTTGTCACTGAAGTCACTGATATTAAAATATTTTATTTTAATTATTTTTTTTTACTTTTTAAGCCAGTTTACGATTATAATAAGTCGATTGTAGATCACTTAGATAACACTATCTCTTCAGCCCAGCCAATAGGAATGATCCAACCTGTATAAATTAAATTTCTATTGCTAGGGTAACGGCACCAGTCATGGGACATTTAAGAGCAAATTTGTAGCATTTGTGACATTTCCCTGATACATGTAAAAATTTTACTCCTTAGCGTGTTAAAAGTTGAATGTCCTATCCGTCTTTTATGTTTCAGGCGTATTGTGCAAAAGATGCTGCAAATCGTTTCCACATAATCAACAACGTAAAACTATGTTTTTTATTTCCAGTCATGGACCACAAAGCTCCAATGATGGAACCCCGGTAATGGAAAGGAACCAGTGATGGGTCCCCTTTAATGGGACTTGAGTACATGGCCCTAGCGTTCTGAAATATTAGAATGAGAATAGGGAACTTCGATATTCATTTAAAATAAATGTATTTAATTCAACAATTCAATATATTAGGGCTCATATGAGAAGAGTCACATACGAGATTCATAACATTGCGGTATTTGATCGGTCGGCAGAATTCAATGTATGTGCAAACCCCCATGGGATGAGGTTATATCATCCCATGGGGGTTTGCACGCCGTCTAAACAAGACCTTAAGGTACCGTTCGTATTCAGACTGTACCAGCATTACTACAGCAGTATTGCAGCGCGACATGACTGCCAACTGCATTGCTGCCTCAGAAATGCGGACAGCAGTAATGTTGTATTGTCGTGCAATCATACCATACTGCCACAAACGTGAAATTTTAAAATAGTTGACGCGTTTGTTAACCATAGTTTATTTATTTATTTTTAAAGCATAAAATTACGGCATGGCAAGCATAATTAATCTCCTAGCCCATTTATTAAACGCCATCTAATTAAATGGGTGAAGAACCACCAGCCAAGTCATTGAATAAAATATTCTCATTATCTATTTTTGATCTTAGGCTAGGTCATTTATAGTATTAATATTTAATTTTAATTTAAAGTATAAAAACACTTACAAAACAATACAAAAAAAACACATTAAAAACCTAACCTAGGGTGCCGCCAGCAGCGGGGCAGGGGCAGGGCCCAAGCTGCCGGGGGTCAGGGCCACGGAGTGAGAAACCGACGTACTAATCGTACTATACGCGCCTCTTGATCCAACCACCCAATGAGTCTCTCTAGGTGGTGGTCGAGACTCTTGCTGGACTTGTCCTTCTCGGCTTTCACGAGATTTTCATTATGGGGGATGGTGACGTCGACGAGCCCGGCTCGACGCTGCGATCGGTCTATCAGCACGATGTCAGGCTTATTGGCGACAATAGTACTGTCAGTTATGACAGATCGATCCCAATAGGGCGTGGCACGACATTTTCGAGACCCGGCGCAGGTGAGTTCTTATAGTACGGCACTTCGCGGTCCACAAGGCCGTATAGGAGAGCAAGTTGCTGGTGGTTATTTTATTTATTATTTCATTTTATATATATTTAATTTCTTTGAGTTTTTAGGTTACATTTAAGTGAACCAGTCGATTTCAAAGGCTGATTTTCAATACGCCATTTTATTAAACGTTGAATGATTACGACTTAGGCATTAAAATGGATGCCGGCGTTTAATGAATAGCCTAGGCGACTAATTAGCTGACTTATTTAAACAGATGGCCGCTATTGTCGATGGTATACAGCGGTGTATCTTTGATAAAAACAATTACTACTTAGGAAACAGACCTTCTGGTTTACTTTTAAGAATCCTTTTGTACAAGTTTTTGCTTATGAAATTAGTTTTTTAAGAATTCTTTTGTACAAGTTTGTTTATGAATTAAATTGTTTAAATTGTTAAAAAAAAAAAAAAAAAATTAGCTATTTAAGGTAGACCTCTTCTCGAAGCAAACATTAGTTTGATCTGCACTATAATGTATATACTAGTCTTGTCATATTGGCGGTTGTATTTTTAAATGTTGCTTTGTATTTTTATGTCACTATATGATGTAACTGTAAATGTTGTATTTACTTGAGAAAGAGACCATGAGGACTACTTCTAGAACAAATTTAACGAGTTCATGTCTGGAATTTGATCGGATCTTGAACTTAATCTGACAATTTAGTTTGATTGTAATTCTGCAAGCATTCCTTATGAACTTGAGCAAAATAGCAGGTTTCCAAAGGAATGCATCTTATCTGGGCGTCAAACTGGGTTTCCCCAAGTGACGTGACAAGCCCTCCGACTCCGAGTCAACGACCCCGGGGCTGTGCCAAATGTGAATAATAACTATGTAAGGAGCATGTGATGCCACACAGGTACTTCCAAGCATTTGTATTGTATCCTTGTATGACGACTGAATTCAAATGCGCTTATGGTACTCGTAAAACCTATTTATACGTTACGGAGAAATGTTGACGAAACTTTTCAACGCGTTGTTACGTTATTATTACCTATTTACAAAATATTAATGAAATATAATTAGGCGCCCGTTCTAGAGATTTTTGGAGGTGACCCTTTGGGTAGGTATCTACGTAATGTACTTTTGTCTTTTAAAAATACTTATAGTGGTACCTGTTGTTTGTGACCAAACTATGAAGCCCATAATGATGTTTTTTAGAACCATACCTGCATAGATGTAATTTGTACGTATGCCTGCTCAAGTGCTCACCCAAATTCGACGGAGATTAGCATTCAAATTTATTACGCATGGATATCTCTGTTCGTCATATTTGGAACTAAAAACAATAGTAGCAGTTCAATATACTCCCTTTGAAAAGGAATGTGAAGTGACTAACTCTATATCCGTTCTTACACTGGTCAACATAATAGAGGTAGAAAAAATAACGCAAGGTACCTAACAAAAACAATTTGCATAGCATAGAGTATGCCCGTTAAGGCTGCAGGGGCCGACGCAAAAAATAAACATTATAGCACATTATTACAAAAATTTACTAAGTCCCACAGTAAGCTCAATAAGGCTTGTATTGAGGGTACTTAGACAACGATATATATAATATATAAATATTTATAAATACTTAAATATATAGAAAACACCCATGACTCAGGAACAAATATCCATGCTCATCACACGAATAAAATTACCAGGATTTGAACCCGGGACCATCAGCTTCGTAGGCAGGGTGACTACCCACTAGGCCAAACCGGTCGTCAAATAAGATTATAAACATCAAGCGAATGTTTTTAAGCGCATGACGCCGTACCTACACCATAGTTTTAAGTTTACCTTTGAGCAGAGAGAACTAGTTAACGGCGTTAGAGGAAGCAGGCTGTACTAATAAGGATGGCAAGATTGAATTACCTATATATGCCGTAACTTCCTGTCATGCCGTTAATATTCATGTCACGTCAACGTTACGTAACTACGAGTAAGTATTAGCTGTTGCTCCCTGCTTTGTATAGTCTTCCAGTTATTTGCGGTTATGATAGATAGGTCTGCAATTTCCATCCCGAGTAATTAAAACCAGTAGGGATGTTGACTGTACTTAAGACAAATTATCTTGCCCCATGCATAAATAAAGCACTAGAAAATTGTAGGAAAACTTATTAGCAGTTATTTTATGAAACAATTTCTATTTAATAAATCGGATAGACCATGACGTCACTTGTTTTATTTTTAATTCCATAGTGGCTAATCGTTTAGACAGTTCTAAAAAGAAACTGATTTGACTAGTCAGTCGTAAATTAATAGGGATTAATTTATTCCGTAACCACGGAGAAACCGGTGTTTACTAAATCGGATAAATTTTCTGGTGCGCCTTAAGGATGATTCACGCTAGATCGGGCCGGGGCCGGGCCGGAGCTTCCGGCGCTTTTCTATGGAAAGCACCACGTGATCACCGATCAGCCGTCATGGCAAATGACGTGTCGGACACCTCGGTCCGGCCCCGGGCCGGTCTAGCGTGACTAGTGTGAGTCACCCTTTATGGAGGAACTAAAGTGATTTAAGACATTCAGTATCAGAAAATCTGGCTTAAGTTTCAGTGACGGATCCCAATGGTCAGCATGACGTGTGCACGTGTAGTTGTGTTTCAGTGACGGATCCCAATGATCAACATGACGTGTGCACATGTAGTTGTGTTTCAGTGACGGATCCCAATGATCAGCATGACGTGTGCACGTGCAGTTGTGTTTCAGTGACGGATCCCAATGATCAGCATAACGTTTGCACGTGTAGTTGTGTTTCAGTGATGGATTCCAATGATCAAAATTACGTGTGCACGTGTAGTTGTGTGTCAGTGACAGATCCCAATGATCAGCATGACGTGTGCACGTGTAGTTGTGTTTCAGTGACGGATCCCAATGGTCAGCATGACGTGTGCAAGTGCAGTTGTGTTTCAGTGACGGATCCCAATGATCAGCATAACGTTTGCACGTGTAGTTGTGTTTCAGTGATGGATCCCAATGATCAACATGACGTGTGCACGTGTAGTTGAGTTTCAGTGACGTATCCCAATGATCAGCATGACGTGTGCACGTGTAGTTGTGTTTCAGTGACGGATCCCAATGATCAGCATGACGTGTGCACGTGTAGTTGTGTTTCAGTGACGGATCCCAATGATCAGCATGACGTATGCATGTGTAGTTGTGTTTCAGTGACGGATCCCAATGATCAACATGACATGTGCACGTGTAGTTGTGTTTCAGTGACGGATCTCAATGATCAGCTATGTGCTGCGTGGTTAAATCAATGTCCTCAGCAACGAGCCCTATTTAGTTATGTTTGTTACTAGATAAACGTTTGTGCTATTATTCGTAAGAGAGATAAGTACTGAGCCTGGCAAGGCACTATACATTTCTGAACATATGAGACTTTTGTACCTATAGGTACTTATATATTGCAAGCTGATTTTTTGACTTATGAACCTCAGTCTGTCTCAATCACAAATTCAGAAATCAAAGACTTTCTGTGGCCTTAGTGCAGTGTGCAGAAACTACAAAATTTTTGAAGCCAGAAATTTTATTGTGATTATATACTTATATTATGTTACGTAGCTATCTACGTACCTACTCATTATATCGAAGTAATACAAATTAAGATATTATTCGGCGGTATAGTAACGGGTAATTTTAAACGGCGATTATTTTATTATTTAACGGCCCTCTAGCTTAGTCGGTACTGTCGGTACTGACTTAGTGAGTGTAGTGTCCCTGCCTAAGAAGCAGGAGGTCCCGGGTTCGAATGATGGTGAGGTCATTTATTTGCGTGTTTATCACAATCACAACTATTTGTTCCTGATTTATGTATGTTTTCTATGTACTCGTATAAGTATTTATATTTAAGTACCCTATGTACTCACAACACAAGCCTTATTGAGCTTACTGTGGGAATAACTATGTAGACTTTTGTAAGATATATAGTCCTTATACTATTTATTGATTTATTTAATAGCAACAAGCCAAGTGTTTGAAGCAAAAAAAAATGTTTTGTACCTACTTACTTAGAGTAGGTAGCGGGTATATGAATATATATTCGCTACATAACAATATTTAACACTTTTGAATATCATCACGTATGCGTATGTTATGTGAAATTCGTATAGTAATAGCATCGGAATTTTGAATAGCATCGCTATTGCTTCCGGTCACGTAGTTCCTTGGAAATAAACACACGCGACTATTTGTTGTCATATCAGTTTGCTTTTATATTCAATGTGATTCATACATAAGGTAATAAGGTTACTTATCTTATTTAATCCTCTCTATGATTGCGCTTTCAATTATTGTTTTGACGAATAAAATATCTCGCCATAATTATTTTGTTGTCTCCTACTTGCCGCTGGATGGCGTTACATGTACCAATAACAATGTTTTATTTCTACTCGAGAACATTATACGATTAGGTATGAGGCAGTGTTTATGCCATTTATGCATGCATTCATAAACAAATAAATATACACAGGTGACGACGAAAGTCTTGTATCGTGCTATCTAATTATACATTAGGAGGTAGAGCCGATATTATTTCCAAGCCTAATTTAGGTATTAATACATTGGTCAGTTTCGTATACTTACAATATTACATTCCCACGGTAGGAATCGGGTGCGTAGACCAAAATCGTCATTAGTATTCGGATCAGCGGCGTACAAAATGACTCCTTGCTATGCGCACGGTGTCACCTGTGGCCTTTCGGGTTCCTAGCTTACGAGTACATTAGGTGTTCTATAAGCGCCGCTAATAGACACAGAGCAGCACAAAAAGATCTTATAAATACATTTTGGGCGGTGTAAGTACTTATGAATAAATCCGTAGTTTCTCTAACTTCAACTTATTCATATTCGTTTATTGTGTGTACAAAAGTACCTGTACCTAACATAACATTTAGTATAAATATTGGATAAGTTAGGCAACAAAAATATAATTTATAATAAGTATTATAAAGCCGACCTTTTTTACTTTAGCGACCGGTCTGGCCTAGTGGGTAGCGACCCTGCCTATGAAGCCGATGGTCCCGGCTTCAAGTCCTGGTAAGGGCATTTATTTTTGTGATGAGCACGGATATTTGTTCCTGAGTCATGGGTGTTTACTATGTATTTAAGTATTTATAAATATTTTTATCGTTGTCTAAGTACCCACAACACTAGCCTTATTGAGCTTACTGTGGAACTTTAGTCAATTTGTGTAATAATGCCCTATAATATTTATTTATACTGCCGGTCTGGCCTAGTGGATATTAGTGACCGTGCCTTATGAAGCCGATGGTCCCGGGTTCGAATCCCGGTAAGGGCATTTATTTGTGTGATGGACACATATTTGTGCCTGAGTCATGGATATTTTTTAATGTATTTAAGTATTTGTATACTCGTATTACTTATACAGGATGACCTTAGCCATCGGACAAACCCTGAAATCCCACGTAGGGTTACTTCTCAGGAATGCTCTGACGTTAATATTTTTTAAATTAGAACAAAAGATAAAAAAAATAAACTTTTCGAACAAAAGTTATTTGCAATAATCGACAACAAAAATAAACACACTGTGTTAATCTTTGGCAGTGTTTTTGACAATTTGTTCGAAATATTTGATAATGGTGACATTTTTCAAAAGTCAGAAGCTTATTATTGTCATAAATAAAAATAATAATCAAAAAGGTCGAAGAAGGTTCCATACTATTCATTTAGGATATTACCTTAGGAGCTACTAACACATACAGGCTGCTCCAAAGTAAAATATGGTAATTTGTTAATTTCTTCGAAACCGCTACATCAGTTGTTACACTACACTGCTACACTGCCGCTACACTGGTTCTAAATTTATACCCTAATGCATATGTACCTACACTTCGGCTTTGTCTGCACGGGTTAATGATAACAAAATGTCATCATTTAGATATCACTTTTCAATCTTTTCATATCATATCAATCAGGCTCTATTTAATTACCGACGAAAAATTATGAAATTTTTTCATAATATTAACATTACTATACATTTTACAGGAAAAATATAATCAGACCTCTATCTTGGTAGTTTTTTTTTTTAATTAACAATAAACCTTTCCGATTTCAAGTTGCAATTTAACCAATTTTACGTGTGTTTATTACACCTGACATTTCTATGAGATTCAATTTAAAACACCTTTTTTCAAATATATCAATTTTAGAAATCGGTTCACAAGTTAGAGAATTATCCTCGAAAAACCAACATACGTGCATTACATCGTGCAAATTAGTTAGACAATTTGCCTATAGATGGCGCTGTACCTACACAAATATACTTGGTATAGGCACTTCTGTTCAAGTCTTTCGCCTTTACCCTCGGTGCGCGAGTAAAACGAACTCGCACTTGACCGGTTTTTTTATTTAAAAACAAATAAGTCGGTTACTGAAATTGAACCACAAGTTCCTTCACCTGTTTATGACGATTGTTCCAACTCAAAAGGGTTTTCGAGCATTATCGGCTTGCTTACTTCCATAGGCAGTTCAAGTGGCTCGCTACGGGCACATTGTCCTCCGACATGCCTCAAAAAGGGATTATACTTATTGTAGCCTTGACTTTTTAGTTGTTTATTGAGATATTACAAATACAAACAGGAAAATCTTAAAACGTAGTATAATAACATTGTGACACTTTCATACACACGTTGATGTGAATGATGTGGTGTAGATGTAGGGGGAGGGGGGTACCTATCTTTTTAAAGTTAATAAGAATGTTAAAATTCAGTTTCAGGTTTTTAATTAATACAAAAAGTTAACTTTTGAAAAAAAATAACCAACATCATTTCTTCTAAATTTTTAATGTTTTAAAATTGTAAATACATGTTTCAACCATTTCTTCATACCTTATACGCGTTAACTAAGATTTTTGTAAGAGAAATGCGTTTTACATGTGCATAGAAATATAAGGTACATATAAGAAGTTACCGAATCGGTTTAAGGAAATGCCTTTGTTAACATTTTAAAGAAAACTAACCGAATGGCTCCTGGAGAAATAATTCTATAGTGTATATACCTATGTACATGAAATTTTAAATTGTACTGAAGTCTGACATTTATTTATTTTCAATCATTGGGTAATAATATAATCGTTGTTTTTTTATGTATTTTTTTCATAATCTTTTTTTTTGCATTATTCTTGTTGACATGACTTATTTTATTAAAATTATGTATAAGTATTTTATTATTGTTTGTTAATGTTAAGTTATATAATTTCTTGTTGCTAAACTATTCCATATTTATATAATTCCACACCTGTGTTGGCAGAGTATGCTGTACATTACCAATACTACAACGACACCAAAATTGTATATAGGTACCATATTGTATGATATAAATGTATGATTATGAATACAGCAAAATATAACGCAGATGATACAAACATATATGTAGTGTTCAATTCCTCCTCGAGTAAATATTAGTCCTCCGAGCAAAGTATGAAGCCCCCGGCCTTGAAAAGCCGGATACGCCGCCACGACATCACGGAGATAGGTATAAGATACAATATAGCGGGCGTTATAGGGTCATCTCCGCGTCGACGTTGTGTTGCCATTAAATATTTTTATTTTAAAAGCTTGCTTGACATTTTGTAAATGTTGCTGAACATGCAAAACTAAAGGTGACATTCGCATGGTAACTGCAGCTGCATTATAGGGTATTTGACTGTATTGGAAATAAATTATTTTTCTCAAACTTGCTATGAAATGATGACATGAATTACGTCAAATTAGGTCCGGAAATACTACATATCAGGTGGCATGAGTGAAGATGATATGTAAAGGAATTTCATGCTGCCTTACACACCTAGGACTGTAAAGTAACCTTCTTTTGTTTTTTAACGTATATATATCTACTTGGCCTGCAACCCTACGTTTCCCGGCCTCTATAGTAATGTACTATTACACCATGCACGAAATAAAGCACCACAACATTAACAGAAAACGTAGACAGCAGTTATTTTTAGACACTATTTCTAATATTAATAGAATCAGGCGATACGTTGCAGAAATCCATGCTAATTAAAGCAAGAAATATTACTTTGCTAATCCGCGAAAAAATAACGTGCTAGTCAATCAGTGCTAACCCGTTAACCCTCCCACCGCAAAAATAAATACGCAAATAAATATAATAACCCACCACCAAAAGTACAAAACTCCTCACGTGTTTCACCTCTCTAGGAGGCATCCTCAGGAGATGCTGGAAATGTTGACGGTCTGACACCCGACAACTAAAACAGACTGTTTTTTCGCGGATTTGCAAAGTAATATATTTGCTAATCCGCGATAAAACAGATGGTTTTTTCGCGGATTAGCAAAGTAATATATCTTGCTTTAATTAGACACTATTTATAATTAATAATTCTTATAGAACTAGAAAGAGTAGGTAACTTGACTGTGACGTCACGTCATTTGCTAGTGTTTCATATATGGAGTGTGGAATTAAGAGGAGTGGCATCTCTTATGGTAGAACTGTTGCAGAAGTGTCCAGCTGTCAGCTATAAATAATAGTTCCAAATCTCTCCAGAGTAGCGCTAGAGTAGCTAAGAACCTAGGCGTTATTGACGGAGTGAAATGCGCTGTCTATGATTTGTTTTTTTTTGTTCAAGTTCTCTAGGTATTGTAGCGCCACCTATTTAAGGTTTTCTGATGACACTTTTTGGTATATGGAGATTTCGTTACTTATCTCCACCTTCCGTAACCCTATTCTTGCGGCACTGATGCGGGCGCTGTCAGTGAGAATTTTCTAGATAAAATGAGCAATGACTTAAGCGTTCTAAGCGTGACAGTCTGACAGTAATGCGGCGACGAACGTCACTCGTTCTAAGTAGGACAGTTACAGCGACCGCGTCCACGCCGCAGCAGTAATGCAGCTGCAGTTGTAATCAAAACGTCACCTTAATGCGTGCGGCTACTCTTTAATAAGCAACCCACATAACCATTAGGTTAAAAGCCGCTGCGGTAACCCTAAACCCGGACCCGCAATGCAGGGAGCTCACTTCCTAGTGAAGGCTGTGTGCACTAAATGTCAAGGTCATTCGCTCACTTCCTCGCTCGGTCCTCGGCGCGGTGGCACTCGCGTGATAGCGTCGCAATCCTTTTATACACATTTTGCGTTTTATTCGCTTGGTAGGGGTTTTATTTTTATGATAAAATTAGTATTAACTAGTTGAGGGTCAATCGGTCTTCCCTAGAAGTACTGGCGGCCGTTTGCCTTTGAGTTTCAGTTTTGTTATTTGTATTAGTTTAGGTATTATTAGTAAGTTGTGACATCTGTTCATACGGGCGACTCAGACTCATTGTCACCCTCGTGCTGCTTCTTGAACGTTTCGCGCAAGAGCGTCAGATTTTTGTTTGGTGGTGAAATGGACAAACAGTGTCCTTAAAATAGTAATTAGTCAAATAATTTTAAATTATCAACTATTGTGAAATTATAGTGAATTTTAGAAAGGGATCGAGTGTTTCTTTTTTTCTATAAGTTGATTAATAATTTAATATTAAATGTGTCTATATTGTATTTGCTGTATATAGTGTCATAAACGGTTCCTGCGTACAGTACAGGTATCTTGAGCAAGTTTTAACAACACGTTCTATTATTTGCTTAGTGACGTCATCACAGGGACAGACGTCATTTTCTACGTGATACGTTGCCATTAACCAATTAATTGTACTCGTAATTATGATTGATAAAGTGAAAGCACAAATGTATCCCGCTTTTAGGGTTACCTTGTACAAAGAGATGGGCGAAGACTAACTAGGGTAACGGCGGCTATTAACGCGGGTATCAAAATCGACGTCTAACACCGCGGTGTTTACAAATACGCATTTTGCAAGCAAACAGATCTATTCCCTAAGAAATAAAGCATACACAAAACAAGCTCATTCATTGGTCTATCGTGCCCATTAGTGTGTATTTGTGTGAGTGTAACAAAAAACTCGCGATTCGTCAGTTTGTGCGACGGCGGCGCAAGAACCGGTTGTTTCATACAGACGCGTGACACCACAGGTAAGTGCACTCCAATCTTACTTAGTGTTTTACGTAATAGTTATGGCAAATAAACTAGTGCAATGCCTTTTAAGAGGTTGTGTATTGTTTTCTACACGATTTAGAATTACTTTTAACTTAGTTTTTGACCGGGAAATACGTTTAAAATTGAAAATAAAATACAGCGGTGATAGGCGCCAATTACTTCTGTGGTAAGTAATTCCGTGGTATGCCACGGTAATAGAAAAAGTGGTAGTTTTGTTATTTACTCTTTAGTTTTGGTACAAATTATCAATTTTATAATTTCTTTTATTTATTCCAATCTTGATCTATTCACGCTATTAAAGAGCTATTTCCGTGGTATGGAAAGTATTCAACTAACCCTTAATTTTTAACAAAAACTTCAGCACCGATTTCCTTGTTTCTATGGGAACCCTTAATCTGTCAACTTTTTTTATTTTGAGTTAAAACCTAAAATTTACTTGCCAGTTATGTGATTTTGTCTGTACAAGAAGCTTGTAATATACGTGTTTGATTTGATTTGAAAAACCATCTGTGTTTTATTCTTTTTATGGGTCGGAATTAGGTTTAATTAAACTCCAAATTAAGCCTATTACCGATGGTATGATCAGATTACCCTCGGTAATAGAATGTATAGAAATCTATTACCAACCCAGAGAAATATCGAATGGGTCGGTAATAGGCTCTTAAAGAGTTATCTATTACCGAGTGACTATTTGGTATTGTATTGAAATATCGCATTTAGGGTACCGCAAGTACAGATTTCGGTGATAAAATTTAGACTTCAGTTATCATTATCAGATTTAAATTCTTCTGTTTTCTGATTCAGTTATTACTCTGACAAGGAAGGGTACCCAACTGCCGGACAATTCCGATTAGATTTTTTTTTATATAATTTTGTTTATACAGTAGTCCAAAATCTCAGACATGATTTTTTTAGCTATAAGAATCAGCAATAAGAAAAGTACTGTGATTTGTTAATTATTAACGGGTAAATTATAACACATAATATGTGAGAGACTTTATTTAACTTAATTACCTTATCAAAAATATTAGAATTAGAAAATTTCATGTTTTTTTTATATATAGTCGAAATTTTATAAGGTGGACGTTTACCATTTCACTGTGGTAAACTTTCACTCAGGTGGTAAACGTCCAGCTTATAAAATTTCGACTATAATTTACGCTGTGCCTTATGAGTAAATATTACTTACTTGTTTTTTTTGTGCAGCTAATTATGTCAGTAAGACAAATTCTTATCAATCTTTATAGCATTTAAAAATTACTTTATTTAATAACAGGCAGGCCTATTTGTCATATACGTCCTTAGTAAAACTTTACTAATAGTAATTTTTGTTGTTTTACATGTAAAACATTCAACTTATAACTTGTTATACAGGTACTCGTGGGTACTTGGTAAGTTAACTATTTAATAGTATTTGATTGTGCCAAAGTGTAATTATAATCTCATCGAATATATCTCTTATTTTTAATCATACTCCTATAGTTTTATTTTTTATTTTTGTGTCATTATTAAAGTTAATGACACAAAAATAATATACAGAACCCACGTCGTTATTATTGTTTTAACCCTCGGTATTAGGTTTCGAATTTTGAGTTTGATTTCTATCAACGAGTGCAGAAAAATCATGCCAATTGTACCCTCGGTAATGAAAGCTCAATTCGCGATAATAGAATCACAGCCTGTCCCTTGCCACGGTAATAGAATATTTGGTCATTTTGGCTTCAAAAAATATTTTAATACATATAATAACCCAAAATGAATCCAAAAACGTGTGAAACGGAAAGTTCATTAAATGCTCTGATGAAAAAAAAAAATTCCTGGCTGTTAGACAGCATTGATACCCTTAATTTTTGGATCTCTTTTGAAAAGTTCCTTAACTACCACGGTAATAGGTGCCTTTACCCTACTATGAAGTAAAGTACTTCCTGATGAAGTCTTATGAATGACTCTAACATGAGTTTGGGAAACAGACATAGAGAGACAATTATGAAAGTACCTAAATTACAGTCTATAATGTACAAAAAAAGAGAAAAGAAATCTTAAAATAGTAAACGCTAATTAAATATTCTAAATATATCCTGAAATGTAAAATGAAGCATTTTCTATGTCTTTACAATTTAGCTAACCCATCTTTTTAAATACAAAAACAAATTAGGTAGTACCCCTTCAAAAGTGCAGACATAATGTTTGCAATCTTGAGATCGTTTTGTTCGAAAAATTTAACATCAAGAAAAACTTGTAAAAGAATAGGTTATCCTTTTACCGAACAAAAAACGTCTCATATGTTATGCTTGTTACGGTCACACTCCGTGAATGTTGTGCCAATTAGGGTCCTTCCTAGCTAAATTGGTTCAATTGGTTGTTCTGTAGGTAAAATGTCCAATTTAGCTGTAACCGTAAATGGCTCAATAATCACGGAGAAAACACCCTATTATGTATTTATAATTGTATGTACAATTATAAATACATAATAGGGTTTTTTTACTATTCAATAACTGCAAAAGCTACATGCACGAACCCTTCAAGTTGTCATCAAGTATCTTTTATCAAATTGAAAGCCTTTTATGAATGCTTTTGTCCCATACAGGGGTCGGCACAGTGACTAGTGTCAGATGGCCCGAGTCGCCACGGTCGGATCGGTTACTCGCTCACCGACCGGAGGAGAACAATCTCGTGGCGGACCAGCGTAAGGTCTCCGATACATGGGGGCCGAGCCAAGATGACAATCGTTCATCACCAAACGCCAAACCAAAATGAAATATGTAATAAGTTTAGATCAGCGTTTTCTACCAACGATTGTCAACATGCCTAAGCCCCTCGAAGCTGTTTTCTTTTATGCGACAGTCAGCTGACGTGCAGACGAGTCCCCTGATGGGAAGTGATCATCGTCGCCCATGCCAATGCGCAGACCCTTAACAACCTAAAAACCTGAATGCAAAAGTAACTCAGGAGATATCTCATTCCACATTCTGCACGTTCTAGGAAGAAACGAGTGACAGCTAGGCTTGTTTAATTCTTGGTGTGTGTCTGGGACTCGAAGGTTCCAGTTATTCTGGTGTTCGGATTAGAGTTCTCGGTAAGTGGTGACTCTGCAAGGGCTGGCGTAACGACGGCGCCAATGGAGCGCGGTTCCCCTCTGCCTTTCTTATTATGTGCTGTGATTTTTGAATAGCGGAAGCAGTGGAGACGCAACAGGAGCACAAAGACAGCAAGATTATAGTTGATTATACTAATCGTCGCTGGTTTTGGGTGGTTTAACGTGATTTTAAGCTCATTGCGGTTGTTGTCTGGTCTACATATAGGTGTATTTAAGGTCGAATAGATTTTTATTTTGATAGTCTACATATGTCTGATCGTATCTAGTTAGGAATTAACTATTACATACTTTGTTATGATATTTGATAATTACAAACCATCAGTAACTTGTGAATAGGTAGGTACTTAATTACCTAATTATAGCAAGTTTTTAAATATTTAATAGGAAACTGAATTTAATTAAGTAAGCAGTCAACATATATTTGATACCTGATAGAAATAACGCAAAAATCATTTAAATACTTCCGTCCGCTTATTATTAAAAGCATTAACCTAGCCATCATTAAATTTGCAATTACACTAAATTATTTGTAAGTGACATTCCAGCGCGAGCACGATATTAACAACATTTGACCTTGTATTCGTAATTATGCAATAATGTTTACGTGCAATGACTGGAGTCTTAAGTACAGCATTATCTAATGCAAAACGAAGCGTCATTGTAAGATAATGAGCGGCTACCGGCTTCTATGGACATGCCAAGGAAGCCTGCTTACGGAAAACGGAAATGAATTATACTAAGGCTGGATTGGATGATATTGTTTTCTTGATGTAATTCTAATAGCCCGCGCTTGGTCAAAGCAATTATGATTTCACAATTTTCACATAAATTTCTTAACCCCAATCCCTAATCTAAGAGTAATATATAAACCTCTAACTCCTCAGCTGTCTAGCCTAGCCTTTCTGGGTGCCTTCTGTCAAGCAGTAGATGCACATTCTGGATATGGTATATGCATGGTACGTAACTACGTACTTTTTTAGTGGTGTGACACAACACAAAACTAAATATTTGAGTTGTATGTTACTTTACATCATTTTTGGATAAATGGTATAGATAGAAGAAGACTTGCACTTGTAATTAATATATGAAAAAATTTAACAATAAGGAAAAGTAGAAAAATAACCAGATAATAAGCTAAGTACGTATACGAAACTGCAATTAGTGCACTACACTTTTATTCACTGGTGGCATATTATTATACCTTATTTATCATCATCATACGTATACTTAGATTTTAGATTCACGAATAAAACAAAAGCATTCTGACGCGACTGTCCATATTGAAAATATACAACATTCGATATAGTTTCTTCCCAGGAAAAAATGAAGCAGCTCCACAGATCCCTAAGGCCGAAGGCTGTTTTCGTGGTCGCCGGAGCGGCAAGTGCCCAACGCCCACACTTTCCCACCGCTCCCGGCAGCAGCCCGTCACCCGAAGCCTTATTAGCGACTAATTAAGTCACGCAATGTTGACCAATCTGTTTAGAAAATGTTTGCCCATTTGTTTCTTAATCGAGTTTCTGAGCAATCGTTTTCCTCCGGATTTATAGTTAAGGGTAGGTCGTTTGAGATAACGAGTAGATTGTGTGGGCTAATTAATGAGTACTAAGAAATATACTGTGAAAAGAAAGTGTTCAGAAGAAATTATTTCGTTCCTGATTATGATTATGATGAAGGACTCGTAGATACCGATAGGAGTAGGTAATGAAAATGGGTAACGGTGTTCAGTTATTAACGCATTCACTGCCAGGGGGCGTAGCCTAGGAACAAACTTATATGACGGTGAACGCATATATGCGTCGGTGGCAGTGAATGCGTTAAGGGATGATAGTAATAGATAGTAAGATTAGTAAGGTGTGGGTAGAGATCAATGAAAATGATTTAAGGACTGCTAGCTTAACTTATATTCGCATAGGTATTCAATTGCATGTATCTTTTTATAATAGTGAAGGCCCGATTCGAAGAATGATTAAGACACGTTTAATATCTTGCAAAGATCTTTAAAAGATTGATAACTAAACGACATATCATAATAAAATTATCGTTTATTTCGATACCGCTTGTGATCCCAATAAGATCTATCTACGATATTTCTAACGTCAAAGTGACATTGGTTGCCCGAATCGAGCTGCTTCTTTCAATTATACGACATACAAACGATATCTAAATGAGAACTTATCTAAACCAGAACTTATCGTTATCGTATCTCATTATTCGAATCGGGCCGTAAGTCTCGTGAATGATTCATTTACTGTTCCATTAAAACCCGTGTTCGAATCGTTTGCCTTTAAGTATGTAGCTTCAAGAAATAGAAATAACAGTCCTATCCTATCCTACCCACATACTCGTACCGTAATTTCTTTGAAAAAAAAAATCGTATTTGTTTTTTTCGTTTATTTACGGCCACCTGCTCTCTTTCCAGATCTAATAGATGTATTACATTGAGTGTGGCAAAGTTTTTGAAGAAATTTCTGTCCAAGTATTTAATATTTTAATATTTATTAGATGCATTCATAAATAAACGAAAAAGAGATTAAATCAGGTATGAGTTTATTTTAGTCACAATACGTGTTTAGAGATATGATATTTTGAGTTAATGATTATTTAACTATACCTTCGATTTACCGAGGTTAGGGTTTGATGCTTCGATTTAGCGAGTTTAATGCGTAAATAAACGAAAAAAATCTGATACGACTTTAAAAAAAAAAAAAAAAAACAAAATTAAAATTTATTTATTTCAAGCTATTTGGCTCATATTTGTACAACATTCAAACAAACACACACATTATAATAGAAATAGACACTAAAGAACACTACAATATACAATAAATTTACAAATTATAATAATTATGCCTATGCTATGCTATACTGCTAGCCGACGCCTGTCCTCACATGCCTATCACAACAGTGGGTGATGTAGGGACAGTCGAGCCGGTCTGCAATCATCGGCTCGATTAAAGTAGTTACGATAACCTACTAATTGTGTAAAATATTTTGTGAGGAAAATGGGGACTACGTTTGTTTGGAGAAGCGATGGTCCACTATCCTCTTAAATGGGGCGGTGCAGAATAACTAGAAACATTGCATCACTACCGAGACTGGAGCGGTGCAACCGCCATCGATGCATGTAACGCAGCGAGAGCGCATTCTCAGTATTGTGCCGATTGACAATGACGGAGCATCTTCGCTTTCCAAGTTCATTGACAACGAAAGTGTGTTGCGCATGCGTGAAAACTCGCGCCAATTAGAAGACAACGCCAGGTGCAAGCGGAGTTCGCCATTCAGAGTTCCGTGCCCATATTTCGCATTTTAGTTAGTAGAAAAAGGCGGCAAAATTAAAAAATGTAGGCGTGAACGGTTGTCCTCCCATAGAAAATTTTAATTTTGCGCATTTTGCTGCTGGCAAAGTAAGTGGGTTTGCCAGAGTACCTGTAATAAGATATACAGGTATTATGTTGTTCATTCGTTACGTTTTCAGGCTAAAGCTTCCACATGTACGGTCGTCGGTTATTAGGTTAACTTACAGGTGTATAACGAAACTGGACGTGATATAATAAACGTAGCAGTTTAACACCGCACGATTGAAGGAGACACATTAGTATTATCATCATGCTGTCACTTAAACTAAGGACGCTAAGCACTAAGAATGTCGTCCATTGACGCGCTCGCACAGTGGTATATTGACTTCTGGCATCATGGGCGAGACAGCAATATAATTAGCTAATGACTCACAAGTGATAAAGATAGGAAATGGTAGGTCAATGTATGAAATTCTTCGTGCTCAGTGTCATTACTTTAGACAATGGCTACCAGTACCAACACCCAATACGGGTTATTAGGTTTCATTAGGTAAAAAAGATACAAACCACATACATTTTGCATTCTTTCACAATTCTTATGATAAGTTTGGCAAATGGACTCTGCCTTTCAGGCGAACAGGGAAAGCGCTCAGAAGTCGAGGAATAGTTAATAAAATAAGTGTCGTATAAATATACATATGTACTTCGCCCACGACTTATGAGCAATTTCAAGCTGAAGACGCTGGAGGTGTGCGTCCAATATAGGAAATGGCGAGTCAATGTACGATTTCCTTTTTTTAATACCGCGTCAGTAGCAAACAAACATACGACCCGCCTGATGGTAAGCAGTCACCGTAGCCTGTGGACGCCCGCAACACCAGATATATTACATGCGCGTTGCTCATTCCACAGCCGAAGCGTCCGCGGGAGGAAATTCCTCTTAAACAACACAGTACGTGACCATTTAGGTTCTAGGATGTGAGGATGAACACCCTGCCGACGGCGAGCGGTGCGGTGGTAGAAAATTCTTCAGAGTACAGCCCATTGTACAAGCGGTAGGACACACACAAGGAGGCAAAGTCTGTCCTTAGACGTAAAGGTCTTTACTACTAGCGTCTTTACTTTAGGCATTATGTTCCGTTTGCTACCGGCACCCGCGTAACCCTAAAGCCGGCGGTCGTTGGCTGCCTGCGCGCGCGCCGCCCGGCTGCGCCTCACTGCCAAGGCCGGTGCTTTCTCCGCTCTAGCGTCGCGTCGCGTGCCTCGTCTTGTATAATCATTACTAAACTGATGTAATTGGAATTCTGTTTTGCGACGAGCTTCGGACCTGGTTTCGTTAAGACTTAAGAGCTAATTGAGAGTAAAATTGTTTATCTGAAGCACGAACGGATCCTTATTAAACGATGTTAAATACGATGGAATTCTTGTAATTAATCATGCGATCATCTCGTATAGAATACAACCAGAATACGAATATTGCCGTAATTTATTGGGCTCTTTAGAGCCCAATTCAGTTATTGGGCCACTACTAGAACCGGAGCTCAGAGTAAGCAAGTTAACCTTATTTAGATCTCGTTCTACCGTTTAGCGGGGTGCTGTAGTTATTGAATCTTTAAGAGGATAGTGGACGACCGCTCCTCCATACAAATGTATTCCCATTTTCCTTCCGGTCCCATTTTCCATAATGTCGATATCAATATATACATTGATTTCTTCATCTTCCTCGGGTTGTCCGCTTGCCAACTAATCCCGAGAATAGGGGCTTTTACGAAAGCGACTGCCATCTGACCTTCCAACCCAGAGGATATACTAGGCCTTATCTGGGATCCGGTTTCCTCACGATGTTTTCTTCACCTAAAAGCGACTGGTAAGTATCAAATGATATTTTGGACATAAGTTCCGAAAGACGTATTGGTACGAGCCGGGGTTTGAACCCGCGACCTGCGGATTTAAAGTCGCACACTCTTACCGCTAGGCCAACAGCGGTTTTTGCATTAACATTATAGAACATATTTATACACAAGTTAATGTTCTTATATTAACAATAGCTATACCCCTTCGTTTGACTTTTTTAAATTTTTTGATTACATATTAATAAGATTTAGAAGGGAATACAATTTTTATAAAATTGTTCAAAAGATCCTAACTCTTACAATATTTAAAAAATCGAAAGAATCAAACGACGGGGTATAGCTATGGCTAATTCAAATTATCTAAAAATATTTTCTGTAAGCTAAAGCCAGAGAGGAAAATGAGGACTACGTTTGTATGGAGAAGCGGTCGTCCCTTTTCCTCTTAATGTTGAATCTCACAGCGGTGGCAGCATGGTTCCATTTTTATCACCTGTCACTATGTCCGTCACTTTGGCACTTACATACTTGTTAGTTAGAACGTGACAGGCATGGTGACAAACATCTTAGCCCTACGAGTACAGCTCTATTTGACAGGCATCAAGTCATAGAGTCAAACTACTCGGTTACCTGCTGAATGGTGGAGGATTTATCACCTAAAACGGGATTAGTCAAATGTGGTGTGTTTATTGTGTAGATGTTTTTGAGGTCTTTGACTGTGTAGATACATATTGTATCACCGTTTCACGACTTAAACGGGTATGCACCCTGTTACCATTGCACCGAACGTAACGAGGTTATGAAATGATTAGATTTCATACAGCTTAATCGTTGCTTCGAACCAGTCAGGCCTATTAGATACATTACATAACGAGTTGCGTCAGTACCTGTCGGTCTTGACCCACTCCATGGTGTCATTAGCGTGGCTTCCGTGTTGCCCCTTATTAAAACAAACCAAACGAATTTCAATGTGTCCCTATTGCTGGACCTTCCTTTTTAGCTTCGTTGTCGTTTTTGTCAATGTCAGAATCAACTTATGGAAAAATGTTATAAACCTAGTTACACTGGCAACTTTGATAAAATTATCAAAAAGCTAAATAGCTTAGCACACTGAATCCGGATCGCACGTCGCTCCGATGTTTGAGCGAGACAACCCTATGCGCGTATTATAGCGACATTCCGCTCGCACGACGTGCGAATCGAATCCAGTGTGCTAAGCGCCTTATATTTTTGGAAGGTATATTATACCTGCCAAGGATACAGTGCAATTACATCTCTCTAAAATTTCAGGTAGGCTAAGGGTTAACTAGTGGAAGTACATTCTTATAGAGCATCTCAGTCAGTAACAATAACACAAAGCACTTATTCACAAAGATGGTGACTGTTACGCCAATATAAAGAGAATAGGGTTGTTTCAAATTTTTTGAAACGCTTGTATTACGTTCTATATTAACTAAAAGTTGCCCTAAATTTCAACTTTTATACTAAAAACGGCTTTAAATATGTTAAATTAACAAAATATATTTTGACAGATGCTTTCGCGCCCAAAACGCTCTTTGAAAATTGTGTGACGTCACAGTTTACGGTTTGACACATAACTACATACACACGTAGAAGATACAAACTGTCAACTGACATTTGTCATTTGTTGTTTATCGCCTAACTGTCAACAGTGTCAATCCAAGAGTTGTGACGTCATCAGAATCTTCAATGTTTCGAGCTTGGTCACGTGACGTGTGCCAAAAGATATTTTAAATTCAATATTTACAAAAATATGGTCATTACAGGTCCCCTAAAAGTAGTTGTAACATGTTCTTATAATCCAAAAGAATTTACTGGGATACAATTCTGCCCTAAGATTTGTAGATGGAAACAACCCTATTGTCAAATCTCGAAAAACTATAGAGAAACCGAGGTGTTCGGCATACAATCAAATTACAGTTGATAAGGGTATTCAGTGTTCTCCATTTTTAGGGTTCCGTAGTCAAGTTAACTGGAAGAGATCCCATATACGGATAAGTTCGCCTTTGTTGTATTTAATTTACTCTGTAATTGTGTTTTTCGTGTTTTTATTTCTGTGTACAATAAAGTATTATTACATACATACATACATACCTACAGGTAGGAACCCTTATAGTTTCGCCATGTCCGCCTGCCTGTCCGTCTGGGGGTTTGTATCGTGAATTGTTGGTGCTAGTTTACAAAGCAGCAATTTACAAATACAAATACGTTTATTTCATTACTTTTTACAGCAGTTCATGTTCATAGGTACAAATATTAGGTAGGTAAGTAGTCCATCTTAGGTACGAAGTGTAGGTAAGTAAGTATTTATCTGAACAATATGCATTTGGCATAGATATATAAATCAACCATGCGGACAAAGTCGTATTTTATATGATAATGGGTTTTTGAAAAACATACATATGATACGTATGTACATAGATAAATCCATGTTTTGACATGTCAAATAATACCATGGAGCGCAAAGAGAATGGATTCGTATTGAGGAAGCTAAATCTTCCTGGATCGTAATCTTGTTTTACAATTTGAAAAAAAAAAAACATCATATAAACAGCCGTGTTCAACAGGTATAGTACGTAAGGTACAGTACGTAATATTACTTATGTACCTATAGATGGCGTTTTGTCGGTAGATATTGACCAAAGTATATTTTTATCCTAACATCCATAGATGTCGCCTGTGCCAGTCTTAAATATTCCGGAATATCACGCTCGAAGAAGCGGAATGATTGCTTGTCTAATTTTGTAATTATGTGGTTCAAAAACGTTCGGGACACGTTACTTTACGTAAAAACTAAAAAATGCGCGTTTTCCTAGAGATAAAACCTAGTTGTTATAATATACAAAAAAAATGTCAAACGAAGGGGCATGAGCGAGAGAGAGAGCTATGTTTAATATAGGTACTAATTATGTTAAAATAATGTCAATATCCAAAGAGTAAAATAGGGATTACGTTTGTATGGAGAAGCGGTCGCCCCTTTTCTCTCAACAATATGGTCGTGTTCAGATCATTTAGAAAAGCTTGCCCCCTTTGCAACTTCTGCAGCCTGTACAAGAAACCAGGGTGCGTAGCCAACATACCAATCATTTCCGCTCCGTAGCGAACGAAACGCAACTGTCACTGTCGCACTAATACAGAAGAGTGATAGAGAGATTAGAGAGAGATGACGCTACGCTACGGAGCGTTAACGATTGCCATGTTGGCTAAGCCCCCTGGGCCATAGTACTTGTGTACCATATTTTGTAGTTTCAATTTCATGTAAAATGTTCGAACGGTGTACAATCATATAAAATGAACAAATGTACGCATATAATGTAAGTAATCGACATTTCTATATTCGCATTAGTCACGGACAACTCCGAACAATACTATAATAAGTTTTTTGTAATAGTCATCGAGATCGCACAAGACATATTAATTGTATGGTGGGATTTCCTCTTCATATTTTATTTACTGATTTTCCAGCCATCGACCTTGAGGAAATATGATGTTGCAACGCAGATTGGTTATGTTATGACTTATGACATAAACTCGTAGAAGTTAGATCAGTACCTACCTACATATACAATTGTTAACAGCCTTCAAAAATAATAGGTATTTTATTAAATTATAGGCCCAAAGAGAGCCCAAACATTATCATAATGACGACATACAACCCATGACTGGAGCAAAAAAACCATAGTTTTAATTAGTTACGAGTAATAATATTGAAACCAATTGCAGTAGCTTTCATTAAATACATAGAAAACATAGAGGACGAATTGGACATTCAACTTTTAAAGCATATCTAGAGCGGTAGAAATTTTACAGATGTCGGTGAAATATCAAAAATACTCCAATTTTTCTCTTAAGAGGAATTCCTAGTTGCGATTTTTCCATACAAACGCTCTCGACTGATTCCTCCCTGGATTTTTAACCTAGAGCAGTGATTTTTTCAAATAAGATCAATATCATCAATATCTGTGCCGCTATGTTTTGCTTTTTTGGATTATTTTATTTTGAAGAAAGATACAGCGCCTCGAAAATCGCAAAAACGGCTAAATTGAATTGGCTGTAAAAAAAGGCACAGTATACAAATATGACAAAAAATATCCAAAAAATCAAAACATAGCGGCATAGATTATTTCTTCCTCTTGCAATTTCCAAAATTTCATAATGATTAGTTGCGTTTTGGAGGAGGAAACAGTCGAGAGCGAAACCTCGATTTTTGAGTTTTTTGCGAGTGAATTTCGGTCCGAGCTGCAGTTGTCCTTATCGCACGAATTGGAGGCGGAGACAGTTTCTAAATATACGTACACAGAAGGAATAGTGATGGGCATAACATCCTTATTAGGGATTGCAGAACCGGTACTGTTTTAAAGAACCGGGATTTCCCGGTACTTTCGGAACTGGTCTAATTATTTCATTATTTTAAATATAACGACAGCATTTTGCGATTTGACCACCTTTCGTATTATAATTTAATAATCACATTTTCTTTTATTACGTAGTAGGCAATTTTTTTTCGAAATATAGTATTTTACATTGCTCACACTTGTGCGTCACAAGTAAAAGATAACTACTTTGATGTTTGCCACTAGATAGCAAATTTAATGAAATTACATTGACGAGGGGATTTATATATAAGTATCGCAGTCGTATTGTATAATCCGCCGTATTACATTACGGCTAGCCGATATCAAAATAAGGGCCATTTTGAAATGCGGCGGTTCAACGATTAAGGTATGTTGGGTAAATACCGGATGCGGGTGAAGAACGTAGGACATTCATTTCCCCCTAATTTGGCTTTATTTTTTAATGTTGACAACATTGTGTAAGACGCCATTTCATTGCGCCTCGACTGTCAGTGTCCCCGCGTCGCTCAGGGAGTCGGGCTTGTGCTATGTGCAATCACAGAGGGCAAGGTAAATTTCGCGAATTCTTCCTTCTATCCGATCTTCGCTCTGTAATTTATTTTGCGTATTGTGATGAAACTGTGTTTATTTTTTTAATTGTGTTAACAGACCTAGCACTGCTGTAGACCGATATCCGATCTTGACCCTTCCAGGTAAAGATCGGACTAGAAACAATCAGATCTTTACCTATTTAAAAAACAGCAGTGATTATCAAACTTTAAATTTTCTTCAATTTACCTACTGACCTTAATTATCACATTTATTGTTTTCTTGATCACACTTTCGTACCATTATTTTTATCCAGTACCACTTCCAGCGAGACGGTTACTGACAATGTAATTTTTTTAATTTCCGCAACCCAAAGGTTGCCTTTTAACGATAAGACCGCATGTTGTTTACCTGTGCTTATGTGTATGTTTTCTTTTGTATTGTTTTCTTTTGTATTGTTTTCTTTTATTGAGGTGTGCAATAAAGAGTATTTATATTGTATAGGGATGATGATACATGTTGAAATTTATAACAAAATCGAGTAAAATAGATAGCAAATGAGCAATTTTTCGCAATAAAGTACCTACACATACGGATGCATATGTAGATGTGCACGCATACATACATTGCTAGTTTCGGATACAAAATAGAGATAGGGCTTCGAAATTAGTTTCCTTAAAATGCTTCAAGAGGGCTCTCTTTTCCTATATATTTAATTATTTACTTTACTCTTTACATACGATCCGTACATTTTATCAAAAAAAAAAGATTGTATATCAACTATATATTGCAAAATTAAACCAACAAAATCGCAATTTTAATTATTTTCCATACTTCAAGATGGGTTCTCAGTGACCTTGACCTTTTTAAAGAACTGCTTAGTCTTTTTGATTTCTAAGTTTGATTCTTATTTTTTTGGCGACCTTCATTAAAAATGACTGGGCACGATTATTTTTTATTTTGATTTTTGTCCCTCCTACTTAAGTACTTAATATCTTCCAGTACATTCCATTCAATAAACAATACATTTACACTTTCCCTAAACCTGTACAGTTCACGAAATCTTAAATTGTCAAAACTTCGCAACGTATCTATTATTTTAGTGGTTTTTTTTATTACTTCGGGTAAACCTTACAATAAGAGGTTTCTTAGCACATTGTTTACTTATCAAATTGCCTTATGACATAGGTATCAAAGTTTGAGAGCCACAATTTTACCAATTTTTGTATCAGGGTTAAGATCGGATACAAAAGGGTAGACACCGGACCTATTTCTTTGTGATACCTTATTCTCTTTCCATTAGAAGCAACTTTTTTTCACCATCTAATGTTCTCCCTTGATGGCAAAACACTCGTTATCCTAAAAAAAAGTATGTCTCATCTTTACACAGGTACAAAACTAAAACCGTTCTATATTGAAGATTACCAAAATTCAGGCCGAATCTACGGTTATTATTTAACGATTCGCTACGTACTTCAAGAATCTGTCACGTGTTGAGATCTCGAAAAAACATTTTTTCACGAGTTCTCTCAATTGGTCCTAAAATTGTCCGGCATTATCCCAACATACTTTACCCAGATTGTCATTGCGATACGTTCTTCAATAAGGCGGCCCAAGTTTAGCCCCATCGTACTACAAGTTAAATAGATTGTAGTTTAACCATAGGTATACCTACTTACAAAATTTCACAACACACCATGATCACTCCCAACTTACTGATACGGATAGGTACAGTCAAGTGTAAAAATATGGGTGTACACATCTTACTTAAAAATATATCCCATAGCATCTTATTCCAGTGTAATAAGAGCGTAGTACCATATTTATGAGACGATTCTTTCGATACATATTTTTGCACTTGACTGTACAACGACAACCGAAGCTGAGACATCATTATTTTTTGCAGTTTTTACCTATATGGTAATTAATATCAATCAATCAATCAATCATTTATTATTGCTTCATCATAGGTGTAAAATACATTTAGTACAGGTGATAGGGTGTTTGGTATTAGGGTGTAATAGATACAGTATAATATAAAAATGAAAAACAATATTACGTGGTAACAACAAAAACAACTTGCGTCGGGCAGCGTAGAATAAATTCCGTCTGGCTCGCGGGCGATGTCGACGGAACGGCGCGCAATGAGCGAGCGCACGAGTCTCGCGTCTGTGTGCGCGCACTCACACTTAGATAGCTCCGGCTCCCGCCCACCGCAGCGCGACAGAAACATAGCTTCAAAAATTCGAGATTTGAAAAGTTGCTCAGCTAGGAATTGCTCTTAAATGTCCCAAGATTGGTGCCGTTAAGAGGCTGTCAATACCTAAAGCGCGCACACTGTCTATTTGTATCGGAGTAAATGAGATAGCACTGTCGCATGTTACTGGGCCTGGGCAAGGGAATAATAAGAAAAATATTAAAAAAAAAAAGGTGGATTATTAGTGTAATATTTTACTCAACCACGGTTTAGATATAAATGTTTTGAAATTGTGATTTTAATTGCAGACCCATAAGTCAAAACAATAAAGACATAAAACCGTATAATTGTGATTTTAAGACCAATCTCTGCAATTATTTTCTATCGAGCCGATTTCGTTCAATCGTGTATCGAGTACAACCACGGTCTTTGAAATATAATTAATATGAACATACCTATATTTTTCTTACTTGACTAAAACAAATAGTCTTTCTTAAAAAACTGTTTAAGTAACATCAATTTCAAGGACATTGGGTGTTGACAGCCTCTTAACATAACTACGCACAGAAAAACCTGTATAACTAGCAAAATTGACCGAATTACGGTTTTCGTGTTAGAACTGCAGAACTGACTGAGTTCGGCCGTACGCCGTACCCGAGTCTCATGGTAAGTACTTTTCCGGAAATGACAGGCTGCCGGGCAAATCAATTCAAGGCTGTGACGTAAGAAATCACTTAACTTGCTTGAGAGTAAAGAGAAAAAATAAATTGATCTGATGTCGACTCGTTCGTGTGTGACACCGCACCGCCTGGTCACACGCGCCTGTAAAAGCATCTCGTAGACGACCTTATCGTTACGGTGATGACACATATGATATAATAATCTAACAGGACAATTCGAACTTGCACTGACATCAGCATGATATTTAAATCTTATTATTTATTGATCGTGCGTCTCGCCCGCACCAATACATATTCGGACAAGTACGAGCGAAATGCACGATAAGCGAATGATATCAGTTAAATGTCATTTTGATATCAGTGTACGTTCGAATTGACCTATAAGTTTCGTATTGCGCCTGTTATGAAATATTATGAACGTTTTGTTTTGAATAAGTAGGTGCTAGGTTTCAGTATCACAAAAGCGTGCATATCACAATTTGCTATCGTATCTTTTAATAAGTGCCTGCCTACGCTGCCTACCTATCTTATGAGAAAAGTAATTGATCGTGTGTGATAGGTTCTTATAGAAGTAAAGTATATTTTAGAAACACCGTTTACTCTCACACTGGCGGCCCGATTCGAAGAATGATTAAGACACGTTTAAGGTCTTGGAAAGATCTCTAAAAGATCGATAACTAAACGACATGTCAAAATTGACGTTTTATTTCGATTCCGCTGTGATACCAATAAGATTTATCTACGATATTTCTAACGTCAAAGTGACATTGTTTGCCCGAATCGAACTGCTTCTCTCAATTATACGACATACAAACGATATCTAAATGAGAAATTATCTAAACCAGAACTTTTCGTTATCGTATCTCATTCTTCGAATCGGGGCGTAAGTGTCTTTTTACGCTTAAACTTTAAACGAACCTGAGTCAAAATATTTCGCAAGGAAATATGTAGTAGAGTTTTGAGTCCCAATAAAGAACTACTTCAGACACCCACTCTTACTCCTAAGAGAGTCAATTGAAAGGAGATGCTTTTTCATGTCTCGTGCTTTGAAAGTGGGTCGTAGTTGCTCTAAAAAGTGTGCAGAAAATCATAAGTTTCTGCTCTAATTAGCGCATTGTACTTTCTAAGTCCGTTTTTAGGGTTCCGTAGCCAAATGGCAAAAAAAAGGAACCCTAATATGGATTCGTCATGTCTATGTCACCGCCACTTTTTTCCAAAACTATAAGAACTATACTGTTGAAACTTGGTAAGTAGATGTATTCTGTGAACCACATTAAGATTTTCACACAAACACAAAAAAAAAATTTGGTGGTTCCCCATACATAGAACTGAAACAAAAAATCTGGTATCTATGGATAGGTCTACAAAAATGATATCGAGGTTTCTAATATTATTTTTTTCTAAACTGAATAGTTTGCGCGAGAGACACTTCCAAAGTGGTATAATGTGTGTGTGTGTGTGTGTGTCCCCTCCCAGAATGTTAAAACTAAATAAAATATATGATGCAAACTTCCACCGAAAATTGGTTTGAACGAGATCTAGTAAATAGTTTTTTTTTAATACGTCATAAATAGTACGGAACCCTTCATGGGCCAGTCCGACTCGCACTTGGCCGCTTTTTTTTCTCTTTTTAAACGATAAGCAATTAAAATTTTAGCTTTAAATGGATTTGTTTTACAGACTCCATTCTGATAATTATCTCCTCGTTCTATAAATAACAATATTTTTACCTAAATTGTTAATTGAAAGTACCCTCAAAAAATACTACTGAAGTTCATACTTAGCTGTGTTTTTAAATGCACATGTATTTTACTTTTTTTTTTTTTTATACTACGTCGGTGGCAAACAAGCATACGGCCTGCCTGATGGTAAGCAGTGTCCGTAGCCTATGTACACCTGCAACTCCAGAGGAGTTACATGCGCGTTGCCGACCCTAACCCCACCCCCCTCGTTGAGCTCTGGCAACCTTACTCACCGGCAGGAACACAACACTATGAGTAGGGTCAAGTGTTATTTGGCTGCGGTTTTCTGTAAGGTGGAGGTACTTCCCCAGTTGGGCTCTGCTCTAGATCTGGAATGACATCTGCTGTGCTGTGCCCTACCACACAAGGCGAGATGACATTCACATTGCCCATACCTCTCTTTTGGACGTAGTTTAAGGACATACCCGGGTCCAAAACTTTCCTCGTATTCGAAATGAAAAGTAAAGTGTTTAACTGGGGTGCAAGGCATCATTTCATCCCATGGTTAACAATGTACTATTGCTTTGCAGCAAATACAATTCGGAAAATCTTAATAGGCAAGCACTCTCAGCTTCATCTTATCAGAGACATTATAGGAAATAGTGTTTGCATGTAATAACAATAACGATCCTTCCGATTTAGCAGTCATTTACCGTAACAAAAGGAGTTTGTTAGATGCAATTGAAGGAGCATAGCCTGCATCGGTACCCACAAGAGTGTTTGTGAGTCGCGCAATGCTGCGCAAGAGCATTGAACCGGGAAGTGTCTGTCACCGACACGTACAGGCGTTGAACATCTCCTGGATTATGTTACTGAATGTCCGTGTCGTAATCAACATACAATTTCTACCAGTACATTACCTCAATAAAAATAATTAGAATCTCTTTCACGAAGTCGTGACCTTGATTCTCTCGTCAATAATACTTATTTCTGAGTATGACCCAACGTGGAGGATTTGAAAACAGGTTTGCTGAAGGATTGGGACGTCGTACCATATCACAATCTAAGGATATTCATGAAATCGATGATAAACAAATTAACATCTGTAAGAATGTCCTGGGATACACCACCACCATACAGACACCAATTACTGATTTTCCAATAAGAGTTATATAAAAGAAAATTAATTTTTAATTTTTCGTGCTCTGAATTGTTGTTCTGAAAAGTGTGCAGAAAATGATACGTTTCTGCTTTAGTGCACTGTACTTTCTAAATACGATTGTTTACTTTTTTAACTCTGCATTCCATAAATAACGATATTTTTACCTAAATTGTCAAAAAAGTAGGTAGAGTGTTTAACTTGGGTGAAAGGCACTATTTCAACCCTTGATTATCAATCTACTAAGTATTTAAAAAAATAAAAAAAACATTTTGACAATTGAGAACCTCCTCCTTTTGAAATCTTGAAGCCGGTTAAAAATATCTATAGATTTCCAGTCGTCAAACCTGAAAAAAATTAAAAATTTGTTATTTTTATATAGTTTACGTTTTTAGTATTGCATGAAAATTGGAAAAGTTATTTAGCGGAGAAGCCTAACATGTGAAGTGATTCCGTTTCTTTGCACGCGAGTGTATAACATGGGAACTGACTAAAATGTAAGGCTTGTGTATGTAGGAAATTATCATATGAATTATTACGTCCGCGTGGTAAGACTTCCCAGTACACCGTACAATAGGAAGTGATAATTAGAGGTTAAGATTCGACTCTGACGCAAGCGGTGTGGGCGTTCGTATTAGCTTCCGTCTTACTCTCGAGCACGGCACGGCGCCGCCGCCTCAGCCTCTCGCACCCACGGCTCCGACTCGCTAAATAATGTATTTGATGTCCGACAATGACACACCAAGTAGAAGCGACGAACCGCCCGTTTCGTTACGGAATTGCACAAAATATTCCATCCATGTTTATACGAACTTACATACATAGCAACTGATGCGAGATTATCTTGACGTTGATTCAATAGTATCAAAATTTATTAAAGGCTGTGAATGTAGCCATTATTGAATTCGACTGCGCTGTGACTGGGTGTGTTCCATTCAGAAAGAGCGGGCGATTGCGCACTGATGCGCGTTGAGCCTTCGGATGTAAAAGGAGGCATAAAAAGTGCTGCATAAAGCGCACGCAAGCCGGACACCCACGTCGCGAATTCCTGGCCATTATCGCTGCAATCTCACGGGCTCGTGTGACGAACAGAAGCCAATGCTGGGCGGTGCTCCGTTGCAGAGATTTAATTTTTGAGAAAAAAATGCTCTTGCTCTGATTACACAAAAAGCGAACGCTACTCGCTTTAGAGCTTGTTAAAAACCGTTTTAATTGAACAGTTATGTTCTCCAGTCAGATATCAGATTTTGTTTACCATAAAAACTTAAATTTGCCGGCAAACGAACTCTCGAAAAGTGTGTATTATATTGCGGTTACCTCATTAAATGTAAAGTAGTTAGTAACCTGAACTCCTCAGCGATCCTTCCATCGTAAACCACGCTAGTCATAATATAAGATAAATAACGCTGTGTTATTGTTTATGGACCACCAGCCAGGCACGAGATAGGCTCGTCCCCCGCGAAGACTGTAATCTCCGCCACCTACATTGGTTGTTGAATATTATTTTTAAAAGTTTTAAACAGAAGTGCACCACATGTGCACCTGACCCCGAAAGTTCCCACGCCGAGTATTTCCGAGCCCTCGAAACAAAAACGTCGTTAACGTAGTCACTCAAACACATTTCTCGTATTAAGCTCGTAACTTGAAACACGTTGAACAACGTTTTAAAAACTACCGGGTTTGTTTTCGGGAGCAAAATGTCTCGCCCGTAGCGAAGCTTATACTTTTTTCTGTTTACTCAAATGATCTGGTGATTGTTTTTTAATTTATTTTGTCGTCGCATGTGGATCCAATCAGAGTTAGTCAAGGCTTTTAATTTTTTTATAGAACATCTTAAGTTTTAAGTGATCGTATGGTTAAATAATCCCGAGTTTTTAGCTAAATATTCTAGTTTTTGAAGTCTAATACAACGATGTAGACTTTTCTAGTTTTTTTTTTGTCAACTCTAACATATTTGGAAATTATATACGAGTATGTAATAATAAATGAACAAAGCGAGATCAGCTGAGTCCACAATAGCTTAATGAAGCCATTAACAATGGCTACGATCCGTGCCCCACCCAAAGGCGAAGGGTTAACAACCAAAATAATGTGAATGGGCGCCAATTGCGCACGGCACAGTCAATCACCGGACTCGGACGTCCCGCCGCGTCGCGCGCACCCTTATCCCAACATCTGTCGACGAAATGCAACTTCTAATCACAATCTATATACTTTTATAGCTATTATTTCACACAAAACAAAATGTCTAGGTTGTTTTACATTATCTAAAGCTAAAGACCGTCATACTAGTAACTTGAACAAAATAAGATTGCCCTTCCTGCCAGTAATTTACAAATGAGAAACAAAAGTCCCTATAACATGTCTATAAGAATTTTCAACAGTCTTCCTAAAGAAATAGCGATAGAACTAAAATATGATAAATTTGTAAGTCGCTTGAAAACTTATTTAATAATTAGGTGATTGTTTCTATTCTTTACAAGAATATTTAAATGCTAACAAATAGGTACCATAAATAGGCATATACTATAAACGACTTATCTCTTTGGTGTATTCGGTAATTTGTATATTATAATTGTTTTATCTATGTGTTAGTGTAAGATAAAATTACAATACCCTTACAGGGTGTCATATTGTGAAACATTATTCGTTAAGAACATCTGTATGAACACCAATGTGAAAGAAATACTTAAACAAAACCTTGTACTTTTTTATTATGTTTAGAATCTCACGAACCCACCACCAAAAAGAAGATCCCTTTAAATACAATCGAAATTATGGTCTCATTTTAAAACTACATGCTTTAATTACATGAAACTTGACATAAACATTTACGTAACATGTATATATGTCAGGCTGTCAGGTACTTAGTTATCTTATATTGTTATACAAAGAAAATGAAAGAGCAAGTAGGAGTTTTGTATGAAAAAACTACACTTTATTAACTAACACAAACGGGACTTAATCGCGTATTAAGTTTTAAATTTAACTCCGACGTTTCGAGGACGGCGTTGTCTCCGTGGTCTCGGAGAAGACGTCAGTACGTCGGAGGTAAATTTAAAACTTAATACGCGATTAAGTCCCGTTTGTGTTAGTTAATAAAGTGTAAAAATCGTGAAAGTTTAAATAAGTGTAAATCTACACTAGCTGAACTACAAAATAATGAAGACCAATTACCTAGTCAGAAGTCCCAGTCACAGTCAATTCACGTTCGATTATTTGGAAGTCAATTGATTTCCGGGTTAGGTTCTAATGGAGTTTCTTAGCAAATAGATAATTACTGTTCTTGTGATAGAGTAGGAAAATAACAGGGGTTAGAAAAAGTTTCTGTCAAGATTTTAATATCCTTCAACTTTGTTGACATTAGGTAAGTAATTAAGGCTTATCGCACCTTCACAATACTCGGCAAAAAGGTACTCCGTCATTTCTCCCGTCCCGACTTGTCAACACTTTACCTGTGCAAAGTATTGAAATCCCTTTTTAGGGATCCGTAGCAATTAGGAACCCTTATAGTTTCGCCATGTCCAGAGGGACGTCGCGTCGGTCTGTCCATGCGCGGTTTTGTTCCGTGATCGACAGTGTTAGTTGTATTTAACTAGCGTCTCATTAAATAACCCTGTAAGTACACTTCTGTTTAATATTTTGCTCGTCAAATCCCTCAAATATATCAATACCACTAGCTATTTTTTATACTAATATTATAACTACTGCCATGGCAGGTATTGAGGGTAACGACATAATATTATGTACAATTAAAAAGAAAATTCGACATGTTTACACGATTGTTTTCTATCAAGCCAATTAAGTTTTGGTCGGGATATGCCCTTGCAAATATGATCTAATTTCCATGTGAATTTGTGTTATTGGCATTTGATTAAACCGTGTAAACATTCTATATAAAAACTACAATTTTGCGTGGGGTTAACGCAAAACTCTCTCGCTCCCACAAAATGAGGAACTAACAGGCCGATTCGAACGTATCTACTGGCATCAAAATGATTCTGAATGATGTTATTTAGTTATCGTGCGTCCCGCCCGCGCCAATACATGTACGGAGAAGTATAAGCGAAATGCACGATAACTGAATGACAACAGTTAGATGTCATTCTGATGTCAGCAGACCTACGTTCCAATTGGCCTGTATATAATAAATTAATAACACGAGTAATTCCATCGGATTAAGGAAGCGTCACCGCGGGCGGCGGCGGGAGCGGCAGGCGCGGCGAGTGACGTCACAAACTGAATTAACCTGATTCCGAAAATTCGACGCCGGGAGACCGACCCGTTTTTACAATTTGATATCATTTCATCCACATTACACAGATTATCAAAAGTGCGACCAAAATCGCAAAGATGTCATATATGTCATTGGAAGTGGAAATGTTGAGTTCAGAAATAAATAAATAATATTTGATTGCGTAAATTATTTGCTTGTACAGTATATTCTCACTTGCGTCGTTTGCATTCAGTCCGCGGCTCGATCGCACTTATTGGTGCGCGTGAGATGCAGATCGTATCAAAATATGAAGAAAACTACCTACCTACTTATATCAAACTGTTAAAGCGCAATTTGCATCCGGGAGGTAGGAGCTACAATACAAACTTTAGTAACTTTATCTTCATTTATAATATGTTATTGGCATCTGTGCATCTCTCCCGCACTTATATATTAATACGAGTAGGATACCATTAACATATCGACAACAGGATAAAATAAGAAAAGTGCGAATTGGCCTCCAGGTTGACATATTGTATTTCAGCGTTGGTAGGTCGGTAAAGTCAGCAGCATTAGTTTATGGCACGTCTACGCGTCAGAATCAAATGTATCGACAAAGTAGGTAGAGCCAAGAAGGAGGAGAACCTACCTAACTCTACGTAGGTACTTAAGAACGACCGCGACAAACTTTAGTCCTCATCTATATGCTAAGTTTTATATTTTTTTATTACCATCATAAAAATGTACAGCGCTTATGTTTTACATGTCCATGCGACCAGCTGTCGTTCTTACCACCTCGATACAACCGCCTGACGATTTTTTTTAACTAACAAACTTACATCTGTCAAAGTATCATACAGGAGGCGATGACTAATTTTTTTTACATGTTTCGGTGGCTGCCATTCCTCAATCAACCAACGGAGCGGCAGCTGACGTCCAAGAGGGCTCATTATACATAGCCGTTAACCACTATACGAGAAGCGTTCGCCCGGAGGGGTCATTGGAAATCTGTTCCTGGCTCGCGTCAAGAAGTTTTGCACACAAAACTTAAAGGCCTATTTACAGAATCCTTTTTTGAATTTAGATTTTTGTTTGTATTTATAAAGTCTGTCAAGCCATTTCTGTCAGTAGAAACCGGAAAATTTAAAAAAAATCTTGAATTTCGCGCCTTTTTCCACTGTCAATGTTGTTTGACAGACTATAATTAAACAGTCTACTTAGATAGGTAAGTAATATAGTCGGGCCTGTTTTTTAAATATTTATTTTAATAACACAGTACTTAAGTTCATTTAATATTAACCCGCTATGGATGCACAATCTGAAATATAAATAATAGAATTCAATAGAATTGAATAATTACAAATGTCGAATTAGATTTGAACTAACTCATATAATATATATTCACACGATAATGTTGCAGCTTGGTGTACGCTTGTCCTGATCGACGGCGCACGTGTGGACACTGTACTAAGTTATGTTTAGTCTGCGCTTTATTTCCGTCCATGTGTGGACCCGAGGCCGTTATTGGTCATCCATGAACAGTCTCGATGCAATCCTGGTCGGACTCATCTGGAACGGTTCTTTTAAATTGCTGTCCAGTTCTCAAAAAATACTTACATGAGGTTAGATGGGATAAGAAGGGAAAATAAACCGATATACTTCAAGTTATCAAAAGCTAAATTAGATGACAATATTTAAAATAAAACTAATACGTATATAAATTTAATGTTACGTTACCTTGAAGGACTTTCCTCATACCGTTTCTATTGCCCGGACCAAAATAAAGATGTTTCTCTTTGTTTGTTTGCAAATAGTTCAAAGATTTTAAGAAATAATAAATTACTATAAAGCCATTTTCGTCCAGTCGTCTATTGGATATAGTTACGGTCATGAAAATAGAATGAGTTTATGTCATAAAACTGTTTAAGTAACGTTCATTTAAAAAACACTGACAGGTACAAGAGGGATGTAAAGGTAGAAAAAAAACAGTAATTAGGAGGAAACAAAAGATAAAGGATATTGTGACGATAGAGGATCGCGCGGAATAAAAACGGATAAACGTTTTATCTCAATTACCTACTCTAAACAAATGTGACCGCGGCCGGCACAACGTCCCACTTTGTCGCTTGCCATAAGGACGCCTTGTCAGGTTATTCGTATAAAGATACAAGCAAATCTCGTCCTTAAGGCAACCGACAAAATGGGACGTTTTGCCTACGGCGGTCATAAATACTTATTCACCACACTAACTGGTAAAGGCCCTCTTGATTGTTCAAAAACGAATGAGAAAGTTGCATTTACCTAATCAGATGCAAATTTTGAGGTGTTTCCTTATGTTAGCTGGTTAAATTGACTTTTGAATGATACATTTCTTATTACGTTTATTTAATTGGATTTGATTTGGTTTAATTTTTTTGGTATTTCATAGTTAGTATTTTCCTTGCGTTAGTGTGGTGAAAATTTTTGTGTTTCACTCGGAGGTGAAGTTTGTCCCTGAAGTATCACTTGTGCCTTGTAACCCTCGTGCCTTGAAACCCTCGCAACGCTCAAGATTCCACTTCTCGAACCACTCGCTACGCCTGTGGTTCAATTTTGGAATATTTCGCTTGCTCGGGTATCAATATTAGCACGAGCGGTAAAACTACAACTTTGTAAAACAAATAACTATTCTTTAAAATTTGTGACTTTTTCTATTGAACCTAATAACCCCTGAATTCATAAAACTTTGGAAGCAATATTTGTCCCTTTCTAGCAAACTCAAATGTCAAAATGACGGATAAGGACGATTATCGATATTTAATGAATAACGCCAATACTTTAACATATAGTAAACACCCCTATAATGGAACAGGCACCAGTAATGGGATGGTATAGACAAATCCTGTAAAACAAGTATTTACCATCAGTTATTAATCGCTGGCAACATTTTACCATAAACAAAAGCCAAAGAGCTGCTTCATTTTAATTTTTCATTGATATTTGTTAGTTTAAAAAATAATGGCGCCATACATCCCATGACTGAAGCAAAAAACCATAGTTTTAATTCGTTAATAATATTGAAACCAATTGCAGTAGCTTACATTAAATACATAGAAAACATAAAGGACGAATGGGACATTCAACTTTTAAAGCATAAAGTGCTAGAAATTTTACAGGTGTCGGTGAAATATCAAAAATACTCCAAATTTTCTCTTATATGTTCCACGATTGGTGCCGTTCACATAAGTAGGTACAGTCACCTGCAATATTATGTTACAAAACGAAGGCCGCAAATATATCTGACATGATCTTATTTGTAGAGCCAAAAGGGCGTGTCACATACAAGGTGGCCAAAAAATATGTGCATTCCCGCTGCCAGGGAGCTTTTGGGATTATACTGAGCAACTTTTACTATGGGACCAACCTCGAAATCGCGAAAAAAATTTTTACCCTCCCATAAAAAATGGACCAGCTGAAATGTATGAAACAGCCACATTTTTTTTGCGATTTTGGGGTTGGACCCAAAGTAAAAGCCCCAAACCTCCCTGGCAACGGGAATGCACATATTTTTTGGCCACTGTGTATATTTCTTCGAAGAGTAACATTATTGCAGGTTGATGATTCCAATATCAAGTATCGGTTTGATATTAGCGCACGTTCGAATTGGCCTGTTAGTCTTTGTCTCAACAGTGCATGGTCTCCTCTTGAACTCTACTTGCAAAATAATATCAACTATGAGGCCTATCAGAACTTTGAAAAGCTCAACTTCATTTGGTAATATTTAAATATTATATTGAGTACTCGTAGCTTGTAGTGCATCTACCTATGGAAAAATATCCCATTTCAATATTTATGCCTGAGTCTCACACAATATAATGGGGAAGGTGTAGATGTATAATGTGCAAAGCCGGGGCGGGTCGACGAATAAACTTAATTAGGAATTTAAACAGGAAAGTTAAAGTTGTACGTCTATGTGTTAGTTTCTGGCATTTTATTAACTTAGACACTGTGGCATTAATTGTGTATGACGTATTTATTTTTTCTGAATAAAGGAAAAACACCGAAATTTGGTAAAAAACTTTTGTGTTGTTCCGGATTTTTCATCCCCCACTTAGGAGTCTTCTATAAATAAACCGGCCAAGAGCATGTCGGGCCACGCTCAGTGTAGGGTTCCGTAGTTACTCTTCCGTCACAATAAGCTAAACTGGAGCTTAAAGTATAGTAAATTGTTAACCAAGGGATGAAACGGTACCTTTCACGCGAGTTAAACAAATATGCAAATTTGCATAATCAGTACCTAATTAAAAGTAAGTCTTTTTACTATGAAGGGGAGACTTTTTGCGATAACTCAAAAACAGCTTAACTGATCATGTTCGCTATAGTTTTCATTTAATGTCATTCTTAAGCTCTACTTCCACGATTTTTTTCATATTTTTTGGACCTATGGTTCAAAAGTTAGAGGGGGGGGACACATTTTTTTTTCTTGCGGAGCGATTATCTCCGAATAGATTCACTTTATCAAAAAATGTTTGTTGAAGACCCCTATTAGTTTTGAAAGACCTTTCCAACGATACCCCACATTGTAGGGTTGAAGCGAAAAAAAATTCACCCCCACTTTACGTGTAATTTTTAGATTTTATTGTACGACTTTGGCGGCTTTATAGATTTATACATCCATGCCGAATTTCAGCTTTCTAGCACTAATGACCACGGAGCAAAGCCTCGGACAGACAGACAGATAGACAGACAGACAGACAGACAGACAGACAGACAGACAGACAGACAGACAGACAGACAGACAGACAGACAGACAGACGGACATGGCGAAACTATAGGGGTTCCTAGTTGACTACGGAACCCTAAAAACGATCCTAAGTAAGCGCTTTGTTTTTTCTGAAACTGTTATATTAACTCAACTAAAGGGGTAACATCACCAATTATAGGGCCCTTAACTAACCAAATAACGTAAACTGGCGCTTAATAAAGCCATACGGTGAACGTAAACATCGAACGCAACACGTAATACCTCCCGCCGTAACGTAATGCGGTAATAACGCGCGGTATATTAATATAGCGGAGCTCTCCCGCGGCGAGCGATACTCCGCCACAGAAGTAATCTTACAGAATGAACATGCTTGATGATATTATAACTTCAGATAGTTTATAGGCGTGCTAACATTACAGCGCTTAAATTGTACAAATTGTCTTTTAGAAAATTAGCGCAGAACTGACCAACCATCTGAATTAAGCCGTACGGCTGTAATATCTTACGTGCACAGTCAGCAGGAGTCGCTAAGTGGTTTAGACCATACAATACAATATAAACCAAATATTCTCTATTGCTTACCGATATGAAAAAAATTTACATACAAATTAAGCACACAACTTAAACTATGGTAAACAGGCCGTCTTATCGCTAAAAAGCGATCTCTTCCAGACAACCTTAGGGCGGACATTCAAAATAATCTGACCATAACTTTGTTATTAATAGGGGAGTTTTACGCGTACAGATAATTTTGATTTCTCGACCGCTTAGTGACTTCTGCTCAGGGGGCCTAGCTGAGACGACAATGAAACGCTCTTCCATATTAATGCGATAGAGACCTATAGCGTTTGTTTTCGTAGCCCAAACGATTATCATTTTGGTTTTGAATTCAATGAACGAAATATAACGGTGAAGTAAAATAAGTTTTTGACAAAAATATTCATTTTTGGCACAAGCTTTTTTCGCCGACTGTACTTTTCTTTCCACATGCAACTAATACTCACCGAGACAATTCTAAAAATCCTAAACGCAATTAGGTTGCGTTGTTTTATCACAGAGTTCCTATGCCCACCTCTTGTCTCCATCATCAGATCAGCTCGATGGTACCATAATATTGCATTGTCACCCGACTTACATATGTCTGCAAATTTTCAGCTCAGTCGGAAACCGGGAAGTGGATCAAATATCACTTGCAAGATTTGATTACAGAGAACGGGACAGGTAAAACTAAATAAAAGCTTGTAATATAACGGTTTTCATTTTAAGACCCGTTCCGAGCCCTGCTTCTGCTGCTGACTTCATCTCCTCGAGAGCTGGTGGTAGTGTGTGGTGTCACTACTGCCACTAGCGTGCCAGTTCCAGTAATAAAACCGCCTTCGAGAGTTACGCGGTTATCACCAAACCACATATTGCAATTGAAAATAAGTTGGCAAAACTACCTACCCTAAATTCGCCATTAGTACATAACCTTGCTGTATCATGGGTTAGTAATTCAACATTTAGGCCTAGGAATAAGTATTGAATTTTTGGTACAAGCTTTTATAGCTGACTGCACTTTTCTTACCACAGGCAATTAATACTAACCGAAACAATTCTATAAGTAACAACCCCAGACACAATTAGTTTGCGTTGTTTTATCACAGCTCGTTCCATCATCAGATCAGCTCAATGGTACTGTTGCATTGTTACCCGAATTACATATGTACGGAAAATTTCAGCTCAATCGGAAACCGAGAAGTGGTCAAATTTAGCTTGCAAGATTTGACCCACATATACATACTAAACAGGGCAAGTTAAGGTGGTTCGATTTTCATACAAAAAACAATCGCTATTTATTAATTAATTACACAATATTATTACATAAATAGTTGCGCATCTATCTACTTTCGAATATTCATTTGCGCTAAATTAATAGAAAAACTTTGTTTCATACAGAAATCATGCAATAATCAACGTTATATTTTTATAAATTTTACTCATGTGTGTGTGACAAATGTCGTGTACAAATACATTGCGGCGTTGCCACTCCATGCATCGGCGCGACGTTGCGATGTTTGACGCGTTTTTAGCTGACTCTGTCGACACTGACACTCAGTGTGACCAGGCGTACGATAATTGACGTACATGTACGATAATTTGGGCCCCGGTATGACGTAATGTTCCAAAGAGCATTATCGTACACTAAAGTACTATAATTTCAGCCCTTGGATGATGCCACCTTAAAAGTCTAGTAATTTGAAGCAAAATATGACACTTTCTCTCAGAAATAGGCTAAAATTAGTATCTTTTGGGTGTTCGGCTCCTTGGTGTAAGTTTAAAGTTTAAAATGTCACAATTTCCTGTATACCGTTTGAGTCTATCCCAAAAATACACAAACATAAACAGATTTTTGCCGCAATTTAGACGAAAATTGTCTTTTTTTTTATTATTAATTGGAAGTTTAAGCTTACTTTGCAAGACATTTTTAGGGGCTGCCTTTTTGATTGGCGTACGATATTTTTTTCAACGGTACAATAATATTGACACTCAAGTACGATAATTCTCTTCCGCTCACCTGGCAACACTGCTGAAACTTGACAGGACCTGGGGTCTACCGCGAAAACCTAAATTCGCAAATTGCGGGGATCTTTCTCTTTTACTCTCACTAAGACGTAATTAGAGTGACAGAGAAAAATGCCCGAAATTGACGAATTTCGATTTTCCCGGTAGCCGCCCTGGTGCTTGAGGTACTTGATAGAAAACAACGCTGCCGCATGTTCTGAATTGTGATTTTATGTGTTTTTGGATTGAAAATGATAGCAACGTCTAAATCAAGTTACAAAAATCATCGATATTCTGGTCCGCGAAAAACCAGGAAAAGTGTAACTGTAATTTGGAGTCTACAAAAATGACCAATTCATAGAAAATATGACCCAGAAACTAGTTCACTTTTATAAAACTCAATTTTGCCCGAGATTGTACTTAGGCGAATACCTAAGGGAGCTAAGTGTATTGATCTTGAATAATTAGTTGGCTAATACATATATGACTCCAACATGATATGGACATTTACATCATAACTATTATACCTAGTTGGTTACTAAGTTCTGTTACTCGATTTCTTTCTTTCTTCCTAGCGTTGTCCCAGCATATTGCCACGGCTCAATGGAGCTTGGGGTCCGCTTTGACAACTAATCCCAAGATTTGGCGTAGGCACTAGTTTTTACGAAAGCCACTGCCATCTGACCTTCCAACCCAGAGGGTAAAACTAAGCCTTGTTGGGATTAGTCCAGTTTCCTCACGATGTTTTCCTTCACCGAAAAGCGACTGGTAAATATCAAATGATATCTGTTCTGAAGTTCTGTTACTCGATTTGCAACCTCTTTATTTCCGTTAAAACAAATGCTACCGAAAAAATAAAAAATGACATAATGTGGTGGATTTGTGAGCTATAATTATATACCACAAATAACGCTTATCTCGTCGTATCTATAATGAATTGGGGCCTAAAAGAGAATCGTATTCCAAATTTTTGAAACGCTTGTATTACTTTCTATATTAACTAAAAGTTGCCTTAAAATTCAGCTTTTATACTAAAAACGGCTTTAAATATGTTAAATTAACAAAATATATTTTGACAGATGCTTTCGCGCCCAAAACGCTCTTTGAAAATTGTGTGACGTCACAGTTTATGGTTTGACACATAACTACATACACACGTAGAAGATACGAACTGTCAACTGATATTTGTCATTTGTTGTTAATCGCCTAACTGTCAACAGTGTCAATCCGAGAATTGTGACGTCATCAGAATCTTCAATGACGTTTCGGGTTTGGTCACGTGACGTGTGCCAAAAGATATTTTAAATTCAATATTTACAAAAATATGGTCATTACAGGTCCCCTAAAAGTAGTTTAACATGTTCTTATAATCCAAAAGAATTTTTTGGGATACAATTATGCTCTAAGATTTGTAGATGGAAACAACCCTATTGCGTTGCACAAATGTGGGCACCCGCCAAACATGATTTTGGGTGTATCATACTCGGGGCTAACACAGATTCATTTCTGTGAAAAAAGGTGTGAAAACCGGAAACTGGAAACCGTTCTCGAACCAATAGTGAAGCCCTTAAGCCACACCCTATTTCAAAATCAGCCATGGATCTTTGAACAGGACTCAGCTCCTGCACATAAGGCAAAAACAACTCAAGCCTGGTTTCGAAGGAACAAAATTGACTTTATTGCCCACGAAGACTGGCCGTCCTCCAGCCCGGACCTTAAGAGCAATTCCTAGCTGAGCAACTTTTCAAATCTCGAATTTTTGAAGCTATGTTTCTGTCGCGCTGCGGTGGGCGGGAGCGGGAGCTATCTAAGTGTGAGTGCGCACACACAGACGCGAGACGTGAGCGCTCACTCATTGCGCGCCGTTGCGTCGACATGTCGACGTCGCCCGCGAGCCAGACGGAATTCATCCTGCGCTGCCCGAAGCAAGTTGTTTTTGGTCTCATATCACAGATCTCATATTTTGATCACATAATATTGTTTTTCATTTTTATATTATACTGTATCTATTAATTACCATATAGGTAAAAACTGCAAAAAAGAATGATGTCCCTGCTTCGGTCGTCGTCGTACAGTCAAGTGCAAAAATATGTATCGAAAGAATCTTCTCATAAATATGGTACTACGCTCTTATTACACTGGTATAAGATGCTATGAGACATATTTTTGAGTAAGATGTGTACACCCATATTTTTACACTTGACTGTACCTATCCGTGACAGTAAGTTGGGTGTGATCATGGTGTGTTGTGAAATTTTGTAAGTAGGTATAAATATATGGTTAAACTACAATCTATTTTACTTGTAGTATGATGGGGCTAAACTTGGGTCGCCTTATTGAAAAACGTATCGCAATGACAATCTGAGTAAAGTATGTTGGGGTAATGCCGGACAACTTTGGGACCAATTGAGAGAACTCGTGAAAAAACGTTTTTTCAAGATCTCAGCACATGATAGATTCTTGAAGTACGGAGCAAATCGTTAAATAATAACCGTAGATTCGGCCTGAATTTTGGTAATCTTCAATATAGATCGGTTTCAGTTTTGTACCTGTGTAAAGATGAGACATACTTTTTTTGAAAAAAAGTTGCTTCTAATGGAAAGAGAATAAGATATCACAAAAAAATAGGTCCGGTTTCTACCCTTCTCGAATGTTTATAAATTGCAGCCACCAATAATTACAAACTTAAAAGTTGTCATCGAAAGTTTTTAATTCGTATTTTTGAATCCGATCTTAACCCTGATACAAAAATTGGTAAAATTGTGGCTCTCAAACTTTGATACCTATGTCAGAAGGAAATTGTGGCTCTCAAACTTTGATACCTAATATAAGGCAATTTGATATGTAAGCAATGTGCTAAGAAACCTCTTATTGTAAGGTTTACCCGAAGTAATAAAATAAGAAAAACGACTAAAATAATAGATAGGTTTCGAAGTTTTGACAATTTAAGATCTCGTGAACTGTACAGGTTTAGGAACTGTAAAGTGTAAATGTATTGTTTATTGAAAGGAATGTACTGGAAGATATTACGTGCTTAAGTAGGAGGGACAAAAATCGAAATAAAAAAATAATCGTGCTCAGTCATTTTTAATGAAGGTCGCCAAAAAAATAAGAATCAAACTTAGAAATCAAAAAGACTAAGTAGTTCTTTAAAAAGGTCAAAGTCACTGAGAGCCCATCTTGAAGTATGGAAAATAAGTAAAATTGTGATTTTATTGGTATAATTTTGAAATTATATATATAGTTGATATACAATCTTTTTTTTAATAAAATGTAAGGATCGTATGTAAAGAGTAAAGTAAATATATAGGAAAAGGGAGCCCTCTTGAAGCATTTTAAGGAAACTAATTTCGAAGCCCTATCTCTATTTTGTATCCGAAACTAGCTATGTATGTATGCGTGTACATTTACATATGCATCTGTATGTGTAGGTACTTTATTGCAAACAATTGCTCATTTGCTATTTATTTTACTCGATTTTGTTATAAAATTCAACATGTATCATCATCTCTATACAATATAAATACTCTTTATTGCACACCTCAATAAAAGAAAACAATACAAAAGAAAACAGAAACATAAGGACAGGTAAACAACATGCGGTCTTATCGCTAAAAAGCGATCTCTTCCAGGCTACCTTTGAGTTGCGGAAATTAAAAAAATGACATTGTCCGTAAGTAGGTGTACATACACATACAATATACATACATACAAAATAGACTCCTAAAATCTCTTCCTTTTGATTTACCGTCGCGTTGGTAGTTGGTAGTGGTACTGGATAAAAATAATGGTACGAAAGTGTGATCAAGAAAACAATAAATGTGATAATTAAGTAGGTCAGTAGGTAAATTGAAGAAAATTTAAAGTTTGACAATCACTGCTGTTTTTTAAATAGGTAAAGATCGGGTTGTTTCTCTCGGATCTTTACCTGGAAGGGTCAAGATCGGATATCGGTCTGCAGCAGTCCTAGGTCTGTTTTGATTGGATAGTTATATAAAAAATATCGAAAAAGAAATTATACATTAAAACAAAAACAGTTTCGTCACAATACGCAAAATAAATTACAGGGCGAAGATCGGATAGAAGAAAAAAATTGCGAAAATATCTTGCTCCCTGTGATTGCGCATAGCACAAGCCCGACGCCCTGAGCGACGCGGGGACACTGGCAGTCGAGGCGTAATGAAATGGCATCTTACACAATGTTGCCAACATTAAAAAAATAAAGCCAAATTAGGTAGACATGAATGTCCTACGTTCTTCACCCGCATCCGGTATTTACCCAACATACCTACCTTAATCGTTGAACCGCCGCATTTCAAAATGGCCCTTATTTTGATATCGGCTAGCCGTATTGTAATACGGTGGATTATACAATACGACTGCGATACTTATATATAAATCCCCTCGTTAATGTAATTTCATTTTTGCTATCTAGTGGCAAACATCAAAGTAGTTATCTTTTACTTGTGACGCACAAGTGTGAGCAATGTAAAATACTATAAGTATTTCTAAAAAAAATTGCCTTGTTTATTGTGATCATATGTAGTAAAAGAAATTGTGATTAATTGATTATTAAATTCGCAAAATGCTGTCGTTTTATTTAAAATAATGAAATAATTAGACCAGTTCCGAAAGTACCGGGAAATCCCTGTTCCTATTTCCACCAGTACCGAAAATCCCGGTTCTTTAAAACAGTACCGGTTCTGCAATCCCTAATAAGGATGTTATGCCCATCACTAATCCTTCTGTGTACGTATATTTATAAACTGTCTCCGCCTCCAATTCGTGCGATAAGGACAACTGCAGCTCGGACTAAAATTCACTCGCAAAAAACTCAAAAATCGAGGTTTCGCTCTAGACTGTTTCCTCCTCCAAAACGCAACCAATCATTATGAAATTTTGGAAATTGCAAGAGGAAGAAATAATCTATGCCGCTATGTTTTGATTTTTTGGATATTTATTGTCATATTTGTATACTGTGCCTTTTTTTACAGCCAATTCAATTGAGCCGTTTTTGCGATTTTTGAGACGCTGTAAGTTTCTTCAAAATAAAGTAATCCAAAAAAGCAAAACATAGCGGCACAGACATTGATGATATTGATCTTATTTGAAAAAATCATTGCTCTAGGTTCAAAATCCAGGGAGGAAATAGTCGAGAGCGTTTGTATGGAAAAATCACCACTAGGAATTCCTCTTAACCCCTTGGATTATGCCATATAGCAGGTTATTGAGGAGAAAGCCTGTGCTAAACCCCACACAAATCTTAACTCCCTCAAGCGGGCCATAGTTAAGACAGTGACGGAATTAGACATGACAATCGTGCGTGCCGCTATTGATGACTGGCCTCGTCGTTTGAGGGCCTGTGTCAAAGCCAGAGGAGGCGATTTTGAATGATATTGTCATATGTAATTCCTGATTTTGTGTACTTCATTTTAATATATACTTTTTTAAACTTTCGTTGGTATATTTTATGTAGATAAAGATTATTGCAGTAACAGAATTTAATAACCAACTAGGTAGAAAACAATGCAATACATAAACACATAAATTGGATATGATGTGATCCGTTGAATGAAATTGACAATAAATAAAATAAATAAATAATTTTCTATCTCTAGGCATTGTGTGAAGCTTCTAGTTGTGTCAAAATATCGGGAAATCAATAATATAAACAAACATGGTAAATATCTCATTTCTTTTTATAATGGTTATAAATAGAAGGCCATGCAATTTTGTAACTCACTGTAATTTAATTAAATGTATCGTAAAAAAATGTTTTAATTCTACTGTAAAATAGTACCTACTTTTTTAAAGGCTGGGCAGTAAGGGATTGCTTTAATTTTAGAACACAACAGCATTTTTTTTTTGAAAAAAAATACCGGGAAATCTGACTTACAAATTTGGACTTTCTTAGGTTCATTCTACTTAGAATCTTCTCCACCCTAGCATTAAAAAAAGATATCCTAAAATATCCATACCATTACGTCACATTTTAGTGTGAAAGAAATTTCAATGTAAAACTAAAATTTCGATACAAATTTTCGGGTTTTTTTAGCACGAGGATTGATTATGCTAGTGATTCTGAGTTGGAAGAACCCAAAAATATCATGATGTGTGAGAATCAGATTTTTAATATTTTTATGGAAAACGCTCATATTTCTCATAAAATAATTTATTAATAATAGGTACTTGATAATACTGATAACAAAAAAAAAACTAATGAGTCTCGAACCCACATCCTCTTGCATGTATTTCCACGTACATACCGCATCGCTATTGAAGCCTACTCCCGCTGTGCCAAATTGTCTACTACAAGGATCCCAGTAAGACTGTTTGAATGTGTGAGTGATACTTAGAAATAGAGTCAAGAAACATTCTGTCGACATTAAGGGGTAGTTTTTGTACAATGAAGTGTTCAATGTTTGTTGTAATAGTTCAATATTTATTTAAAGAGTGCGCTAAACATAATGTACAGTATAGAAATACCAAGACTACTCCACAAAAAAATTAAAACTCAAAATTTGCAATTGTGGCGCCATCTAGTGAGGTTTAAGCTTTGGGTAACCTAGTCGAACCACCTTAAATAAAAGCTTGTAAAAATGAAACCGAAGTTCGACGTGTGACAAAATTGGGTTATTTTAGAGTTTTTTACTTTTAAACTAAGTATTCCACGCAGCTCTATTTATTGTGAAATCGATAGATATACATTTAAGTATTTCTTGGTAAAATTGTTGATAATGTTGGTGAAGTTGGAATTCCCTACGGTAGATATTTTTGCCAGCCCTACTTTTTAATGAATTGCAACATATAACGGGATTGGTTATCATACTAATGCGAATACGCACACATCTCCAGGGTATGAACAAGATAGCGCTATGTAAATGTATGTTTAAAGGGTCGGCAACGCGCATGTAACACCTCTGGAGTTGCAGGCGTCCATAGGCTACGGTGACTGCTTACCATCAGGCGGGCCGTATGCTTGCTTGCCACCGTCGTGGTATAAAAAAAATGTAAATTAAAACGCGAAATGGAAATTTCATCCAAAATGTACTTTCTTTCGGGTAGAATAAAATATATGAACTGAACCGTACACGTATTAGGAATAGATGAAAAGATTATTAGGTACTAAAGTATTTTTTTTAATAAGCATGTAGATATAATGCTATGAATAAGTAACGTAGTAGTAGGTAGTACGTGGCGTAGGCTGTCCGCTGCTCAGATAGAATATATTAGGTAATAAGCATTCTGGATAGATTTAGCGAAATAAAAACAAGAGAAAATATAGGTGGTTGCTGTGGGTTTCGATGTAATTTCAAATAAGTCATAAAACATCTTCAGCAGGCTTTGATTTCTATCGAATGGTTTTTTTAGTTCTTTATCATCGGTACTCAGCAGAAGCGCTGGTGGCCTAGCGGTAAGAGCATGCGACTTTCAATCCGGAGTTCGCGGGTTCAAACCCCGGCACGTACCAATGAGTTTTTTGGAACTTATATGCGAAGTATCATTTGTTACTTACCAGTCGCTTTTCGGTGAAGGGAAACATCGTGAGGAAACCGGACTTATCTAGTTTACCCTCTGGGTTGGAAGGTCGGATGGCAGTCGCTTTCGTAAAAACTAGTGCCTACGCCAATTCTCGAGTTTAGTTGCCAAGCGGACCCCAGGCTCCGATGAGCCGTGGCAAAATGCCGGGACAACGCGAGGAAGAAGAGGATAATCGGTACTCAGCAGCCTTCGTACAGACGAGTTGACAACAAAAACAGCTGCAAGCAATCAAGTCCGCCTTTTTTGCGTTAAGTATAGTTTTTCAGTAATAATGATTTATTAAATGAATACAGAAAACACATGTTTTACATTTTACTTCCATTTGACATCCGATATCGGATCGGCCGTGGCCATTTCATATTTTATTACTTACCTCTTCATCATTATACCTAACACGTTTATTTTTTAATATTGAATACTGAAAAACCGTTCTTAATAAGTTGTCTGAGTGGAACGAACGGAATAGCTGCCGAAACGCCTGTCAAAGCAGAGGCGTTTTTTCTCTCTGCAAGAATGGTTTAAGTTTCCAAAGGCAACATTCGATATTTGTTTTCATACAATTTAAATATACAATACACAAATAATCGTAAATAACGATACTTAGGTAATAATAGTATAATATTTTATATTTACAATTGTTTCTGTCTTATAGAACATGCATAAAAAAGTACTTGTTGGTTTTCTTATTTTTTCGACGTTCGATACACGTGCGGAAATGTCATTATTCCGCACTAGCATCGAAATGTACTATTTCTTATGTGTAATAATAAAAAGACTAACTAAATAAATAAATACTATACACTCCAATGGTCAGGGTGCCGCGCCAAGATGGTAATCGCTTGAACTACGATTACGAAACATTTAGTGTCTTTCTATGACTCTTCTATATTAGAGCGACAGAGACAGTTGCGTTTCGTTTACTACGGAAAGTAAACGATTGGAATGTTGGCTACGCACCCAGTTCGTGCAGATAGGAGACCGAAAGTAAGTCCGGGCAGGACGAGGACGTTGCCGGAAGCTCCCCCGACTACCCCACATTCATCCCGTCATATCCGGTCACAGGATATCCGCACCGCGCCCAACTTATGACAACCTCACTGTGAAAATACAAATTAAAAATAAATTCATGTTGGCAAGCCAGCTTTGTCAATAGAAAAAAAAATCCTAGGCAGGGTCACTGCCGACTAGGCCTTTAGGATTACTAATGTATGGTAAAAATATCACATTTCCCAAAGTATCACATCGCAAACTATTTTACTCAAATTATAAATAATTAAATTAATTATTATATTTATCGCTATATGAAGGTTGCCTGGAAGAGATCGCTTTTTAGCGATAAGTCCGCCTTTTGTTACCTACTTACTTATGTCCTTTTTAGGGTTCCGTAGCCAAATGGCAAAAAACGGAACCCTTATAGATTCGTCATGTCCGTCTGTCTGTCCGATTATGTCACCGTCACTTTTTTCCGAAACTATAAGAGCTATAAGTACTGTTCAAACTTGGTAAGTAGATGTATTCTATGAACCGCATTAGGGTTTTTACACAAAAATAGAAAAAAAAAACAATAAATTTTGGGGGTTCCCCATACTAAGAACTGAAACTCAAAAAATCTTTTTTCATCAAACCCATACGTGTGGGGTATCTATGGATAGGTCTTTAAAAATGATATTGAGGTTTCTAATATAATTTTTTTCTAAACTGAATAGTTTGTGCGAGAGACACTTCCAAAGTGGTAAAACGTGTGCCCCCCCCCCCCCGTAACTTCTAAAATAACAGAATGAAAAATCTAAAAAAAATATATGATATAAATTGCCATGCAAACTTCCACCGAAAATTGGTTTGAACGAGATCTAGTAAGTAGTTTTTTTAAAACGTCATAAATGGTACGGAACCCTTCATGGGCGAGTCCGACTCGCACTTGGCCGCTTTTTTTTGTTTGTAACATGTATATTTCTTTGTAGTGCACAATAAAGTATTTTATTATTATTATCTTTATTTCTCTTTCTTCTTAGGTTATGTTTTTTACAATATGGATATAAAAGTAAAATATAAAAATACATCAAAAAATACTATACAAAACACATATAAACACATTGTAAAAAACTTAACCTAGTGTGCCGCCAGCAGCGGGGCAGGGCCCAAGCTGCCGGTGGTCAGGGCTGCAGAGAGAGGAACCGCCGCACTATCCGCGCCGTGTCCAAGATCACCGCCTTCTGCATCTGACCCTTGATCCAACCACCTAGCGAGAGTCTCTCAAGGTGTTGGTCGAGACTCTTCGCTATGAGACCGTTCGCTGAAACGACTATTGGGACAATGATCGTCGAATCAACATCCCACATGGCGGTTATCTCGTGAGCCAAGTCTAGGTACTTGCTGGACTTGTCCTTCTCGGCTTTCACGAGATTCTCATCATGGGGGATGGTGATATCGACGAGCACGGCCCGGCGTTGCGATCGATCTATTATCACGATGTCAGGCTTATTGGCTACAATAGTCCTGTCCGTGATAATAGATCGATCCCAATAGAGCGTGGCACGACCATTTTCGAGAACTGGCGCAGGTGAGTACTTGTAGTACGGTACTTTGCGGTCCACAAGGCGGTATAGAAGAGCAAGTTGCTGGTGAATAATTCTGGCTACGAGATTATGTCTGTGCAAGTACTCACCGTTAGCAAGATGAGAACAACCGGAAATGATATGCCTGAGTGACTCTCCGGGACGGCGGCATGCCCGACAAATGTCGACCGTACCGTCCTTCAGGATATACCTCCGATAGTTGTTCGTCATCATAACTTCGTCCGCAATTGCACAGGCAAAACCCTCGGTTTCTCCGAAGAGGTCCCCGAATCGTAACCAGTTCACCGACGCGAGCAGGTCCACGTCAGGTCCCGTGAGGGCCTTGTAGAACCGCCCGTGTAGCACCTTACTCTCCCATGCCGCCTTGCGATCCGCAGTACTTAGTACCACAGGTTTGCGCCAGTTCTCGTTTGCCAAGGAGAGCGGCGTGAGGTTCCTGTCTACTGCCACCACGTCACGATGCATCCCACACTCGTTGTTAAGGAAATAATTCCTGAGATTGCACACCTCGCGGTTGTGGAGATCTTTGGCATTTAGGAAGCCTCGACCTCCACACTTCCGTGGGATGTACAATCTCATAACAGACGAGCGTGGGTGTAGCATGCGGTGTGTGGTGAGCAGTAGTCGGACCCTCCGATCCAGGGCGTCCAGCTCGGTCTGAGTCCACCTTAGTATGCCAAAGGAGTATGTGAGTAGGGGCATTACCCAGGCGTTGAAGGCGCGCACTTTGTTGCCTCCTGACAAAAGACTGTTAAGGACTTTTGTGAGCCGACTGAAAAAGCGCTCCTTCATCGACTGTCTAATACCCTCGTCCTCAATACCCAACGACTGTGACATACCAAGGTATTTGTAGGTTTCTGATTCAGAGATAGATCTGAAAGACATTGTCTCAGAAAGTTGTAAATTTGTTGAATTTACAACCTTCCCCCGCTGTACATGCATAACCGCACATTTATCGACACCAAACTCCATGTTGATGGCACTACTGAAGACTTCGGTGGTTTTCAGTAGCTCCAACAAATCTTGGCTATTTGGTGCAAATAATTTGAGGTCATCCATGTACAGAAGGTGAGAAATGACTTCACCCTCTCTCCGAAGCCGGCAACCTAGTCCCGAATCCTTCAGCAGGGTGCTGAGGGGATTCAGAGCTAGGCAGAACCACAGGGGACTCAGACTATCACCCTGGAATATTCCTCGCTCAATCCTTATAAAATCCTGCGGGCCAGGGCGGTCATCCCCGCCTCCTGGTTGACGAAGGACTGTGGTCCACTGCCTCATACACGCGCTTAGGAAGGCTCTTAAAGCTGTATCAACTTTATACAGCTCTAAGACCCTCCCCAGCCATGAGTGAGGCACCGAATCATAGGCCTTCTTGTAGTCAATCCAAGCAGCAGAGAGGGCCCCCCCATTCCGCCGGATTTGTTGGCAAATGGTCATGTCTATGAGGAGGAGCTCTTTAGTACCACGGGACCCAACCCTACATCCATTTTGAGCGGAGGCCAAAATGTTGTTAGCAACAATGTGCGCGTTTATTTTTGATCTCAAAATGGATGTAAGGAGCTTGTAGAGTGTAGGCAAGCACGTGATGGGTCTGTAGTTCTTTGCTTCCGTGGTACTACCGGACTTATAGAGCAGGAAGGTGACACCAGTTGTTAAGGAAGGTGGGAGAGAACCAAGCTCGAGGGCTTGTTGAAATTGTGCTGCCAAGCGTGAGTGCGAGCATCGGAACCATTTTAGCCAGAAGTTGTGCAATCCATCCGGCCCAGGGCTTTTCCAGTTCTGGGTCGTGCGGATGGCACAACTTACGTCATCGGGGCTGATGGTGATTGCCCCCATAGGTTCGATGGACTCGCACTCACGCTCGACAACACTCATCCAACCCCCCTCGGTGTGTTCGACAGGCACTGACCAGATGCTACGCCAGAAATCAGTCATGGCAGTAGCATCTGGCGACCGCGTGTCGGACGCACGAAGGTTGGCTTCCTCCCACTTTCGGTATACCTTCCTTTGATCACTCTGAAAAAGACGATTCTGCTGGAATCGATCCACACGCTTTCTGTAGCGGCGAATACGGTTTGCCCATGCATACACTTTCTGCTTAAGAAAGTCGATGCGCTCCGTGAGATTGGCGATATAGTCGCGGGGCTCAATACCCGTCCCCGCGAACGCCTGATTCACGAAGCGCATTACTCGGGGGCGGTGGTTGCCCCCCCTGAAGCAGATCAGCTTTGCAATGAGAGTCCTAAACGAGTTGATACGTCGCTCGATCCGTATTTGCCATGCGGGGGCACCTCCGGCGGTCCTAGGTGCACGTTCAGCGTCCGGAAACTTGACTCGTGCAACACGGCACGCCGCGATGGCTCCGCAATACATGATCGAGTGTGTATCATCTAAATCTTTACTAGTCCATAAATATGGTTCTAGTAAAGCGTTTAGGGCTCCCACTAGCGCTAGATTGCGTCTATTCATAGGCAGACGTGGTATTCGTGGCCTAGTGTTGGTTGTGGAGCGATACTGCGTAATCGCCTCTTCCAAAGTCCTCCTCAGTTGCTCATTAGCAGATGTACTCACGCTCTGACTCGCATAGTCCCCCTCGTCGGTACTGAAATCAGCCCGCGGCGCCCCCGGTGCCAGGTCGGGTGCGGGCACCAGATCCGGCGATGTAGCGGGCAGATCTCGCACCGAGGTGGAGTCCACGCGAGCAGAGAGAGCCTCCTGGCGAAGCCGATCAAGTGTCGCGTCATCCAACCGCCTTAGCCGCTGAATAACGCGCACCTGATCCGATAGTCGCTGCTCCGACACGGTGATGGTGGGTTCAAGAGCCTGAAACAGAGGCAGTATCCTTGAACGATACGCAGATAGCTGTGTTCCCCCCTCTGTAGCCCCATAATAGGCGCGCATGACATTCTCATTCATCGATTGAGACCATCTCATGCGACGCACTATACCACCGGCAGCGGGAGCCGTGGGCGGGGCAGGATGTCCCGCAGGCCCCAAGCGTGCCGGCAGCGGTGGCCGTCCCCGTCGCGCAGGTGGTCGTTATTATTATTATTATTATTTGTCTGTCTTACCATATCTCGGGACCATGGGGTCCCGGACCTTTGGGAGGCATGCGTGGGGCCGAAGCCAACAGCGCAGAGGCCCTTTAAGACAAATTAATCTAAAAGCAAGGGATACACGGATACATTATTATTATTATTATTAGGTACCCGATATTCCCGATATGCATACGCGGCTGGCAACCCAGTTTCTCGCCGAGATTTGTAATAGTGCTTTTCTCAAACTTGCAATGAAATTAAAAATAAATGTAGTCAATTAGTTTTATTCGCAGGTTTACACAGCTAAAAACAAATTACGAATCTACTACTAATTGATGGTAGAATGCCAACGTTGCGTCCCAATTTGACGTTTAATAAAAACAAAAGGAGGTTGCTTTACAGGCCTAGGTGTGTAAATTCCTTACATAGTATATTCACTCATCACGTAGTATTTCCGAACCGAAAAGTCATGTCAAAATTTCATTGCAAGTTTGAGAAAAATAATTAAAACTCTAATAAACTAAGATTAGAGTCTAACTTAACCTAGCCTACTTTCAGTGCTTGTCGCAGTTGGTTTCTGTTGGGGCCCGGTTTTAATCCAACCTAACGTAGCTTCCTCGCAGAATTTCCTTTCTGTTGAGGTCATGGATCTAATCACAACCTAACCTACTTGTCTGGCCGTTCGTTTCTATGAGGCTCGCAGTACGAACTTAACCTAACGTATAACGTAACGTTTTTTTTTTAATGAGGTACCTACCCTACCTAAATGTAAATGTAAATTTGCTAGAGATTCATTAGGGAAATGTAACTATTTCGTTACAAAAGTTTTTTAAAAGTGCAATGTGGAGAAAAATAGTTGGTCCAAAGGGCAGGACACCAGGCCGTTAACTAGCTTTTTAAGTTATGTTTTTATTTAAACGGATTAATTAATTATTTTCTCAATTGATATCCGCCCAATTGGTGAAATACGGATAATATATGTAGATTTATCTACGGGTACAGGTGATGACGTCCTTTGAAGTTATGAAAGAGCCTCGGGTCGTTTTGCATTATCTCTTTCTTGTCTCGGATTTCTCCGACGGTATGCAGTTGAATAGCTTGAGCTTTGAAGGATGCCACACAAAGCGCAATAGCTTTTACATTTATACGATTGAGCGCAGATGTGACGACTAAAATAAACAAATGCACGAAATGATGGCGTTGCAAGTAGAAGAAATTATTATGCCACATTATTGTTGTAGGTACGCATCTGTGTGTCGTAAGCTGCCAGAGAAATACTTACGGCGAATAAACGTGATGTGGTAGTACCTACCATGCATATCGTCCTACATTCTTAGCGCCGAGAGTATCGGAGCATTAAGATTACTCTCGCTTAATCATTCGAGCTACACCGCCGCCGTTCAAGATACGCGCCACAAGGGACCTCTGTATTAAGTTTATTTAGCGTAAAAACATTCTGTCTCCGTTCACTTATCGCATTTCGCATTAAGGCATCCTTTATTATCTGGCATTTGATACTCGGACAGCTGCCGGCGCCTACCGCTTCCGTGCGCTTAGTGCGGATTCGATTCCAGACACGGAACTCGATCTTTTGTTGATGGAGGCGAGATTTGGGCATTTATCTGTGGAAGACAATCTTGGATGCCCCGTGCGCATGTCATCTTCGCGTGTAACGTTACACGGACAAGCTTTTGTGGTAGCAGCACAATAGACGGGCATGTGCCAGAATCGGAGACTTAAGATTGAGATGTGATGCGACTCCTTTATCAGTGACGGGGATCAATAGCTTAAGATACTTGGAGATTCGAGTGCAAAAGGACTTATTCATACTTCGGACACTTTGAAGTTCTCGTATCTACGTGACACTACAAAAAATCACTTAAGATTTTGAGATAGAGAAGAGGATTTTAAGTCGTTGAGTACTTCCATATCCCCTTACCATTCCTACCAATAACAAGCTGTCCATAGAAACCACTTTGCATTGATTGAAGCATTAGACTTGGTTACTGGTATAATAACCCAATAATAATGACGGCCCCCTATACTAGGCGGTAGTGACCCTGCCTATAAAGCAGGCGGTCCCGGGATCAAATCCTGGCAAGGGCTTTTATTTCTGTGTTTATCACAAATATTTGTTCCAACGCTATGGATGTTTTATATGTATATAACTAATATAACTATTTATTATGTACATATATATATACAGTAGAATTCATTTATAACGACGTCGCTTATAACGACTAACCGTTTTTAGCGTCGATATTATTTACTCAAGTTCGGTCCAATACATAATTACATACATATGTAAATATCCGTTTTATACGTCATCCGGTTAGTACGACATAATATCGCCGGTCCCTTGAAGGTCGTTATATCCGGATTCTACTGTATATTGTCATCTAGTACCCACAACACAAGCCTTATTGAGCTTTACTGTTGGACTAGGTCACTCTGTGTAAAATTGTCCTTAATTAATTTATAATTATATATTTTTATTAAATATTGGTCCAATATGCAACAAATATGTTCTGACAAAATTGTGTACCTACCGCTCAAACGTAAACAATAGCAACACTAGCCTAAAGGCAGAGTAAAGGATGTTGCATGCGTAGCGTACGCTCGGCCGACATGGGCATGCGGCCCACATGCATAATGCGCGTTACGGCAGGTTACGTGCGCCCGCGTCTTATGCAAGCGCCGTGAGAAGCGCGGGCGCAACACCCGCCGTTAGGGTTACCAAGTTTGTTTTTCAGTATATATTTCGGCAAAAATGGCCCACCTAGCCAACGTACCAATCGTTAACACTCCGTAACGAACGAAACGCAGCTGTCACTGTCGCACTAATTTGAAAAAGTGATAGAGAGTGATGGCTACGCTACGCTATGGAGCGTTAACGATTGGCATGTTGGCTACGCGGGCAGATGTAGATTATTCGCGAGATTGATATGCATAGCAGAGTATTATTTTGACTGTTGGAAGTATTTGTATAGCTAATAAGTAGCCTAGTGTAGTGTAGACGATTACTACAAAGAGCACATAGCATTCGTACGTTTTTACAAGCGCTGCATTATTTGCAGAAAAAAGTTTTTTTTTGTAAAATCAAATATTGACTTGTAATCCATATATCTACTTTAGTATCGATTAGGTATTTTAATCTCTTCGAGCCAATTTTGTCAAAATTAGGTATTTGATGTTTTGGCTACCTATAAAGAAATGACTCAAATTCTTGACTTCTCAACGTATTCGACCGAACCTGTTAAACTTTTCTACTGTAGTAATTATCTACCTATAGGTGGCAGAGTTCCGTTTGCCGCAAGTGCCGCAAGGCCGCAACCAGAAAGGCGTGCCGATGGTATTAGGTGTCGAGCAGCCCGTAATTGATTTGGTAACCCTACCTGTAACGTGCACACTAACTGGCTCCAGAACTAGTCTAGCGGTCATAGACAATACTCTAACAAACCGCCCGCGGCCTCACTTCCTATACTAATTACCTAACACCAGCTCAGAACCTGATTGCCGGTAATCTCTAATGTACGTAACGGGTATTCAATTAGATGTTTCGTAGTTTTGCTGCAACTTATTATTTAGTATCATAATCTGTCATGTGGATCATAATATCATATTGTGTATTAAGACCGGCGAACAGAATTTATGAACGAGTGTGGATTGTAGCTTGAAGTCGAAGGCGAGAACTTAATTAACACGTGTTCGTAATTCCTGTACCGCCCGTAGCACACACAATGTTTATCATCACATTTCTTTGGAAAAAGGGAAATAAAGAAAACTTGTGCCTAATTTCGTTTGATGAAAAAATACATTACGGCCCTAGATCGAAATTTAGGATTCGTTTGTATTTTTTATCATAATTTTCGTGTAATTCGACAATTAATTCGACAATTTTCGTGTAATTCGACTGACCGTATTGCCTACGTGTAATAACACCTTTTACGAGCAAGTGTGATGAAAAAATGTTTAGGTACTAAGACAAGTATGAGTTGGTACTTCTTGTTCACAAAGCAACTTTCGGAAACACTAATACAACTATCGTTCTTCCTTCAGCGTGCCATACATATACTTGTATTCCTTTAACAACTTAAAAACAATAGACTACAAAACAATTAAATATAATTAATTAGAATAAAATACAATAAATACCTAATACATGTAACTGTCACGAGGCGCAGAACAAATAATGCATGACACGCATTTCTAATAATGGGATTCACAAGCTGTCAGCCATTTCAAGTTCCATTGCATTTAGGGCAGACGCTGAAAAAAGAGCTACCTACATACACAACCAACTCGAAGCTATGTTGAGCAAACATGTGCGACGCAGTTCCTTAAAAAATTGTTGCTTTGAAAAAATGTCGAAAAAAAGTCACTCGAATACCGAAGCTCGCTTCTCTGACAGGAAATATGATATTTTATTTTGAGCGTGGGATCAAACCGAGTCGATAATTTGTGTCTCAAATAGAATGCCATAAAGAACGGTGAAATAAAATTGTTAAAGACATTTTTATGTCATTAAGAAAGACAAGTCTCTTTGAGAACGGTCATCAGGAAAGTTCAGAACATTGGGAAGAAAGCCTTTACGCTTTTATTTAAAGAATCATAAATACATTTTTAGGGTTCCGTAGCCAAATGACAAAAAACAGAACCCTTATGGATTCGTCTGAATAGTTTGCGCGAGAGACACTTCCAAAGTGGTAAAATATCCCCCCCCCCCCCCCCTCCTGTAACTTCTAAAATAAGAGAATGATAAAACTAAACAAATATATGATGTACATTAATTACCATGCAAATTACCACCGAAAATTGGTTTGAACGAGATCTAGTAAGTATTTTTTTTAATACCCCATAAATGGTCCGGAACCCTTCATGGGCGAGTCCGACTCGCACTTGGCCGCTTTTTTTGTATACATATATTCCCTACGCAAATCTAGCGGAAAACGTCAAATCACTACATCCTATAAAACGTCCCACAAACTCAAAAACTACTAAACAGATTTTCATACGGTTTTTACTTATCGATAGAACGATTCTTGAGGAAGATTTAAGTGTACAATTCGTTTTTTATAAAATTGGTTAAATATGACGAAGTAGGTATGCTAAACGATGTCGGAAAAATCAGGCTGGCTAGGAGCTTTAATCGAAAACGCTGCTTAATCCGTTTGAGCTATAACAACACAATGTATGGTAAGGTTGTCCCTCTTTCATTGGTCTACAAAAAAGTTCACGATGGTGTGTGTCTATCTTTTAAGGAAAACTTGCTATACCCATTTTTAACATCTAGAAAAAGATCACCTAATATGTGGTATTTGCAAATCTATTTACATGGATACAGTATTAATCATTATCAAATTAAATACGTTAGTTGTATTAAGCATTTCATACAGATTACAATGGTTCCGTACACTATACAATTTAAATGAATATCTTAGGAGATATCGTAAATTAAAAAATCCATTTCGTGCATATAATTTGTACGAAATGTTAACGACGCTAACCTCTGTTAGTGCCAATTATTACCACCGCATGCGCTGCGATCGCTTTACTATACACTCACCATGCACTTCGCACGTAGCCAATAAATAAGTTTATAAATGGCTTCAATTTAGAACTGAATCCTTGCAAAGCTTGGACAGCTTATAAGTGCGAGTGGCCGCCCGCCGGCGCCGCGCGCTCGCCTACTAGGTATCTACTAGTGATAATGAGACAGAAGCAATCGCGGACAATCTGGCGCAGAAGCCATACTACTGGCCGCTGATTGTGTCAATACATGCCCTTGATTGCTATTTAGATAAGTACATAAGTCCTTATAAGTTACTTTACATACGTATCTATGTAATTTAATATATGTAACTTTAGTCGGAATCAATAATCTGTTGTTGACACTTCATGTACATATTTGTACATCTGTAAGTAGCTTTGTCAATAGTTCGAGCTGTGTTATTATAGGTAAGGTCAATACGGGTAAGTGTGGCATATGGATAAGTACGGCTGGCCTTCACTAAATGCAACGCAAGTACCCGCAGCCACACTTTTATTCCAGGTACCTTTGGTTTATTATGTTGTAGGCGTAAAAAATGGCAATTTTTTAAGCTATTGCATAGCTTCTATCGCGGGCCTTGAGCGCGGGGACCGAATCCAGAAATTCCGTAACGAAAAAACCTCACGCTCCCCACTTCGTCTAACGTCGTTTCAGTTCGGCAGTCTTCGACACGGCGTTGTGTGCGTGCGATTAGACGTATTGTACTACTCAGAGACTTGTCATACGCTTCGCTTGACAGACAGATGAAGTGTGCGAAAGGGAAGCCATCACGTATATGAACAAGCCACGAGTGTGAAAGAGGCAGACTACATATGAGAAAACGTAACCATTTTTTGAATTCGAAGGCGGCCGAGGCGGCCAAAATCATATTGCCGTATTTTTTAACGTTAAAAATATACGAGAATCAAAATCAAAAATAAATATTAAGTAAGTAATTTAGTGAAGATGGTGTCATGTTGTGTGCCGGATTGTTGTGTTTCAGGGCCAAAAAACCCAGGGAAATACTCATTTCACAGGTAATTATGATAATCGTAGCGAAATTTTCGTAACGATATTATATCAAATTAACAGCATAAAAAGTGTAAAAAGCCAATTTATACAGTTCATTATAAGTTTTTCTTCAATTGTGTGTTAATATTTCATGATATTAGTCAATAATTTAGAATATTTTGTGTAAAAACCTAAACTGTTACTTTACGCTAGGGCTTGACAAAATGTTCATATGACTGTATCGATAACTTGTCGGTATATTAGTAGGTATGGAATTAGTTGTTCACAAGACATCATTAAGATATTAACCTTTATAACCGACGTAAAATAATAACGATTGTTATAATACCTTTTTTGAAGATGCACATGTTCAGCGATAAATTTAAACTTCACTTTCCAACACATTACTTACATTTTAACCACTTTTCCACGGCTTTGCCGCTAACACAAGGAAACACAAGACAGCGTATACACACCCAACCCAACTTGTCAGGCGGAAAAGGCGCGAATTTCAAATTTTCTTTGGTAAGTCAACTATTTGCGCCTACTGTTAACACTTAGCATGTGTTTGTGTTAACGACATTGCACATGTTACACCACTCACACCCGCATACGACAGAAACCTGCTTTATCAACGCGAGTCACCTGCTTTACCGACAGCGCCGGGTTCCATAATGCTTGATCGGACTACGTTAGTAATTTAGTCAAGTAAAAACGAAAAAACGTAAAAAGAGCGTACCTGGGTCGCCTAGCAGGACGTCCTATCGGACGCCCTAGGTATCGCTGGAGCGACATGGTGGAGGCGGATCTGCGCGAGCTTCGAGTCGACAATTGGCGAGAGGTCGCACAGGACCGAGAAAAGTGGCGCTGTCTTGTGTCGGAGGCCAAGTCTCATTTTGGGTCGCTGAGCCAACGGAGTAAGTAGTAAGTAAGTAAACGTCCCAGAACACCAAACCAGGTGAGAAAAATAAAAAATCGCAATGAGTGGCGATACGATTTTAAGTCGACACGAGTTTCGAATTAACTATTCGCAAATGTATTACAATACATATGGCCCTTAAAATGTTCGATATAGTTACGTAATGTGCTAATTATCGCACTAGTGCGGTAAAGTAGCTCCATATGTACTGTAAAATAAGTAACAATATATATTTGACCATTGTGACACATGTGTACCTATATATTTGACCATTTTGATGCTGACTGAAACGACTGTAACTGTAGCCTCGGTTATCACTATCAGTATTGTTATTTACTATGCGTCCGCTGTAAAAGAAAATTAAAGGTACTAAAGGCGCTAATAAGGTCTAATAGTAGTAATAATACTCATACCTATTACATTTTTTATAAAAACAAACACATTTGAAAAAGTAGTCGATAAAGCAGTTAAACATCGATAGATTATTAATATGTTGTAACATGACATCACTATTTTTGTTCGCACATAGACAATTTACGCACACACTTGCATTTCATTTTTGGTCACTCTTTTGAAGTTTGACAGTCGTTCTATACTATCCTATTTCTATGGTACTACTCTACGAAACTCGCACGAATCGAGACGAGCTGCTCCGAAATCGGACAAATACATAAGCAGCTGTTTATAGTAATCTGTATGTATCATTGATGTACGTAATAGGGGTAGATGAGGTACCAGGCGGTCGATCGTGAGCCACAAAATATAGGTTCCGGGACCTATATTGAATTAGTCGTATGGGTGACGCTGAAGTGTCAACATTGTCATCAAATTCGATAAAATATTGCCAAAGAATGCCGTGTTGCGCCTTTTTCCAGTGCTTCAATAGCTCCAAGCACAAAAACAAAGCTCACGGTATCACTTTTCATTCGTAAGTACTATTATAACATTTGAAAACATATTTTTTCTAAATAAAATTAAAAATTTCCTTGTTATTGAGTGAGCGCGACAGCTAAATAATGCATTACCCATGTGAGAAACACGTTTATCCGAGTGTCAAGTAGGCATGCCCGCTTCATGCAGTGCATGCATGCCCGAGTCAGCAATTTTTTTTATAAATAATGCAACTTTTTAAATCATGTGCTCCTATTCCTTGAAACTATAGAATGTAACCGGTTTTTATTTTAATATAAGGTCACTGTGGGCAAGACCGTCTACAAGGCAAGTCCGTCAACACATTATAACTTTTGAATTAGAAAGCGTTTGCCGCTTTGGCGTCGAGTTTATAAGTCAGTTTTTCGTGCTAGTTCCCTCACTCTAAAACAGGCGAAGGCGCTTATTCCCATGACTTACAACTTGTCCAATATAAGTGAATCCGTATACGTATCGTAACTATGAATAAACAAGGTTCACACTTTTATATTGGTTATCTTGAGTCGTGCGCTCGGTGAACGATTGGAATATATAAATACCAGGAGTAACTACGAATTACCAGTGTTTACATTATCTCTTGTCAAGCGTACTTGTCTTTTCCGAAAAACCATCAGAAGTGAAACCTCGAGATCCCTATCAACTGAGATCATATCGTTATACTGGTTCACTGGTGGTTGGTTATGGTGGTATTAATATCAAAGAAAAAGAAATACTGCATAAATAAAATAAATAAATAATTATAATTGCATAAGTTGATACAAAATGCTATGCAATAGCTTTACCGCGGCAGTCCCCGAGTGCCACACGTCTTTTTTAATTTACTATTTTGATTTCATCTTAAACCCAATCTTAAAGTGCACGTGTCTCCTTCAAAGTTTTTAAGCATTATTGATATTTCAAATCACAACAGCTTAATCTAAATGCCAGTGCCAGTTTTACCAATACAACCCGGCCACCAACTACCAAGAAATATAATTGGGTCAAGTAAGGAGAGATCCCTTGCGCAAGTTGAGCGCTGTTGCCGCCAGGAAGTGTGCTCTGCAACCAGTTCAGCTTAGTAGTTACCGGCATGTTCAGTGCGCGGAGTCAATTAAAAATATCAAGTGACTTGCCCTTTATTTCCTGCGCTGTAATTAAGAGTCCGCATGTCTTATTTGAAATGGGTTTCTGTCACATATTTGATACCAAACACCCATTTATTATCCTCCACCACGCCAACAAGTATTGTATTACCTAAACTCTGTGCGGAATGAGAAGACTCATAGTATGTTATATTGGTTGTCTTATATTATACTAGCTGTGCCCGCGGCTCCGCCCGCGTGGTATTCGGTCTGTGTCAGTAACCGGCTCGTTCACCGCTAATTTCTCTGCCTCTCCCCTGGAGGTGGAACTTGAAGTAAAGTTGACAGATAGATACGCTAGAGGACTGTAGTCTAGATAAAATATTTTACAATTAGGTACCACTTAATAAAACTACACACCAAAATCAATTATTTTTTTCAAATTCCACTGAACAAAAACAGTTCCACTTTTGTATTTTCTTTTACGTCCTTGACTGTACCTATCCAAATCATGTCCATGGAAAATATCATCCAAATCGGTGCTCCAGACCAATCAGTCTAAGCATGAAAAGGTAAGAAATATACCCATAGCCCCATAGAAATCCATACTCCCGAACACTATCGAATTTAGGTGTAATACCTATTAGTTAGAAGTAGGATTAGAGGAAAGGAGAATACTCGTAGATATCAAAAACTTGAGGCCGAGTATTTACATTTTGTTTATAGTTATGTTAATGTATGCACAACTAAATGTATACATATAATTATATCTACAGTTACATACTAATAATTAGGTATGTAATAGTATATTTACATAACATTGACATTTTACAATATTTATTTGTACACCACATTGCGAGTCTCCCCGGCGGGCATCAGCACGAATAGCTCCGTGCAGCTGGTAACGCGCGAGCACGCCACGTAGAGCTGCCCGTGCGAGAAGCAGCCCGTGCGCAGGTCCACGCCAGCGGCGCGCAGCGTCTGCCTCTGCGACTTGTTGATGTTCATGCCGAAGCAGACGCTCACGGAGAACTGTAGGCGCTTGAAGTGGAACGGGAAATTGCTCAGGAAGAGGGGGATGCGCGGAATGAACACGACTTCTGCGGCGCCGCACCCCGTCAGGATCTGCACCTCAATGAGGTTTCGCTGCAGCTGCACTACTTTTAGCTGGGTTCCGTTGCATAACTTTGGAGGCGACAAATTCCGAAGAAGCATGATTGGAACTCCAACTTTCAGGGTTAATGTGTGTGCTGGGAGTCCTGAAGCACTCAATGAGCTAAGGAACTAAGGAACTCTACCACCCGGTAGAGTTTCTTAGTTATGTTGTGACATTGCCTTCATCCAAGACAGTGTTAATGGAATTATATACTGCATGTTCACCTTCGATTTCCGCCTGCTCATTTTTCTGCGTGAGCATGGACCGTTCCTCTATGGGCGTGAGTATGGATCTCTCACAAACCCAAGAATGGCTCAGGTCTCCGTACACGCTACGAATGAGGTTTTCAATGGATGGAACGATCCTGCATAACGTCTCTGGTAGTTGTGGCTACGCCAAAAATCACGATCGTCGCTATAGTTTCGTAACCTCAATGCGTTGCGAGACTTTCGTGAAAGGTTCGCTTTTTTTCGGGAAGGCATTTTCAGTTTTTAGTTCTTATGGCATTTTAGTTCAGATATGAATATGGCATTTTAACGCGTATAAAATGCGAGTCCCAAATCGTTTGACATTTACACCGCAAATATCAGAGATTTTTTTTTTTCATAGTACCCACCTTCGTAGCCATTATTAAGTGCTTAAAAGAGGCGATACGTATGAATATGGATGATCAAGATCGGTATAATCTAAGACATATTCGTCAGATTCCTTTTTCGTCAGGATAAATTATAGCCTGTTTTTTTTCGGACGTAAACGGAATTCCTCTTTGGATAGAAAAAACTTAACTTAGGTGTGGAAGATTTCTCTAAGAAGACTTTCTTCTATTTCTGGACGGTTTGCCCTTCGGGCATTTGAAGCTACCTAAGAAACCTAACGTACCTACCTACCTATTCACTGAGTGTGACGTTAGTGAAAACTTTGGGGAAAATAGCGTAGGTAGCTAAACTAAACTTAGGTGTGGAAGATTTCTCTAAGAAGACTTTCTTCTATTTTTGGGCGGTTTGCCCTTCGGGGATCTGAAGCTACCTAAGAAACCTAACCTACCTACCTATTCATTGAGTGTGACGTTAGTGAAAACTTTGGGGGAAATAGCGTAGGTAGCTAAACTAAACTTAGGTGTGGAAGATTTCTCTAAGAAGACTTTCTTCTATTTCTGGGCGGTTTGCCCTTCGGGGATCTGAAGCTACCTAAGAAACCTAACCTACCTCCTACCTACCTATTCATTGAGTGTGACGTTAGTGAAAACTTTGGGGAAAATAGCGTAGGTAGCTAAAGACTTTCTTTTATTTCTTGAGGGTTTGCCCTTCGGGCATCTGAAGCTACCTAACAAACCTAACCTACCCATTGATTGAGTGTGACGTTTGTGAAATTTTTGGGGAAAATAGCGTGGGTAGCTTCAGATGCCCGAAGGCGAACCGCCCACAAATAGGAGCCCCGCGGTCTAGTTAAGTTGTGAAGGAAATGTTTTTAAAAAAAGAAACCGTGCGGTTTTATTCTGGCGAAAGCGGAATCTGACCAAAAGTCCGTTTTCGTCCGAAAAAAAAGGTTATATTTTGCTCTGACGAAAAAGGAATCTGACGAATGTGTCTTAGATCGATAAAATTACGATTAGGTGTAATTCATGACGGAGAAAATATTTGTTTAAACAATTATGCAGTTATACGCGTGTTGATATGTGTGTTGATTTTGCCACTACTTTAACTATGTAAGTAAACTCATTTTTAACCGACTTCAAGATTTCAAAAGGAGGAGAATCGAGGGAACTCTTCAAATATGAAAGTCATACATATAATGATTTTTGTATATTCTTTAACAAATCTAGCATTTACATTTAAAAAAGTGACATTTGATGAAGTGGAACTGCTGATGATGATCAGAATGGAACTCTTCAACGATACACAGTACCTACACGTTTGGCGATTTGGCCTCTTCGCTGTGTTTGTTAAGTAAATTAGATTTTCAAGACAAATTTTTGTCAAGTTCGAGTTCTGACGATGGGGTCCATGAGGAATCGAGGGAACTCTTCAAATGTGAAAGGCATACATACAGTGATTTTTGTATTTTCATCAACAAATCAAGTATTTACATTTGTAGAAGTGACATTTGATGAAGTGGAACTGTTCATGATGAACAGAATGGAACTCTTTAACGATGCATAGTTCACGTTTGGCAATTTGTTCTCTGTGCATGTTTGTCAAGTAGTTAGGTTTTCAGAACACATTTTTATATTTCTATCCTATTTAGTTTTTTAAATAATTATCTAGTGCTTTATTTCATGCATGGTGTGAAATAATTTATCTTAAATACAGTCGAATACCCTATTGCGGGTATCTTACAGGTCAACCATAGGGCAAATCTGAAATGTGTCAAGGTGGGTGCAGTGACAAAAAAAAACATGTTACCTCCTTTTCTACATAATTAGGCGTAGGACGCTGTCTTTTTAATTTCATTGTATGAAATCTAAAATCAACAATAATCGTTCTTTCACCGGTCTACCTCATTGAAGTCGGTTTTTTTTTCTTAAAAATTATTAGTTTACTTGATTACTAAATTTTTACTCAGTTTCCCAAAAGATGGCACTGTTCAATGTATGGCAATTAATTTACTGTCGTTTAATTTCGTTGTATTATTACAGAAACACAATTGAAATTGAATTGATATCCGTACCCCCCTCTTCTAACTTTAGAGTTAATTTGGCAAAATCCTTCCTCGGTGGCTTAATTTCAGCACCATATCTGTTAGTTTAGCAGGGTACTCGATACTCGTAGCACATATTTGTTGTAAAAGTTTGCACCTCCTTCCTAAGTAGCCCTATAAGATTCAGGTGCAAACTTAACTCAATCGAGTGTAGTGGCTATCCCCCCTTCTAGAGGTTGAATTTTTATAGCCTATAACTTGGCCGGGCATTTTCTCGACAGATTAGTAAAGTTTTTATCAAAATCCGTTCAGCCGTTTTCACGTGATGCGAGGTCAAATAAACAGACAAACAGAGAAACAGACAAACAGACAAAAATTCTAAAAACTGTTGGAACGTGTTCTGTTAACGATTCTTAGTATCCCCAGCCTAATTTTTTTCGAATATCTTCCATGTACAGACTTTCGACCCCCTTCAGCTTTATTATATGTATATAGATATAGATAGAAGATAGATTCCATGACTCTTTTCGCACGACTCTATATTATGGAAGGTCCTCTACCTCTTCCTTAGGCAAGGAACAGAATCTCCTTAGGCAGAACTGTTGCAAAAATGTCCAGCTATAAATAATAGTTCCAAATCTCTCCAGAGTAGCGCTAGAGTAGCTAAGAACCTAGGCGTTATTGACGGAGTGAAGTGCGCTGTCTATGATTAGATTTTTTTCTCAAGTATTCTAGGTATTGTAGCGCCAGTATTGTAGTGGTTTTATGTCGGACACTTTTTGGTATATGGAGATTTTGTTCCTTGTCTTTACCTTCCATACTCTATATTCAACATTGAAAATCAATTGGAAATTCGAATTAATTGCACGAGAATACCAATGTCGTTTACGATGTCACTTACATATGCGTGGTGAAACCGAACGGAGAGAACGAAATTTCGTTATCGGCCTGTCTATCGTTTTTGCGCATTCGAGCTGCGGTGCTCAGTATCGCTGACTGTAACTGAATTAGCACGTCTATCAATCCGTTTCCAGACATTTGTAATGGATCTATTCTCGGTGCTTTTGCGTTTTTTGTCCCATTGTTCCTATGGCAATCTACCGACTGCTTCATGACATGACATCAGCTCCATGTTAGTCTATTATACATATCACCAGGCTAGGGGTCGTGTAACGATCGGTAGCGAAGAGCTGGCCCACACCAGCCACACACCGTCCCTCAAATGACGGCCAATTGACCTGCGGCCGGTCGGTGGGGAGCGACCCGCGACAGGCGCCGCAGCCGAAAGGCGGAATGTATTTATATTGAATTATAACATAACTGTACCTAATTAAGATTATAATTATACGGTGTCAAGGCTCAATGTAACGTAACATGGGTCTTACTGAGACCCCACAATAAACACTCAACCCACACCCACACAGAAACAACATGATACATCAACAATACTATACTATATAATATATATTTATTGTAGTATTATACTAATAATACTACAATAAACGGGAAACACAACTCGGGAAACTACCAGGATTTTTTCCTACGTATTTGTCAGTATCAGTTGTCACTGCAGCTAAAGTAAGAACGCTAAGCACGAAGAATTTCGTACATTGGCCCACCTGTTCTATGTCTGTTATAAGTTTCTATTCGTCTATGACGATCCTTTTTAGGAGATAAAATATTATATTATTTGATGGTTTTTATGGAATTCTTGCATGTTAGTTTCTAGTTTTTGACGACCGTGATGTGAATTCCTATAATTTTGGATTAGGCAAATTTGTATTGAAAATTATATCATGAAATAAAATAATCTAATCTATCGCACGCGCGTAATCATTTTGCTGTCCAGTTCATGATGCCGGTGGTCAATGTACGAGCGGGATAGAAATATATATTCTGCGCATGCGATAGCGACACGAACAGACGGTTTAATGTACACAATTATTCGTGCTTAGCGTCCGTCCTTTAGTGTAAAATTAAGAACGCAGCGATGTTCGCGGACACATCGCCGACTATGTACAGTCAGCTGCAGAGAGAGGTGACCCCCCTGCATAGACAGATTGTATGCAGGTGGGTCACCTCTCTCTGCAGCTGACTGTACCTATAAGCTGCAAATGGCTCCTTATACGCACTTTAGTATGGCGCGGTGATGTCGTTGAGCCTATAAAGTCGTCTCAAGCGTAAACAAGAGTAAATATCGCCGCCGGGCCCGCGGCACGCACTCGTAAAATCTATTTCTCGCCCGTTGCCACTACGTATTACGACAGGAACCGGGATTTATTTTTGTTAATAAGATCCGCAATCGTTGCGACACATTCTGTTTGTACGTACCTGCTAAGCACCAAAGGCCGGTCGCACCGAACTATCAATGTTCATTGAGGAACTGTCCCAGTTTGACTGTTCTCTACGAGTAGGTATGTTCATTCGGTCACCGGTCAGTTCTACTTGTGGTAAGGGTTCAATCAGAAAAATAGGTTTTGTAGCCCTTAATATTGGGTGTGTCCATAGCAAAGCTAATCAGAGCTTTTTAAGCAGCTAACTATTAATAAAATCGGTTTAGAAGTTTAGCCTCAGTGGATCGATGTTCAAGATTAAGGAAAAATGTTGAATGAGACCAGTCCATGACTAATTGATGTACCTAAAGGTCATTGGGGGAAGGCCTATGTTTAATTGTTTAGAAGTGAATGTATTGTCTTTCAGCTGATATGTTGTTGATGTTCATGGTAAATAGGTATCTCATAGGTAAGCGTGCTCCACCGTAGACCGCATCATCACTTACCATCAGGTGAGATCGTGGTCAAACGCTTGCCTATCGTTATAAAAAAAAATATATACTCACCCAATGTCAATATCTCCGTTGGGGAAATTTCAAGTAAGGTTTCTGAGTCTCAAATCAGTAAACTGAGGATTTTATCCTCCTGAGACCTCTTGCACAAATTTTTGTACATAGGTATTTATTTATTCCATAAACTATTCTGAGCTTTTAAAGAGTAAGAGTTCCAAATTCAAAAACAATAGGTACAACTGCTTCCCCAGGAGCCCCATCTCAGGACCTCCTGAGATTTTAACCTTAAAATAATGAGAATATCTTAAATCGTCTAGGGTTTTTGAACTTTTAAAAATATGTGAACCTTATGAAAAATAAATAAGGTCCACCAATAGTCAATTAAGAAGTTTGCAGTCAGCGTAGGTCATCACTGACGGAGCACTGTCCAACATAAAAAATAAATAAAAAAAACATGGGCGCAATACTCGAAATGCACATAAGCTCGTTGCTATCAGCCGCAAGCTTGCCAAGTCCTCGAAACTGACTCATGTGACGGGCCCCACAGTATATAACCGTCTACCAAAAAATATAACTGGGGCCCCAAGCGTAAGCAGCTTTAAACATCGCCTAAGAAGTTGGCTTATTGAGCGCCCGTTCTACAATTATGACGAGTTCATAATGACCAATTAATAATTGTGCTATTTACTTTGATTACTCTCTATTTAAAGTATTGACATTTTATTATTATTAGTGACTTGTAAATTAGCTTTACAAATAAATGATTATGATTATATATATATATATATATATTTATACTACGTCGGTGGCAAACAAGCATACGGCCCGCCTGATAGTAAGCAGTATCCGTAGCCTATGTACGCCTGCAACTCCAGAGGAGTTACATGCGCGTTGCCGACCCTAACCCCCTCCCGCCCCTCGTTAAGCTATTATACTCGTGTATAGCTCAACGAACGTGTATATTTAGTCAAATTTTAAAATATTATAGTATCCTGCCTTTAATTTAAAATGTAATCTGTATTATGAAATAAATAAATATATCTATCTATCTTTATTCATTAGACTTCTAACAAAGGCGAAGGCGTCATCGACGGGATTAGTCTCCCTAAGTTGTACGACTCATTCGCACCACACGAGGTAGGTACCGTCGATACGAGCGATGACGCTCGATTCATCTTGATCGCTATTTCCGAGCCGCACCTCCTCACTACTAAACTAAGAACTTAAGATACAAGTTTTATTACCCAGAATGTGCAATAAGAGACTCTCATGTCAATGCATTAAGGACTTAAATGTTACCAATACCATAAATATGTCGGAAGACCTACATATTGAACTCCAGAACTCCCAATGACGTAATGAACTAAGCATCTCGACTGCTACCAAGAAACAAAAGATAATGAACGCTGAATAAATATTGTTATTGTAGCCTGATATAATACGCCAAAATGGGCCATCTTGAAATATTAACTTATACGTACTTACCTACATCTTCAAAAACGAATTATACCAGATTAATTTGTTTATTCGGGGCACTTTTAAATAAATAAGAAGAGTACTTCAATTTCCGAAGAGACTGGTTCAGGAGAATAAAAAAAATAAAAATTATTTCCACCTTACGAATAGGTAGGTAGGTAGGTGAAGGTCCTTAAAATAACATACCTTCCTGCACTTTATCAGATTTAGCAATCTTCATGCCAATGATGCCATTCCGTGAAAAAATGGTAACAATAATCCACTTTATTGAATGGAAGAATTACTGTATAAATTAATAGAATTTTGTCTAACACTGCTTACTGGCGTATTATTCAGTTTATAAATTCCTCCGACGTTTCGTAGCGGTATTGTCCCCGTGATCTTAGAAAAGACTAAATTAAACGCGATTAAGCCTCGTTTTAGTAAATACATAATAAGGCATTTTGTTTGTCTGTAACCTCTTTACTTGACCTTATAATCGGATCCGTTTGTTTGGCATAGTTATTGAAAGTCATAATGTTATGATAGTCATATTATCAATAATCATAACTCTGAAACCGTTAACTTTTCAGGAATTTCCTTAACTAGTTTATCCTATAGATAGGTTAGGTTAGGTTTGTTTTATGGCAACCCTGAAAAGTTACGCGTTTCTGAGAAAAACCAAAGTATGGCTAACGAAAATGCGGACAAACAATACATTATGACTTAAAACAATAGAGACCCCCTTATAATTGGGATATGTACAAAGCCTAGATTTTTTAGATTCCTACATATCAACTATCTACCTAAAGAAATAAGGGAAAATTACCCAGACCTTTACCACCACCACAGAAAATCATTGACATATATCTAAGTTCGAGCCTTACGGGTAATAAGAATGAGGCCAGTTCAGCGGTGTCACGCACCGAATTCGAGCCAATCGTGCAGTCTAACGCCACAACGCGATTGGTTGATGAGGTTGATTGGTCGCAAGTTCGCAACTTGTTACGTTAGACTGCACGATTGGCTCGAATTCGTGAGTGACACCACTGTACTAGCACCATTCTTAGTGCCCGTGAGGCCCCGTCAATCGGTAAATTAGTTACATATAACCTATAAATTTTAATTCCTTTTGGCCTTAATGCCTTTTGGCATTAAGTTCGCCATTTGTACATTTTTCTTTATGTGTGCAATAAAGTTTAAATAAATAAATATAAATAAATAAATTAGGTTATACTTTGAATATTTAAACAATTCTGGCTACAGAATACTGATTTTGCCTCCGTACTGCTTGTTTAAAAATATAGTACGGTCGCCAAGCCGCTCCGAGGCCAGATTTAATTGACTCAGCTCGGCCTTACCCACAACCGGTATCAATGTGTTCGGACAGTTTTCCTGATCACCGTACATGCGGTAGTAAAGCGGAAAAATGGTGGAGGGGATAGTAATGACGTCACAAAGATGGCGGCCGGACCTATTCTTTTTGGCGGTGTATCTCGAAAACCACTTAACCGATTTTAATCATCGAGGTGTCAAATAATAGCTTGTATTATGGAGATTATTTTCTTTTCTACAAACATTTACGTGAAACCTATAGGAAAAAAAATAATCACAAAAAACAGTTTTTTTATAAAATTATTATTTTTTATTTTGTAAAAATCTCCGTAAATATTAGCATTTCGCAAATTTTGTTTAATATAAAACATATTGCTTCATTATCAAGGAATATAATGAGCCTTAAAACATACAGATCGAGTAATAAACAATGAAGCTACACTCATTTATTTGCGCATGGGTAACGATAACTGGCTTTTACCGGTCGAAACTGTGGTGACTGTTATGAAACGTATTGAATGGAATTTATAGAGTATCGGTTTTAATTACTGAAATTATAATTAAAATTATAAAAACCAGACACAATAATGTTACCTTACTTCGACGTTTAGTCTCTTTTTTCGTCTTAATCATAGGTAGGTACATATTTCTTTTTACTTAAAAATTTTATACAGGGTGAACTTTTAACCACCAGTCATACTCTGCGCAGCGACTTTATAGGTCATACTTAACAACTTTTACTATGGGACCAATTCCGAAATCGCGAAAAAAATTTTGACTGTCCCATATAAAGGTGCGACCAACTTTACCAGACCAACACTTTTCCAAACTGAGCTACAGCTGTCCGATGAAGTTAAGTACTTAGGACTAACTCTCGACAATAAACTCAATTGGAACAACCACATCAACAAACGGATAGACAAGGCGGGAGTTGTCTTCTGGCAGTGCAGAAGGATGATTGGTAAGAGGTGGGGACTCAACCCGAAAATTACCCTCTGGCTCTATAAGACGATAATCCGCCCCTTACTCTGTTACGGTGCTCTGGTTTGGTGGCCAAGAACAAACCTAGGCAACGTACGAGACAAACTACAAAGACTTCAAAGGCTCGCATGCGCGGCCACCACTGGCTGCACGAGGTCTACCCCGACTGCAGCCATGGAGGTCATGCTAAACCTTCCACCGCTGCACCTACACATACAGCAAGAGGCCAGTCTCTCAGCGGTAAGGTTGCGAACCCTCAAGATATGGTCTAACATCACAGGAGCTCTTCACACAAAATGCCTGGAAAAGGTGTATGACGAATTTCCAGTGCTTAGGTCAGGCACAGACCGGATTCACAAACAAGCTATCTTCGATAAAAGGTACAAAATACAGTTATATGAGGACGACAATCATGAAGGACTCAATCCCCGGGAGCTGAGAATCTTCACTGATGGGTCCAAAACAGACAGCGGATCGGGCTCTGGAACCTTCTCAGAAGACCTGAACATGTCGATCACCACTCCGCTAGGAGCCCATAACTCGGTATTCCAAGCTGAGTGCATGGGCATCATAAACGCGGCGGCTGCCATCACTGCAAGGAAGGTAGTAGGATCCTCCATCCGCATACTCTCCGACAGTAGAGCAGTCTTAATGGCTCTAAATAGCCATATAGTTACATCCAAACTTATACACGAATGCCACGAACGACTAATGGAGGTATGTCATAATAACAAGATCACCCTACAATGGATCAAGGGACACAGTGGATCCCGAGGTAACGATGCTGCGGACGAGCTTGCCAGGCAAGGATCGAATGCGGGGGCGATTGGTCCGGAACCGATTCTTCCGATACCATTTAGCAAGGTACGCTCAATGCTGCTGGCACGTACAGGGAAACTACACACAGAACACTGGCTGAACCAGACTGGATGCAGACAGGCAAAAGAAGCCATGCCTGGCATCAACGGAAAACTCACAAGGGCGCTCCTGCAACTAGGGAAAGTCCGACTGAGTATGGTAACCAGTGTCATAACAGGTCATGGACTATTTAACAAACATCTTTTCACAACAGGTGTCACAGACAGTCCCCTGTGCCGAGGTTGCATGGAGACAGAAGAAACAGCCTCTCACGTGGTGCTGGAATGCAGCGGAGTGACTCCATACAGGGCTAAACATCTCGGATCTCCGAGAGACCTCCCCGAGGTCCTACTCAACATCAAAGGTTTGATAGGATTCCTCGAGGAGCTGGGCTGGCAGGACTAGCCCACCCCCAACATATCACGCAAAATAGGCGCAAGTCGTCGAGTTGCGGAAAAATCGCCCGAATACAATACAATACAATACAATACAAGGTGCGACCAGACCGCAGCTTAAAAAACGGTCACGATACGGAATCGCAGTGACGCGTCGTATGCGTACCGTTTTTGACGCATGCTCCCCACACCGCTGTTTAAAAAACGGTGATGGTACGGAATCGCAGTGACGTGTTTCACGCGAATCTTTTTTGTTCGCAAAACAGTTGCGTCTTTTACGTCACCGGTACGGTGTCTGCCATAAGATCTCCGTGTAATATTTTTTGCGATTTTTACGCAGTTCAATTTACGGTGCGTCAGCTTATTTTAAGCAGCGGTGTGGCGAGCATGCGTCATGGACCCGGGTACGTCCTTAAACTACGTCCAAAAGAGAGGTATGGGCATTGTGAATGTCATCTCGCTTTGTGTGGTAGGGCACAGCCAGTGGGTGTCATTCCAGATCCAAATTTTCTTGCGTGATTCGGCATTGGTCCCATAATAAAAGTTGTTCAGTATGACCTGTAAAGTCACTGCGCAGAGTATGGCTGGTGGTTAAAATTTCATCTTATACCTATATTCGACACAAGTAGTAAGTACTTACAGACCAACTATAATACACATTTTGCCTGTATAGTGATACATAGTGAATAAATTAATACCTGATTTAAAAAATAAAACAAAAATAACAAATAGCATGTTATTTAATTCAGTAATCACTAATCAGTCTTAAACAATGAACATCATACTTTTAGATTAGACAACAAAATGTATATTTATACTGTGTTTCGACTTGAAAGATTTTACTGCTTTAAAACATAAGACAAACCTACCAACCAAATGTATAAAAAAAAAAGTTTTTTGTGATTATTATTTTCCTATAGGTTTCACGTAAATGTTTGTAAAAAGGAAATAATCTCCATAATATAAGCTATTAGTTGACACCTCGATGAATACAATCGGTTAAGTGGTTTTCGAGATACACCGCCAAAAAGAATAGGTCCGGACGCCATCTTTGTGACGTCATTACTATCCCCTCCCACCATTTTTCCGCTTTACTACCGCATGTACGGTGATCAGGAGAAACGCCCGAACACATTGATACCGGTTGTGGGTAAGGCCGAGCTGAGTCAATTAAATCTGGCCTCGGAGCGGCTTGGGGACTACTAATAGGAAAAGTTGTTCAGTATGACCTATAAAGTCGCTGCGCAGAGTATGACTGGTGGTTAAAAGTTCATCCTGTATAAAATTTTTAAGTAAAAAGAAATATGTACCTACCTATGATTAAGACGAAAAAAGAGACTAAACGTCGAAGTAAGGTAACATTATTGTGTCTGGTTTTTATAATTGTCATTATAATTTCAGTAATTAAAACCGATACTCTATAAATTCCATTCAATACGTATCGTAACAGTCACCACAGTTTCGACCGGTAAAAGCCAGTTATCGTTACCCATGCGCAAATAAATGAGTGTAGCTTCATTGTTTATTACTCGATCTGTATGTTTTAAGGCTCATTATATTCCTTGATAATGAAGCAATATGTTTTATATTAAACAAAATTTGCGAAATGCTAATATTTACGGAGATTTTTACAAAATAAAAAAAATTAATTTTATAAAAAAACTGTTTTTTGTGATTATTTTTTTTCCTATAGGTTTCACGTAAATGTTTGTAGAAAAGGAAATAATCTCCATAATATAAGCTATTATTTGACACCTCGATGATTAAAATCGGTTAAGTGGTTTTCGAGATACACCGCCAAAAAGAATAGGTCCGGCCGCCATCTTTGTGACGTCATTACTATCCCCTCCACCATTTTTCCGCTTTACTACCGCATGTACGGTGATCAGGAGAACTGTCCGAACACATTGATACCGGTTGTGGGTAAGGCCGAGCCGAGTCAATTAAATCGTGTTTCTAGAGGGCTTTTGAGATTTGGCGACCGTACTAATATAAAATACGTACTTAGGTAAAGCTACTACTGTATAAGTATACAAGCAAATATTTCCGCATGAGATAATAGTTCTACATTCCAGCGATGCTGCAATTTACAGTTGTGTCATTTGATCTCCGCCTCCATTGTCTTTGTCGCCGCTCCGTCTTTTGAGATCTCTTGGGCTATGTATTTCGAGAAACAGTAACATTTTGTATAGGTAGGTACCTACCTACAAAATATTGCATATAATACGGCTTTAATTTATTTACAGGTTATACGAATAGTTTTGAATGATAAATATGAAATAATTCATTTGAATTAGATTTGTAATGTTTTACAATGTAAATGATTTTACAGTTAGTATTTAGCTTGCGTTGTTGGTGTGGTGAAAAATTGTGTGTTTCACTCTGGAACAAAGTTTGTTTAACCCTCGTGTGTGCCTCACAACGCTCAACATTCGACTCGCTACGCCCGTGATTCAATTTTGGGATCTTTCGCATACTCCATCAATATTAGCACGAGGGGTTAAACAACCACTTTGCCCCCGTGTCATAAATAATTGTCACCTCTTGACATTTTGGATACAAACGGCTCGTCTATTTTATTCAGGTTGCAGAAGGGGTATATAATTTTTAAAACAAACTTGAATCGGTACCATGAAATATCCAGCAACGTTGTCCCTCATGTGCGCCGCCGCGAGCTGCAGAGCCAGGTGTGCAGAAGGCAGCGGGCACGCGTACGGACGCGGCGCGGCGCTCACGGCGAGCGCGGCCCCGACGCCCGGCGCCAGCAGGAACCTCCCCCGCGGGTAGCATCTCCAGCTCGCACCCAGTCTAGCAGTACTATCCCATAGGCCGCAACATTGGACAAAGATCGAATGTGTGTTACTATTCTGTATCCTAAAACAATAAATGACGAAATAGTGAAAACCCACAGTCGAATAATCTACGCCAATTAACACTTGTAGTCGTCTGTCATCAGTTCCATGAAAAATGGAGATTCGTTAACGCAACTTCTGTAAGGCTTGTGACTCACGTCAAATGTTTAACCACTTTTTCCTCATCCAGATTGAAGCATAATGTAGACGGGGCCCAGGCGACTGTCAACGGATAACGAGGAATAGGCTGGAGTGGCGTGACAGGAGCGATGCAGCGAACAGAAATATCTCGGCCATGCCTTTTTCCCTTTGATTCGTCTAATTCAGTGACTGATATCTGAAAAAATAGGGTGTCATTCAATTATTTAGGTACCTAACTACTTTATAAAGGAAAAATAGAAATACTACCACTATCCTTATACTCGAAACTGTTATTAAATATTTTTATTTACAATAGTTATGATTGGTTATTATTACGTTCTCGCCTCTTATTTTTTCTCGTAGATTGCTACATATCACCGGCGGAAGACCGGAACTATCGTCAAAATCTGAACAAGGCGCACTTTGAGGACAGCTTAACAATCCGGTGCGAGAACTTTTCATATTAACATTTAATAAGCATGTTAAATTATTGCATATATTAAACCATTCCTGTCGTTCGTAAATGCTCAAAATGACACCACTAGGACACCATGCTAAATGATTAACCACAGATAAAAGAATAAACATCCATGAAAGAGGTTTCTATAATGGACATTATGCTACATGCCATGACTAAAGCACCAACCGAACATAAAATGTATTGAGTTAAAAAAACACAACATCAAAATGTTTAGTAAGTACTCACTTGGAGTTTCTCTGAAAGATTGAATCAGAAATGAAGATATTCACAGGAGATGGTAACCGACATAGCTCGTAAGATTTTTCAGCAGGATGATATTTAGTTTTCCGAGGGAGGACTCTATGCATTATTTCCTCCGTATTGCAGACGTACTACAAAGAAGTGACTAGAAAATTTGGAATCTAAATAACAAAATGAATGCCGGTTTCGTCAGTTTGAACGTTACAGTGGCTAGGCGGCGGGCAAGTCGGGCGGATCTCCGGCGCGTGCGTCGCGGCGGAACCGAGCAAGACTTCCGCTCCCGCGGGACGAGCGTCACGGTGCGCGCACAGTGCCGTACCGGACTTTCACGAGTGCCTTCACAGATTAGAATTGTTGGCACTTTTAGATCAAATAATAATGTAAAAGTATGTTCAACTGCGAATTAGGACATGAATCGACAAAGTGCGACCCGCGCGACCCGTTAGCGCCTTTGCAGCTGTACTCATAAAATACGAAACAGTTACTTAGTACATGGCCGACAGCACGACACTTTTAATTTTTCAAAACAAACGCAGATCATTTTTTATTTGAGGTTTCCATACTGCGACTATAGCGGGCCGAATTAGACCCACACGAGCTCCTTAAAATATAACCAGTGAAAAGAGCCAAATTCACGAAAAGGAAATAATTAGTTGGAGTTTGTTAACTCTTACATTTTTTCGACCTCTTGACTTGGAGACACCACCCTAATATGGTAGAAACCTGTTAAGAATTAGGGAAATAGGGTGCTTGATACCTCGGTAGTAGAAGAGTGGTAGTAATTAAGGGTACCTACTTAACCTGTCGTCTACCAAACGCGTATATTACCGGCCAAAAAAGCCAAATACATTGTCAAATTTTTGAGAAAAAAACATTCCTCTATTTATCTATCGCGGCCGGAGAGATGTCCGTCCAGTACTTTGTGCCCCGTATTTGTTACGCACGGAGATTATAATATATACATATATACATATTATTTACCAGGCTTGGTACCCGCATCAGTCGAAAGTCGCAGCCTTATTTTCATCAGAATAAGGTATTTGGTAAATACGGTTTATATGGTACGGTAATCTCCGACCTCGGTAGATAGAGGTGTGCTTTTTTTGAAAGTTTGATAGACGACAGGTTTGTAGTTTTCATACTAAACCAAGATCGTCGGGCCCATTCAGATCGTAACTGCCCTGATTAGGAATCATTGAAGTCTAAAGCCAAACACAAGTCGTAAATCATTTCATCATTGGCATACCACTAATACATTTCAGAGCCAAGCGAACAATCATAATAGCTATGCAATCAAATTTTACAAGAAATCAAATATTTAGGTGATGTTGACGCGTAGACTAAACAATGAGATCAGCCTTGGTCCCACAGCAGCGGGTCTGTGTAGACGTCACCTATTTTTCTGAACAATGACATTGATTTAACTGCCCTAAAAATGGGAATGAATTAAAGCTGTGTTCAGCTCTATGTGTTGATTGAGTGTTGTGCCTTTGGTCTCACATCTGGCGCTGTTCCGCACATTATATATTACGTTAAATTTGTCATCGCGGTTTAATTAACTCCTAACATAATTACGGAAGAGTTTCCAGTCGTTTCTTTAATGGGTATAATATAAATAGTTGTAAGAGAAGATCAAAGAAAACAATGTTTGACCCAAGGTGAAGTAACAACTTGTATTTGATGTGATCTTTAGGTGATACAATAGTAAAAACATCAAACCGCCTGGAAGACACCTTGGTCAGTGAATACCTACATCCCCTGCATCACATATACGTGGATCCATAATTAATCTCACAACGGTTGATAAAGTCCACTTATTTCACAGCACTGTCGTACGGAAAACCAATAACCTGGGCATTCCAAGAAGCTTGGGGGGGGGGGGGGGGTGAGGCGCGAGGAGACGACGAGGCGAAGTAACGGATGAATGTCCGTGGGAACGGGCAGCGCTTCCGCTCCGCGCAGCGCGCGCGCCGAGCCGCGAGCTCAGCTATTTCCTTTATGTAGGGTGACCTTCCATAACATCTCAACACTTAGTCTTATTACACTTCTAGTTTTCAACAAAAAGGATGGGTCCTTATTTCTTTAATATGATCGGGACTCCCCACTGAAGAGCATGTAGTAGTCAAAGTACATATAGTTCCTGAAGGTAAGTAAGATTATCAAAGCACACCATTAAGGTTCCGAATTTGCTCTAACCTTATCTGCCAGCAGAGAATTCTCATCATTATATAGGTGTAGGACAAAGCGTATGTGACACCTCTCGTAATTGTATCACGTTTAATGGCCTTGCCATACAATACCTATTTCCAGATTTTAGGGTTATTATATCTTTTCTGCTCATGACTAACAGCATATTAGTCACTTGTAGATGGGTACCTACCTATACGTATACCTGATGGTATTCTTTTTAGAGGAAATCTAAGCTTATTCTTATTACCTTTGAGCATGTACTAATCACCTAACTATTACTTACCCACATTTGTTTTCTATTACGAATACTATACGAGTTCTACTGAAGCGAGAACACCTGGTTCCACTACCTTTGTTAACGGGACGTTTTACTGAGTGCACAACGACTACGTTGCAATGTCCACCGCTTCTCTGTACTCCTTGCAGTATGTACTTACTATTAAACAAGCAATAATTTTACATACAGTTAACCAATTTGGACTTTGAGTAGAAGATTTAAAATTACCTCCTACGTTTCGAAGGCGATATTGCCTACATGGTTCCGAGAGATGGAGGAAGTGGTCATCAAATCAACCGGTGTGGAACCCTTCGACATTAAAAACGTCAGTAGCATCACGAATATTTAAAAAGTTAAAATTACTACGACACTTTGTGTGGGAATGTTCTATGGTGGGTCTATGGACAGGTTTGTTTCGGTTATATGTGTGGAATCATTTATTTACATAATAGAAATATATACAAGGGTACTACAGCGACTAAACTAATAACTAGCTTAAATCTAGCGGTTATATTAATTTACAATGTTAGTGTTAGCTTGAATTACCTAATACATACAACGACCTGTGACCAATAACACTATGTAATAACCACTCGGAAGTTTAAGTTTTAATATATCAAGGTTTCTATATACATACGTATGCAAAAGCGGCTATAATTATTAATATTTACTATACCTACTGGTTGATGGAGGGTAGATTTAGTTTTTTCTGCCAACAAACTGTACTGCAGTTTAGCAGATTAATCTTCTTTTTTTTATTTAATATTAGGTAATAAAGACCATATGTAGAAGAACACGTGTTAAGGATGTTTCATATATATTATCAAAAAAAAACAAATGGAAGTGGGCAGGTCACATACTTAGATGCAAGGAAGACAAATGGGCCAAAGAAGTGACTGATTGGTATCCTAAGGAAGGTGGCAGAAAAAATCATAGACCTCTACGAAGATAGGAAGATGACTTCAAAGCTCTTGCTGGTGCCACTTGGCGGACGAAAGCCCATGATCGGGAACTTTGGAGAAACATGGGGGAGGCCTATGCTGGAAAGCAAGACAATCTCGACTCCGATGTCTGAAACTGAGCATTGATATGCATAAGTATAATAAGAGTTTTTTAAACTAGGAAATACATAAGATGTTTTATTATATTTTGTAAACTAGTTAATAAGATTGTTAAATAAAGGCTTATTGAATTGAATTGAACAAAAATCTTGAAAGTTTCAATGTAAGTTTAAAGGCTTCTTAAGAAATTATGTTCAACCTGAGTTAGAAACCTTCCAAGTTGTATAGGTAATGCTTCAAACTTTTTTGGGAATTGAATCAATATTTCATTACAGCAGTGGCAGAGTGGCACCCTTCGTGAGACATTTAAGAGAATAATAATAATAATAATATAATAATAAAGCCATTTATTCCATATTTCGCATATATACATCTAAATTTTGTTAGTTGGTTGTAGTAGAAAGAGAAAAAAAAAAGTACATAAATTAATTTGTTAGTCTTAATGCTAATGAAATATGGACCCCTTCTGGGTAAAGGCCTCCTCCATCCTCTTCCATGCCTCCCTGTCCTTGCCCAGCTTAATCCAGTCGGCTCCTGTCGCTTGTGTGATATCATCAGCCCACCGCCTTATTGGTCGGCCAACATTTCTTTTTCCCGTTGGTCCCTTCCAACGCGTGGTTTCTATGGTCCATCTTCTGTCCTTGAATCGTGAGATATGTCCAGCCCATCTCCACTTAAGTGAGAGCGCGTGCCTGAGAGCATCGGTGATTTTTGTTTTTTGTCTAATGCTTTCGCTCCTTACTTTTTGAATTCTTCTAATTTTTAATATACTTCTTTCCATTGCTGTTTGGCTACATTTGATTTTCTGTTTTATTTCGTCTGTAAATGTCCAAGTTTGGCAGGCATACAATAGGCAAGGTAGTAGACATGTGTCAAATACAGTCTTTTTTAGGTGCAAACTGTAGTTTCCTTTTAGGATTTCTTTCAATGTCCAAAATTTCCTCCAAGTTGCGTTTATTCTTCTTGTTATTTCCTCTTCATTGCTAGACTTTTTGAATGACAGCTGTTTTCCCAAATATATGTAGTCATTGACATATTCTATGTTGTTTCCCTTTATCACAATGTGTCTTTTGCGATGGTTGGTCATAATCTTAGTTTTATTCATGTTCATTTCTAAACCAATTTTTGAGCTTTCGTAGTCGAGTGAGCTCATCATTTCCTCAAGGTCTTTACCAGTTTCAGCAATTATAACTATGTCGTCAGCGAACCTGAGATGGTTCAGAAACCGTCCATTTATCCGCACTCCCTTATTTTTCCATTCTAATTTCTGAAAGATATTTTCGAGTACTGCGATAAAAAGCTTCGGAGATAGAGGGTCCCCCTGTCTGACTCCTCGTTCTATATTTATTTCATCTCCTAGTGTTTCCAGTCTAACTCTACTTTTACTGTGCGTGTAAATATATTTCAAAATGTTGATATATTTTTGGTTAATATTTGAATGTTGTAGTGCGTTCCATATTGAGCTGTGACTAATTTAAGAGAATATTAGGAGTATATTTTTGATATTTCACCGACACCTGTGATGTCTTAATACATATTAAGCTTTGCAAACTTATTAATAATACTTACGTTTTACTACACCTCCCATACAACATAAATTATTTATTAAGTGATGTATGGAGTGAGCCCTTGTGGTACTTATTTCTCTATGAGTTCTATGACTTAAGAGCCCGGTAACAATTTTAGAGCTAAAATGTAAAATTGATACATTTAGTCGTTGAAATTGTACACCTTTTGTTACGTAATATCTAAATAACAAGTATTGGTTTCTATAAGTACGTCTTCTCATCTTGCCTTTTAATAATGCGTGCGTCCCCAGTAATATGTGACGAGAAGGAACAGTTTTGAAAAATTAATCTATAAATTATGGTGTTAAATTACACAAAATGATAAGAACAGTTTCAGCAAATGTTGTAGACTGTTTGATTTTCAAAATCACTTTGATTTTGTCGATTTTCAGAGAAAATGTCACTTGTTTTGAAGTAATTTCTGGAGAAAATTGATTTCGGCTAACTTTCATTTACACTACTTCAAATTTATAATAACAACAATATAGTTTATTAAAATTGAAGTACAGGATGTGTGTAATACAAAATTACCATTTTTAGCAGTCCAAACATTACGAATTTTTAGCATCCGTCTGTTAATTTAAGCGAGTCTGTTTAAAAAAAAATGATTTATTGAAATGAAAGATAACAAGACATGCTAATAGAAACCAGTACTTGTTATTTCTAATAGTTAACAAAAGGTGTACAGTTTCATCGACTAAATCTATCAATTTGACATTTTTGCGACTAAAATCGATAACGGCCTCTTAAGCCATAGTCAATAGAGGTGACAGCAGGGTGTTATTTCGTTACACACCGGCAAGGTCCTAAGCCTGCCTGGTCATGCATCATGCATTAAGTCCAGAACGTTGACCGCTGCAGTTCTTGCTATCGCCATCGCCGGAAGCCGGGGCGGAAGTGCGCAATCTCGACCAATTGGACGAGTAGCTGTCACGCTGCGAGCACTCCCCCTTGCAGCCATTTCTTACGGTTACAAAGTATAAGAATTTACTTACTACATATATATAGGCTCCTTTGCTTTGGCTAGATTTAAAAATGCATGTCGTATTTTGGTGCCCCGTAGCGAAAATGTTTAAATCCTTAGTATTATAAATGCGAAAGTATCCAGTAGGTAATAAGTAAGTAGTTATGGTGATCAAATTCATACCTGTCAACATTGCACATTAGCAATCCTCCATCAGGTGTCAACCAAGCCAAACTGAACTGTTCAGAACCATTATAAACCGTTATTTTTGTTTTATTATTATTTGCAATCAGTGAATTTTGGTTGTATCAAATTATACTGTAATATTATATATATATTATACAAATTATAATTATAATATCCGCACGTGCTAGAATCAATACTTGACTTGAGAGAATCATGTGTTGATTTGACGATGACGCGAAAGTTGGCAGTTTAGCAATTCGAATAAGGCCCAAGGATTCACGCTACCGTTTAACCGATATACCTAAGTAGATGAAATTTAATGAAGGCGCTATTGGTCCAGGTGTTCAAGCCGAGCTTTTTTCGATATTCTGATTCTAATCTCATAACCACAAGCTCCTACCAGCCAGCGCTCAGATGGGATGTCGCAAGTTTTCGATGGCGCTTCAGAACGTCTTTATATCGCGGAAACTTCAAACGCTATCGCTACGTTTCCTCTGTGTGTGTCATGTATTGCTAGAAACAAATATAAGCTGGCAACTATTAGGGCAAGACTAGAGTTATTTGTTTAACTACCGGCAAAAACACTGATCATTATTAACAATTTTTTACTAGGTATAGGTACATATTTACTAACTAACCCTGTTTCACAATAGGTAACTTAACTAGGTAGCCCGTAAATGCCCTAAAGAAAAACATCCAACTTAGCAACAAACCTGAGTGGCCATCATCAACATTCAATATGATAATCATAACATTGAAAAGGGCATGTTTAACCTACCTAATATACCTAAAGAGAAACATTCTCTAGGCGGAACCGGTAGTCTAAAGCCAATAAAGCAGCTAGTGTAACAAGAGCTCCCTCGCCGCTTGGTACCCGGCCAGAGCAACGAGAGAAAAGCCAACCGAACATTATGTTAAGGGTCTGACTAAAGTGGTCGTATGCACCTGACATTGACCTCTAGAGCGGTCGTCGAGGCCTCTCTCTGAACATACATATTCATAGTATCCATAGCGGCTTCATCTGCATATTAATGAACAGAGATGAGAATAAGACGACCGTCTATCCCGAGGCTCTGGGCTCTAACTAAAACTTTGGACTTCTTATTAACTTTGTGATGGATATGGGCTCTGTGATAAGGATCAAATTGTTTTTAATTGGACAAAAAGGCAAATATTGGTTATTAAGATTTGATCAAGAACTATATACATAGGTCATTGAGGTAGTACTAGAGTCGGCATCTGTAACAAAATGTTTCCGCACCTCCATGAAGTACCGGCACTTCACTGCGTTTAGTACGTTTCCCACACTACTGGCGAGATGTCACGCATTTAACGAAAAAATTTTTTTAAATACCTTTGTGCGTTATGAAAATGTATTCTAATAATAGGTACCAAGAAACATAATAAAAGCAAATCACTGCGAGAAAACGCCTGTTTTAAGCTAATTTAGATTATTTTGAAACGCCACTTCAAACATTCGCGGTGGTACGCCATTTTCTTTGGCGCATAATTAGATTACATTTCGCAGATGTAAAACGTAGGTTCTAATGATTACCTACCTTATTGTTTGCAGAATATATACACAAAAATGATATATAACTCTTTATCTCGTAATTTTTTGTAGTGTTTTATTATATTGAAGGAGTTTATTTTGCTATAAGCGCCATTTGATCAAAATTGTTACGAGTACAAGAATTAAATAGAAAGAGTTTATGACTATCTTTATAAATTATAATATCGTCAGTATCACACATGTTAAAGAAATTCAATACACTTGTAAGGAAATAAATACATTTTATATAGATTATTTACAGTGCGTATGTAGGCAGAAAATTAAGAGTTCTCATAACAGTGTCTATCTATGCAAATTATATACAAGCTAAATGACAATCAATTACAATCAACGTAATTGACCGAAGAGTTAGTGAAGGTATCTGATTCGGATTTTTTTCGATTCAGTTTTCTGAAAATTTTCAAAATGTAACACTAGTAATATTATTCATGAACTATTTTATTTATTTATGAACAGATGTCGAGAATAGGTGCATCTAGAATTCTAGATTGCCTAGATTTGTACCTACTACCTACTAACATTATGTAATGAGGCTTGGGTTAGGTTTCGACCCGAAATTTAAGAAGCATAAGAACGCACGATTGTGCAGCCCTTTCTTCTCGTTTAAAATTGAAGACTACTTATTTTCTTGGCTATCGCTGCTGTAGTTTTCATCAGCTTGCGCCTGGTGGGCCCGCGTAGCCCTCAGTAGCACCGGCTGCCGGGATTCATCGTTTGGCTCGATGAAGATTCAAGAACGTTAAGGCCAGTGACGATATTTTATTGTTTTAGAGTAGACTCGCGTACTGACAGATATTAGTTTATTTTATTGTACATATTATAAGAACGTGGTTTCATTTAGTTATTACCGCTTTAGTTAGCCGGCAACAGTACCTACTACCTACTAACATTATATGGATCTCCTAATTCGAAGTAAATAAATAATTACTTAATTGAATTTATTTAGTAGTGAAGAGGCGTCCATAGACTTATAAGTCTTAAAGAAATAAAACAAGCTTACCCAACCCAACTGATAGGCAGGTAGTAGGTATATACTCGTTTATATGATGCGACGCGACTGTTTTTTTTATCATTTTTTATTTATTTTACTTATTAATTAAGAGAATAAAGTATAAATTAACAATATATAGTAGAAAGTATAGAAACAAGTCGTCAATCCATAAATCGTAATCAATCAGCAACGCAGGCATTGTCATAAAGTAATCTTAGTTAAGAGTCCGCAGCAAGCTCCGCCGAATTCCACCTTCCCATACAAACGGAGTTTCGTTCTCAGTTTAAAACTACGGGTTGGATTGTAATTAAACTTGTACATACAATGACATAAACAGTGGCGGGGCAAGACCAAAATTGGGTGTGGGCAAAGTACATTTAGCGAGGCCCTCTGGTGGCGCAAGAAATAACGAGTCATTTTTTATGTTGCTTCCCAGTTATATGCAATGAGCGGAATTCTTCATAGCAAAAATCAAACTGTCAGAGGGATTGACCTAACTGTTTTATCGACTTATCGATAAATATTTGTCACTTAACGAAACACAGGTATCCCTAATTAGCTGACCGCCACTGTATTTTGGTATAATAGTAAAGAAAATACTTTTATGATGTAAATGAACGTAACATTTAGAGCAATATATAGTGGAAGAATCTTCTTTGAAACTGAAATAATAATCTTTCTGTATCCATTTTTTTTATTGTTTTCTTTTAGGATTAACCATTTTAGGAACACGGCACGGAAATCACTCATGAAAACTCAAGTGACATAAATTACATATGTGACGCTGACATGATTTACTTTAATACGGAGATGCAAGTTGCTTATCAAAGAGGTCAAATGTTACAGAATAATCTTTTAAGTTGATTATGGATACCTAATGCGATATTATTCCGTAACATCGATAAGTCGATAAAACAGTTAGGTCAATCCCTCTGACAGTTTGATTTTTGCTATGAAGAATTCCGCTCATTGGTTATATGTATTTGATGCGCGAGGCCCCTCGGACATTTTTATGTAAAATGTTGCCAAGACGAAACCATAAGGCTCGCACTGTCAAAAAGTTATCAGATCTCTTGTAGAGCCAAGCTTCTAACTCTACAAGCCCTAACTTCACAAACTGTACATCTTAGTCAAAATATATGGCTTGGCCGTTTCGCTACCGTCACATATTTAAAGGTGAAAAATTTATTCTCTATTAAAATGAGAGCGTAACTACGTTTGTATGGAGAGCCGAGCTTGTTGCGGACTCTTAATTCGTTTTAACATACCTAGATACGAGTACGAAACTCTTGAAATGTAAATAATTAATTACTTCCCTGTTTAAAAAGTAAAATGCTACCACGTTTTACCGTTAGCCATTCGGCTCGTAAGAAAGTAAGATTGTGTTCCTACTATCCAAGGTCGGAAAAACACCACATCGTAGATTTTTTATTCGAATAACTCATGGTTTGCTCGTTTAGTGTCGGAAATGTTTCTTTCAAGGTTCCATTCACTGCAGGCATTTCGATTAAAGAAATTAAATAGTTGGTATTAGGTAGGTATTTAAGGCACTAGGTAGGTAGGCGTAACGATTACTAGAGTGGTCTAACTGTGTAAGTAGTAGTAGAAGTGGTCTAACTGTGTAAGGTAAGCCGAAAAATCCAATTTTGATACAAGCTTTTCTCGCTGACTCTTTTTTTATACTATGTCGGTGGCAAACAAGCATACGGCCCGCCTGGTTACCACCAACAGTCTCCGTAGCCTATGTACGCCTGCAACTCCAGAGAAGTTACATGATGCGTGCTGCCGACCCTAACACTCCGCACCCTTGAGCTCTGGCAACCTTACTCACCGGCAGGAACACAACACTATGAGTACAACACTAGTGTTATTTGGCTGCGGTTTTCTGTAAGGAGGTACTTGCCTAGTTGGGCTCTGCTCTAGATCTGGAATGACATCCGCTGTGCTGTGCTCTACCACACAAAGCGAGACTCTACTCTACTTTTCTTTCACCAAGCAACTAATTCTCGTCGCGTCGAGACAATTTACAATTCACATTCAGACAGCAAACTGGACATATCCCAAACCACCGAAGCTAGTTTTATGCCAGTTAGTAACCGATACCTAGAGTCCATAACGACGCTGAGCTCCATCAATGTATAGTTAGCATTTAAGTATGTTTTAATACTCATTTCTCGATGTTTATTTATATTAGTCACTTCTTTTAACATGTGTAGCATGACTGTAATAAGGTAGAAGTACTAGTGCTCGACGCTGCACTAGTCGCCGACATGGGCACTTTATTTCATGGAAATATAGGTTAAATTTGAACAACGAAGATTTTTCCGTATTCAAACTTAATCCTTGTCACTTTGACATAAAGTGCCCATGTCGAGTACTAGTGCAGCGTCGAGCACTAGTACTTCTACCTTAGTGTTAATCTAAGGAATAAATAAAATAAATTTCCAACAATCCCAAACACAATTAGGTGACGTTGCTGCATCACAGGGTTCCCATAGCCACCTCCTTCCTCTCTCCATCATCAGCTCATCTCAATGGTACTTACCAAAATATTGCATTGTCACCCAACTATACATGTGTATTTTTTTTCGTTTTCGTGTTCGTAATATAGGTATTGTATATACAACATTAAAGTATAAACTATAATTACAAACTAAACTAATATTAAAATAAGACTAAATATGTATATCTAAAATAAATATAAAATAGGCCCCTGTGGCATAGTACCGAAAACGCTGGCAGCATTTCCTCACTGGATTCTTAAACTAATACGCTGAGGAAGCTGCGAGCTCTTCCGTCTCCTGTGGCGTATGTATTATATGTGAAGTTTCAGCTTAATTGAAATTAATTGATTAATTGCTTAATTGATAGGAAGTTGTTCTAATTAAGCTTACAAGATTTGACTCGAACAAAAATAAGTAATATATTTATTACAAACAAACATTGCAAGTTGTATAATAGCTTGTAAAAAACGAAATTCAAATACCTACGTTGCAACGGTGAATCTAATAAAAAACTATAATTATGTACGAAAATTTTAATACTATGAAATTCCGCAGTAGTTGCAAAAAGGAAAACCACAAATAATATGTTGTTACAGTTTACTCATTATCCACAGTCGCAGATATGTGTTTTTATTTGAAGTGGTGACGCTACCATAGGGTGTGAATGAGAGCCGGAATACCATGCGGGACATTACTTATAGGTGGTGCTTTAGTACATCTCGATTTGTAGGTACATTATGTACATACCTACTGTCAGCTGCAGAAATATTTGATACAATTAAATAAATAAAAATATTTCTTTCACACTAAACATCATCTTAAAGTTAGTGATTGGAACCGCCTTTTAAGCTTTAATATAGCCTGTGCCGGGAAGTACCGCTCTTCCTCATCTGGAGAATGATATAGTACATTGTGCAACGAGGGGGGTAAGTGAAATATTGTACGAGAGTCTATACATATTGTATAGAGTCTAGAGGCTGGAGTGAGTTAAAGACTCGAGTAACAATATTCTTACCCCCGGCGTTACAGACAATGTTTTTCATCACACTTACGAAAAAAAAACTAAATATTAAGCAAAATATTTCTTAAATAAGGTGACATTTTAAACATTCGTACGCCATATCGTTATGTATTGACAGTTTACGCATCGAATGCATACACAGACCTATTCGACGTTCAGCCACAATTGAAAATTGTGTAAAATTATTTTAGACAATGTTATTACAATTGTTTTTATATTTTCATTTCGCATTCGTGCCGAATGTGAAACCAATAAAATGTTAAGTCTAGTAGCAAGTTCTGTTTGACCTTAACTGCCACGGCAAGATCGAATTTTAATAACATGTAATGTGGTTCTGTACTGTGTTCCTGATGATATCACCGGTATTTTTTATCCTATTTGACATTCACTACAATTGGCTGCCAAAGTGTTATACGAATGCTTCAAAAAACGCGAATAATAAAAGCGAGTAATAATTACCGCCATCAGCAACTCACGGAAGACGGTACCTAAACTGCGTCTCTGTTCCAAATTCCGAGTTCGTTACGACTGCGTGCAATTAAACAAGAATTATGCGTCCGAATTCCAAATTGGTTTGTGGGAACGTAATTTCATTTAACTATAAAGATTCGTGTCGCGGAATCCTAAAAAGCTGTTGTGGTCCCGTGTCGCTACACATGACAGGGACAAAAAACAAAGACAATACTCGAGCCGGAAAGTCCACAAGCCATCTCATGTTCGGAATAACACTTGCGGAACCGGTCGGACATGAGTCGCCAAATACCAATATTTCCTTCCTCGGAGGTAGGTATTAATCGAGTGAGCGAGCGAAGCCAAGTGAAGTCCTTACATTCAACTGGGAACACACGGCTGGCTAGGGGCACGTCCCGGCATTTCTATGTTTTTAAGATGAGCTATTAGAAAATAGTTTGACGGACAATAACTTAAGTAAATTTCTTATAATTTAAATGAAATTGTGTAAACGTGTAATTGAAGGCATTATATTTTAATGATTAATTAATGAGCAGGCTCGATCACGGAACTATGGAAATATAGAATACTTAGAAGCCAAAAAGCTATGTATTTGTGAGGGGTCTTGCTATTCTGGTCATCTTATTTGCAAGAAAGTTTGGTCGAGTTTGGTATCAAATGAAAATGCTCGGTTTAAACATTTATAATAATATGTTTTTCAATTTACGATTTTAATATACTTTAGCAAGATAAAAACGAAAAAAAATGTATGTTTATTTTCTTTCGTTTTTTAAAAACGATAAAATAAACATACTTAATGTTGGTATTTGACATTTTACAAGGAAGATTACGGCTTACCACAGGTACTGTTTATTTTTATCTCTATGGTAACTTAAATGTATCAGTTAAGGGCTCCACAGATCTTGCAATAGATCGCACGCGGTTTTCGATCCTATGCCGAATGCCGACTAAGTAGGTGCATTCATGGGAGCCTGGGGTCAGTCAGTCAGTCAGTTGACAACTAATCCCAAGATTAGGCGTAGGCACTAGTTTTTACGAAAGCGACTGCCATCTGACCTTCCAAACCAGAGGGTAAACTAGGCCTTATTGGGACAAAAATGGCTTACCTAAGAGTACGAGTAACAATCGGTTTCCTACTTAACATAATTTAAGACAGTTCAGCTAATCCAAATGTAATCATGTAGCAATTCCTCATTAAGGCTGTAACAAGAGAAAGAGGCCAATTCGAGCGTACACTGACATCAGAATGATATCTGAATGATGTCATTTAATTACGAACGAAATTAACGATAACTAAACGAAATCAATCAGATATCATTCTGATGTCTGCATACTTTCGAATTGGCCCGAACACAGACCTGTCAATGTCAAACGCTTCGCTTAAAGACAGATGAAGTGTGCGAAAGGGAAGCCATCACCTATATGAACATCCCATTAGTGCGAAAGAGGCAGACTAGACATTAGACATTTTTGAGTTAGAGGTCGGCCGCAGTCGGCCAAGAACATTTTGCCGTATTTTTTAATGTAAAAAATATAAATGAATCAGGAAGAAAACTATTAATAAATTAATGTAGTGAAGATGGTGTCGTGTAGTGTGCCGGATTGTAGTGTCACAGGGCCAAATAACCCAGGCAAATACATACCTACTCATTTCTCAGATAATTATGATATTCCGAGCGAAGTTTTCGGATTAAGAGGCTGTCAATACCTAAAGCGCGCACACTGTCTACCTATTTGTATCGGGGTAAATGAGATAGCACTGTCGCATGTTACTGGGCCTGGACAAGAGAATAATAAGAAAATTATTTAAATAAAAAAAAGTGGATTATTAGTGTAATATTTTACTCGTTAGCGGTTTAGATATAAATGTTTTGAAATTGTGATTTTAATTGCAGACTCATAAGTCAAAACAATAAAGACATAGAACCATTTAATTGTGATTTTAAGACCAATCTTTGCAATTATTTTCTATCGAGCCGATTTCGTTCAATCATGTATCGAGTACAACCACGGTCTTTGAAATATAATTAATATGAACATATATTTTTCTTACCTGACTAAAACAAATAGTCTTTATTAAAAAACTGTTTAAGTAACATCAATTTCAAGGACATTGGGTGTTGACAGCCCCTTAATAGGTAAGTAATTATTTCTTCACAAGACATCATTAAGACCTTTCTATACGACTTAAAATAATAATGATGGGTATAAGGTATAATACCTTTTTTGAAGGTGCACATGTTTAGCGGTGAATTTAACACAGTACTTACTTACATTTTAGCCACTTTTCCACGGCTTTGCCGCTAACACAAGAAAACACAACAACCCAAACACACTCAACCCAACTTGTCAGTAGATAGAGGCACGAAATTCAAATTAAAAAATAAAATAAAATTAAAGGTACTATAAGCTCTAATATAAAAACAAACATATTTCAAAAAGTAGTCGATAAAGCAGTCAAACACCGATAGATTATTAATATGTTGTAACATGACATCACTTTTTTTTGATCTCACACAGACAATTTACGCACACACTTGCATTTCATTTTTGGTCGCACTTTTGAAGTTTGTCAGCCGTTCTTGTTCATCATATTTCTATGGGCCCAAAAGTCTTAACAACTTCAACCAGTATACCCGATAACAAAATGGCAACCATCAACTCCTATGACTGGAATATAACCCAAAACATTTCACTAGTACTTACCTAAATACATAGGGACCTGTAGCTACCACGTATCAGGTAATCCGTATCAAAGTATTCTACGCAGTTTCACAACCTTTCAAGAAAAGTCTGACTGGACTGTATTATTCAGCGGGCGTTATATATAGCCAAACCCTGGAAGTAAACAGGATGAGGAAGTCGTATGTAACGTACATGCAAAACTGAACGGATTTATCGATTGGCTTCTGCCAATATGGCGGCAATATATTTATCTTTCCTCTAGGTACCTTCCTGGCGCCGCTCTTCCGGCGGAAACGGGCGTCGTCTCCGCTTTAACCCTTACCGCGTTTCCGGTTTCCGTTCCTTTAATGCCCGCAGAAGTTTCCACGACTTTTATCAATTCTTTTCGAAAATTACTTTACAGTTCACTAAACCACGGGTAATCTGCATCTGTGGTTTTATTCGCCTTTATTAGGTGGGGTTTTAGGATTTTTCGGATATGCAGAAATTCTAAATGCCACACACTGTTTTAGGTAGGTGGTAAAGGACGAGGTGGGATCATGCACTATAAGAAAAAAAATTGTCCCGCTGGAAATAAATGTGAATAAATATAATATTCCATATTCCATGGTAACTAAGGGGTTGGTACAAGTGGGCCACCATAATTATAGTGTGTAAATTCAATAGAACCGTATATTAAAACGGTGGTCAGCATAGGAACTAAGAAGTAGATGAAGATAAATTTGGTTAGAAATATAATGAAAATATATACCATACAAAATAATTCGGCCCACAATGTAAAGCAACACAAAGTTACGAGATACGAGATTTTTAACGTAACTGTCAATCGCTTGTTGGCAATGTCGTGTCATGTTATTTTGCGTAATTTTTGCAGTACATTGCTGATCGGTAAATATTCAAAAAATAATGACGGGTTCATAATTAGGTGCAACTTAAAAATACTTCTTAATTAATGATTATAAAAATAAATGATATATCTGTTTTAATTTATCGCCCGTAGGTATTGGATAGACACACATGTATTACAAATTTGATTCTACCACAGATCTAGAACGACAGTGACACACGATCACATCGATAACCACGACCATATAAGGCCGCATACTTAGTACATAATATATTTATGATTGAAAGAAAGATGTGCCTGTATAAAAGCACTCCTACGAAAGAAGGTAATGCTGTCAACCAGGCCTCACCGCCTCCAAACATCCTTTCGAATTACGCACGCAATTAGCGTGCAACATCGGATTTCACAAATTTCACTGGAAAATTCCTAATCAGAGCAAGCCTGGGCCGTCGTCGGCGTTTCACAACAACCACAACACGGCCGCTTCCTCCGTTGCCGAAATGTGAAAAGCAATTTCTACATTTGTAGCACTTGCTGTTGATACGTCGGCTTGCGTAAGAAATATACATCGCAATATTGAAATTAATGTGACATGTAATTTATAAATAGGTGGTATATCAGCATAAGCAAAGAAAGCTATTGTCCTCAAATCTAATTTAATAACTTCAACTAATCACTTTATAATCTTCTGTTTAATGCCAAAATACAAATTGGGATTGGGATTAAACACATGCAAACACGCAAAGTCCTTATCTGAATTCTATTACACGGAGATAGAAGACAGTATTGCGTTATCATCCAGGCTAACCGGGAAGCCCTTCTGATTTCTCAAGCTTTCTGGGTGCCACACTCCGTGGACGTTGCGACCGCTTCCTGAGCCCTGACGTAACCCAACGCGGCTGTGGTTGTTTTGCAAATATCTGTGTTATTTTGACGCAATTACTCGGTTGCATTGCTGGTGTTGCTAATACTTTATCAAGCACATGTTAGATTAAACGCTTAAACCGTCTTAAAAGATAAAGGCTGCCACGTTCGGAAAGATTACTTTCGTATGGATATAATTATGTATGTACCGATGAATACGTTTTGGAACGGTTACATAATTTTGGTTATACCCACTAGTTACCACCAAATTGTTACCATTGGTGGCTCGATGAAAAACAATCACAACATATGTAAAAAATATAAAGGGTTATATAGCTTAAATGTTCATGTTTTTGGTGATTTCACCCTACAAATGCTAGAAAGCTGTAATTTGTACAAGAAATAAGAAGCGATTTCGAGAAATTTAACCCCTAAGGGTTTAAAAAGATAATGAAAGTTTATATGGGGTTCAAGTTTCACTTGAAATTTTGTAAAAAGTATTTTATCAACAAAATAAAAGAAAACTAATTCCAGCGTTTTAAAAATGGTGGTTAAAAAGAGGTTGAAAGTTTGTAAGGAACATCAAATTTTTTTTTGAGTGCGGGACTTAAAACTTTATATATAGGCATATTATTAGAATACAAGAAAAGTAATTTCAGCGTTTTTAAAAAAACATCCCATAAAAGTGAAAAAAGGGGCCAAAAGTTTCAATCCAATACAAATCCTAGAAAAATGTAGGTAGTTGTATACCAAGTTCATAATACGGTTGTTTCCATCTACAAATTTTAGGGCAGAATTGTATCCCAATAAATTCTTTTGGATTATAAGAACATGTTAAACTACTTTTAGGGGACCTGTAATGACCATTTTTTGTAAATATTGAATTTAAAATATCTTTTGGCACACGTCACGCGACCAAACTCGAAACGTTATTGAAGATTCTGATGACGTCACAACTCTCGGATTGACACTGTTGACAGTTAGGCGATAAACAACAAATGGCAAATGTCAGTTGACAGTTCGTATCTTCTACGTGTGTATGTAGTTATGTGTCAAACCGTAAGCTGTGACGTCACACAATTTTCAAAGAGCGTTTTGGGCGCGAAAGCATCTGTCAAAATATATTTTGTTAATTTAACATATTTAAAGCCGTTTTTAGTATAAAAGTTGAATTTTAGGGCAACTTTTAGTTACTATAGAACGTAATACAAGCGTTTCAAAAAATTGGAAACAACCCTATTGCGCGTATTACAAATTCATAATTATGTAATAAATTCTATTCATATTTTTCTGTCAATAAGTCATGCATATATATATATATATATATATATATATATATATATATATATATATATATATAATACAAAACCTTACAGGCTAATTTAAAGTGTCATCGAAAAACTCTGGCAATGAATAATAGCACTAAGATATTAATAATTTATTGAAGTCATTTTTAAACAAGTGCAATGGTTTCATTCTTAGAGCTCTAGGAATTTTGTTAAAAATCTTGCTCGCCAGACAAAACACACTTTTACGCATTAGTGCAGTACGAGAAAATACTGTACAAAGGTTGTGAGTGCCGTAGGTATCTCTGTTAAGTATTTGTGACACTTGTTTAAATACATTCAGTAGGTACCCCTAGTGTAAATAAATTCGATTTTGAAACGTGACGTACGCGTTTGCGTTTAGTCTCATTTTGTATGGGTTTTTGAACAGCGCGCCAAGCGGGACGTTTTGGAAAGTCAAAAATCTCATACAAAATGACACTTAACGCAAACGCGTACGTCACGTTTCGCTGTCGAAAATATTTACACTAGAGGTACTTATTTGATTGTGATTTCAACGTTTTTGAAAATTCAACCCCTAAAGGGGTTAAAAAGGGAAGGTATAGAAGTTTATATGTGGTACGAGTTTTCTTTTAAGGTAGGGCTTGAAACTTGGTAAAAGGACATTAAATTGAAATAGACAAGGGCTGATCACCGTTTTTGAAAATTCATCCCCTAATCTGGTGAAAAAAAGGTTTAAAGTTTGCATCGGGAGCGAACATTTAAAAAATAGTGTCAATATCTTCTTAGGGGGTTGAAAGGGATTTAGAACACTTTTTCATAAAATGAACATATCAATAACATTTTTTTCACGTAGAGGCTTGAAACTTCGTTTGACGGACAAATCTCATGCGTAGTATAATTATTAACAAATGATTAACCGTCCCTATTGCTATCTTTTGCTGCATAATGCTCTATGCTCATGTAGAATATATAACCACTACATACTGAGAAGGTTGGAAACCTTCACAGTCTCGTGGCATAACTGGCAACGATTATTTGAATTCAGAAATGTCGCCCTGCTGAAGGAATAAAGATCTGCAGGCGATTCATTCTGAAAGAGGCAAGCATCTGCGTTAGTCGATATTTCTGTTATTAGTTTGAAAAAAAAAATTATAAATATTATCAGAAACGTTTACATTCCCCACCTCAGACCGTATCTCTTTACAATACAAATCCACGAGTACGATGTCGCGGGCAACAGTTAGTATTTTATAAAACTAATTACACACATATAGCCTTAGTAATTTTCACTTTGTGTTCTATAATACGGTTTAATTAAAATTTTACCCTTCATAAGAAAACACTAGATTAGATTGTAGATATGTTTTTAAATTTGTTTTCTTTGTGGTGCAATAAAGAATATTTACTTACCTACTTACTTACTTACTATGTATTTAGTTACTATGAATGGTCAACTGTTTGATAAACGCCTACGCCTCTTGTCGAATTCACGTGCGATCAATCAATCGATTCGTTTCGGAGCATCTTACCAAAAAACGACCCAGTTTGCCAGCGGCGTGCGCTGCATTTCTTACGTCACGGACTACGCGGGTTGGGTCAACGACGGATGCCCCTCGTCTAATAAACCTCCATTCCCTTTCCACAGTTATTATATCATACAACTATGTTAATGACTACGATGCTCCGGTACTTTGTCAGTTATATAAAATTAACTATAGCACAGAGAGATGCAATCTTATTCGATTTTATCTCGGAATAATTTCCATATCCTGCCGTTGCACAGGTGCTTTCGCAACCTATATCCTAGTATGCAGGCGAGTTGCCAATTACAGAGACCTACTTTCTTACCTTCGAACTTTTACTTCCTGCGGGGCAGGCCGGGCCCGGCCGGTCGCACCACGCAACGCATTACGAAAGTGGCGCGAAATGCTCGGCCGACATTCGCGCTTGCGCCACCTTCAGGAAGTGCAGTTGCGGGATTACGTAGCTGCGGCCGCGCCGGGCTCACGTCGCGGAGGAACCGCCGCCGGCGCCGCACCGATAGGTACTAGGTGACGTTATACATATACATACGGACAGTGTTTATTTAGTCACCTGTAATAATTTACGGGCTGAAAATATAGGTCATATTGAGCAACTTTTACTATGAGACCTATCCTGAAATCGCAAATAAATTATTCTCCTATGGGAAAATATCAAGGTCAGATAGCCAAAATGTATGAAACAGCCAATTGTTTTTCGCGATTTCGTGGTTTATTCCATAGTAAAAGTTGCTCAGTATGACCTGTTCAGAAAGGTTCAAAAATGGATTCATTTTTGATCCTTTTTCTATAGGTCAGTATTAATGACAGTAATAAAAAATAATCTTTGTAAATTTTTATATAATTTTAATTAAAAAAAAAATATAACCTACGTACTACACACTAATCTAACGCAGTCATGTCATGTCATGACAGGCTATTATATACTTTTGGTGTTCAATTTAATTCATTTTGCAGATTTAGTTTTTAATTTTATTTTACGCTTATTTTAATTCTATAAATGTAATGATGTTTTGTTTATAATCACTACCGATGAAAACATTCATTAACAGTTGTTTGATAAATATGACACTTCATTCTAGTCCGGAAATCATAGATCACTCACCTCATAGACAGAGCGCGCAAGACTCGGGGTAACCATCCGTTGCATAAGTACTAATCCATTTGGGTCCAATGGCGTTCATGTTTTAAAAGGTCGTCCTTTTAGCTATAAGTTAATGGTTATTTCTTTACAAACAGTTAAATAAAAAACTTTTTTTATTCGAAAAACCAACCCAACAAAATTAGTCAACGTGCCAATCGCTAACGCTCCGTAGCGTAGCGAAGTCATCTCTCTCTATCACTCTTCCTTATTTGTGCGACAGTGACAGCTGCGTTTCGTTCGCTATGGAGCGTTAACGATTGGCACACCACGCTACGCACCCTGATTGTAAGTGTGCAAGGAGCATGCTTACTTAAAATATGTCTTATCACTCTCAATCTAAGGATCCAAGTTATAGTGGGCTGGGAATAGATTTGCAGTACCACTCCTTAGCTGTTCGCATAATAAAGCTGGCAAAGCGTTTAGTTCGAATTAGTGGCAGAGTAATAACGTACCTAAGCGTGGAAGTTCCCTTAAATTCCACGGTGGCAGAACGGAGATGAATCGCCTGATGGTAAGCGATTACTGCCATCCGGACACCTGTAAATCCCGAAATTTGTTCTGTAGAATAGAACACCAATAGACAAGATACTTCTCTACGGTGTTCAAGGCTCTGCAGCTGACCTCTCTCTATCAATCCCGTATCTCCAATAAGTTTTCTAGCGCGATTCTCAATGGATTTTAAGGCGGCTAATAGCGGCTAGCTGATACTTGGCGGGCTTTCAATACAAAACGTTATTTTGATATTACATAAGTATGTGTAAAATGGCGTAGGATTCATATCAGTGGTGCAACTCGCAGAATAGTATTTATAGAGCTTTTTTACATTTTCCGATCAGAACATCTGCTATAAAATGCCCTATGGTAATCGGTTTAGAATACCTGAGTTGATACCTACCTATGGTAAATCGATGCCTTTGGCAGCAAGTCCTTTTATTTTTGCATACACGCTTTCTTTTGAACATTTTGTTATCGGTTCGGAAAATAAAAACGCTACTATTACAATTACAATTGCTACGCTATTACAATTGAAAAACACTTATGAGCAGGGCCCGTACATAACATGCCGATGACACAAAAATTACGTAATTTAACATACAGGGTGTATATGTGTATGTGCATAATATTAATTAATAAAGTAAAAATCTATTGTTAGGTTGAGTGACAGTAAGATAAAAGTCAGTTCAGACGTTCTGTACCTAATACTGATTATTTCAAGTATCAATATCGGTTAACTAAAGAGGATGTTAAATGAATAATTATTACGAAAATCCTGATTAGAATCATACTCTGTGCAGCGTGACGTACGGATTGTACGGGTCCAGCTTATGCGATAACGGCAATCGGAGTCTACGGGTGCTGGTCTATTCCGGAAATGTACGAGTATAGCTTGCAATCGACTTTGCTGCATTATCAATAACATAAATAAGCACTTCAGATACTAATATAATTATCAGTAGTTACAATTAAATACATACATAGGTACCATGTTAACATGCTAACAAATTAGCTACCAATATTTTTACAGCTAATAGTACTTGGCTCCTGGAGTATATTTAAATATGAAACTTTATAGGTTTTAAGATGTTTTTAAGGGAAATTGGAAAACAAACTTGCTACGTAAATACATCTAGTTAATGAGATAATTAAATGAGACCTCATTTAACAAATTCTAGAACCTCCTTTACCTAACTCTTAACTGGCCACTTCAAGTTGATAAATCAAATGACACGTTGATTGTAACATTATAGGGAATAATAGTAGAAAAAACCAAACTTATGTACATTTTTGATGAAATTCCCATTTCGGGAGAAAACGATTTCCACTAACTCATTCATAACAATTTCGATTCTAATATTGATCGCTTTAGCGCAAATATTCTAGGTTTATAGGTTTCGCTTTAAAAAAAAAATAATAGTTACAACAAACGGCTAGTTCAAACCGGTGTTCCGAAAGATGCGCAACTGCTGGACTGTATGTATGTATATGTTGATTTTTTGGAAAATGGAAACGTCCGATAATTAGGCACCTAACACCTAATCTATGTAAGGTACATACATAAAAACGCGGGATTCCATCAGTGTGCAGCACTGTGCGGCACAAGTATATTCAGTACTCAGATGCTTGTGCCGCAAGGTGCCGCTTAAAGTTTAAACTGTCCCGCGAAACCGTAGCACAACTCTCGCGAGGTAACCTCGCAAGATAAAGGTACATTCGGAAGGCAACTGCAGCTGCAAAATCGACGTTGTTTCCCGGATTTTTTGACATTTGTAGCAGAAATACCATATAGTAATGCAGTCCGCAGTAATGCCGCGATTTAATACTGCAGCTGTAATGCTGGTCCTGTCTAAATCCGAATGTCACCTTAATGTTGTCAGCGTGATGTGTAATTTCACTTATTATTATTATTTATTATTATTTTATTTGTTACACTAGCAAGTCTAGCAGCTCTTGGAGCTGATGCGTGTATATCGCAGCACTTGTGTTTATTTAGCACTTTTTAACGTTCTAAAATGTGTTTCCAGTCTATTTTTGATGTCGAAATATCAAAATAAAATCTCGTATCAGCTATGAATTTTTAAATGTATTATCGTAGTACAAAAGTGACCAATGTGTTTTGTTAAGAAATAGTGCCGTACCTCGTAGCAGTGCCGTAAGAAGGATATCTAATTATATACCTATAATCTCCCTCGGAACCATGCTGAGTTAGGCACCTGATGTAATGGGGACTGAAACTTGCTCAACGGTTTACTCTGAGTGTGAGCAAGTCGGTCTTATGAAACTTGCACCCGTAGATTCATATCTGTAGGCTAGACACGTCATATTTTTGTTATTGTAGGATTTTAAAGGCAATGGGAATTTTCATTTTAACTTGTACTTTAAAACGCAACTTAAGTTGTGCTATTTCTAGCTATTTCTTCTAAATGGATCAACCAAAAAATATGAAAAAATATATATATGGATGTTCATTCTATGTACATCAATTGTATCATTTGACTTTTTTCCTGAAATTTACAATTTTACAACAAAATTATACGACAGACCATTTTTCGACTAACTATGCTTATTTCTACTAAACGGCTTAATAGATTAAAAATATTTTATCAGGTTATACAAATACATCGTAGCTTTTGTTGATCATTTTTTTTTAATCGAACTTTTTTTTGACAAAATGTAATACTTACTTAGTTTATAAGTTAACTATTAATGGTTTTATTCATATTTATCAAAGAGATAAAAAATTGACTGTATAATCGCACTATACGCCTCAATTTTGTACATATAGAGCTCTACCTATTAATCTAAAGGTCTGTTTCACAATGTCCAAGTAAAGTATTGAATAGCTAATTAACAAGATAAAAGTTTCTACAAAACTTAGCACGGTTAAGCTAATTTGAAGATTGTGAAATGCCAACGATGACTTTATCCGTCAGATAAGTGGCAAGTAGCTTATTCAGGACTTTACTTGGACATTGTGAAACATCTATCGTTTTGACTTAGGCATATTTGTAGGAAACGGATTAACCAATAAACACAAATTAACTAACTAATTGAGGGAAATATATTTTATAGTTAGAGTGCTAACTAAACATTAAAAAATAAATAAAAATAAAAATGCTTTATTTATTATTTCAGACCTGTTTACGTGATCCATATTTTAGTTAGTAACCCGCAAAACTTAATAGCTACGTTAGTATGAAAATAAAACTAAACTATATCTATTGATCTATAACTATAAATAACAACATGATTGGACATTACTTTGCCCTGCCAATGACAACCTCAACCCAGTATTTAGTTATGGGACAGTCGAGACGCCCTCCCAACGCCCCAAGGAGGCTGTTGCTGCTGCCCCGCACTCTCCTCAGCAGAGAGCCAATTCTCTTCCGCCTAATGGTAAAGAAATCATCTGCTCGTGCTTCGGCAAACATGCCAGATGAACTGCAGTACTTAGGCAGCCTCAACAACATCCTGAAGGCGTTGTTATACTGTACTCGCAATGTGTTGTATGCTTCCCAGTGAGTTTAGGAACATCACTAGCCTTGATATCTTTAAAAACAAATTGAAAACATTGATGTTGAAAGAGTGCTTTTATTATATAGAGGAGTTTGTGACCTACTTTAGTAATTTGCCTACGTAAGCGGGCGCAGCTGCGGAAAGCGCCGAAATTTTGAAACGTAATAAATATAACAGCCTCGGTAGAGAGTACCATTTTGTACCATTTGGCGTTGAAACTCTAGGTCCATGGGGTCCCAGCGCGCACAAGTATTTTTGGAGAAATCGCGAAACGTCTGGTTGACGTAACTGCTGACCGAAGAGCTGGCGGCTTCCTCGCACAATGTATCAGTATTGCGATACAACGAGGAAATGCTAACAGCATCCTTGGTACAATGCCTCAAGGGCCTATTTTAGATATAAGATAGTTATAGTAATCATCTGTATATATCCATTATGTATATAGTTATTGTAAATAAACTTACTGAAAAAAACATTTAGATAAATACGTCTGATATTGTTCTGCATGTTAGATTATATAATTATTAGATTTAGAATTTAGATTTAAGGAATTTTAGTAAGTAGTTATAATCAAATACAATTATTATATTGTTCATGTGTAAATAAATAATATGCCACAGACTACACTGATAATAGTGAAAACGGTACACGGTTCATGGTACACTGATAAGTGCAAAACTAAAACTTTGTATTTCAAATAATCTTTACAAAGAAGAAATCAAAAACACTGACTGCCACATTTTTTTGTATTACATCATATTTTTTAGAGATAATAATTATCATTAGCAATAAACAGCACGGAAATAATTGGATTTATATGGCTTACACAAAACAGAATGTCTTGCACCAGAGATAAAAAGTTCATAACCTCTAAGTATATGAAGCTGAAAAGCATCACCCATTCATTACAAGACAAGCTCATAGATTTTTAGGTATTTTAACCGTTTAAATTGTTCCCATAGTTTTTAATCACCTCTTATTTTGATAAATGTTTAATATAACGATTTTTTCATGATATACCTATAGACCTAGTGTCTATCTGTAGGTATCATGAAAAATAGTACCTGTATAACTGGAGCAGCTCCAAAAATCTTTATTAACTGGGTTTTAATTTCTATTAACTGAAAGATTGTATTGAAGATACTAATAAGGTAGGTACCTTGGTACAAGTTAGGCAGCTTGGTAAATAAATAGTTAAAATTTCATATTTCGATTCCAACTTCCACAGTTCCTGTGCAATCTCCGATCACCGCGCACTTTCAATAACGTTCCAATAATATGCCTTCAGGTAGCGAAAATATTTTCACCTTTCCCGCTCGGAAATGCTCTGCTCGGCAAAATCGCATTTTATTTTATTTACAGTCAGTGAATTATGCACTACCTGATAGTTTTACACTCGGCGGTAAATATTGTTTACTTCTCGTGTTGTTTACGCTCAAGATTCCACTTTTATGCATCTTGAGCGTGGCGTGACTAGCGAGGAACTTGCACTAGCCTCACACAGCGCCTTTTAAAATTTTAGAATCTTTCGCTTGCTCCCTTGTACATTATCTGTTACTATGTTGTAACTGTTTTCGTAAGATTCCACGGGTTTTTAACCTACTCATAGCAAATAATTCACATCAAGCTGTGCTTAATAGCATACGGCTCACTGCAGCCCCTGCATTCTCATCGTTCGCCAATCTCATTGCCGCAACAGATCCAATAAAAGCATAACCGCAAGACCTCAAATAATTGTGTGACTTCAGACCGCGTCGGTATTGGTTTGATTACCGATGGGAATAGCGCGGTCGTGTCAACCGTTGCACAAGTCCCGCATTACAGAATCGGAAAAAGCACGCAAAAACTATATTAGGGCGAGAAAATTCACATCACCGTTCCGTTATAGTGAATGCATAACCCCATCTTCTAACGTAATTGTGCAACGGTGCGCACCCGATCTCGCGCGGCGGGTCCTGAAAGTGGGTCATCTCTTTTTGTTCCACCACATTATGTATTCCGTAATTAGAAAGAGAGGGGTAAGGATTCTTGGGTGCGAGCTCATTCGCATGCATATGCTGCAATTGGGTGTAATCTAGGCGTGAACACTTTTAAAGTTGGCAAAAATCTGTAATTTTAGTTCGATACTAATCATTGCATACTATCATTTCATAATGCGCAGTTACTGTGCCTGCTTTGGCCATCAATATATATTTGTTTGATGTAGAGTCTAACTACACTACTTACGTGGGTATTATTAAGTTAATGTTAATTCTACGCGGTGTAACATGAGGAAACCGAAAGATTTTAACAGTGTATCTCTGATCACATTTAGAGACTGAAATGCCATATAAACTATTATGGATTTTGCCTGGTTTCAGAGTTAATACCATTAAAAAAAAACATCTTATTATATATACGAGTAACTTACAATTAGTGCAAATCGCCTTTTAGACGGCGATGATGTCATTATGGAGCGTAGTCTAAATATCCTTATTGACAGATGTCAGAAAATGACAAGTAACCTTTGCAAAAACTAACTTTTACAAAAAAAAATGTAATAAATCATTTTCAGTGTCAGTTTTAGCATAACATTTTATGTATTTGTATCATAAAATTCAATTTTTTTTTAAATGAAACAAAAAAAAATATTATCCGAAATTTACTAAAACTCGTAGGTATAATATTTATTATTCCTTTGGCTTCAGAAGTGCGTGGTTAAAATCTTTCTTAAAATCCACATGCATCGATCCGGTACATATTTTCCATGTTGCGAACATACAAAAATAAGCGAATTTTGCGGCTCTGGCATATGTAGTCGCGATATATATTATTAAGTGTGTCTGAAGATAAAGTAACATCCTACAACAAATGAATACGGCTAAATCAGACGCGAGCGCAAGGTGTGAGCCAAGATGGCGGCATGCGGAAGTGTGCGCGAGTCGCGACTTCCGCGTCGCCCTGCGCGTGCGCGGTGCGCTCGTGACTGCGCCGTGGACCAACACCATTGTTATTACCTATTTATTAACCTAAATAATCTAAATATGTAATTTTATTTGAGATGACGATCTGAAATGTCATATGAATGTTTAATACATACATGTACAAGTACCTACGTACCTACTAAAATGCGCTTATGATACGAATGCCTATATAATAAAGATACCGAGACTATTCAGTCAATTCGAATGTGCACACTTTAAACCGATATCAGAATGATATTGGATAATATCAGTTAACTGTTATTCGCGCGTGCGTCTCGCTCGCACTAATACTTGAGCGGACAAGTCTGAGCGAAATGACCGCGTAAATAACAGCTAACTGATATGATTTCAATATCATTCTAATATCGGTTTTAAGGCGGTGCCCGTTCGAATTGGACTGAACTTAGGGACCGGAGGTCCTGCCTAACCGCGCATTTCGTTCATTCGTTCGTCCATTTGCCTCTTATCTTATCTGTATCGCTTGAATAGGTAATGCAAGAGCGACAGACAAGTATACCTACCTACCTACCTTATACCTTAGAGTCTGTGCGGAAGGAGAAGAGTCGTGGAATGTATGGGGCCCAATACATTCTACTACTCTTCTCCTTCCGAACAGACTCTCCCTACTTTGATTATCCTGGTTATAGATAGTAGAATCGTATAGATGTACTCCGTGCGGGACAGAACACACGCAATGCGACAAAATTAAAAACACATTTGAACATTCCTGACAACATACCAAAAAAACCTACGTAATTTGGTCGGGTTCATTGTTACCCACCATACAAAAAACGGTGGGCACCAAAAAACGTCTACGTCACATAGGACTTTGTAAAAGTAGATAGAAAGGACAAGTGCTTAAGTGAGGCTATGACAAAGAGAAACAATCATAGCGCTTTCTCTGCTACTCGTACTAAAAGACCCGTAAGAGCATCTCGTTCGGTCATCTCCCCCCTCCCCCATTTCATCTCTATATTATTGTACCTCTATGATTTTGGGACATTCGCGGTCGATACCTAGATTAGCTAGGCCCTCGGTTTTGAACGACCTAAGCCACCGCCTGAAATTAGACTTCAGTATCCTTAACATTAATAAGCCGATCGGACGATTTTATATATAATTATATATTGCGGTACGACATTATGTAAATGACACAATAATTCAGTGCAGTTACTCAGATTTAATTTTGGAAGAAAAAGTTAGTATTAAGTTACCACTACTTTTGAGGTTATAAAATTTGTAATCTGAAATAAAGGGGTATAATGTTAAGTTTGCAATTAAGTATTGATGGTGTAAAACCGCTAGTACCCTATTGTTTAAGTATCGTAGCTCCAAGTAGGTAGGGTCCAAATTTTCGTAATTGGCTACTTGACAGTTATTTGTAAATAATGTCAATCGATCTTGATTTTCCTGAGGACCAAATGTAGGACTCATGGCATTTAAGCAACACAAAGGTCAGAAATGAGAGTTAAAGTCTGACGCTCGCACTCGACGATTGAAACGCCTCTAACAAAATGATAATGTGATGTGACGTCACATTACATTAGTCTGTCCTAAATGTATGGAAGATCAAGAAAATTGCTATTTTAACTCGGAAATATTGCGTTTATGTATATAGTTGTTATACAATTTATTTTTCAATAAAATGTAAGGAATCGAATAGGACTATTTTGTTTTATCTTTCCTAAATTAAAAAAAAAATTTTTTTTGGACTTTTGAGCCTTGTAATTTTTTATAATCTCAATGTATCTTTTTAATTTCCACTTTTTTATAATGGATGGCATCACCATCAAAGCTTTTGAGTGCGAAGATGGAGCAGGAATCATATACTGACAATCCCCCAAGACCCCTCCCTTCTTTTCATCACCTACTGAAGACAGCAGTATTTTTATATACTCTTTACCGTCTTCATGTTTATACATAAGCCTTGTATTGTGTCTTACGTTATCTGAGGAAAGGGGCCATCGATTCTCCATACAAACGTAGTCCTCATTTTCCTCCCTGGATATTGACATTATGGAAAATATTTTTAAAGAATTTTATGTATTTTAGTCATAGCTATGCCCGAGCGTTTGATTTTTTTCATTTTTTCAATTATTATAAAAGTTAAGAGAGAAAAACAGGTTTCATACAATTTTTTAAATGATCCTAATTCTTATATTATTGAAAAAAATCTAAAAAAATCAAACGGTCGATCATAGCTATGATTTAAACACATTAAATTGTGTAAAAATATTTTCAAAAATGTTAATATACAGAGAGGAAAATGGGCACTACCTTTGTATGACCCCTTTCGTCTTAACATCCTAAACGACAATTAGATTGCCCCAATTCTCCCAACCGATCTGACATTTTTATAATATCCAAACAAAAGTAGAGTCGGACCAAACTAACTCTCCACGCCATTTGTAATGACAATGCGTGGCAATGTTATCATTAATGTAAATTTCTATGAAAACGTGATGCTTATAATGACACTCCCTCACTTTGTTCTGTTCAAGTTGATGCTAAGTAAGCTTAGACGGACTCTATGATGATTGACTGGGAAGTAAATGACCAATAGAACTGTAATTTTAATATTCGGAATATAAAAACATAATTTGTTTAAAAGGATAGCGGACGACCGCCTTTTCATGCCGTAGTTCCCATTTTCCTCAGTGGTTAACATTGACATTAATCGTCGTGTTTTAATTCATCGCCACACGCCACGATTATATACTGTTACCTATTAGTCCTATTACATAACTCATTGTATATTTACCATAATTATGCCCCTTCGATTGATTTTTTGATTACTAAAAGAGTTAAGAGCGAAAAACAAATCTTTAAAAGCTCCTAATCATTATTATTACTATTATTATAGCGTATGGCTGTATTCCTAAATAAACACTTTTAATTTTATTAACACAGAAAAGAAAACATAATTATACTTCTTGTAATAATTAGATAATCTAAAAAAATCAAACGAAGGTTGGTGGTTAATAATATATAAGGGCGTTATCAGAAAAAATTGTACCCTGTGTTTTTTTTTAAACTTAACAAATTTTGTGTTATTCCTAGTTAGTATCACGAGCACTTTCCATTTAAGCAATAAAAATAGTGTCTCACTTTTATTTGTCAGTTTGATGTATATTTATGTTTATGTTGTATGGACCGTTACAAAACTGACTAATAAATTTGTATGGAAAATTAAGGATAATTAAGGCAAAACGTCTACTTTTTTTTCTGAAAAGTACATCAAATTGCGTTAAAAATATTTTCTATAATGGAGGACTATGTTTATATGGTGCGGGCTCACGTGACTTCCTCCAGTCTCCTCTTAACTCTCTTGAGTTAATATGAACGTCTGGAAACTACGCATCACCATCATTGCATATCCAATTAGATACCTACTTACATATAAACATATAAATGAATATGATATCATGTGCGCTGAGAGTCGCGTCTAATAGAGCTGCGGCACTGGTTGCCAACTTGCCAATGATACCGGATATGTGGTGTTGGAATATTTAATCAATATACGAGTACTTATCCATTTTCGTCTATTCTTAATTTTCATCGATATTAATGACGTGTAAATGTCCTAGCAATTACATAATTTTATTAAGACGGATAATCGGGCGATACCTTAAAAACTGTTTCATCGTTAATTGTCTTCCTACTCAATTTATTTTCTGGTTTTTTCTTTAGTTTAAAAATACATGTGATAAGTTGTGTAATTATTGTGACCAGCAGTGGGACACAACAGGCCCTCAATAATGATTTAATAAAATTGGCTAGGCCCTGAGGACCCTTGGCTCGTGCAGACGTACCTCGAACTCGTCACCTTAACCAGTTTAAAGTGTTTAAACAAATAAATGAAGCAGGAGAACTTCTTTAGCTAACTAGTCAGACTTATCAAAGTAATATTATTATTTAAACGCGATGATTTTAAAATGTTACTATATATGTTGTGCGGGAAAGCGTACTGCTCGACATGACAAGATAAAGCAAATAGACATAGTGATTTTTTTAAAGTTAGACGACAGTGTTGCCAGGCGAATTTAAAACTACAATCCGTTTTTTAAAGGTGTTTTCCGATAGTTGTGATACACAGCTTAGCTCCGTAAAATACTAAAGAATATTTGACGCAGTGGACAGCCCTATCGTCTGGCGTTCCACGCCCGGACATGCCGTCCACAATTACTGCCAATTGTGCCAATTGACGGCGCTGCCACCCTTCCGCTTTCATCTCCACCAACTCGCCACGTGACGTCATGTGCTCAAACATCTGCCGTATGACCCCGGTATTTACATTTCGATCTGTACGCTTTGTGTCGTCCTTTTGCGACTTATTTTAGGGCGGAATAAGGGTTATGCTTTTTGAAAAATTGAGTAGGTATAATTCCAGTAAACAAATTGACATACGTATCCCACCTGGCCTGAGAACAATATTGTAAGAAAGGAGAAAGCTTATGATTTTAGCATAGGTAGGTACTACTCGTACGTAGGTACGAGTAAGTATGAAGTATCACGCATTATATTTTTTGGTCCGACATGTTTTTAGGGTTTCGTAGTCACCTAGAAATCCTTATGATTTCGCCATGTCCGTCTGTCCGTCCATCCGCGGCTTTGCTCCGTGATCGTTGGTGCTAGAAAGCTGAAATGTGGCATGGATACATAAATCATGCATGGCGACTAAACGGTAAAATAAAATCTACAAACATTTTTTGGGTACCTCCCAAACATAATGATATTTTTAGACATTTTTTTTTCACGTTGACCCAATAGTGTGGGGTATCGTTGGATAGGTCTTTCGAAACGAGTAAGGGTCTTCTAAAAACATGTTTTGATAAAGATAATATTTTCGAAAATAATCGCTCCAAATGAAAAAAGTATTGATCTATGATATGAAAAACATCGTGAAACAAAAGCATAGTAAATACTTTCAGTGAAAACTGTAGCGAACGTGATCGGTTCATACGTTTTTGATTTATTGCGAAAAATCTTCTCTTCTTAGTAAAAAGGCGTACGAAGCGCTTGGAAGATACTCCCTTATGCCGTTTGGCCTAACCTAAACCCGACATGCTCTTGGCCAATATTTATTTTTTATGTATACATATACGGATTTATGTACCAATTCATATTATGAAATATTAAATAAAGTGTTCAACTATAAATGGGAAAGTAACTCTGTTTCTGTTACCTTTTCACGCTAAAGAGGGGATGTAAAGCCAAGAAATTGGAAATAAACAAAAGATATGCCGATACTTGCGACGGAAGATTCGCGCGGGCTTTAACGTTTTACCTCAATAACTCTGAAAGTATAACTTCAGTTTAAAATATTGTTATAGTAAGTGAAACTTCAGTTTAAAATATTGTTATAGTAAGTGAAACTTCAGTTTAAAATATTGTTATAATAAGTGAAACTTCAGTTTAAAATTGTGTTCGTCAGATCCCTCGGCTATATTACTACCTATTTTATACTAAAATATGATATGCATGGTAACGATCTATTACTGAAAATAAATTAAAAACATTGTTTTCGTGATTTTTTAGTTTATAAACTTTAAGGTCAGAGTTATGGCCTTGCAAATATGTTGTAAATAATAAAATGATTGAAGAGAAATTCATTTCTTATGAACAAGAATTTCATTTGATATTTTTTTTGTACTAAACAGAATATTTTTTGCATAATTAGGTAATCACACACAAACACGACTCTTCTCTTTCCGAACAGCAAAGAGTCTGTGTGTGAACAGACTCTACATATAGCTAATCGACAAAAATCGCAGAATAATAGTGTCTAGCTCGCTTTATGATTCTTATCACCGCCATTTTTATCGGCTACCGGGAAACGGAGTTTCGTTTTTTTTTTTTTTGTTTTTTTTTTTGTAGTAATACTTACTTTACTCTTTGGGTCATACTTTTATAATCAAATGCTAAGAAAAGTTGTAATATTAGTTTACAGTATACACCACAATCGTAAGAAGGTTAGTCAAGTAAAAACCTCATTAACTCATTCATAATTGTAGGTAAATACCTATTACTTCAAATGCGTAATCGCTCGAGGGAATGACGTAGCGTTCATTTGAAACTAGTTGTGTACGTTGTGGAGGCAGGGCTATTTCCGGAACCAATCGTAATAACAGATCTTTCATCAATAACATTTTAAACTCAGAATTGTAAAGCAATCACAATATGAAGTAATCACAAATCAAAAACATATTTCTGTGCCGGAAACGGAAACATCGGAATAGGAAACGGAACTTCCCTCTCGGATACTAGTCGCTTTTACCGCGGAAGCATTAGCCTTCTATAAATATAAACATCATGTATAAACTTATGATTTAATGCTTATATTAAATTAATTTATCACATATTCTTGTTTTAGGATTTTAGAGCTTAGAATAGTATAGATATGGCATCATATTTATACTAACACAATCAGACTATCAACAAGTCATGTCATAAAGTCATAACTAACATTTTTTTCCGACTCGGAATAAACATACCTACTCATCTCTTGCGAGAATCGTCACCAAGAGGAAGTATCTAATACTGATTAAGAGACGTCGCGAGCTGTCAAATGCTTGTCACTGACACATTCATCGATATCATAAATCTAAGGCAGTTCTAGGACCTTGGACCAGGAAAGAACCAGAGCGGGTCGCAAATGTCAAGATTCTATGAAAATGTGATGTTCATAATGCCACTCCTCACTTTGTTGCATCAAAGTCGGTGTAGAGTTAGCTTAGAGTCAAAGCTATAGCAGTGGGGCGACATATGAATAAAATCTAAAGTATGAGCACTATGCATTTGATTTTTTTTCGCTTTCGCTTCGAGAAAAGGTAGGTAGTGCCCTTGCTCTTCTCGTTGCTCGTCTTGGCGGGGGCACTGCCGTGCCCCCAGATGTGTTAAAATTGCTTAACTTCCAAAAAATGTCCACAAACATTTTATTACGTGACTTACCTACGCCATATAAAAATTAACTGTTAAAAATAAAACATGTACCTCATATGAAAAAACCTGGCAGTCAAAACAGACAAACACCTACAAAAAGAATTTCTGCAAAAAGATCGCACCAGAAGCCTTTAATGGAAACTTTTATTTACCAAGCCTATTCGGTAAAAAGTTCCGGGATGTCGTGCAGGTATCTCCGTTTAAAGTGAATATTGTCCATTAGTTACTTCCTAATTAAGTGCTCCTAACTAATTCCTAAATACAATATTTAATGACTCAATGGGGTTGGCAACTGTCAAAGGTTTGCATAGATGGCGCCATCATAGCTTGCCCCTGTCTCTAGTTTTGTTCTATGAGATTTGGCTTAAAGTACTGGAATCCAGGTCACAAAATTCCAAAAAAAAAACAAGAATTTGACACAATTCTAGGAATTGACAGGGCAAGCTATGATGGCGCCATCTGTTTAATACTTCGACCGGCCAACCCCATTGACACTTCAATGTTTGTTTGATTACTTGATTAGGCAATCACACCAATATTGAAATATAAATAAATTATAAATATTATAGCACAATCTTACACAAACCGACCTAGCCCCACAGTAAGATCAATAAAGTTTGTGTTGTGGGTACTAGACTGCGATATATATAAACACCTGCGATACATATAAAACATCCTTAATTCAGAAACAAATATTTGTGATAAACACACAAATAAATGCCAGGATTCGAACCTGGAACTTCCTGCGTCGTTCGTAGGGTCGCTACCGACTAAGGCTAAGAGCCCGTCAAAAAATAAAATATTGCGATTGTTTCTGAAGCAGTTCCTAAATAAATAAATAATAATAAATAAATATTATATGACACTATTACACAAATTGACTAAGTCCCACAGTAAGCTCAATAAGGCTTGTGTTGAGGGTACTTAGACAACGATATATATAATATATAAATATTTATAAATACTTAAATACATAGAAAACACCCATGACTCAGGAACAAATATCCATGCTCATTACAAGAACAATGCCCTTACCAGGATTTGAACACGGGACCATCAGCTTCGTAGGCAGGGTCACTCCACTAGGCCAAACCGGTCGTCAAAAGTTCCTAGAATCCAAACATGTATTCTGTAGCGCAGCAGATAACTACACAGAGCGGTTTAATTTGGTTCAATTTATTTAAGTGGCTGTCCATCACTAGCTAGCTCAACTAGCACACATTAGGCTTGATTTCTTTTCGCAACAGCAACAATTGCCTCAATTGACTGCGGTCGCCGGTCACCCTTCCGCTTTCAAGATCTGGTCTCATATCCACCCATGCCGTCTTGGCTTTAAGAACGTTCCAGCATAACCTGAGCCCTACATTCTTGACAGCCTTAAGTAATCGGAGATCAGATTTATGGACGTTTTATTGTATATTAGTACGGGTAGGTAGAGAGCTTTGTAAACGTTGCGGAAAACAGCCAGAATTTGAGCCTTGTTATCTGATGTGACGGTTCAATTTAACTAAACGGAATGACCAGCGCTCGAGTGCTTTATCTTCTAGAACAATGCAATTTATAAATGGAGCCTAGGAGTATGTTCATAAGAAGAATAAGATTCTAATTGACTTTCTTGTTTGTGAAATTCTTAGGACACCCGTAAATTGTTTTCATACCTATTTTTTATTCTACACATACACTTTTTAGGGTTCCGTAGCCAAATGGCATAAAACGGAACCCTTATAGTTTCGCCATGTCCGTCTGTCTGTCTGTCTGTCTGTCTGTCTGTCCGAGGCTTTGCTCTGTGGTCGTTAGTGCTAGAAAGCTGAAATTTGGCATGGATATATAAATCAATAAAGCCGACAAAGTCGTACAATAAAATCTAAAAATTTAATTTTTTTTAGGGTACCTCCCCTACACGTAAAGTGGGGGTGAATTTTTCTTTTCGCTTCAACCCTAGAGTGTGGGGTATCGTTGGAAAGGCCTTTCAAAACTAATAGGGGTTTTCAAGAAACATTTTTTGATAAAGTGATGATTAAAATATATTCGGAGATAGTACGGTCGCCAAGCCGCTCCGAGGCCAGATTTAATTGACTCAGCTCGGCCTTACCCACAACCGGTATCAATGTGTTCGGACAGTTTTCCTGATCACCGTACATGCGGTAGTAAAGCGGAAAAATGGTGGAGGGGATAGTAATGACGTCACAAAGATGGCGGCCGGACCTATTCTTTTTGGCGGTGTATCTCGAAAACCACTTAACCGATTTTAATCATCGAGGTGTCAAATAATAGCTTGTATTATGGAGATTATTTTCTTTTCTACAAACATTTACGTGAAACCTATAGGAAAAAAAATAATCACAAAAAACAGTTTTTTTATAAAATTATTATTTTTTATTTTGTAAAAATCTCCGTAAATATTAGCATTTCGCAAATTTTGTTTAATATAAAACATATTGCTTCATTATCAAGGAATATAATGAGCCTTAAAACATACAGATCGAGTAATAAACAATGAAGCTACACTCATTTATTTGCGCATGGGTAACGATAACTGGCTTTTACCGGTCGAAACTGTGGTGACTGTTATGAAACGTATTGAATGGAATTTATAGAGTATCGGTTTTAATTACTGAAATTATAATTAAAATTATAAAAACCAGACACAATAATGTTACCTTACTTCGACGTTTAGTCTCTTTTTTCGTCTTAATCATAGGTAGGTACATATTTCTTTTTACTTAAAAATTTTATACAGGGTGAACTTTTAACCACCAGTCATACTCTGCGCAGCGACTTTATAGGTCATACTTAACAACTTTTACTATGGGACCAATTCCGAAATCGCGAAAAAAATTTTGACTGTCCCATATAAAGGTGCGACCAACTTTACCAGACCAACACTTTTCCAAACTGAGCTACAGCTGTCCGATGAAGTTAAGTACTTAGGACTAACTCTCGACAATAAACTCAATTGGAACAACCACATCAACAAACGGATAGACAAGGCGGGAGTTGTCTTCTGGCAGTGCAGAAGGATGATTGGTAAGAGGTGGGGACTCAACCCGAAAATTACCCTCTGGCTCTATAAGACGATAATCCGCCCCTTACTCTGTTACGGTGCTCTGGTTTGGTGGCCAAGAACAAACCTAGGCAACGTACGAGACAAACTACAAAGACTTCAAAGGCTCGCATGCGCGGCCACCACTGGCTGCACGAGGTCTACCCCGACTGCAGCCATGGAGGTCATGCTAAACCTTCCACCGCTGCACCTACACATACAGCAAGAGGCCAGTCTCTCAGCGGTAAGGTTGCGAACCCTCAAGATATGGTCTAACATCACAGGAGCTCTTCACACAAAATGCCTGGAAAAGGTGTATGACGAATTTCCAGTGCTTAGGTCAGGCACAGACCGGATTCACAAACAAGCTATCTTCGATAAAAGGTACAAAATACAGTTATATGAGGACGACAATCATGAAGGACTCAATCCCCGGGAGCTGAGAATCTTCACTGATGGGTCCAAAACAGACAGCGGATCGGGCTCTGGAACCTTCTCAGAAGACCTGAACATGTCGATCACCACTCCGCTAGGAGCCCATAACTCGGTATTCCAAGCTGAGTGCATGGGCATCATAAACGCGGCGGCTGCCATCACTGCAAGGAAGGTAGTAGGATCCTCCATCCGCATACTCTCCGACAGTAGAGCAGTCTTAATGGCTCTAAATAGCCATATAGTTACATCCAAACTTATACACGAATGCCACGAACGACTAATGGAGGTATGTCATAATAACAAGATCACCCTACAATGGATCAAGGGACACAGTGGATCCCGAGGTAACGATGCTGCGGACGAGCTTGCCAGGCAAGGATCGAATGCGGGGGCGATTGGTCCGGAACCGATTCTTCCGATACCATTTAGCAAGGTACGCTCAATGCTGCTGGCACGTACAGGGAAACTACACACAGAACACTGGCTGAACCAGACTGGATGCAGACAGGCAAAAGAAGCCATGCCTGGCATCAACGGAAAACTCACAAGGGCGCTCCTGCAACTAGGGAAAGTCCGACTGAGTATGGTAACCAGTGTCATAACAGGTCATGGACTATTTAACAAACATCTTTTCACAACAGGTGTCACAGACAGTCCCCTGTGCCGAGGTTGCATGGAGACAGAAGAAACAGCCTCTCACGTGGTGCTGGAATGCAGCGGAGTGACTCCATACAGGGCTAAACATCTCGGATCTCCGAGAGACCTCCCCGAGGTCCTACTCAACATCAAAGGTTTGATAGGATTCCTCGAGGAGCTGGGCTGGCAGGACTAGCCCACCCCCAACATATCACGCAAAATAGGCGCAAGTCGTCGAGTTGCGGAAAAATCGCCCGAATACAATACAATACAATACAATACAAGGTGCGACCAGACCGCAGCTTAAAAAACGGTCACGATACGGAATCGCAGTGACGCGTCGTATGCGTACCGTTTTTGACGCATGCTCCCCACACCGCTGTTTAAAAAACGGTGATGGTACGGAATCGCAGTGACGTGTTTCACGCGAATCTTTTTTGTTCGCAAAACAGTTGCGTCTTTTACGTCACCGGTACGGTGTCTGCCATAAGATCTCCGTGTAATATTTTTTGCGATTTTTACGCAGTTCAATTTACGGTGCGTCAGCTTATTTTAAGCAGCGGTGTGGCGAGCATGCGTCATGGACCCGGGTACGTCCTTAAACTACGTCCAAAAGAGAGGTATGGGCATTGTGAATGTCATCTCGCTTTGTGTGGTAGGGCACAGCCAGTGGGTGTCATTCCAGATCCAAATTTTCTTGCGTGATTCGGCATTGGTCCCATAATAAAAGTTGTTCAGTATGACCTGTAAAGTCACTGCGCAGAGTATGGCTGGTGGTTAAAATTTCATCTTATACCTATATTCGACACAAGTAGTAAGTACTTACAGACCAACTATAATACACATTTTGCCTGTATAGTGATACATAGTGAATAAATTAATACCTGATTTAAAAAATAAAACAAAAATAACAAATAGCATGTTATTTAATTCAGTAATCACTAATCAGTCTTAAACAATGAACATCATACTTTTAGATTAGACAACAAAATGTATATTTATACTGTGTTTCGACTTGAAAGATTTTACTGCTTTAAAACATAAGACAAACCTACCAACCAAATGTATAAAAAAAAAAGTTTTTTGTGATTATTATTTTCCTATAGGTTTCACGTAAATGTTTGTAAAAAGGAAATAATCTCCATAATATAAGCTATTAGTTGACACCTCGATGAATACAATCGGTTAAGTGGTTTTCGAGATACACCGCCAAAAAGAATAGGTCCGGACGCCATCTTTGTGACGTCATTACTATCCCCTCCCACCATTTTTCCGCTTTACTACCGCATGTACGGTGATCAGGAGAAACGCCCGAACACATTGATACCGGTTGTGGGTAAGGCCGAGCTGAGTCAATTAAATCTGGCCTCGGAGCGGCTTGGGGACTACTAATAGGAAAAGTTGTTCAGTATGACCTATAAAGTCGCTGCGCAGAGTATGACTGGTGGTTAAAAGTTCACCCTGTATAAAATTTTTAAGTAAAAAGAAATATGTACCTACCTATGATTAAGACGAAAAAAGAGACTAAACGTCGAAGTAAGGTAACATTATTGTGTCTGGTTTTTATAATTGTCATTATAATTTCAGTAATTAAAACCGATACTCTATAAATTCCATTCAATACGTATCGTAACAGTCACCACAGTTTCGACCGGTAAAAGCCAGTTATCGTTACCCATGCGCAAATAAATGAGTGTAGCTTCATTGTTTATTACTCGATCTGTATGTTTTAAGGCTCATTATATTCCTTGATAATGAAGCAATATGTTTTATATTAAACAAAATTTGCGAAATGCTAATATTTACGGAGATTTTTACAAAATAAAAAAAATTAATTTTATAAAAAAACTGTTTTTTGTGATTATTTTTTTTCCTATAGGTTTCACGTAAATGTTTGTAGAAAAGGAAATAATCTCCATAATATAAGCTATTATTTGACACCTCGATGATTAAAATCGGTTAAGTGGTTTTCGAGATACACCGCCAAAAAGAATAGGTCCGGCCGCCATCTTTGTGACGTCATTACTATCCCCTCCACCATTTTTCCGCTTTACTACCGCATGTACGGTGATCAGGAGAACTGTCCGAACACATTGATACCGGTTGTGGGTAAGGCCGAGCCGAGTCAATTAAATCGTGTTTCTAGAGGGCTTTTGAGATTTGGCGACCGTACTAAGATAATCGCTCCGAAAGAAAAAAAAAATGTGTCCCCCCCCCTCTAACTTTTGAACCATAGGTCCAAAAATTATGAAAAAAATCGTGGAAGTAGAGCTTAAGAAAGACATTAAATGAAAACTATAGCGAACATGATCAGTTAAGCTGTTTTTGAGTTATCGCAAAAAGTTTTCCCTTCATAGTAAAAAGGCTTACTTTAATTAGGTACTGATTATGCAAATTTGCCTATTTGTTTAACTCGGGTGAAAGGTACCATTTAGTACACTTTAAGCTCCAGTTTAGCTTATTGTGACGGAAGAGTAACTACGGAACCCTACACTGAGCGTGGCCCGACATGCTCTTGGCCGGTTTTTTATTATTGTATTGTATCGTAATCAGAGAAGAATCACAAATATTCGGCAACTATTCGGAATTCGGGGTATTTGGTCACTTTGCCGTATATTCAGTATTTGGCCGAATTTTGCCTACTATTCGGCCGAATACCGAATACCTGTTGTTGCACCTACCTAAAAAGAAAAATTCCACAATAAGAAAAACAAAAACTATGTATACTTATTACTTATTATTATTAGAATGTATTCTTGGAAAGTTATTAAATACGAAGACCCTTCCTTAATTACAAAATATGTTATTTTTATTACTTGGTACAAAGGACCACCTTTTTCATAGCTTCTTAAGAGTAACACGAACCTAACCGCTATACAATCGAAGTTACGTTCTCATTTTAAAACGACTGAATTAACATAGAATTCGACATGAAAATTTAAATAACATACATCTCAAAATTCAAAAATGTATTGTGCCAGTAGGCCTCAAGGGCTCTTGTACAAGTCAATAAAAAACATTTCTCAGATACGTCACGTAAATGTTCATGCCAAGTTTCATGCAATTTAAGCATGTCGTTGATTGGGAGCGGCTTCTTGGCGGCGGGTTCACGTGACTCTTAAAGGGCACGGAATTTGCACGTGTAAGGTTTTTAAACTAATTAACCAGATTGCGATAGTGTATCTATTCTAAAACACTCGTGTTTAAGATAAAGAAGTGAATTGTACAATGTATCAGCAAATAGCGCCATGTTTATAAACAAGCTACATTCCAATGTATAGGTACAGCTACAGCCCACTGCAGATTGAAGAAAAAGTAATGAAATCATAAAATTGATTTTAATTAAGTAACTTTCATAAGAATCCATAACCATTACAACAAGACTACATGAGTGATGAAACACCGTGCGATTAAGTGTGATTGTAAATAATGGATTATTTATTGTTATGTTAATATTAATGAAATTGATAATTAGATGATAGAAAGTTTCTAGACTCGTATTTTTATACAATTTTGGTGTTTGACGATCCTTTTGTGAAATGCTTATTATTAAGTTTGACATATCTATAATATTTCAATATTTTTTGAGAACAATAATTACTGCATCAATAAATTGCTCTAATATTTGGATTAAGATGATATTTGTAAAATTTGACGATTTAAAACTGCTTTTTGCTAGGCCTATTTGAATAAAGAATATATTGACTTTGACTTTGATTATCTAACTCCCCATCGAGGGCTTCGGCAAATCATACAATTTTTATCAAATTTCCACAAAGGAGGATCATTTGATTGCCACTCTATTTTATTATTATTACGGTTGAGATAGTACGTATATTCCTTTTCATCACACTTGCTCGAAAAAAATCTTATTTCATGCAGGCGTACTGAAGGACAAATGCCTATATTGTTCCTACGGAAGTTATGGCTATCACTAATTCATACAAACGGAGTAGCGTAAATGAATTTTACTTTTAAAATACTGATGTTTATAATTTAATATTTTTGTTTATGTTTAAAAATATTTTATTTGATTAATTTAACAGCCGTTTAAAATAGTTTTACATAATTTTCAATCGTGGCTGAATGCTGAATAGGTCTGTGCCTTCGATGCCTAACCTGTTAAGAAATTACAAAATGACGGATGAATGTTTGATATGTCACCGTTTTAAGGAGGATTTTGCCTAAAATTTAATTTTTTCTTCACAAGTGTGATGAAACGTTGAACGATTGAACGTTGTACGATACACGTGTGAATAGGTAATTCGCACATATATCGTACAACTTTTTACAGTACATAGGGCCCTTTAAATTTTGAACATAGTTACGTAATGTGCAAATTATCGCACTAGTGCGGTAAAGTAGCACTATATGTACTGTAATAAATATTTAAAGACACTGCTACACAAATTGACTAACTCCCACAGTAAAGTTTGTGTTTTGAGTACTTAGACAACGATATATATATATATATATATATATATATTTATGTATAAGTAATATGTATATAATTATTTATAAATACCCATGACTCAGCAACAAATATCTGTGCTCATCACACAAATAAATGCCCTTACGAGGATTTGAACCCGCAACTCGCCACGAAGTTAAATGAATTTACAAGAGTCTATTTACTCTATTTATTTTAGCGGGTTGACGTAATATTGCAATATAGCTCCGGCCAGTTTCCGGGACAGGTCGCATGTCGCGGACGTACCGATAACGTTATCAGTGCCGGGCCGAGGTGGATGATCGATATATCGCGCTGTTTGTGGAAACAGTTATGATACATTGTTATCAATGTACTTACATCTGTGACGACAGGTGTTTATAAAATCTAAACTTGTACTTAATCAGATATGGTATCAAAGTATCTATTTGGAAGCGGTACCGAAAAAGACATCTGAGGAAATGAACGGACATAGCTAGCCTTATAAGACAACAAAATCACTTCGTATAAAATGTAAATGTTATTGAAGCGTCTCTATTTCATCTTGGATAAATATGTTTTGCCTTAAAAGAAATAAGTAATTGTACATCGTATGATGCTAGATGTAATTTTGATTCGACAATGTATAACTACTTTGCGTTTCCTGTAGTATGCTTAGTATTTATTCTAAACGTTTGTTTTGTATCAAATGTTAGTGTATCGTAATTGTACGTACCTAATGATTGTATTAATAATTCATTACTTTTCAATACAAATAGACAAATCATAGACTGAATCGTCAACTTTGACCTGCAAGGTAAGTGTCGTTACTGTAATAATGTGACACACACGTACACACTACACGTACTACACGTACACGTACGTATAGATCGGCGCACGCATCGACAGTTTTTGCCGGTTGTTTGTAATGCGATGAAATCACATTGTTCCTCTCGACAGAAGAGAGTGACATCGTCGCGTGCGAGCCAGTCGACGCCCCCGCGTTTCTCCGTCCCGCAACCACGCCGCGTGACCAATCGTTGCAGATTAAGATGTACTTCGTAATATATCTAACTTAATTAATTTATCTATTTCAGTTATGTACTCGCTGTAACATATCGGTGCTCAGGCATCTGTTTGGTTCATTAGAGCATCATCCCAAGCGGAACGACGGCTAAACGACATTCTAGCCTAGCATGTTGATACCAACTCCGAACGACAATTGGTTTCAACAATTCACCTAAAATTTAGTTTTTCATTTCTCACGAGGAAAGAGGGTCATCAAAAGTGTGCAGAAAGTGATACGTTTATGCACTAGAGCATTTTACTCTTAAAGTGCGTTTTTTTTCTAATTTTTTTACGATATGCAATTGAAATTTGGTTTTAAATAGATTTATTGTACAATTTCCATTCTGATGTTTAACTCCCCATTCTATAAATAACGATACTTTTACCTATATTGTTAATTGAAAGTGGGCTCTTCATGAAATAGTAGGTATAAAAATGTATACTTAGAAATGTTTAAAAAAACACATGCATTTTACAGTCCTATAGTATTCGAAATGAAAAATTTAGTGTTTAGCTCTGGTGAAAGGCATTATTTCAGACTCGGACTACACGACAAATCTCTATCATACATATCTAAAATACTCTACTTACATTTTCCAGTAATCTTCGACCTAGCGTAATATGTATTATTTTCCTCTTTAGTATGTCTAATAGTGTACCTATGTCCAATCTATTTATATAATATATTGAGCTATCTAAGTACATACCTACTCAGTTCACCTTCTTTTATAAATCGCGCAGGAAAACTTGCTATGGCAATTGTCAACTCTAAGTTTCCTAAGAAATGCTCTGCTTGTTTCCCCGTTGTTTTTAATTTGATCTAATATCCTGTCGGTGAAGGAAATGCGCGCTTTTCTGGAGGAATACAATCGCCCGCCGATCGCTAATCGTGGGAACCGCAATGTCCGGCTTCGGCCCATTCATTTTCATTTGCCTCGTAGTTTTTCTCAACTCGTGTGACGCAATCGCGGATGTTCTCAGTTCTTACCGGTGTAATTATTGCGTTTGTTCATTAACCGCAGCGGACAGATGCTAAACCGGTATCATATTAATACAGATTAATTGAATGTTGGAACTTGTGGACTCTAGGGTAAAACTATCAATTGTCACATTTTCATTTAAATAAATCTATGATTTAACTTGTATTGAAAAAAAGTGTAAAGAAATTAGTAATGTTGTTATGTAAAACCAACCAACTAGAGTCCAATATGGTCCACAAGTTAAAAGGTAATTAATACAATATACCTGGCAATACAATAGTTTTTAATTATTATTTTTTTGTTTTTTTTTTCATTTATAGTCATAGATACTTTGCCTTATTTAATCGTATCTATGGCATAAGTAATGAGAGCAATCAAAGTGTAGCCTTGAGGTTGCTCAGCCAGGCGATCAGTCAGGTGTGACGGTGTTCGGGGCCTCAGCAGGCCCAGGATATGAGTGGAGTGGGCAGCCTTGGAAGATCTGATCTGCCCTTCCTCTCCGCACGCGCAAAGTGGGGAAGTCGGCCAACCCTATTTGTGTGAGGCCGAATTGCAGCGGCCATGTCCGGTTCCGGCCAGGGTCTGTTCAGGCGGCACCAGGTGAGCCCAGCACTTTACCTTAGAACCACTCAATCCAAATAAAAGACAACCTGAACAAAGAGATTATAGTTAATTTTTGACCATAGCTGGGAGCACTGGTTTTATGGTGTCAAAACTCCCATAAAATTACTGCCGTATTTTATTTGTACCTAAATACGTGCCAGATGCAGCAAAAATACACAACACGTATATGTAACTAAAAGACTAATCCCGATACCTACATTAAGCGAAGGCGCAATAACCTAAAAATTTACATATTTCATTTTCCATTCGCCATGATTTTTTTTAGCATGTTATTGACACAATGAAAAACTATTAGGTTTATAGGTTTTCCTTTTTTCAAAATTTGCAACATAAATCTGTTTTTTTTTAAAGCGAATCCTATACACCTAAAATATATTATGCTGAAGCGATTGACATCAAAATCAAAGTGTTTTGTAAAAATTTAGTTAGTGGAAAACGTTTTCTCCCGATATTGAAATTGAATTTCATAAAAAGTACTGTTATTGTTATTTCGTCTATCGTTATTATTTATTTATTTATGATCGCAAAGCTATTCTTTCCACTTAACACCTCTTAACCTTTCTGATTTACAAAAGAAAAACTATGGAAATGGTTTTGCCCATCATATGGATATTATGAGGACTGTATTTTATGGATCCCATTGTCAAATCGTAAAAGCAGGACTAACAAAAGATAGTTCAGAGACTTAACATTTTTCGAGGACGAAGAATGGAGGAATAAATGATAAATAACTTAGGGTTTTGAGTCCAGAACTTCCTTATTTTTTTAGAATACAGTGGAAAATGTTATTATTTGCTTAGAACTAACAATTGCACGGCTGACGTAAATGCTCCTAATTAGCAAGATGTTGCTAAGTTGAACAGGGAAGGAAAGCCGAGACCTTGGCAATAGCCTTGCCCGTGGAAAGCGGCTGACGATGCGGAAGTTCCATGCATTGTTATACTGGAGGGCAAGGGGGGAGGGGAGGCATGAGTGAGGTAACCGACCGATGACTTGAGTGTTGACTGTAACACTTGGCTGACTAATGATTTGGTTAACTATAGGAACCTAATTAGTCAGCATCTACTAGATCAGACTACGCGTCAAAAGTAACTACCGTTTTTTGAAAATTTTATAATGATGTCCGATGATGATGTCCTCCCAGACGTATCCGTCGACGGCGACATCCTGACAAATAAAAGAGGGTCTTAACTATTACGTGCATGGGCGCGGGCGTGGCTTGCGAATCCAAATTTTGTTATAAAAGTCCGGCAACACGAATCACAGTAGAGCTGCCCAGATGCGTTGTATGTGTAATGGTAGGAGGGCTTGGGCTGAGTTTTACGCGTCAAAAGTAACTACCGTTTTTTGAAAATTTTATAATAGAAGAGATACGTCAATATGTACAACGATATTAGTGCGGGCTGTATTAACATATGGGGCACAGTGTAGTTTTGTGGGGCAATCGCATACCATACGTTTAATAATGAACTTATTAGTAAGCTAATAAAATACCTGTGTGTTATTCATAAACGTTTCTCAAATCTTTATACACCGTGTTTTTATTGAATTCCGTTAACTTCGGGGTATCGGTAAGTACGTTTAAGGAAACTAAATGGCATAGTTTAATTTGTCAAAAAAAAATTTTTTTGTTATTTTTTTATCTTTTTATTTTTACAAAAAGTAATTAAATGTTGCATATAGCGTTGTTATAACACGGACATTACATTTAACTCAACTAAATGTAAATAATTGAAAACGGTGACATATCAATATCATTTCGAACATCGATCGTCCGAGATAGTACTTACGTTTAGTAGCAAATGTATGAACTCGTACTAAACACTAATCAATATGTAAACAGGCCGTAAGGCAAGTGTACACGCTCGTAAGGGCCTTATAAGATAAAAATTAATTATTGATTATCTCCGAAATGGAGTTAATTAGAATGCCGGTGTGTTTGAGAAAGTTACTTAATTTAAGCTCAAAGATGCACCCTCGAAATTAACGGAAATAATAAAAAACACGGTGTATAGTTCCGTTGATAATCTTTATATAGTTCCTATCGGTCACTTCGGTATTTCCGTTGGTAAGAGACAATTTAACAGAGGTTTTTAAGAGTTTACTAAGATATATGAATAAGGGGCTAATCTCTATTTATAAAATTATTAAATCGATACCTTTGGTGCCTTTTGTTTTCATCCACTACTATTGATGCTGAGTATACTCGTACCTACTTGAGATAACGTCATTAATGTCGCATGCGTGTTTCCGCAAGGGAAGATGGCTGTTAAAATCAAGGACATAACAAAACTCAAAATACAGGTTTTTCTTATGCCTATGAAGCCGATGGTGCCGGGTTCAAATCCTGGTAAGGGCATTTATTCGTGTGGTGAGCACGGATATTTGTTCCTGAGTCATGGGTATAAATATTTATATATTATATATATCGTTGTATAAGTACCCCACAAGCCTTATTGAGCTATCAAAATCGTTGCCAACTTAGCTTGGTCTAGGTCTAAGTACTTGTAGACTAGCAACGGATACACTTACCTACCATAGCGAGCAATACTTATTTTAAACACGAACAAATTAAGCCGTTTCTTATACATTTTTGAATAAGTATTTAATATTGGTGTTAAAAAACAAATATCACCGTTTCGCCGGACATGGTGTTGTGTTTACTGCCATATTTTGTAAATATGAAAACAATTACTGAATTCACTGCATTGCTTCGAGCTGACTTGATAATAAGACCCTTTAAGGATAACTCACGCTACAACGGCCCGGGCCCTGGCGTAGGCGTCGGACACTATAGTTTTCTATAGACAGAATCACGTGATCACCGATCACCTGTCATAGAAAAAGCATCACGGGATCACTGATCACCTGTCATAGACAAAGCATCACGTGATCAACGATCACCTGTCATAGAAAAAGAAGCGTCGGAAGCCTCGTCCCTATCCCGGGCCGTTCTAGCGTGAGTCATCCTTTATTCACAAAACTTAGCAACCTCTTACAAACCTCTGTAAAATTTTGTCTCTTACTAAAATAATGGACAGAGGCGAAGATATCATCGATTTGTTAGATTTAACAAACAATTACGACGAACGCCATAGAATGTAATGCGCCAACTACATTCACACTTCCCGATATCGGGCCCGAAATCAGTCCCGATTTCGATCCTGATAATTGTTTTCCGTTTCACGGAAATATTGCAAATATTATAAATGATGTTCTGATGATGTGCGGACCCTATTTCGGGCCTGATATCAGGCCTGATAAAGTGTGAAAGTAATTGGCACTTAAGAAGAATGTTGTAAAGTTAGGCATAATAAAATAAAATAAATCATTTTCCGTAGCTCTTGAAAATGTAAATGCTATTATGCCTTCATGTAGGTTACATATTATCATTAAGGAAATACTTATTAGATAAATAAACACAATATATGTTTGGCCTGAATTACCATTACCTAATCCCCAAAGGCAAAGAGATGTATAAAAGACCACTTGACCAGCTACCTAAATAGTTATTTACCTTTTTTTTTATACTACGTCGGTGGCAAACGAGCATACGGCCCGCCTGATGGTAAGCAGACCCCAAACCTGACCCCCCCCCCCCCCTCGTTGAGCTCTGGCAACCTTACTCACCGGCAGGAACACAACACTATGAGTAGGGTCTAGTGTTATTTGGCTGCTGTTTTCTGTAAGGTGGAGGTACTTCCCCAGTTGGGCTCTGCTCTAGATCTGGAATGACATCCACCGGCTGTGCCCTACCACACAAAGGGAGATGACATTCACAATGCCCATACCTCTTATCTTATCTTCTTATCTTATCTTCTAATTACCGGGGGCCCTTGCGGATACACTTCGACCCATAGGGATCTTTTGTGTAGTTGCCCCCTAAGGAAAGACCCATTAGCTACTCAAGAGCCTTTTTGACCATTTCCATGTGTCGGATGATGGAGCTTATGGGTAGCCTTTTGAATTCCTTTGGTTCCAGATAGCCTGTTCCAAAGTCCTTCATTCTTTGTCTGGCGAGGGCGTGACATTCACACATTAGGTGTGTTACTGTCTCTTCCTCTTCACCGCACATTCGACAATCGGTGTTGTCAGAGTGTCCCATCCTGGCCAAAACCCCTTTGACCCCATAATGGCCCGTAAACACCCCTGTTATAATTTGGAGTTGTCTCCTGCTAAGTTTCCATAGCTTTTTGCTCCAACCGGAGTCTACTTCTTGTATGAAGAGCTTTGAGTGCTTTAGACCCGTCAGACTGTCCCATTCTTTTTGGTGTCTCGTCCTAGTGTGGTCTTTAATAGCCGTTATAATGGTTCCCTGTGAGAGCCCCACGAATGGTTCCGGACCTATGTGGTTACTTCCGGATCCGGCTCTGGCAAGTTCATCTGCATTTTCATTGCCTATGAATCCCTCGTGCCCTGGAATCCATACCAGTTGCACTCTATTTTGTCTTCCAAGCTTGTTCAGAGCTTGGACACCATTGTACACCAGTCTAGAGTCCACTCTGGGCGCCCTGAGCGCCGTGAGTGCAGCCTGACTGTCACTGAGTATATAGATATTCTTCCCTTGGGTTTGCCTAACTATATTCTCATGCACACAGGCAATTATAGCGTACGTCTCGGCTTGGAAGACAGTAGCGTAATTACCCATGCTTATGCTACAACGAAAGTCATTTGCATAAATGCCTGCCCCCGTACCAGATACTGTCTTGGACCCGTCTGTGTACCATATGATGTCGTTTTCATCCGAATTTGGTACTTGAAGACCTTCGGTCCATTCAGCCCTTGTTGGAACTTTAGCTTCAAAATTCCCATACCTCTCTTTTGGACGTAGTTTAAGGACGTACCCGGGTCCAAAGGACGTACCCGGGTCCACCTACATATGAAACTGAAAAGGAGTAATCAAAGTTATACCCGATCAAACAACTTTGTCAGTAGAAAAAGGCGCGAAATTCAAATTTGCTATAGGACGAAGGACGATAACCATTCGTGCCTACATTTTTTAATTTTGCCGCTTTTTTTACTGACGGAAATGGCTGACACACAAAAAAGAACATAGTACCTAATCTGTCGGTGTATTAGTTTTTTTTTAATGCAAAAACCTAAACTACAGAAACCAGAATTATTATCATTCTTCATTGCATGCAAGCACAAATTGAAAGAGGTATCCTGCTACTTAAAATTCACCTGAAAAGGCTAAAACTATCGTTTTACAAGTGGGAGCGGTATGGAGTTACCTGTAGATATTCCCGGTGGCGACCGCTCGTGTAGCATTACACTGACCGCAGCGAAACAAAAACAAATCGAGAGAATGTCCTCAATCGTACGTGCGTGTCCTGACTCCCACAGGGCTGCCTCAAATTATTACATTTTTGATTACATGTTCAAATACTTTAGAGATATTTATTTACAATAACAATATACATAAAGGATATATACAGATGATTACTATAACTAGCTTCTATCTAAAATAGGCCCTTGAGGCAATGTAACAAGGATGCTGGCGGCATTTCCTCATTGTATCGCAATACTGATACGTTGTGCGAGGAAGCCGCCAGCTCTTCGGTCACCAGTTACGTCAACCAGACGTTACGCGATTTCTCCAAAAAACTTGTGCGCGCTGGGACCCCATGGACCTAGAGTTTCAACGCCAGAGATTTGACTTTAAATCATTGCTTAGTGGAGAGTTGTAGGTATATTTGGAGTTTGTGTTTCATCTTATCCTGCCTTCAATGGTTTGTTTAGGCTGTGCGTTATACGTCAGTATGTATCTGTCGGCGGCCGATCGTAACATTAGGCAGATCGTGAAATTCCTAGGTATATCGTGAAACGTGAAAAGCTTTGTTCCTCGCTCTGGTTCTTTCCTGGTCCAACAGATATCACTGGCCATTCAGCGAGGCAATGCCGACAGTATTTTTTTTTGCTTCTTTATGTATATATTGACGGAAAAAAAAAACCTTTGTCTCGCTCCCTGAGTCAACGGCTTCTACATATTCCTAGACAGTTTGCCCTTCGGGCATCTGAAGCAACCTAACGAGCCTATCCTACCTATCGATCTATAAGTATCGGAATGCCTATAGTATGCACGAAATCCACGTCACCACGATATAAAGTGTTTTTTTTTTCTTTCTAACGCCAAAACCTCCATAACTCGAAATTTTTAACGTCATTAAGACGAAGTAAGCATCACTTCCTCAACGGTTGTACAGACCACAATTTTTCCCTCTATTGCTAGAAAAAGTAAATTTGACCACTATAGAGAAATACCTCTATACTTCTATAAATTTATTAGAGTTATAACTCGATAAGTAGTAGACGTAGGTATTGTCTCATCAACTCTTTACCTCGAAGTTATTTAACAAAAAAAAACCTGTTTACCTAATTCAAATAAAATACTGAGACTGTAAGCGTTTATATAGGTAATTACCTCTTTAATACGTATTTGTAATTACTTATATATTTACCTTTGTAACTCGTAACCTCTGACGAAACTCGTAACCGCGATCTTTATTGAGTTTCCCTTGAGATTCGTGTTATCGAGGTTCCACTGTAGGCGTATGTGTGATTAAAACATCCCCTTGTCATTTAGGAAACACCTACCTGGAATCTAAAAACGGAGATTACATATGTACGAGTAAACAGGTAATGTATCGGCAAAGCCATTGCTTATTGACTTGGCGGACGGCTAAGTAATTAAATTGACGTTCGGGTCTTCCCCACTCTGATTATCTTTGATGTTCATAAGGAAAATCTATTTCGCTTTCCGGTAAACTATTGATAGCAATAGTTCATATAATATTTATTAATGTCTCGGCTATTTTTCCATGCATAAAACCTTATAATGACAAGCGAGCAAAATACACGACAACATGAGATTATCGGACATGGTAAATAAATAAATAAATAAATAAATAAATAAATATTATACGACATTATTACACAAATTGACTAAGTCCCACAGTAAGCTCAATAAGGCTTGTGTTGAGGGTACTTAGACAACGATATATATAATATATAAATATTTATAAATACTTAAATACATAGATAACACCCATGACTCAGGAACAAATATCCATGCTCATCACACGAATAAATGCCCTTACCAGGATTTGAACCCGGGACCATCAGCTTCGTAGGCAGGGTCACTACCCACTAGGCCAAACCGGTCGTCATAACTATTATTATTTAGTCGGACCAAGCTAAATCTGCATACCATTTTCAATGGCAAGGTGTGGTAATGTCAATGACACGCCTCACTTTGTTCTATTAAAGACGTCGCAAAGTTATCTTAGACGGATTCTAACTATAGTTACACAATAATTTAAGTAGGCCAATTCGAATGTAGGCACATCTGACATATGAATGATGTCATTTAGTTCTCGTGCGTCTTTCTCGCGCCAATGCATGTACGGACAATAAGTCTTATAGATACATAGTTTTATGTACGTTCGAATTGTCTCTGGCACATCCCTACCCGTAACCCGTTGGTGAGACGCGCGGGCGCGGAAGCCGCAGGACATCCGACACGTACAGGAAGCAGAACCAGTTCCCTTTGTCCCTCCCAGCCTCCCCCCGCGGCCGCCCGACCGCATTCCTCCGAGCCTCCGCGCCAGCGCACCCTGCCCTGCGTCCCAGAGAACGGGGTCCTATTATAAAATTCTTGTAGTTTAACACCAGCTTCGAGTATTCTAAAGTGTTATAATTACAAACTTCCATCCCCTAGTTTAAGGTATAAAATTTCCAAGTTTTAGAATGTCTTCGTCCTCGCGTTGTCCCGGCATTTTGCCACGGCTCATAGGAGCCTGGGGTCCGCTTGACAACTAATTCCAAGATTTGACATAGGCACTAGTTTTTACGAAAGCGACTGCCATCTGACCTTCCAACCCAGAGGGTAGACTAGGCCTTGTTGGGATTAGTCCGGTTTCCTCACGATGTTTTCCTTCACCAGAAAGCGACTAGTAAATATATTTCGTACATAAGTTCCAAAAAACTCATTGGTACGAGCCGGGGTTTGAACCCGCGACCTCCGAATTGTCGTACGCTCTTACCGCTAGGCCACCAGCGCTTCGTTCCAAGCTTTAGAATGTTACTAATATTAGCTTACATACCAAATCTTCAGGAAGTACCCTACGAATTTTGATCATCCTCAGTGTGTGAGTAAGTGACGAAACCGGGGTTTTTTGATATCAATAAAATCTAAACTATAAGAGCTATGCAATTTAAACTTTAGGTATATGTAATAAGTCCACAATTGAAATCATATCCCGAGAATTTTATTTATCCCGTATAATCTAAACCCAAGTTTAAGGGTTCAAAAAAATATCAAGAAAAGGTAGGTAGTGCCCTCGCGCTTCGCTTGGCTCATCTTGGCGGATTTATCTCACTATTCACTGTTTCGGCTGTAAGCCCTTTTGCGTCGACCGTTCCTCTAAGTAAAAATATTATTATTTGTGGGCCTGTGGGGCTTACTTAGTTAAGATTAGGTATGCTAGGTGGAAAATGAATCAGATAGAACCTATCACGTCAAACGATAAAATGTTGGTGGACTACCAACTTAGTCGCAGTTGTTATTACGAGATATAATTAATTCAAAAACAAAGATTCTAATAGAACAATTCTAAGAGAAAACATACTAGTTGAAACTCACTGAATAGAGACTAAAAAATCTTGTACATAGGTAAGAAGGAAAGAATCTAGGGTAAGAAGTGTAAGAACTGCTACAAATTATTCTCATTCCGTGGATAGGGTCACGAAACTTAGTTGCGTACCTAGTCTCTAGTGTGTTTAGGGAGAATCCTATGTGTGTAGTAGTAAGTTTGAGTATTCTAAACTGTTTGACTACTCATTAGTTTTGTTTTGCTACTATAGCATTAGGAATATTCCGAGAACCACGACTAGTAGCTATTACGACGGAATTGAAATATAGACACGTGACTTTGGTTAAAAATGATGCTGAATATTTATGTAATCTTTTCACGCACGAAAGTTAATATCCCCATACTCGTTAGTATAGATGAAAATACCTACTCAATAGTTCCAACGATGCCAGTTTTCGAAATGCTAACACGACAGCAAGGACTGCTATAAATTGAGTAAACGGACATTTCTAGATTTTCTAGGAATGTGGGAAGATTGGTAGGCATTTTCTTTAAAAAATGCGTGAGTGTCGTGGAACACTCGGTTGGAACGAAATTGTTCATGTTCATGTCCATGTCCATGTTCTTCGTGTTTGTGTCCGTGTCTTCTCATTCTTTCTCAAACGCATGAGTTGTGACGGAAAAATCTTACACTTCTTTTCGCCTATCCCCTATCCCCTATCCGCCAAGTCCGTACCGTCCGATAAGGAACTTCGCTCCAAAATACTTTGTCAAAGTGTACGAAGCGGTTATGCTACTACGCGCATGTACACAAAAAAAATGTAGGTACTTAACTTGTTTACCGACCACTAGGTACCTATTGCGCCTGAATTCCGAATTAATTCCGAATTGTCATCAAAGAAGAGTATAAAGTTGTCGGCAAGCAAGTGTGCAGTCAGATATGAAACAAATGATTGTTTAACAATCTTATTTCAAGCTTTATTACTATTTCCAAAACATGATGACATAGTGGAAGAACACTAATTTTCCCTGCCGCAACCGGCATTCCAGACCCGTTTCTAAATACAACTCAGACCAATTTTCTCTAAAAATAAAACGGCTCCGTCTAGCGAAGATTATTAAATCGCCAAATGTCTCCATGAAAACGGAAAAGCGTCGGTAACCCGAAATAACCGCTGAATATTTCCGACTCGTACGCAGCCCGAGTCGTGGAAATGGTAGGTATGTAAAGACGGCGTGCGCGCAACTTCCGGAGCGCTGATAAACATGGCGGCGGCGGCGAGCCAACATGGCGACGCTTCCGGTCGCGCTGATTCACATGTGATGGCGGCTGGCTGGGCTTGCTCACTGCATTTCTGGACTGTGATTCAGCCTTACGCAACACGTATTAGGTAGGTGCCCTCGAACTAAGACGTTTTGAAATTTACTGTCTGGCACTAACTCCCGCCGAACTATGACTATTTCGAAGCACCTATACATTAGGAACTAAACTTAGCAAGAGAGTAGTTGTCATCGACAGTAAGCCAGTCTATTTCAATAATGGTGAGAGAATATTCCCATAATCACACAGGATACACACAGGTGGCACCCGCTCAGGCTGTTAGAGAATAGGACCTTCTGACTACCGATGGATAGTGTTCTATCAGGCCGGACGTCGTTTCACGATTAGATGATTAGGTAACTGTATATTTTACATAATTATTATTTTATATTTATAATTCAATTTACAAAACGGAGGAATGAATAGAAATAAAAAAGTGAATTAATCCATATTATTCCATACTTAATAAATGAATATACCTAATAAAATAAATATTAGAGTAATAAGATCTACCCATTCCCACAGTAAGCTCAATAAGGCTAGCCTTAGCCATAACACTAGTATTGTGGATACTAGATGATGACATATAATATATAATTCTAGGTAGAATTTTAATATAAATACATATGAAAACATCCATAGCTCAGGAACAAATATTTGTACCTAATAAACACGCAAATAAAAAGTCCGTCTTGCCTATTTGTGTTAAAAGCCCAGAGAAGCTAGTAAAATGCGAAAATGCCAGTCAAATTCGAGTTTTAGTTATTCGATCTGATTCCGATACGATACTGACGTGTCAGTGTCAAAAGTGACATGTCTTCAACCAAATCCGTCACTTTTAAGCTGACAGACAAGTATCACATCGGAAACGGATCGAATAACTAAAATTCGAATTGGCCTATAATTCTTTATGTCTGTTACCTCTCCACGCTTTAAACAGCTGAACAGATTAAGATGACTTTTATTATGGAAATTGTTTGTGTCCCAGGAAAGAACATTAAGAGGCTGTCAATACCTAAAGCGCGCACACTGTCTATTTGTATCGGAGTAAGTGAGAAAGCACCACAGAATAACTAACTGAATCAAAATAAGTTTTTATGTTGAATTCAAATTGTAGCACTGGAATTGTAGACTGTAACGATGGAATGTCAAAAAAATCTGCCAAAAGCATATCGGGTCATGCGTCACAATAAGCTACACAGAAGCTTAAAGTATTAACGTCGATAGTACGTCTTTTTACTATGAAGGGGAAACTTTATGCGATAACTCAAAAACAGCTAAACTGTACCCCTAGTGTAAATAAATTCGATTTTGAAACGTGACGTACGCGATTGCGTTTAGTCTCATTTTGTATTGGATTTAGAAAGAGCGCGCCAAGCGGGACGTTTTGGAAACTCAAAATCCTATACAAAATGAGACTTAACGCAAACGCGTTCGTCACGTTATGATTTCGATAAAATTTACACTAGGGGTACCGATCATGTCCGCTATAGTTTTCATTTAATGTCTTTCTTAAGTTCTACTTCCACGATTTTTTTCATATTTTTTTGACGTATGGTTCAAAAGTTAGAGGGGGGGAAGAAACATTTTTCTTTTGCAGTGCAAGTGTTATTTATACATCATAATTTCATAGAAGTTTGACGTTTAAAATAACACTTGCACTGCGTGTGCTATCAAAATCTGCGTAAAATCATTATACGTGGGAAGTTTGGCACGTTGTAATTTTGATAGAGGTAAATATATACTATCTCCACAGTCACCCGTTATCCCGTGTTGGGATGTATTCTAAATTCATTATACGCGATATAATCAATTTCCATATTTTTATTATTGAGTGACTATCGCGGTAACATAAGCACCAACATAAGTAGCAAGTACCGGGTGTTCCAGAGGGTGGCAGATATTTAAACTAAATTATTATTGTTATTTATTATTTATTTGGCATCTACACTACTAACATAGCTTAAGTATAATGTAATTATTATTAATACTCTATGGATTCTGTGAAATATACATTTTTTTTATATAAATAAGTTATTAACATTTTCAGTGCGTCTTGACTTGATCGAGAGAAAAAAGGTGTTTTTAGTCATTTAATAAATAAAGTCTCATTAAGCTTGTTTTTTTTAATACATAGTGGATTTAGCATTAAGCTAGAGAATACTGTAGTACAACAAAAGAACGAATCAAATTTATTTATAATATTTTGGCTCAGCGACCTCATTACTGAAAAAGGGTGCCAAATTTGAAATAAAATAGGGACGAAGAGGTGACTTCCAGAATGTGAGGTGAATTCAAAATGTTCTATAGAACATTTGAATTTTGCGCCTTATTCTGGTTGTTGGATATGTTTCAGTGTATTTTAGTCAGAAAATAAATGTTACCTAAATGACTTTATTCGCTCTGTACGGCTTAATAACTCTATGCACTTTTTGTGAAAATAAAACAAAAAGGGCAAATTTTTTTTTTACAAATAAACTTTAATAATAAATATGATTTTTACTGAGCGGATGAGGTAGCCCTCTGCTTAGAAAACGTTCGAAATTAAAGCTTAGTACCTTAAAAATAAAGTTGCACTTTATTGGTCTTTTTTTGGGTGAGACTTTTAGTAAAAGCGCCGGAAAAAGGCCCGTTCCAACAAAAATTGGTCCGTGAAATTTGAACATTCTGTCAAACATATAAGTCATAAACAGAGCCCGTATATTTCATGCCGTTGACAGAAAAATGACGTCACGCTACATAGAGTTGATTCCAATTAGTATTTTCGTAATAATTAATCATTTGTCAACCTCTTTAGGTAACTGATACATATACTTGACAATCAGTATAGAAACGTCTAACTGACTTTCATTTTACTGTCACACAAATAAATAATAGATTACTAATTTATGAAATAATACATATTTTTGGTTTTTAACAGCGTAACAAGCTTTTATTCACGTAACAAGTATTTATCATGATACCCATCAATAAGTAAGTTATCTAAATTTGTAGTAACTCCCTGTATGTTAAATTACGTCATTTTTGCGTCAACGGTATGAAAAGTACGGGCCCTGGTCATAAATATCGAAGCTAAAAATTTTGAGGACATATATTTGTTTGCTAAAACTACTTTCCTATATGAAATTACCACTCTTTAGCTGGACTAAGTATTGAGTCCCTTAGCAACCTAAGATCAGGCCGCAATTAAAAAACTATGAAAGATAAGGTCTACTTCATAATTTTCTCTTTCTGTCTGTTTAGTTGGTTATTGTATTATTAGCTTTCTGACAGCTATATTTTTTGCGGAAAGCTCGAGGACAGGGGAGAAATTTTTAGTATGAAAACTTGGAACTTTAAATGCATTTTTTGTCGAAACTACTGCACGTAAAATAAACGGAAAATCAATCCATCGTTCTGACATTTTTTACAAGCTTTCGAATGGTACCCCACGTGATTCTTACAAATTAAATATAAATATAGCCTATCCCCTACTACCTAAATTCCCCCCAAAATAAGAAATAAGCAGTTTTGATTTCTTCATAGTAATAGTAGTGGTAATTGCTATAACTGTTCCAAATTTTAAGTACCTACGTCATACGGTCTCTGAGACAAACGCATTAACCGATTTGTAAGACCGAATTGATTCCATAAGAACTCCGTTAACGAAGTTTTGTACGGAGCTCTAAAAATTGGGTATAATCTTACACAGGTTGATCTAGTCCCAAACTAAGCAAAGCTTGTACTATGGGTATGTACTAGCCGACAATATACAATACTTAAATAGATAAGTAGATAAGTACATACTTATATACACAGAAAACACCCATGACTCAGGAACAAATATCCGTGCTCATCATACAAATAAATGCCCTTACCGGGACTCGAATCCGGGACCATCGGTTTCATAGGCAGGATCACTACCACTACTCACTAGGCCAGACAGGTATCGGTGAAATATCAACAATGCTTCAATTTTTCTCTTAAATGTCTCATAATTGGTGCCGTTACTAGTAAGATGTCTGGTAGAAGGCGGGGCAAGGTTGTGCATGCGCGCAGTCGCACGGCCGTGGCAGTGAACTTGCTTTCTTCGGCGCCCGCGCAGTCGCCCAACCGTGAACTAGCTAACCGTTGACATCAAATTATGTATCTACGATTCGAACGAAACCTTCATGGTCATAGTATTTGACAAAAAACTAAGTACTGTTGAAATTCCGAAGTACCGATCGGAATTTCAGTGCATGCGATTATGCAAGGCAAATATTACCTACAATACAATACACTACATTTATATTTTGAAGTTATACAACTTACGCGTATTTTTATAGGTTGCGTAGTGTTATAGACAATCATAAGTTACGCAACAAGAACCGTGCCTAGGTAGACTCCTTTCACAACGTGCACTAGGCAGGCTTCAGGTTCAGGAAGTCGCCGTGGATTTATGATATGACGAACGAATGGCACCACAAACCTACGCAATAACGAATACAAACGATCTAACGTTTGCAAGCAGTGTTGCCAGGCGTACGATAATTGTCGTACACGTACGATAATTGTCGTACACGTACGATAATTTGGGCTACGGTACGATGTACGTTCCAAAGGGCCGTTGCGATGTATCACAAAAATATAAAACTGATTTTTGTGCAATTTAGACGAAAATTGCGTTTTTGTTTCATTATACATTGGACATGTAGGCTTATTTTGCATGAAATTGTGGGAGTAGTGCATTTTTGATAGGCGTGCGATAATTTTTTCATCGGTACGATAATTTGGACACTAATGTACGATAAATTTCTTCCGCTCACCTGGCAACACAGCAAGTATAGATGGTTTCATGGCTCTCTGGCTCCCTTGAAGAGACAACGGTTGAAACAAGTTGTTTTCAGCAGTATGAGATAAAAGTGTGACCACAAAAGCACATAAAACGATGGTTGAAATATGGGTCCAGCCGCAGCAGCTCCAGCAGGTGCGCATCAGATTCTCAGTCTGACCGACATCATAAATTAAGGTGTTTATTCAAGTGTATTATTTTATGTTTATTTGAACTTTGCGTTTCTTACCCCAATAAACTGACAATGATAATGACCTCAAACGGAAAACACGGAACCATTTTAGGATCACTTTATTGTCCGTCCATCCGTCCGTCTGCCGACCCTTTATCTCGGGAACGCGTGGAGGTAAGTATCAAGTTCAAATTAAAACCATATACACAAACACAGGTTTACAGTCTCTTGAAGAGCTGTGAAATCAAGCTTCTAAGTTAACGTATTAAAGCGGCCAAGTGCGAATCGGACTATATCATATATTTTTTTAGTTTTATCATATTGTTATTTTAGAATTTGGGGGGGGGGGGGGACACATTTTACCACTTTGGAAGTGTCTCTCGCGCAAACTATTCAGTTTAGAAAAAAAATATATTAAAAACCGCAATATCATTTTTGAAGACTTATCCATAGATACCCCACACGTAAGGGTTTATCGAAAAAAAAAACTTTTTTGAGTTTCATATCTAAGTAAAATTTATTGTTTTTTTTTCTATTTTTGTCTGAAAATCTTAATGCGGTTCATAGAATACATCTACTTACCAAGTTTGAACAGTATAGTTCTTATAGTTTCGGAATAAAATGGCTGTGACATAATCGGACAGGCGGACGGACATGACGAATCCATAAGGGTTCCGCTTTTTGCCATTTGGCTACGGAACCCTAAAAGATACGGCCGTTTATGCCGCAAAAATAGTATGTAATACCATACAATCCTGATATAATAGAAAACTTTTCAGTCGAGTATAGTGTTTAGGCAACGAAGCTTGCTGAGTTGCCCAAGTAAGTAAGGTTACAAGATTGAAAAGCCTGATAATATCACTATAGTATACAATCATTTTTCTACGAGTCATCTAAATTAAATTAATGAAAATTGGTAAGTATCTCAGTAGACAAAAAACCGGCCAAGTGCGAGTCGGACTCGCGCACCGAGGGTTTCGTACAAACCTGTAGATATATATTATTATATGATGTAACTAAAAAAACCGGCCAAGTGCGAGTTGGACTCGCACAGGAAGCGATATCTATAAAAACGGTCACCCATCCAAGTACTGACCCCGCCCAACGTTGCTTAACTTCGGTGATTGGATGAGAATCTCGAGATTGGAAAGAAATATTTATTTTATTCTGTTTTTAGTATTTGTTGTTATAGCGGCAACAGAAGTACATAATCGGTAGAAATCTGAGAAAAAGGGTCTTGACAGACAGACAGACGGACGGACGGACAACAAAGTGATCCTATATGGGTTCCGTTTTTTCCTTTCGAGGTACGGAACCCTAAAAATGTAGTGCAAAAGACATAAACGCGCAAAAATTCCCCGTTTAGTATTTTCTATGGGAGCGAAGCGGCATGTGACTGGTCAATTTCTTTTTATAGTTGACTACAGCACAGCGTAAAAGTAATGAATATTATAGCTGAGTTGGGAGCACATATATGGCAAGTACGCAATTGGGTACTTGACACATGTTGAATATTATAACAAAATTTAGCTAAATGGATATAAAACGAGCCATCTATTATAAAAAAGTGGAAGTATAAAAGACATATTGAGATTATAAAAAAATACAAGGCACTAGACTCAGAAAAAAAATTTTTTTTTAACTTTTTTAAAGAAGAAAGAAAAATGTTTCATTCGTTTCCTTACATTATTTAAATATAAATTGTATAACAACTATATACATAAACGCAATATTTCAGAGCAATTTTCTGGATCTTTCATACATTTAGGGCAGACTAATGTTATGTGACGTCACATTACAATATCATTTTGTTAGAGGCGTTACAATCGTCGACTGCGAGCGTCAGACTTTAACTCTCATTTCTGACCTTTGTGTTGCTTAAATGCCATGAGTCTTATATGGACATTTGATCCTCAAGAGAATCAAGATCGATTTACATAATTGTCAATTGCTTGGTATACCATTCAAAAAGCTATTCTTCCCTTAACTACATACCTATACGCGTTTTAATCGGCGTCCGCGATCCCACTTCCGCGTCATCCCGCTGCGCGACCTAGGCTAGGCCTCCCGTTATCGGGCACCCGTTACGAGACGCGCGTGACCCGGATCCGACGCGCTGCGCCGGCGCACCGTACGCGCAACAGCTGGAAAAACGCACTAACTGTCGCAGCGCAGGCATATATAGAACATGCGGTAAAAACTTTAAACCTACATAACTAACACTAATTGAGATGCTGTTATTCGCAAATCACTCGTCATGTAACATTTTTGCTACAAAAAAAAATTTGTAACATACTCGTAACATATTCAATTAATGGCTGCACTTCTTGTTAATATTAGATTAGAGTATTGGACAGACAGTCATTAAGACGATTTTAAGCTAAAAATCAACGACGTTGCGATGTTTCATTAAAAATCCCATTATATAAATTAAACTTTTTTTTATACAAATTTATAATTTTCAGATTTTTCCCTGTACTTGTAGTTAGTGCAAGACGATATTACTTGCCAAATTCCATAGTTCTAGGTCAACGGGAAGTACCCTATAAATTATGATTCCCTTGAGTGTCGAAATACTTATACGGTTTTTGCGGCATAAACGACCGTAGGATTATAATTCCAGGATAGATGCCCCACTTTTTGAAATAACTTTATAACTCAATAATTCATCATTTTATAGCTAGGTGTCCTATACATATAATAACTTTGGTTCTTAATCTATTATTTTACTGTACTTGTTCCGGTATAAGTCGTATAATTTTTGTATAAATCTTACTTTTTTTGACCTCTGAAAAATGGGATAGGTGCCCACCGTGGGGGATACACGACACGTTCACGTTGCAACAATGGGCCAGAAGATAGATGCCTTTTTCAATCAAATACAAAGTAATAATAAAATCAAAATAATATATATTAATCCATCCAGCCTAAACTTCACTGTACCCAAATCAATTAATAAAAGACAGGAATTATAAGCGAAATAAATATTTACCAATATTATTTTCACTTTTTTTTTTAAGTCTAGCCGCGGAAGGGGCCCGCGATGTATAGTGATGGATAAATACTTGAGATTCTGTGAGGCGATGGAACTTTGCGCTCAACCGTTCCAATATTGTAAAATAAAATCTTTAATTGGTAGTCTAAGTTTCGGGACGCATTTCTGATACTGTAATCTTATGTAAACGTTTGTATCATTAAATAAATATATGCTAAACAAGGTAGTTAGATACCCCAACCTTTCTATTATTTGTTTATAGGGAATAGGTAAGTTCGATTTTATTTATTTATTTATTTATTTATGCCATGCCTATCACTATATGTTTAATGAAAGCGCAACAGTAAAAACTATTTTAATGTCATCGCGATCAGTTATAATTCCATTACAGTTAGTGCACACTTACGAAGGTGCAATTAAAACCACAAGTAGAGTGCAAGCTGGACCGCTAGGCGGAGCGGTGACACTTGTGAAGCGAGCTGGGGCCCGCGTGCCATGACCGTAGGCGGCGCCACGGGCTCGGACTAGGTGAATGGAACATGGGAGCTGGATATTGAGAAATCTTCTGATGCGTCATCGCGAGAGGAACCGACCCTCCATTAAGAGGCTGTCAACACCCAATGTCCTTGAAATTGATGTTACTTAAACAGTTTTTTAAGAAAGACTATTTGTTTTAGTCAAGTAAGAAAAATATATGTTCATATTAATTATATTTCAAAGACCGTGGCTGTACTCGATACATGATTGAACGAAATCGGCTCGATAGAAAATAATTGCAAAGATTGGTCTTAAAATCACAATTAAACGGTTTTATGTCTTTATTGTTTTGACTTATGACATAATATAATATTTATACATATACACAATTTCAAAACATTTATATCTAAACCGTCGTTGAGTAAAATATTACACTAATAATCCACTTTTTTTATTTAAATATTTTTCTTATTATTCCCTTGCCCAGGCCCAGTAACATGCGACAGTGCTATCTCATTTACTCCGATAGAAATAGACAGTGTGCGCGCTTTAGGTATTGACAGCCTCTTAAGTCCATTATTTAATAATATACGGAAGCATCTGGTTTCATGACACACATCTAATATGTAGGTAGATATTTGTTTTACAAGGGGGCCAAGTTGTTGTTTAAGCCCTCGTGCTAATCCAAGCAAGCGAAAGATCGCAAAATTGAACCACGAGAGTATCGAGTGGTTCTAAAAGTGAAATCTTGAGCGTTGCGAGGGTTGCAAGGCACGAGGGTTTAATAATGCTCCCGAGTGAAACACAAAAACTTTCACCACACCAACGCGAGGAACTGTAAAATATTAGAAAGTAGAAATAAAAAAAGTGTATATATAAAAAAAATATTAGGCTCAAATCAAATCCTAATAAACGCTATCTAATATTTAACATTAAAAATCATCATTTATAAGTCAATTGTATCAGCCTTACACGAGCACACATCTCAATTAAAATTTGCATCAGATTACTTTGTCACACATGTGGATAACATGCAACCTTTACAAGTTACTTATTTGCAAGTTACTAATTTGTATCATTACAAGCCCCACACCTTAAAAAGATATAAAACTTAAAAAGTACTTATCCGATTTTTTACGGGCTTTTTAGCGGGTTTACTTTAGATTGTCACTCAAATCACTCAAAGAACATTATTTATCTCTCCCTTAGTGTTTATATAGTACATAGTTATTTTTACTCTGTGGCTGACATGCTGCTGTCATATTTAGATATGTTTCGGTTAATTTTATATATATTTATATGTATGTTTATGTATGTCTATTTGTATTCCTTATATGTGTATGTTTATTCACTGTAATTGTGTGTATGAATGTAGGCTTCATAACGGTTTAGCAACACCTACTTTTTCGATTAACTTCTCTATTTCCGCTACCCAAAGGTTGTCTGGAAGAGATCGCTTTTTAGCGATAAGACCGCCTGTTGTTTGCCTCTAAATTTAATCAATTGTTTATTTTTCTTGTATATTTCTACTAAGGTATGCCAATAAAGAGTATTCTATCTATCTATCTATTGTCAGTAAAAAAATAGTGGTTTCAAAGTAAATTGTGAATATAACTTTGATCGCGTTGTTTTTATTTATTTTTGAAAAAAAAAAGCCCATTTTTTTAATTAGGGTAAAGGCACCTATTACCGTGGTAGTTAAGGAACTTTTCAAAAGAGATCCAAAAATTAAGGGTATCAATGCTGTCTAACAGCCAGGATTTTTTTTTTTTCATCAGAGCATTTAATGAACTTTCCGTTTCACACGTTTTTGGATTCATTTTGGGTTATTATATGTATTAAAATATTTTTTGAAGCCAAAATGACCATATCTTCTCTTACCGTGGCAAGGGACAGGCTGTGATTCTATTATCGTGAATTGAGCTTTCATTACCGAGGGTACAATTGGCATGATTTTTCTGCACTCGTTAATAGAAACCAAACTCAAAATTCGAAACCTAATACCGAGGGTTAAAACAATAATAACGACGTGGGTTCTGTATATTATTTTTGTGTCATTAAGTTTAATAATAAGTATGTTTAAAAATAAGAGATATATTCGAAGAGATTATAATTACACTTTGGCACAATCAAATACTATTAAATAGTTAACTTACCAAGTACCCACGAGTACCTGTATAACAAGTTATAAGTTGAATGTTTTACGTGTAAAACAACAAAAATTATTGTTAGTAAAGTTTTACTAAGGACGTATATGACTAATAGGCCTGCCTGTTATTAAATAAAGTAAATTTTTAAATGCTATAAAGATTGATAAGAGTTTGTCTTACTGACATAATTAGCTGCACAAAAAAAACAAGTAAGTAACATTTTCTCATAAGGCACAGCGTAAATTATAGTCGAAATTTTATAAGCTGGACGTTTACCACCTGAGTGAAAGTTTACCACAGTGAAATGGTAAACGTCCACATTATAAAATTTCGACTATATATAAAAACATGAAATTTTTTAATTCTAATATTTTTGATAAGGTAATTAAGTTAAATAAAGTCTCTCACATATTATGTTATAATTTACCCGTTTATAACTAACAAATCACAGTACTTTTCTTATTGCTGATTCTTATAGCTAAAAAAAATCATGTCTGAGATTTTGGACTACTGTATAAATAAAATTATATAAAAAAAAATCTAATCGGAATTGTCCGGCAGTTGGGTACCATTCCTTGTCTGTCAGAGTAATAACTGAATCAGAAAACAGAAGAATTTAAATATGATAATGATAACTGAAGTCTAAATTTTATCAACGAAATCTGTACTTGCGGTACCCTAAATGCGATATTTCAATACAATACCAAATAGTCACTCGGTAATAGATAACTCTTTAAGAGCCTATTACCGACCCATTCGATATTTCTCTGGGTCGGTAATAGATTTCTATACATTCTATTACCGAGGGTAATCTGATCATACCATCGGTAATAGGCTTAATTTGGAGTTTAATTAAACCTAATTCCGACCCATAAAAAGAATAAAACACAGATGTTTTTTCAAATCAAATCAAACACGTATATTACAAGCTTCTTGTAAAGACAAAATCACATAACTGGCAAGTAAATTTTAGGTTTTAACTCAAAATAAAAAAAGTTGACAGATTAAGGGTTCCCATAGAAACAAGGAAATCGGTGCTGAAGTTTTTGTTAAAAATTAAGGGTTAGTTGAATACTTTCCATACCACGGAAATAGCTCTTTAATAGCGTGAATAGATCAAGATTGGAATAAATAAAAGAAATTATAAAATTGATAATTTGTACCAAAACTAAAGAGTAAATAACAAAACTACCACTTTTTCTATTAACGTGGCATACCACGGAATTACTTACCACAGAAGTAATTGGCGCCTATCACCGCTGTATTTTATTTTCAATTTTAAACGTATTTCCCGGTCAAAAACTAAGTTAAAAGTAATTCAAAATCGTGTAGAAAACAATACACAACCTCTTAAAAGGCATTGCACTAGTTTATTTGCCATAACTATTACGTAAAACACTAAGTAAGATTGGAGTGCACTTACCTGTGGAGTCACGCGTCTGTATGGAACAACCGGTTCTTGCGCCGCCGTCGCACAAACTGACGAATCGCGAGTTTTTTGTTACACTCACACAAATGCACACTAATGGGCACGATAGACCAATGAATGAGCTTGTTTTGTGTATGCTTTATTTCTTAGAGAATAGATCTGTTTGCTTGCAAAATGCGTATTTGTAAACACCGCGGTGTTAGACGTCGATTTTGATACCCGCGTTAATAGGCGCCGTTACCCTAAGTGGGCTGAAAGAGTAGAAAAAAAACGATTATTATATTTTAATTTCATATTTTTACGCATATTAGGATCGTCAAAAAATGGTGCCAACTCTAAAATTGATCAAAGTAACCCCGGTTTACGGTAGACTTTTCCTGTGTGTTTATTATTATTGCAGGTGACTGTATTAGGACTAGGTACGTGGCGATACAGGACAGTTGCACTTGCATACTAACTTACATGTGGGTATCTCTGCAGATGTATATTGAAAGCGCCAATTACATCCACAGTTCCTGATTTCGGCGTTTAAGCGTTTTCGTTTCACGGAATATCAGCACATCGTTAGCCATATATCGTTAGTAATAGCAATATATATATTGAAATTTCAATAAACTCTAAACTTGTAATTGCCAAAAATGTTCAATATTTGATATTTTTGCATATGAACTATTTTTTTACATTTCAAATCATGTAAACGATGTGCTGATATTTGGTGAAAAGGGAAAATATTATTTCTCGGGTCTGATATCAGGCCTGATAAAGTGTGGATGTAATTGGCACTTAAGGAATTACATCACTCACATTTAAACAAAAATGTTATCACAGGTCAGGTGATATTCCACTAGCACTTAAAATCCAATCCAGTCAACTATTATTATTGCTGACGCCACCAGTGCCTGCCCCGTGGACTGATCGACAAAAAGTATGCATATATTTGAATTTAATTTCGCAAACAGGAAATACCGAGCTCGCTTGCGGACAAGTTGTTAACAAAAAGACAAAAGAAGCGGCTAGCAGACGCACTATAATGCGGAAAACATCTTGAGCTGGACCATTAACGAGTATTAAAAACCAATTACAGCTATAACAGCTAACAGTTAGCTGTGACATAAAATGTTTTTAGCCATTTTTTGGAAGTATTAGCAAGTAGCATTTAAGTAGTAAAAATACGGTAAAAACATTTTTTTTTTTAATTAAGTCAAACCAAAGATTTAAAGGAACTATCATGGAAACTAGGGACCATCATTCGACGCGAGAGGTACAATACTTATAACATGGGTATCTAGATAATAGAAGAATTACGGATTACTGGGTACTAGACATCACCGGTGACTGTGTCCGAAAAGCAGTAATATAACTTCTAGAAACACGCTATAAATGGAGGCGTTCGCGGTGTTCAACTTACGAAAAATTTGCCTCGATCCTTGCAACGAGCTAAACTCCGCTCTCCTACAGATATTCAATTAGTATGCACTTATTCATCGCTTGTGTTTGTGTGAAAGTTAGAGCCCATCCAAAATACAGACAGCAGGTAAGCAATAAGCTATATTTTTGGTAAGTGGAACACCGCGAACGCACTGGACTGTACTTATCTACTTATACACCATATTTTTATTGAATTCCGTTATGTTCGGGGTTAATTTTCAACAAAAATATATTTTTTTTTATATTAAAAGTAATTAAATGCTGCAAGTAGCGTTGTTGTAACACGGGTAAGTATTACATTTAACTCGACCAAATAATTGAAAACTTTGACATATGAAAGTCCTTTCGAACATCGATCGTGCGAGATAGTAGGTAAATATTACTTACGTTCAGTAGCAAATGTATAAACTTGTACTAATCACAAATCAATATGTAAACAGCCCCTAAGGCAAGTGTATACGCTCGTAGCGGCCTTATCAGATAAAAATAAATTATTGATAATCTCCGAAATGGAGTTAATTAGAACAACGGTGGCTTGAGAAAGTGACTTAATTAAAGCTCAGGAATGTATCCTTGAAATTAACGGAAATAAAAAAACACGGTGTAGAAGCAATGCATCGGGATCGGGTATAATTTAATGATTTATGATCCTTTACCAAAAAAAAGTAAACATTACAAAATGAACCTAATTACCTATTACCTACAATTGATTATATGTATTTCCAGAAGACTACGTGGTTACAAATTGCCATCTTTGCATTTTTTGTATAATAATCTAAAAAGCAATTTCATGATATTTGGATCAGTTTGACATAACCTTATTAAAATTTCTGTAACGATTATAAATTTAAATACAACTATGTGGCGCTATACTATATTCATGTTAATGGGGCTAATTTATGCACACCACGACTACTCGTATTTGCGACCGGCATTGTTATCTCAATGACTCTTATGAATAAAATTCACTGTCACTCAAATTCAAGCAATATCTTTGAGAAGCGTAACCACAATGGAGAACAACGCCCATAACGCCGTTTGAGAATTGAAAAAAACAGTTTATAGACGTGCAACAATTGCAGGGAGTTCATCAATCTTCGAGCGTAGTGTGCAACAAGCGGGCGGGGCGCGGGCGCGGGGGCGGCGACAATGACTCCGGTCATCCAGATAAATTATTAATTGGCCCTAGGGACATCACAAAGAAGCGGAAATATAAAACTTCTGCGATAGACCCCCCGGCGTTAGGAGTTTTACCTGACTCTTGCCCTGCCATTGTGTCCTGATTCAAAGGAAGGTATTTGCTTTTGATACCCTGTGGGAATTGCGCAACGACGGTTACCTACTCATAGGAAGCCTCTGAACTGTCAGTTTATAAGGCCGTATCGCTTTCCGAACTGATGCTTCGTTGGCTTTAGTATAACCCTTTAATAGTACCTACTGTACCTGCGAATGTATGATCCGCGATAAGGAAAACAGTTACTTACGGGATCCTGAACACTGTTTGTTATTGACAATACAGCCTTCACCGTGAACGATAAAAAAGGCCGTAAAAGATAAGCCAGAATGACGGCTGAGGTAGTCGTTTAAAAAAACAGATTAAATACCTTTCATCTCATAGGCCCAAAATATTGCTTATGTTCATTAGAAAGTCAAATTAAAGAAGGCAGATACACTATCTTATCAGTGCTAATAACATATGACATTGAAATTAGATAGAAGTGTACCTATTGCACACATTACACTTCTCTTGTGACGAAATCCTAATGGATCTTATCAGCGATCGTGTGCTAAACCTGCGAATTCACACCTTATTGTCGCAGGAGCCGATCAAGCGGAGATTCGGCGAAGTGGCCGGTCTTGTCCCTGCCCACTGCCCTCCGCGTCTCACGAGTCGGTGTCAAACAAATACTGCGCGCTTCCTGGAAGGGAAGGGACGCCGCGGCGCTTTAGAGATGCTGACGTTTTTGTACCCATACAGATAATAAATGACGCACGAAAAAAAGACACCGACCTGTTCACGAAGATAACGATCAGGAATGATTTTTATGGAAATGCTCGCCGGAATTATAACGATCAGGAATCCTTTGGGATGTGATGGAGCGAGCAGACAATACGTCGGCAAAGCTACACAGTCACATAATATCTGTTCTGATCTACAGTAATAGCTGTTAACCACGCCCTCGTTACGGCAGGTAAGCGTCGTGTCGTTGCATTCCAACCTGGACATCCTATCGGCATATAGGTTAATAAATGTATTGCGGGTGTCGCGGTTCATCTACTGCTTCTACTAATACACACTGAAAAATATGTCCAACCGATGTAACCACTTATATTCAAATGGTTATTCAACTTTCGCTCGCATACAAAAACTATATTCAGGCAAATTAAGACCATATTATTAAGAAGCAATTATATATCAACACCAGTATTAAGTACGAACTTACGAAGGGTTCTTAAACCATAATAGGATGTTCAAATAGTTCAGTATTTAAAGGAGCTGCGGCTAAAGGCATATAATAGCTTGAAAAGCTTAAAGGGAATTTTATTATTTGTCGAAACATAAAGGACTGCTGGTGAAGCCTTGGCGGAACAATGTCTCGGCAGACGCCGGCGTTACGTTCCTATTCCTTGAAAAGGATATGAACACAACTAAATAATGTAAAAAATGAAAGCAACCTATTTCCTATTCCAAAAAGAGACGCGAATCAAAATAATTATAAGTCCTCGTAGATCCAGCCTATTTAGGTATACCGACATGATCAGAGAGCTATTTATTATTTATTTATGACAGATTGTACGAAAAGTCACGTGAATATTATCCGATTGGCGTTATGTATCAACGATTGTCATCTTGGCTAGGCTCAGGTTATGGAAGGTAGGGTTAAGGAATAGAATCTCTATATACCCAAAAGTGTCCGACAAAAAACCATAAATACGTGGCGCTACAATACCTAGAATACTTGAGAAAAAAATCAAATCATAGACAGCGCACTTCACTCCGTCAATACCACCCAGGTTCTTAGCCAGTCTAGCGCTACTTTGGAGAGATTTGGAACTATTATTTATAGCTGACAGCTGGACACTTTTGCAACAGTTCTGCTTATGGAGATTTTATTCCTTGCCTCGACCTTCCATAGTTCAGGTGTCAGGTGTTCAGGTGTGTGTGAGTTAACATAAAGGCCACAGTCGTGCACATAATGATTAAGATTTTTATTATTGTATGTATGTTAGTCTGTAAGTTATGTATATATGGGCCATAGTTGCCTGAAAATAAATGATATTTAATTTAATTTTAATTTAATAGCCAAGCCAATTTCCATTATATCAGTAAAATATTTTTTTAAGTATGTTGCTTATAAATTCTTAATCACACTTAGTACATACACATATAGAGACAATGTTTTTTTAACCTTTGGAATGCAATAAAGGCTCGTTTGAACTTTCAACGGTAGGTATGGATTCTACCTTTTAGACAAAAACCAACTTCCATAATAAAAAAGAGCAAAACTATGCTCACCCTCTCGGGGACGGCGCATTGTAACCGCTTCGGGATGGAACTACTTTTTAAAAGGACCGATCCATTTCGATCTCTTACTTTTTTTGTTGTTATCGCGCCGTTTAGTTACATTACAATACAATATTATGTTAGTTAGGGTCACCAAACCGATTTTTATTTTGTGGTAAAAATGTAGGTAACGTGTGACGAAATTATGTAAACGCAAGGATTATTACCTAAATTGCATTTTTCAACCATAAAGCCTAAGGCATTTATTTTGGTAAACTAAAAATATTTTTGACTCATCACGTTATCACGTGTGCATTTAACAATCGGTACTAAAGTAAGTCGGATATACAACAGCACCGCAACCGGTACACTATGTGAGACTGATATAAAAAGAAGTGTACATAAAAGTGCCAACCCTAGCGCAGTTTCGTTACGCGCGAATAAAGAGCCGGCCATCTCGCACCGACCTGGATCACTGAAGGAACCACTATTTACCACTTCGCTTCCCATTCAAACTATTGTTCGGAAGTGAAGAAGTGGTCCATACTTGGAAATATAATGTATTCCATTGTACCAAAGTTAATATTTTAGCCGAACGAATTTCGCATCTATTGTATCCCACAAACGTTACCTGCCATTGAAAAGAATAAGTGTGCGGATTGCACACTTATTATGCGAAAAACATTTTAAATAGTGCAAATACCCGCGAACGGATCAAATATAAGCGCGTAATGCAAAATATTCCAAAGAACCTTTATAAGTGGGCTGGACGTCGTAATTGATCGCAGGAAATAATACTCACCGAAGCAAAAATAGTACCTACTGTCTGTACTTCACATCATAATACTCTTCCTAAGAATCGCTCCTACTGACCCAGTTTCTTTAACAACACTTCAGATAAATAAACAGCTAAAGGATAATCAGAATTAACAAATAAGTACACATACATCTTAGTTTATGGTGCGAAGTGCGTTGTGAAAGGACTAAGTAAATAATGAGCTTAATGAGAAAGGACTAAGTCCTAATAAATTTGTAACAACTATCGCATTGCTATTAAGATAATTTACTAGACGAACCGAGTGCAGTGACTGAGACGACTCGAGTTTAAAACAATAGTCTCGTCAGCGTCAGAATGAGGCGAAGCGACGCTGCGTAACGTGTGTGCTGGATACACCGGTGACCTTGAAGGACGCTAGAACGTCTTCCTACACTACAACTACATCACTTCCTGCTCGACGCCATCTTGTTGTCTCTGGCCATCGAACGTCGCCGGTGTCGGCGCCATGCGATACGTATCTGTTCACGTGACCCTAATGATTCTAATGAGCGACTTCGTTAAGTGAATTGTAATAGTTAAGTAATACGAGCCAACAAATAAAAATATACACATCACTTAAATGAGCGTCTGGGTATCACGAGGGCAATATTTGAACTAGTTATTGTTCAAAGTCCAATTGGAAATGCACAGATAAATCTAGAATAAAAAGTAATTTACTAAGCGATGTAGTCGGACAAAGCTTACTGATATTTAAGGTAATAAATAATTATTATCTGAATAAATACAGCAAACATACATTAATTACAATTATGGAAAATGGTAGGATATCTACGTCATTCATGTTTAATGATAAAGAATTTGCAGAGTTGTTTTTTCGGAATACCTAACCCGAATGCTCGAATGCACTTTCTTTATTACAGCCTCGTTTCTTTTGTCTATGAAAATGTAAACTTCCTGAACATATGCGATCCATAATGGTGGCAACATTAATGCTAGGTAAAGACAATGTGTCAACGCGACGGCACGGCCATAGACAATGTGTTGCAGCAGGCTGGCGCCCCGCAATCTTCCTAATGAGTGCATCCTTTCACACTTCTCACAAAGCCGGGGTTTTCCGGGTGATGTGACACGTATTCAAAACATCGTTCTTTGTTAATGGCAGCTGAAATGAGTTTTTATCATGATGCATTTGTTAATGGAAAGATATTTCTAATGAAAAATGAGTTTTCACATTCAATATAGCTAACGACATTAACGTGTTATTTATAACTTCAGCATATGAAACAGGGAAAATCGCTTTGCAGAAAGCAAAATGCAAAACCGCACTTTGCTCAAACGCATAGAAAAGATAGAGAAAAATTCAAGTAAATAAGTAACGTATGTATTACGGTTTACGCATGTATGCCGATTTAAAGTAGGAGGTACAGTCAGCATCAAAAGTAGCAGATCAAATAACGCTTCATAAGTAACTACTATTCTGTAACAGCTTGACAAAAAGTGATGTCTTTAATATAGAAAAACTAAGACTGTAAAAGCAGTAAAAGATATGCTATTGAACGCGAATTTTAGAAATTAATCTATATTTGGAAAAGTTATACGGAATATCAACTACTTTTGGCGCGTTGTTTCATCCGCTACTTTTGATGCTGACTGTACCTAGGCCATCAGTACTATCATATTGTAACACATAAATGTGGTTATGATATAGTTTTAATGTATAAAAACTGTTGGAGCACAATTTTCCAGTGAGAAGCAAAGTAGGAACATTTTACGGCGCACATTTTAGTTAATTCTGATTTTATTTAACCGGAAATTACGTACTCCGAAGTTATTAACCTAAGCGGATATTAATACACATTTAATTGCTTAGAACATTTCAGTTTAGTTGAACTCTTTAATAGTGTCGCCAACGTGGCGTTAGTGACTATATAGATTGGGATATTAACCTATAAAAAACACAAAGCATTATCTTGATAAGTAGCACAAATAAAAACTTAAGAAGTCGAGTCTACACAAATTCAACTGTAATACGAACTGACATAATAGTTGCGTCACTAACAAATACAAGCAATACATATTGCGGTAGTAACAAGAATGTAGCGTGCGAGCACTTCGGATGGGGGCCGGGCAAATAAAGAAATTTCGAATTTCCAAGTCCGCGGTACAATTCAACCCATAAATTAAGGGTCGGTAACGCGCATGTAACACCTCTAGAGTTGCAGGTGTCCATAGGCTACGGTGACTGCTTACCATCAGGCGGGACGTATGCTTGTTTGCCACCGGCATGGTATGAAAAAAATTGACCCATAATAGGCTAAATAATAAGAACCATAGTTCATGGGCGTCATTGTTTGTTATAGATACTGGAAACAATTTGTACATGAGACGCGAGAGTCAAAAATCAAATAAACGGACAGACAGACGGACATGATGAATCCATAAGGGTTCCGTTTTTTGCCATTTGGCTACGGAACCCTAAAAAGGGTTACGAAAATTAAGTAAGTCTGTAAGTAGTACAGAAATATACACAATTCATATAAACTAATAAAGCATTAGATAACATCAAAAGAACTCACTACCTGTTGCTGCAAAGGGGTCGCAGGGCGTGACTCTGAACAATTTGTACACCTGTGAGCCGGTCCAGAGAAGGGTTGCGTCTTCTCACGCTCGGCGCTCCTCGACGCAAGGTGTCGCCTTACCGGCCCCGGCTACGTAACAAGTGCCATCGGCAAAATTGCTCACTAACACTGCCACTTTTGTTATTATGCAAATTAAGCACAGGATAATATAATAGGCTTCCAGATATAGTAACTGACATTGTAGATGTGTTTTTAAAATGTTTTCAGTATAATTACGGTTTAGTCGCCTAGCGATAAGTGGGGACCTATTATAATCTATTTTAGGTACCAGTTATGGATCCTACATGGATGTATGCATTAAATATACCATCAGCTGTCTTAAAGTATGATGGTTCAAAATATCTAGGTACTACCTAACCTTCGTGTCAGGATGTAGTAGACTTGACTGGAAATTGTCCTACACCTACTGACATAACATTTTTTTTTTTAATTCCGCTACCTAAAGGTTGTCTGGAAGAGATCGCTTTTTAGCGATAAGACCGCCTGTTGTTTACCTCTTCTTTATGTGTTGTATTTTTTGTACTGTTTCTGTATTGAGGTGTGCAATAAAGTATATTTGTATTGTATTGTATTGTATTGTCCTTTACAAAAATAAGATTGTTCCCGTTCTAACGCTTCGCTATATCGAAGGCGTCCCAGTTAAATCGAACTATAAAGCCTAAAACTTTACTGAATTCTAAGTATTATAACTTTCTGTGCTTTTCGGGATGAATGCACCTCGATGAAATAGGAGCAGGTAATAATCACACGTTGTATTTTATATTCTTCAGGGTTCCGTACTTTAAAAAAAAAGGAACCCTTAAATCGCTTTGTTGTCCATCCGTCTGTCTGTCAAGACCCTTTATATCGGGAACGGGAGCGTGTAGGTATCGAGTTGAAATTAAAACCAAATATATCCCTACTCAGGCCTACATTCCCTTGAAGCTATCAAACTTCTAAGATAACGTAAAATAGATACGGCCGTTTATGCTGCAAAAAACGTATATTTCGAGTTATCGACACTCTCAGGGAAATCAAAATTTATAGGGTACTTACCATTCACCTAGAACTATGAAATTTGGCAAGTAATATCGTCTTACACTACACTACAAGTACAGGAAAAAATCTAAAAAATAGGTATAAATTTGTAAATAAATAGTTAAATTTGTACGGAATCGACTCCGAGAGCCCGACTCGCAATTGTCCGGTTTTTTATTCTATAACCACTGTCTATCTTTTCTGAGAACTCATCACTTTTACTAACTGTAAAAGGAACAACAGAATCAGATTAAATTCAACAAACATAATGTAACAAATAAGTATATTGACTGAGATAGTTTTATTTTTGTTTTTTTATTTATTTTTTCTTATACTGCAAAAATGTACCTATTGATAACTAAGTACTTGTCGAACGTAATACCATTCAAAGTTAGTCATTTCGGGAAATTCTACTTAAGAGGTCAGGGTTTCGAATGTTGCGTCCAACTCTTTTTTACTATGATTAGGGTTGCCATACGTCCCATATAATACCTAATATTATTTTCCTGTTAACTCAACAAGTATTTTCAGACATTTAGTGGAAAAAAATCGGAAATTAGTAATTACAATCACGTTAATGGTAGACGTATATACTAACAAATCTAACCCTATACGATAGAAAATGCGTCAAAGTCAAAGGAACTGTATGCAGCAAAACCCCACAAGTGCTTTAGCAGCATCGCTCTTAGAGAAACAGCACATGAACTACCTATGTAATTTCATTACAACACCGTACTGACATCACCGGCTGCGGTAATCGCAAGCTTGGGTCATCATTACCCTCTACACACCGGCAATACAGGAACAAGTGAATAAACAATAACACTTGACTAGTGACAAAAGAACAAAAGCAGCCCTTGAAAATCATTTGTAAAAAAAAATTCGAAGCCTAAGAAGATGTAACAATGCTTTTATAAGGCAGGTAAATATTATTGTAGGAAATTTTGGGGGATTCGTTATTTGAAATCTTGGGGAATAAATAATTTCTGATTTCTGAGCGCAAATCAATTAATAACAATGAATAACAGTTTGGTTCCCGTTAACCACATATTCGTAATGTTACCTTATTGGTTGTCAGGTAAACCTCGAGCTGACACACAACTTACTTAAGCACTAAAAAATATTTCCAAATATCACAAAAATATCTACAATCGCAAAGTAAAACACCGTATCTAGTCATTGAGTTTAAAATGGGAATATTAGCCAAAGCCAAATAAGAACATAAACTTAATAGTAACAATAATAGTTAATAATTCTTTATATGTACTTATAGATAGTAAAGGTACAATAAGTGTATTGAAAGTGAGTGCATTATTCGCCAATAAACAATATGTTTGACGAAACAAATGTAAAAAAAGCGGCCAAGTGCGAGTCGGACTCGCCCATGAAGGGTTCCGTACCATTTATGACGTATTAAAAAAACTACTTACTAGATCTGGTTCAAACCAATTTTCGGTGGAAGTTTGCATGGTAATGTATATCATATATTTTTTTTAGATTTTTCATTCTGTTATTTTAGAAGTTACAGGGGGGGGGACACACATTTTTTCACTTTGGAAGTGTCTCTCGCGCAAACTATTCAGTTTAGAAAAAAAATATATTAGAAACCTAAATATCATTTTTGAAGACCTATCCCTAGATACCCCACACGCATGGGTTTGATGAAAAAAAATTTTTTTTTTAATTATTATGATATATTAAAAAAAAACTACTTACTAGATCTCGTTCGAACCAATTTTCGGTGGAAGTTTGCATGGCAATGTATATCATATATTTTTTTTAGATTTTTCATTCTGTTATTTTAGAAGTTACGGGGGGGGGGGGGACACACTTTTTACCACTTTGGAAGTGTCTCTCGCGCAAACTATTCAGTTTAGAAAAAAATGATATTAGAGACCTCAATATCATTTTTAAAGACCTATCCATAGATACCCCACACGTAGGGGTTTGATGAAAAAAGATTTTTTGAGTTTCAGTTCTAAGTATGGGGAACCCCCAAAATTTATTGTTTTTTTTCTATTTTTGTGTAAACATCATAATGCGGTTCATAGAATACATCTTCTTACCAAGTTTGAACAGTATAGCTTTTATAGTTTCGGAAAAAAGTGGCTGTGACAGAATCGGACAGACAGACGGACATGACGAATCTATAAGGGTTCCGTTTTTTGCCATTTGGCTACGGAACCCTAACAATGTACCAGACTTTATTTATGAAAATAAATTAAAAATTAAAATTTAAAAAAATCCAGTAACTTTGTCACCCGTTGTAATGGGGTCCGTTTGCGTCAAATCCGGTAATTCTGATTTTTTGCAGACTTGTTTATGATCTTGGCTCAATGAATAATCCAAGTTTGTGACCTCGAGCGCCGACCGCAACTTTGTAAAAAATCGAAAAACCCGCGAATATTATTATTTTTTTAGATTTGGGCGATTATAACCCTAACGGACTGGTTTTTGATAGTGGTGTTTGATCAGGGAGTTTTTAAACTAGACTAATTTTGCTACTAAACAAGACTAGAACTGTCTCTATAGATCTAATAGTTTCCAAGATAAAAATCCTTTCTAATTTTATATTTTTTTCGAACTTGGATTAATGGGTACCTTTGTAAATGCAGTGAGTATGTACTTTTGTCTCAGGCGATGCCGCTTGGCACGATTGTTCCTTATGTCAAACAAAGCTGATTTTGCCCGGTAGCCACGAGATCGTAGGTACCGTGCCTACCCCTCAAAGCAGGGGAGGAAATGACTTACTCAGTCTACGAATACAAGGTCGAGAATATTATAAATTTGGAAAGGCTTTATCTCGGAAACTTTTAGATCTAACAGAGACATTTCTAGTCTCGTATTGTAAAATTTAGTGTACTTTAAAGAACGCCCTGAGAAGGCATTATCAAAAACTAGTACTTAAGGGTTATAAATGTTATAATCGTCCAAATAAATAAAAAATGTCGCGGATTTTTTGGATTCTTCATTGGGCCAACATCATAAACAAGTCTGAAAAAAATGAGAATTACCGGATTTGACGCAAACGCTAATGTATAAAGTTCCTGGATTAATATATAAGTAGTATGTATGTACATATATAAACTACATCTTCAATGAAATCTAAATTTCTAATTATAAGAGTTAGGAACATTTAGAAATTTGTATGAAATCGGTGTTTTGTTGCTAATTTTTACAATAATAAAATTTTTAAAATAGTCAAACGTAGGGCATAGCTATGGTTAATATAAATAAAATTATGTAAAAATATTTTCCATAAATTATCCGATTATCCAGAGAGGAAAATGGGGACTACGTTTGTATGGAGAAGCGGCCATCCCCTTTCCTCTTAAGCGGATATTTCATTCAGTCGACTTGAGAGCACCATGTGTGGATCACATAACACATTCATATCCCTAACCCTTCGCTTTCATCGAAATCAATTAATGATTTGGTGTCTAATCTGGACTTCCCCATGTGACAGATGTGTACGACAGGAGGGATCGACGTCGAAAATTTGAGGATCTCCCTCTAAATCCGAGCAGCCCTTCTGATTGTGCAAACTGTTCGTTGCGTACTGGGTACCTACCACATCTGTCCACTTGCTATCCTGGATGCAATAGGGTCGCTATGTTTTTACATCGACATCGATGAAGCATTAAGTAACCAGCTGACTACAATGGGTAATAAAATACGTAACTCAACAACAACAAAGCGTCTTAATGACGATAGCAATTAGAACAAATAAAATGCGTTTCATTAATTTAAAAAAATAGGTGAGCACAGTCAATCAAGCAAAACGAATAAGAGAAACACTTCCTGAAACTGGTTGAGTTTGCAAACAGCAGCGGAACTGGTATTGTTTTGTACCGAGAACCAAGTGTGCTCGAGACATATTCCAACGGACTTAATGCTTCCTGTTTCCAATGAGAATGTAAACATTGGCTCTTTGTTTGCTGTAATCTACCTTCGTTACAACGAAATGGCGTACCGTGTAGAGGACTTAGATACTACAAGCAGACAGCCAAGTAGTTAACTTGCATGTTAAAAGTGTTGGTAGTTAGTACCTACCTATTAGGGACGATAAATAAACTTTGTATTGTAAATGTAACATCGAAATAAATGAATTAATTTATTAATCAGCGAGTGTCGATAAGCTGCGCTGTTTTCGCAACCACCCTATGGTAACAGGATAGGACGCTGCACTCTGTCCCTCGGCGAGATAAAGTCGCCCTAGCTTGCATTCAAACAAGTGGCTCACTCACACTAACAAGTAATCAGGAAGTACAATGGAGATTAAACTGACTTGACACACACACGTGTCATATAAGTAATAATATTCGTCCAACTATAGCTGTAGCTACGACATATGTAGGTGAATATAAATAATATTGCGTACACACACAAAGGGACAATTTAAATAACGCGTCTCGTGCGTTGTACCAGGAAGTAGCGCTCTTACCCACACATGGGTGAGCCGTACGGGCAAGTAGGTTGGTTTGTTATGTGGCGCTCGTCTCGCACACTTGTGCGTCGGCTTCGCGTGGGAGCGCGCGCACATGGCCCCGATTGGGAAATAGCCAAGCGAGCCCCCAGACGATACTTTTACGACACTGATTATTACAATTATTTGTCGCAAGCCGCATAATAATAAGGCAACGCTCTACCCCCAGGGTTATGTTATGGGCTTACGAAAAATAAGATTTAATTAATCCTTACTCGCTAGCAGCAAGCCAGGGTTCGGAACCGTTTTCAGGTTACATCGCAAAGCAACAGTAGATGGTTGACGTTGAGTTGTTGTTTCGCGAGTGCCTAGTGCACCTAAATAATGTGACGAATTGTCACTTGACCGTATCACAGGAGAAGAGCATCTGGTTGGTGGGATTGAGCGTTACGGGCGTTTAAATATTAAATGTATTGCGAGTACTCAGCTCATGTTTTATTACGGTTTCACATAAGTAATTAAATAAAATAACATCATGTAGGATAAGCGTGTGCTCGGCAGCGGCGGTCAGAGCAAAGAAAAATAATGCATAAATCGTATATACAGGGTGATTCATGAGACGTGAGCAGGACTAAGCCTACACAATCAGTAAATGTTAATGAACCGTTCATCATCATATTTAAGTAAAACAATCTCGCTTTATTTCTGTTATTTAAATTTTTGGGAAGGACAAATTTGATAATCTACAATCATGGACATCCTACAACACTTAATTAAGAAAGATAAAACCTCTTAAACCGTTATGACAGCAGTTTGATTATGAAGAAAACAAAATGTCACACTTGAGTGAGATACGATTTTTCAAAAGTAACCAGACATTCAATTTGTCACTTGTTATGGATAAAACAAAGAGGGTGACCATACATGGCGTAAATAAATTAAAACATTTTTTTTTAACAGTAAAAAATAAAAGAACGTTAATCTCACAAATACTGGTACGAAACAGTTGCTTTATAACTTACTGAATGCTCAAGCTTGATCCTGCTCACGTCTCCTGAATCACCCTGTATATATTTTAATTCATTAAGGGTGAGTTGCACAAATCATCTTTCACCATTAAACGATCACTAAATTAAATTGTATGGGTTTCATAATTAACTGCAGTGCTGAGGTTGATCGTTGATCAGTCTATAATGGTTGGTGTAAATGGCTCAAACTATGAGCAGAGCGAGTTAAATAAGTAAAATGTGATCTCTCGTGAGTTGCAGCACACGTCACGCAGCAAGTCGTGCCCGCCCCATACGGGTGCATTCCCGACCCGGTTTTTTTTAACGCGTTGATCCCAAATGCACGAAGGGGGTCTCTTTGTCATGTCATGTGACACTTGTGCGCATAGAATCTGGCCCCTTGGGGTTACTCGTTCAAATTAAGGATTAATTGCGTAGGCTATAACGTTGCCTGGAAGCTTAAGCAGACCGGCTGTAAACTGCTAAATTCGTGACAATATATATAGTAGGCTAGATGACTCAAAATAAGCTCATATCAGATGAACTTTTTTCACTCCAGCAACCCAAGCCGAAAAGTTCACCTGATATTTAGCTCTGCTTTACATGCTTGAAAGTATATGATCGAGTTTTTGTCTACTGACATACAGAGGAAAGAGGACGGCCGCTTCTCCATACAAACGTAGTCCCCATTTTCCTCTCTGGATATTGACATAATGGAAAATATTTTGACATAATTTTATGTATATTAACCATAACTATGCGCCTACGTTTGACTATTATTATAATTTTTTTTATTGTAAAAATTTGGAGCGAAAAACGGATTTCATACAAAATTCTAAATGTTCCTAATTATATCTCATATCATAACTGTGGTAGATATAAAATAAATGGTGTCAAAATAATTTCAATTATGTTAGTATCCAGGGAGGAAAATGAGGACTACGTTTTTATGAAATGGCAATTTCGCACGGGCACTTTCGTCTTAAATATTAAACAATTATCTAGTGTTTAATGGAGATACCTACTCATAATATGTGAACTGAACTTACAAAAAGTCAAAAAACTTATAAACCATGTTATGTTTTTATTACGTAAGACGATTTTTGGCAGTTTTTGACTCCCTCCTCCCCTTTATAAGATAAAATAATAATCCCTCCGGTGTTGCGGGTGTCCATGGGCAGCGGTAATCGCTTACCATCAGGTGATCTGTCTGCGTCTGCTCATTTGCCTCGTATAACATAAAAAAATAATAGTTCGTTCGTCAGGCAAGTCGCTGAAATCTGAAGAAAAAAAATTTTTTTTTTTTTCAAAAATTAATTTAAAATAATCTTGACGTCAGGCAGAGGTGGAGGTTGGCCATATATATATAACGTATCTCCTACAACAGCGATTTAAAAATAAACTAAACATAATGCATTTGAGTTACAATTCATTCGAATCGAAGCAATTTGTATTAAAATAAATAGGTAATTAAGTAATTAAGTACGTGCAATAATAGTAGGCCACAGTGGGACGTATTATTAGATTTAGAATATTGTGTAAGATTATTGGCGTTGTTGTTGCGTGACCACAAGACGACTTGGATCGGCGTTGGCTGAGGCCAGAGGAAGTGGACGATTTCTTAACAGCCATAATAAGGGGCTGCAGGAAGAGGCCAGATGCACAATATAGCTGTTTGATAAAGTGTTGCTTAAATTATGTGACAGATATTTTGACAAAGCAGCATTTATAAGTACAAGTACCTACGGCTAGCAAATTGATCTAAATCATGCATGCAATGGAAATCATATATATTACCTATCAACAAAATATGTATTACAAATATATATTTTATGCGGGTCAAAAGTTTTGTAAGGTTCCGTTTCTCCAAATTATATTTTTATCACACCAAAAACGTGCCAATAATATGTATACACTACCTTAATATATGGGCAATTCTAACTAAAACTAGAACTAGTGCCCAAGCCAAATCTTGGGATTAGTTGTCAAGAGGACCCCAGGCTCCCATGAGCCGTTGCCAAATGCCGGGACAACGCGAGGAAGAAGAATATATGGGCAATTCGTGGATACATATTTTTGGCATTTTTTTCGTATCGATATTTTCAGACGTAGGTAAAAGTACGTAGTTGTACCGTACGATGTCATAACTTTGTACATACCTACAATGTGTAAATCCAATACAAGCGATGAATTAAACCAGTTAGAAAATTTATCTGTGTAATCATACTAATTCTTTAATCAAGAAGTTATTTTTAAGTTAGGTCTAACTTATGACCCTGTAATATTTTTTTGAAAATTTTCTAAACAGCAATGACAATATGTACCTACTGCAAAACATTACGAGACGTAACCACAGAATAAATAATAGTATGTACTACCGTACAGAAAGGAAACTTCCTACAAAACCGAAGTTTGACAGCGATTCAGACGAATCATGTATCCTTTCTAAGGTATGGCATTATCCCTTTCGGGTATTTAGGGTTGCTTTTAATTGCTCCTAGCAATGCTGAGCCGAACAGAGCTGAGAACGCCCGAACGCTGCAGTTTCCCACCACGGACATAACGAGGGCATACCATGACATGACCTTACGAAATACGAGCTTTTTATGGTTAGGTACTTTACTGTCAACAAACGTTGACAGTTAATTTAAAAAGCTCGTATCACGCATACTTCTTAGGTCCTAAGCTAGCTACCGTTTAAATATTCGGCCGTAGGTAATGAATTTACACACTGTATACTAGTATTATTATGTTAGTGGGCAAAGGTATCATACAGATTTCTCCTTTTAGTGATTAACAGTGGCCTACACCTAGCGCTGGTGGCCTAGCGGTAAGAGTAATCCGGAGGTCGCGGGTTCAAACCCCGGCTCGTACCAATGAATTTTTACGAACTAAAGTACGAACTATCATTTGATATTTACCAATCGCTTTTCGGTGAAGGAAAACATCGTGAGGAAACCGGAGTAATCCCAATAAGGCCTAGTTTAGTGAGCGTCAGGATGGCGGGAGGACCTCAGCAAAATTGAACGAAATATTTATAAACATATTGTACCTTCGGTGTACCTCAGTGTACCTTTAATACAATCCAGTGTACCTCTCCCTAAAACGAGATATTTAACAAAAAAAGGTCCACCCGCCATTCTGACGTCAGGATGGCGGGTGGACCTATGAAATCTTGAGTTTACCCCTCTGGGTTAGAAGGTCAGATGGCAGTCGCTTTCGTAAAAACTAGTGCCTACGCCAATTCTGGGGATTCGTTGTCAAGCGAACCTCAGGCTCCCATGAGCTGTGGCAAAAATGCCGGGAAAACACGAGGAGGAAGAGCTGCCTTCACCTAATAATGTTAATTGGGTAACTATTCCAACGAGTGCCAATTCTTGCTTTTGGTTGAGACGCGTGTACATAAATAAAGCAATGGATAAATAAAACGAATAAAATTAAATCAAAGGTTCAGCAAACGACTCTGTAATTACGTCTATGCTATTTAAGAGATCTGGTGAGGTTACACCTCCTTGACGAACTCCGCATTCTAGCCTGTATTCGCTAGAAGTCGAGTCGCCCCATCTTACTGAGTTCAACTGATTCTCATACCGTATCTCAACAGATTCACGGTTTGCTTTGGTACGTCTGAATTATCGAGTTTCTCCCATAGTAAATTATAATTTACCAGGTCGAAAGCACGATTAAGGTCTAAGAAGCAAGTATATACCGAAGTATCCCTATGAAGGTAATGACTTACGGTAGACTTTAGGCTGTATATAGCGGAATCTGTTGAGAGCCCGGTACGAAAACCAAATTGCGCATCGCTTAACTCCAGATTATGCTTCAAGGACGGGTGTAGTAGCCTTTCTAGTATTTTTCCTGTAATGGTTCCAAGAGAAATGGGACGATAGTTTTTTAGACTGGTGAGGTCACCCGTCCTATTCTTTGGAATAGGAACTACCACGGTTCTCAGGAGACTGTCCGGCAGATAGCTATAATAATTATTATAAAGTAAAATTACATAATATGGTAATTTATGTCACTTAATATCATGCTTTGTTTTTGTTAATAAAATGTACTTTACATTGAATTTAGATCTAAGATAAGTACCTTACCAAATATTGTACGCCTTTGTAAGGCAGGATATGGAGAACATGACTCATTTACCTAAGACCTTTGTAGAACCCATAACCATACAATAAAATATTTTTGATTTGATTTTGATTAAAAATCCGGCCTGATACAGAGACAGACAGACAGTCCAGTCGTACGGACGGATAGCGGAGATACAAAAACAGTAGCCAGGAATTAACGGTTCTCGCCAAACAAAATCTGAAGCTCCAGTTATTTAGTACTTTGAAAAGTTATACGGTGTCATTTGTCACCTTTCGGGTACCGGACTCTAAAATCAGTAAGATTATCCAGAAATACAGTAACAAAACAAACTCTTTCTTACCTGAAGATTTCCAAGCCATTGTAATCTTCGTAAAGGCCAGCACTCTGTTACCTAACTTGATAGGCCTCTTTAGTCCACGAGTAGTAAGTGGCGCAATGTTGCGGTGTGACATCATTGCCTAGTTCTGAGTCGAGTGGCACCCGATTATGTAACCAGAAACAAAAACGCGTGAATCGGGGTCGCGGCTCGCGGGCTACAGACTGCGGACCAGGCTCTCGGAAGTGCGTGAAGACGTTGCAACACTTGCGACACTGAATATCGTGATTCATTGCGACCGACGGACGGACGGTTCATGAATTTTAAGACTCTGGCGGCAACACATCTGACCTAAATCGACTAAGTAGTAGGTCAATTACCAATACTTTCCTTGATTTGTTAAAGAGCTCACAAAAGCAATTCTTGAATCAATTGTCAGACTAATTTTTAGTGGGCAGGTAGAGAAGAAACTATGTATTAGAAGATTTAAAAAATAAAGTTGATAGTAATAAGGCTTGACTTAAGACGCTTGTCTTTGATAAGCGCAAGAAAGGAATAAAAAGTAAATTTAACCATCATAATATGTACTTATCACAATAATTCCGAGCTATCTAAATATGCTCCAGTTTGAAACAATATTCAAAGAACATGTTCTAGCATCGAAGGAGAAATAGATAAAGCGGACGCGAGGCGACGGGTCCGCGCTTCCGCTACGTGGCCCCATTCCTCTTCCGGGCCGCGGCCACCGCCGGAAGTAAAGCAGAGATTCGCGCGTCCCTCCCTGTGTAACCCCCATGCTTCCGGTGGCTGGCGGCCGCCGCTGTCTAATTTCCTCTTCCCGTGTACCTATATTAATTTCCGGCTTAAGTATTTCGCCTGTTTTGTTGCTAGTTCACCACCTTATTAGCTCTCATGATACATGTGCTGCAGACATGGCACATCATGGAAGACATTTTGATCTAACAAAATTTGAGACACAACCTGCCTATATATACTTTACATCCCTATGAGCTGTTCTAGTTTGATTTGAAAAAAAATGTCATACATAAATAAAGCATTAAGGTCACTGTGGGCAAGACCGTCTATAAGGCAAGTCCGTCAACACATTATAACTTTTGAATTAGAAAGCGTTTGCCGCTTTGGCGTCAAGTTTATAAGTCAGTTTTTCGCCCTAGTTCCCTCACTCTAAAACAGATGGCGCTGTGACAACGAACTTCAGAGCAATCCGCGTAAACAAGTCATTACGTGTATGGAACTCGAAGTGATAGTGCGACAGTCTCTGCAAATAAAATTGTTAAAAATAGTTTGTGACAAGATTTTGCACCAGAAATTGACTACGTAAGTAATATAAGACCCGGTAATCTTTATTATGTGTTTAAATTATCAGATATTGGCTTAGTTTGGTAATTATACGTTCCATCATTCATCACATTAAAATTTTGCTAAGTTGGAAAGTCCGTCTACTATGCACCAGGCAAGTCCGTCATATGCCGGACTTTCCTTGAGTCAGAGGTTACCAACTGTTAAATGGCTTCAATATTATTTATTAAGATTTTATAAGGTTACTACAGATACGCATTTTTACGACATTGCGCATGGTGTTTGTGTTTTGTGTTTATTAACAATTTTAATCTCGAAACTACCTACTAAAGAAATGTGTTCTTCATCCTCAGCACTATGTAACCGAAAATACAAATAAGAAAATACCTTTTAAATAAATAAATAATTAAATATTGGTCGCAAACTAAGCATAGCTTAGCTTTTACTATTGGTGGTAGGCGACGACATATACAAACTTATATAGATAAATACATCAAAAACAAACATGACTGGAGGAACAAATATCTGTGTAGATTATACAAGCAAATACCCCTACCGGGATTCGAACCCATGAACATCGCCTTCATATGTTATATTATTATACCTATGACACATATTATTACCCTTTTTACTCCTCTTGAATTTTAGAATATGGCTGTAGTCATATTTTCTTGACAGTTTTGAAGATTAAAATCATTGCAGCCATATCAGTCCGTACGTATTTTTTATTTCGGAACATTTATTGTACTTATCGTGGTTTAGGCGTTTTGCCTACACCGTGATACAAGGTTACGCGCCACGCCAACGCTGTACCGCGCGTGCCACGCCGCTATGTGACGTGGGTTCTTCGCCTTACTTATCCTGAAAATTTACGTATGTAGGGTACCTACTTGTGTTATGGAGTTTGATTTGCCAATCACTATTTGATTTAAACTTAAACGGTGTTCGTAGTTTAAAATTGCTACTACTATGAGTTTAGTTATGTAACCCTCTTTGATCTCCGTAAATTTAAAAAAAACGAGTAAATTTAAAATGACTATTGGTATTTTATTTGAGAAGTTCAAAAAATAAGTACGTATAATTATTTTCCAAAAAAGGTTTACCACCCCATTTTCGTAATATATGCCGGACTTACCTTTTAATAAGAAAAATTGTGTTTATTTCGAATCTAAACCCTATATTAACAAGTTTAGAGTACACTTTTCATTGTCTTGTTTCATTCTTTGTAAGGATTCGAATACGAACACATAAGCACCCATAGTATGGCTGATATCGTTACTAGACGGACTTACCTTAAACTACATGGGAAGTCCGTCTGCTCGCCGAATTTTTAAAAATACTATTGTTTTTGCTTAATTTATGATTAAAATGATCTGTCACTATAGCTTAACTATTATTCATGAAATTCTTCATCGTATGTGATTACAAGCGGTCACGTAAGTGAATAATTAACGGAGCTAGAATACTCCAAAGTAAAAAATAAATAAAGTATGCCGGTCTTGCCCACAGTCACCTCTTGTGAAAATACTATTGACATCAGTATCGAACAAAATTAAGTAGGTAAGTGAGTGATAAACACTTTATTGCGCAAAACAAGTATACCGATAACAAAGGCGAAAAAGGATCTCTTAATTGACCCGAACTTTATACTTATTCTACACATTATACACTTATTCTAGTATGGTCAATTGATGCCTACGAAGACTTAAAGTACTCAAAGTAAAAATAAACAGGTAGGTACATAGCGTACCCATCAACATTCCAATCCTTACACCAGGTTTGACATCCACGATATGTCCTAGTCTAAAAAGCAAGACTCCCATGATCACTCCTTTACAAGATGTTCTGCGGTCACGGTCACGTTGTTAAGTTTATTTTATACGATCCACACAACGCCGCCTTTTGTACTCCAAATTACTGCTCACAACGCCGCGAGTCCCATGATAGACGCCTGCGTGCCGCCAGCGGAGTCCAGCCGTGTAGGAGCGAGACGCGGCGAGCGGTGCGGGCGGGAGGCGAAGGGAGCAACAGGTAAAGATTCCGAGGCCACTTCCGTCTTGGCTGCCGAATATTTCTGTCTCGAACCGGTAGTGGGACGACGGCCAGGGTACACACAAGTTTAATTTAAACGTGCACATATTCACACACAAACGGAGCATTGGCCGTCTCGTCTGATCCAGATAATTAATGCTTCAGTTAGAGCGTCAGGAATTAAAAGATTACGTAACCCTTATAATGAGCAAGAACTAAATCGATAATATCTTGGCTTATTACAATTAACGACTATTCGTGACTTATGTGGACTGTTTATTAAATTGTAAATATTGGCACATACGATAAACTAAAAACAAACATCCTACAATAATACTTATGACATTAACGGACAGCATATAAATGTAGGTGCCTATAAGCCGCTCGTATGTGCCTACTTAAAGTTGTTGCCGACCATACGTATAAGATGTAGCTGGGTCGAATGAGCTCAGCTGAAACCGGTTGGCACTCATATTGTCTCACTCTGCACCAGGAAACCGCCGCCCGACCGCTCAGACATTTCCTGTGCTTTGTCTCAACACTGCCACGACACGCGTGCCTTCCAAATTGATGACGCCCGTTATGAGATCGTAGATTTTCAAATACATGTATTACATACATGTCATGTATGTATAAACATTGTCAAATACATACCAGACTAGAAACATACTCCATGCCAGCAGTATTAAACACAAGTCGTGTCACAGCAATTAACGACACTGCAAACCAGGAAATATTGAAAGTTATTAAAACTGTTGCGCTGACGTAACACCTACTGGCCGCTTAGTACTTCCGCATGCCCTAGCCTAGGCAGAATGGACACTATAATAAAATATTGTTGCCGGAACAAAACTTAGCGAAAATATTTGAAATTTCATTCCGGCGTCTAAAAGTAAACATATGTAAATATCATAATTACTTATTATAAATACCACATGAAGTAATAATCAGTATCCGCATATACATGAAATGCGCTTGTCAGAGCCGGCAATTCGCGATAACAATTTGCGGAAGCATCGCGCTCGCATTTGCCGTTCTAGTCAAAAATTTATTCGTCTTGTTCTTGTTCCCGAAGTTTTATCTCACCAAGCAATGTGTGCGAGGCACGGCGGGGAAGGCGGGCGCGCGGCGAGAGGCGACGAGCGCGGGTTCGTCCGCCCGCGCCGCCACCGCACCGCATCATCAGTCCGCGCCGGAGAGCCGACCGCGACGCTTGTCCGTGAGTCTGTTCCCTCAGATACGCTGCTGGTTTACGGCGTGCCGTAACACGACACGTTTGGAGGGACCGACGCATCAACGCGTGTGCCTGGTGCTCTGTGAATGCTGGATACTGTGCTATAAGTGTTGTGAACTATGATACAAGTGTGCTGAAGTTATTCTATTGACATCTAATACCAGGATTTTTAAAACTGCCAGTTCCGGATCTGCTTAGCCGGTGAGTCTGAGTAACTATCGAAGCTTATCGCAAACGCGCTATCGCGTACTCACGCATTTCCGACTGCGCCCGATAAGACAGCTATGCTGTACTTGATGATATGAAATTTGGATACGGTAAAGGGGCCTCAGTCTAAATAAAATATCACTAAGTTACAATTTCATGCCAGTTAGACCAGCAAGATCCGCGAATAGCGCAAAACCTATATAAACTAACTTTGTTATCTATTTTTATATACATGTAACTTCCTTTTGGCAAGAAAAAATACATATTTTTATCAGAGATTATAATATACCCTTTAAATATTACTCCTCTTATAATATGCCTCGAGATTAGGGGATTCAAAATAATAATATCCACCCCTACAGTGTAACAACGTCCCCATTGATCCTTGCAAATATGCGCTCCGGCAGGTGACAACCCTAAATTTATCACTTTGGGTTATGCCCCCGACCACTGTATATACGCCCCCAATAACGTACAAAATCATATAATAGAGTAACTTTCGATGTAATTTAAAATTAATACAGAACATAGTAAACTTCATTTCTAACGTTTGGCGTAAACCAAACAATACATGTATAAATGTAATACACCAATGTAATTGTAACACAGCTAAATAAAAAGTTTATAATGACGCAATAACCCATTTAACAGCTTTTATCAAAACAATATTGGTTTAAAACGAGTCTAATTACACTACGGCCTAAAATACAAAACTTTATTGAAAACAAAATAGTTCGGAAAATTACACTGTTCGCAAATCCAACTAATACTTCGAGTAAAACTGTGATCATCGTTAACTCATTATGCTTTAAAATCATATAATCATATATATATATATATATATATATATATATATATATATATATATATATATTTAAACGACTTTGAACGAAGACCACTTAAAATAACGCCTTGTTGCCATACGACTACCGCGTATCAATCTTCCCTTGTTACGAGTAATACCAACGTCCGGTATATAATATACATCTATACCACAGTAAATAACTTTACTATAATATGCCATATTTTTTTCTTTACATTTGTATATTTTATTGATTATTGCTTGGAAACACAAAGCGCAATAGGAATATCCTACTAATAACTTAATTATGTAGTAACTAATTATTATATTGTAATCTAAGGATTGCTTGTCTCTAGGCATATTTTTTATATACAACATAATTTTGTTTTCAGATAATCGTGATGAAAGTGGTCAGTTTGCAACTGCCTTCCGGGCCGAGCATGGAGCGCCTTCCGCTGCCATTCAGCCCGACGGAACTATTGTGGCGGTACCCCTTGCCGTGGGCGCCGCCGCCTCCGTCACCTCTCGGTGACGCAAAGGCCCAGCTGCCCGCTGGTCTCCCCCCAGAACCCCGACTCTGGACCAGAGAAGACGTAGCCGTTTTCCTCAAATGGTGTGAGAGGGAATTCGATTTACCAAACTTTGATATGGATCTTTTTCAAATGAACGGTAAGCAACACAATCAATGGCGAGTACTTAAGTCCCTTTTCTGGGAAAACGAATTGTTTGCTAATCGCTCCTTTTGTTTGCAGGTAAAGCGTTATGCCTCCTTACCAAAACGGATCTCGGAGAACGCTGTCCGGGGGCTGGTGATGTTTTACACAATGTTTTACAAATGCTGGTGCGAGATGCTGCGCTGTTGGGGAGAGTGCCGTCGTCGCCGGTGACCCCGACGGCGCGCGCCGCCCCTTACCCGCCCTCGCCGCACTCGCACCCTCCCACCCCGACGTGGGCCGTGGATGGCTTCCATCACTTTCACAGCGCTGCGGCTGCTGCCGCGCAGCCCAACTCGGTGACATTGAGCCCTGCACCGTCCGTCGACAGTTCAGGAAGTCCCCAAAGAGGAGAAACAATGAGTTATGCGCCATCATATGCACCGTCTACGACAGCTGTGGTTCAGAACGCTAGCTCTGGAAGCAATCATTCGGATTCGGATGAAGAAGCTCAATTTACGCCTCAACCACGTTCGCCTAAAGAAGTTCCAATGGCGAATTCAGTTTCGCAAAACCACCAAGCGCAACAGCACTCGCATTATCGCGCTCAACATAGAGAATTCTTTCCGAGTGATATGCCAGAATCGAACACAAGTAAGTAAAGAAAAGTATCATTATTCGGATTATCAAGTTAATGAGTAGTAAACATACTTCATGCCAACGTATTAAAAAATGTTTTTCCACAAAAAACTTAACTATACTGCCACTACGACCTTGAGGAAAACCCACAAGCGTAACGATCTTATAAATATTACGACAAAATCACTGGAATAAAAGTATTTAGTCTCTACTAATCGTTCTTTATATTATTTTCAGATGGAAGACTTTTATGGGACTTCCTCCAACAGCTGCTTAATGACCCAACACAACGATACACAAACTACATCGCATGGAAGAACCGAGAAACTGGTGTCTTCAAGATCGTCGATCCTGCTGGCTTGGCAAAATTATGGGGGATTCAGAAAAACCATCTTTCAATGAACTACGACAAGATGTCCCGCGCTCTGAGATACTATTACCGTGTAAATATTTTACGGAAAGTGCAGGGTGAACGACACTGCTACCAGTTCTTGAGGAACCCGATTGAACTAAAGAACATAAAAAATATCTCGCTCTTGAGGCAACAAATGAGCCCAACCCGTGTAGCCCCGCAGCCCGTAGTAAAGACGGAAATGAAGGAAGAACGCTGTGAAGAAGATCCCTTGGACGAGGACATGCCGACCGACCTGAGCATGGCGGCGGCCGAGCCGTGGCGGAAGCGCGCGCGCGCCGAGCCCTCCGCGCCGCCGCACGACAAACATCGCATCAGTGCTCTCATCGGGGAGAGCATGCTACTCAAACGAGAATCCGAATATACTCCTGACCATTATGCGCTAAATCTCAAAAGTGAAAAATGTGATCAATGATCATCGAAAACGTAAGCTGGACACTAACTGTGCGACGCGTGATTAATGTTAAGCATTCGTGCGAAAACAGCTCCACCCACTAAAATTCTAGTCAAAATCCTCTCAGAAAGGGTTTCTTGCAGTCTTCCTTTAAAAAATATATATATTTGGTGAGATTCCAACGATTAACGTCACAAATAGCTGAGAGTACTTTGACGGATTTAAGATGGTCTTTGGAGATAAAAAGCAGGGTATGGACCTTAATGCCTTTGTGCCAAGTGATTTTTAATTTTTAGTGTCAATTAAATTAAGTAGTTAGCAAAAGGGACAAGAGTTTATTGGTGTTAACATAATAGAGACTGTTATATTTTGTGCAATGAATAAACGGCTGCCGTGAGTATGAACAGTTGCAGAGATCATTGTTGCCAAAAGTCAATAAGTATGTGTGTGTGCGTAACTAATTACTTACGCGCTTGTTGATGCATTTTGTAATTTAATTTAGTCGTATGCATGTTTATTCTTTTTATGTACTAGTAAAAAAGAAAACATAACATAAGAGTTTAAACCATAAAAACCTGTTCAAGATACCAATATCGTCTTCCATTATATTTTGGCAATCCAATTATGTTGTAGCGTGCAAATCGGATTTATTTCGAAGACTACCACAAATAACGACAGCTATTTCTTCAAAATTGTCAGAAAATAAATATTTACAAAATTGACAATAATAGACAATTACCTAAAATGCCTTGAAAATTATTAAAATTTCCACTGTGATAAATGTAAAGTGGTAGACGTGTAGAACATTCTAGGGCTTAAACTCAAAGATTTCCAGCTACAATTTTCTGTGATCTCTTTTATCAATATAGGTAAATGTCATGAAGAATAAATATAAAGATATCTTGTAAATATTACTTAAGATATATAAGGCAACTAGCATTAAGAAACTGACTGTAAAGAGAATGTATGTATATGATTTGTAAAACAAAAGGGAGCTTTATAAAAATACCTAGTGTATTCTGTATGTACTAGTACACCTGAGTTTGTATTTTTACAATAAAATTATTTCTACATCGGCATAAACTTGCCATGAATTTCCAACTTGTTGTACACAATAGCATGTTTCATTTAAAAATATTGTGTCAGATTTATTATAACGTAAAAATAAACAAAGATAATGTTAACTGACTTATTATTCAATTTTTTTCGTCGAACCCTATAACTTCAGACATAAGAAATTTACCAATAGTACTTAATAGAGAAATCTAACAACACCCCATACGCCGTGAGAATGGTCACTGTTAATGACGCTAAATCGTCCGGTGACCAGCAAAACTCACTAAATACAAAAAAATAATTAAACACAATTAACCTTATTTTAGTAGTGATATGGTTCATTATGGCTATAAACTTGTGGTGGAAATTAGTGAGTTTTGCTTGTCACCTGACGAGATATTATTCTGACATTTGCACATGCACGTACGAACGAAAGTAATTTAGACATTACTACTGGACGAGTCTGTTATTGCATACCTAGCTTACAACTGAATAAATATTGGGCTCCACTATTTTTAAAAGAAAATCATACTGATACGACTAAAGACATCTATGCAATTATCGAACCTACTCACAATATTTCATTAGAATAAAAAAAAATCTAAAGATAAATGCGACCTGCAGAGAACAGACATACGAAAGCATTTGTGCCTAAGCTGGAACGGACTCTGTCAACAAAGTGAAACTGAAACAGTACGGCAACGGTAAAAGCTGTGCCCTAGTAAAAAAACATTAGAGAGGCCTAGCTAGATTTTTCGTCCCCGCCATAGAGAAATAAGTAAGCATAGAGTGTTCACTTTCAAATCAAAACGCTTAATATTTTCGTAATCGACATCTAGCGTCAAGTATCACATTTATCATTACCGCTACTTGACACTAGATGTCACCGTAACTACCAAGTGTATTTCTCACCAATTTACAACTAATATTACAAGCAAAATTGTTTTTTTTTTTCAGTTATAATAGTAGCTGAAAATTGTTGAGAATTAAAATAATAAGCGTTTTGGTACCAAAACTGATGCATAGAGTGAGCACTCTATGCTTGCTTCTTATTTCTCTACGGTTGGAAGAGATCCCTAAATGGGATAAGTTCGCTCTTGTATTTGGATATATTTTGTTACTTTCTACTTATTCTGTGAAGTGTTTTAGAGGCGCCATCTATCGTCGAGTAGCATAACCGCCAATATAAACAGTGCCACTCCCCCAGTCTGTCAATTAAATCTAAGTAACTCTGAATTGTGTAAGTTAATTACCACATTTTTGATGTTAGGAAAATTCTAATCATAAAGAAAAACAAGGTAAAGACTAGATAAAAAAATGATATTGTAGTTTTATGAACAACAAAATTGAAGCCCAAGAAGTTATGTCTATATATAAATTTATCCAGTAGTTATCAAATCACTATGACAGATGGTAATTTTAGATTAAAACATGATATAAAATATTAGTATTTATTGAAATAAGTGATATCACTACAGTATACTTAATAAATACAGGGAACTGTCATCAGAACCTATGATTCTGCATCAGCAAGTTGGCTTTGGAAAAAGATAATGTCATCGGCAATGACTGTTGAAGCTGTTCGGATTTGTCCATCCTCAGTTTTAATCTCGCCATATGATAACTTCCCCATGACATAAACTCTTTGTCCTTTCTTGAGATATTTATAGACAGTATCCCTTAGGCCAGGCTTAAATACGCTCACTCTGTGCCAATCTGTTCTGTGCAACATATCACCAGATTCATATTTGTAATTGAAATGTGTGGCAAGTGGAAAATTCACAACTGGGCGCTCCTCTGTTCCTCTTTTTTGAGGATCTGCCCCTACCCTTCCCAGAAGTGTGACTTGATTAATAGCTAAAAAGAGAAAATATTGTATTGAATGAAATGGAAACAAAATAAACACGTGATATTTAATGAAATAATATTTTTACACATACTTTTCTCTGATTTCTGTGTATCACATCTCATGGCTGTCGTATGGACGTCTGAACAGGGGACTGCTGTGAATTGGCGTGTTGCGCTATAAATCTAAAAACCATAACTTGAATTAACCACAAATATATTACATTAAAGATTACAGATAAGTAATTCACTATTCATAACCTCTATTTATACATAGGTTAAGCTAACCTTTAAATAAATTATTTGGGTAACTTACCTCATACAAATATAAATATTAAAGTTCACTCTTTACGCTTAAAATTTAAACAAAATCAAACTCGTCTATGAACAAGATATTTAAAGTTACCACAAAGTTTGCCGGTCATATTTAGAATTAGGTTAGTGAAAATAACATGTAAGACAAAATATAACTTACCCTTGAAAGACGAAACATTTTGAACTATAGTGTGTAGTAATCTTCAATCGTAAATCAATTTCCGTTGTCTTAAATTGTGTTAAAAACTATTGAAATGAATATGAGACGCAAGATAGATACAAAAAAATGCCATGCCATAAACAACTAACTTTTTTTAATTTAAGGGCTCCACTCGCCGTGCTACAAATCGCACGCGATTTTCGATACTTTTCAAATGTCATCGATAATCGCATGAGATTTGCGGCATTTTAATCGATCAATTGAATTCATTGCTCCCATAGAGGTACAATCATAGCGATGAAATGGTAGAGCCGGCAGATAACCGAACGAGATGCTCTTATGGAACTTTCAGTACGTTCTTGTCACAGTCTAATTTTTTTATTCTCCACCGTTAATTTTAGTATGGCTGATGGTGGGCAACAAATAACCCGACCAAATTACGTATAGGTTGTTTGAAGTATTCTAGGTATTGTAGCGCCACCTATTTATGGTTTTTTGTCGGACACTTTTTGGTATATGGAGATTCTGTTCCTTGCCTCTACCTTCCATATTATATCTGGGGGCCTACCGCGAAAATCGAAATTCGTCAATTGCGGGCATTTTTTACTGTCACTCTAATGACGTCTTAGAAAGAGTAAAAGAGAAAAATCCCCGCAATGGGCGAATTTCGGTTTTCGCGGTAGGCCTCCAGTATCTCTTTATAGTTTGTGGTTATAGCCCATGTATGAAGCCCTTGAAAATAATGTTGCCACGAAGGAAATAGTAGTCAATGCGTCGTATTGTTTCCTCTTTTTCCATTCGTTGGTTCATTGACAGTTGTATTTGTGGTTATACCTACCTATAGATTAGTGAAGTTATAACTCCAAAAACCATCACCATACCCAATCCTGGAAAAGTTGTTGCCTGTGAAGGATGCCTTCAGCTGCGAATCCTAAGTCCGAAAAGCCGGCCTCTTCGGAGGCCACGGATAATTCACCAGTACGACAAGTCTTGACGATTATTGAACATAAAATCCGTAATTTGGAGAAAAGAAAGGTACGTTGCTAATATACTGCACGACACCGACACCCAGATGTATTTTTCGTGTTTAGCTATGAAACTTTGCAGCTATTTAACTAAATACAATTATTATGCGCGTATAAGTGTTATACTTTCGCTAGTATAGTATCTTGCACAAGTGAGTTAACTTGCCGTGAATTGCTGACGCCATTTTTACATGTGCTCGGCCAGTGTTGACGATACAAAAGGTAGACATAATGAGCACCCAAACACGGGAGTTCGTTAACTAAACTGGCCCTTATTGAAACTAACACGTGGTACAATACTTCTGTTGTTTAACGACTGATAGTTTAAATCTACTTGAAGGTTTTTATCGTCATCAACATGATGATTATGATGATATCCATCTTTGAAGTATTTGTTACGAGCGCTTAGGAGTATGTTCTTTGTTCTGTTGATATTCAATAGTACAGTAACACTAGCCTCTGCTTGCGACTTTGTCCGCGGTAAATGCACTTCCAAGCGACCCTATTTTGTCCGCCTACAGAATATCAGCACCCAAATTGCATATTCAGTTTTCAAATCATGCTGAAAATGTTTCGTGTATCTTAACATTACCTACTTAAAATGTATACTAAACAAGTTTTAGTTCTTTTCGACATCTGTTTCTCGGTATGTAACTTGTTTATGTACTTATAAAGATCAAAATTTAATGACCTATTTAGATATCTGAAATTGTGTGTATATAATTGTGTTGTCAAGGGATTGCTTGAAAAGTTGATGATAGCTACCTATTCTGAGATTAAATATATCAAAGACTGTATATGTTGACCCTAAATGGTTTCTAGACGCAACAATGAGACAGAACCGTTTTTGAAGTTTTCATTGTTACTTGACCAACCTTTTAATTTCCTAAATCATTTAAGGTCACTCTTAATGTAAACATTTTTAATTTTCAGAGCAAGTTGACTTCATACAGAGACTTACAAAAATCTGGCAAAGAATTAAATGCTGATCAGAAAATAGCAGTTGCCAAGTATGACGAAGTTGCTCAGACATTAGAGTTTGCCCGAGACCTCTCAAAGCAAATAACTTCCATAGCTGTCTCCACTGAAAAGGAAGCTAAAAAACAAGCAAAAAGGGTATGTGTTCATTTATTTTTACTTGTGATAGCTTGCATGGCTGTATTATAGTACATTCGCATATATAGTAAAACATAAGACGACATGCCGACTCCGTCCGATCCGGTAAACAGCCGGTATTAATAATATTACATGCTCCCTATTTAAGACGGCCAAGAGCCTCGAATCCCAAATTAGGCAATCTTTTAAGGTGGGTCGGAGCCCAGTTAACTTTGGAGACCACTGATCCAGAAATAGGAGCCTCCGTCTCTGGGAATGAGACAATGATTTTCAAGTTTCACAATATAGCTACTTAGGAATTTCATGATCTGCTGGATTTTACAAATGGCTGAAGGGAAAATAGCAACAGGGGCCTGTGGGTGTTTATCCTAGATTAATCCAAGTAGGAGGATAGCGTCTTAGGCTTGATATACCTTGTGCCTTCATACTTTGCTATTGGTGAACAATTCAGTGTGATTATGCTGTAACTCTTGAGTCTGTATTTTTAGTATAAACATGTTTTGTATCTCATTGGAATAAAGCACTTTGCTATCAGTCTAGCAGTGTATATAAACAAAAAAGTACATGTTTTCATGCCTACCACAATTACTACTTTAGTGACTAAGTTTTGTCTGTCAATAGTAATGCAACAATAATTACTATTTAAACTAGAAACTATTTTAGGAAATCTATGAGACTATGTAGTGTTATAATGAGAATTATATATTACAGGAAACCTGGATTCGCTATGCGGCCGACACAAACAAAATCCGTGAGGTTCTTCTTATCTTGGATTGTCTCACACAAATGGGCAATGTTGAAGCAAGAGATGATTTCCTAAATGGAACTAATGGAGCAGCTAAATTGACTGAGGAGGATCTTAAAATTCTTGATGATTTGTAAGTATTCTATAATAATTGAGGGTAACAATAGAAAATATCAAGTTATAGTCTTTTAATATGATCACTGCAGCATGCGCATGCTGGACCAAGAGATGCAACACTTATTACAAATTGTATTTTAGGTAGCAAATGTATAATAGCGGTCAAAAAAAGCAAGTGGTGTGAGTAACTTTAACCTTTTCAACGCTTTCTCCCTCGCATCAAAATGTGGCATGCACGCCAATATGTCAACTATTGAGAAACGAATTTAAACCTTATCTGTCAACAGTAAAATTGCTTTGACAGTGTCTGCCATGACCTCTTTAGTGGTCGTTGGCGTGGTAGGCACGACAGCACACGACCACTGTAGTGGCTCTTGGCGTTCAAAAGGTTAAATTAAATTATGTATATGCCTTTGAAAAAAAAAAAAAAAAATTGATCCGAGGTACAGCTAAACGAGCATGTACGAGTATACTGATGTTATTACTCTGGCATACGCAGACGGGGGTTGTGAAATCATGGAAGAAATTAAAGAGATTGGTTTTTTTTATAGCCTTTTGTTCTGGCACCCAAATGCTGTTTATCGTTTTTCGTAAAAAAAGTATGAATGTCCGCTTTTTCTTCGATTCGCTCCATAGTGTGTCGGTCAGAATGCTCGTAGGTTGACATTGGGCTGAAGCCGCGCGCATCAAATATTTTGCATCCGTGTTTCAGCGACCGGTGTCAAGGCCATTTGACATCATTGCTGCACCCTGGGCGAAATGGTTGTGACCCATAGATATATCAGATACAAGATACAAAAACCGGACAAGTGCGAGTCGGACTCGCCCACCGAGGGTTCCGTACTTTTTAGTACCTATTTGTTGTTACAGCGGCAACAGAAATACATCATCTGAAAATTTCAGCTGTCTAGCTAACACGGTTCATGAGATACAGCCTGGTGACAGACGGACGGACGGACAGCGGAGTCTTAGTAATAGGGTCCCGTTTTACCCTTTGGGTACGGAACCCTAAAAAGCGACGTAAATTTACTGCCATCTTTCGACATATAATTAAAACTTTTAGAACGCCCTTTGACTTTGATCCTTATTATTTCACTGATATGTTGTGTTCAATTTGTTAAATACCAAAAAGTGGCCCGCAGCCAGCGATATCAACTTGCCCCCCCTCCCCCTAGTTTGTTTTGGCTGGCTACGCCCTTGCAGTGGAGTCTCGATTAGGCGAAATCCTCGTTAACACGAAATAAAATGCCATCCCTTCAAGGCCCTAAACTTCTATAACTTGAAATTAAGATGAATTTACCTCTATATCTAACTAGAAAATATTGGCGTAGTGTTTTATCACAAAGTTATTTAGGTACTAACAAATCTTTGTAACTCGAAAAAGACAATAAGACTGTACTTTACGCGTTTGCACAATTACCTCTTAAATACGAATTTATCATGCGTTGCATTTTTACCTCGGTAACTGGAAACATCGAACATTTCCACGATAAGATAACCAGCGCTTTTCAAATTTGCTGCTTTTACTACTGACAAAAGTAGCATTTCTACGGAGTAGAATGTGATTTAAATGAAGTATGTAAGATATCTTTTAAGAAACGATATTGAGCGTATTTATCTCTTTATCCAAGGTACCCCGAAGTGACGCCGAAACACGAGGCCAACGAGGAGGGTCAACCCGGATTCCCAGCCCACACGACGAAAGCGGCCGAACACATCTACGCCATCATCGACGGCAAACCGAAGGAAATCCTGGGCACCACGTACGCCCACATCAAAGAGATCATCATGACCGTACACAGCTGCGGCTACTTCGATAAGGTCGAGGACGACACCGTCGCCGCGGAGGAGGCGGAGGCGGAGGCGCAGGCGCAGGCGGCGGCGGCGGCGGAGCCCGCGGAGGCCGCGCCGCTCGCCTACGCCGCGCCCGCGCCGCACGAGCTGCCCGCGCCGCTCGGCCTGCCCGCGCCCGCCTACCCGCTGCGCCCGCTGCCGCCCATCACCCTGCAGGAGGTCGAGCACGCCTACTTCGCCCAGCAGTACCCCCAGCAGCGCCCCATCGCGGAGGTCATCGGCTCGCAGAACTTCTTCTTCCTGCAGGAGTCCGAGATCGACAGCCCCGTCGGCACGCCGCAGCCGCCCATGATGAACCCGCCGTCGCCGCCGGGGCCCATCCCCACGCAGACCTTCACCAACCAGCACTACGTGCCGATGCCGGAGCCGGGCCCGCTGCCGCTGCCGCCGCCGCACTTCCAGGCGCCCTACGTGCCGCTGGCCGCGCCGCTGCCGCCGCCGCCGCCGCCGGCCGCCGCGCCCGAGCCCGCGCCCGAGCCCGCGCCCGAGCCCGAGCCCGCGCCCGAGCCCGACCGCGCCGGCGACGAGTGGCGCGAGGCCCGCAGCCCCGAGCGCGACGACGGCGCCGAGCGCAAGGCGCAGGGCCAGGGCGACGGCCAGAACAGGTTCCGGCGGTACCGCGGCGGCGGCGGCGGCAGGGGCGCCGCCAACGGGTACCGCGGCCGCGGCGGCTACCGGCCGAGCGACGGCTACCAGTACCAGCCGCGCGCCAACAGGGAGCGGCAGTACAACGACAACTACCAGGGCCGGCACAAGGACGGGCGCGCCGGCTCCCACGGCAACGGCGACGCCGGCGAGCACGCGCAGCCCGAGGGCGGCCGGGGCCGCGGCCGGGGCGCGCCGCGCGGCCGCGCCGCCCCGCGCGCGCACTACCCGCGCAGGGACCACGCCGACCACTGAGGCCGCCATATAACCTAGCACTTTTCTGTATCGAGGACTAAATCGTTCGTGGAAGGCAGATTTCACCGGCAACAACGCTGTGGTAACAACAGACAGAGATTATGGTATAAACAAAAAATAAAAAAAAATATATAAAAAAAAAGTAAAATAATAAAAGATGAAACTGAATAAAAATAAGTTACTTGAATTTAGATGTATGATATATGCAATTATAATAAGTTACGTAATTCTAGACTGTACCTATAGGTTGGTCGCCGCGGTGGCCGAGTGCCGCGCCGCCAGCGCCGGCAGCACACGGCTCGACTATAACTACCGGGACCTTGATTCCAAATCTCATTGATCTTTGTACTTTTCATACAGTTCATATTAATTAATTACATGTGTTACGACGTTATACATGTTTTTGTTTTCCTGAGCCGAATTATTTTGAAGTCGGTGATTATGATATTGTACGAAATGTGATGATTTGTTAAAGTTTTTTTTTAACAAATTAGAAATGGAAAGGTATATAAGCACTTGTATGCTTGTGTATTTTATAAGTACTTTTTTTTAATTAAACCAGTGATATAGTTCGGGTTATCCACGACGACGCACAGATTTGTCAAATGTAATCTTTAATAACATGACATTACGAGTGAAGGCACGCGTCTTCGTGAATGGTACAATCTTTAAATAAAAGAGCGGGTTCAACTACCTATACAAATAACTGTAACTGGTGTGTTAATCTACATTTGCCTTACATGCCTACAATTTTATTTTAAATACTCTACATTGTTCTCAATAGAGGCTGTGTGCAAGCAAATTAAAAGTATTCTGTGAATGCATTTTGTTTTCTTTTGTCCAACTGGTAAAGCGTGTACAATGGAGGGGAAGTAAAGATACCTGCAAAAGTAACTCATGCTGAATAATTCCCCTGAATCTGTAGTCAATTTGACCTCTCCATTTGCTTAACTATTTATTTTCGATTTTTTATTTTTTGACAAGTTAATTTTAGCAAACTAAGGCAGCGGTGGCGGAATGCTTCGCCAAAGATTTGAACGCTGGATAATGTCCGGGGTAGAGCGAAGTGGAAGGAGAAAAACTGGAAAGATGATCCCGTTACAGTACAGGACAAACGCTAGGAGGAGGATGATATAACACACACTTTTTAAGAAAAGGAATAACTGTGAAGTTCCGTACAGCGAGCTGCAAAAATGCATACCCACTTTATGAATGGAATTGATTCAGCTGTGTGTTCCTGAAAGAAATGGAAAAACAATCCTTAGGCCACGAACTGGACGCCCGCGACCGGCGATAATACTAACTAAATTTTGCCATAGTATAACTAAATTCCAAAAGTACGCCGCGAATTGAATAATGCATAGAACAATAAATTAATTGAGTTAATCGGTTGACATCTAACCGTGATTGTATTTGACGTGGATTCGCACGGGTTATACCCACTAGTTACCACCATCTTGGTTTGGTGGTAACTACTACTACCACTGGTAAAAGGTGGGATTTTTTTTCCCCAGTAGTTACCACCAAAATTTAGTAAGCGTTCAATCCTAATAAAAACAGTCTAAATATAGAGTGCTTTAATCAATTGATTAAAAGTCGAATTAATTCTAAGTTAATTAGTTATTACTTTAATTATAACTCGATTACTGTATATTCTTCAATAAATTTAACACCTTTTTCAATGCTACAACTATTTTTTATTACGTTCAAGAAAATTTACAAAAATGTGTTTGTTTGACCGCGATCGGATAGCGTCTGTATGACGAGTGGCGGGGCGCATCCTATGCAGAACACGGTCTTGCATGCCGTAGGTGCGCGGTGTTTTACTGTGTCTGAACAATTACTGTTTCAGTAAACTGCCTTAAAAGTGATCAAAAGTAGTCGGTCTTTGACTGATTTGTTTGATCGTTCGTATAATTGTGACGCTTATGCCATTATCAGCGAGATTCCTATATAAATACAACTCTGCGCTACGCAAGCGCTCTCGACAAAAGATCCAGAAGGCCTACCGCGAACCACGTTCGACGTGTTGCCTCCCTGTCACACTTACGTACGAATTTACAAGTGCGACAGAGAGGCAACACGTCGAACGTGGTTCGCGGTAGGCCTTCTGGGGGCCTACTGCGAAAACCGACATTCGCAAATTGCGAGGATCTTTCTCTTTTACTCTTCGTAAGACGTAATCAGAGTGACAGAGTAAAATGCCCGCAATTCGTCAATTGCGAATGTAATCGATTTTCCCGGTAGCCGCCCAGGTTTCATAGATAACGTCACAATTAATAAGAAAAATTTCAACCAAACGTTAATTTCTCTTTAACTTTTAATTTTGCACTTGCACCGGTTCTAATATTTTTGATCTCTTTTAAAGCAGTTAACTGAAACACTAATAGACTTATAATTATTATTTATGAAAGCACTCTTTATTTATACTATAAGTACTATTTCTACTGTTTTTTTTTTTTTGCCAAACTTGGGCCTTAACACAAAAATAAGAAATCTCTAGAAGTATGCCAACACAACATAGAGAGAAGTATTCTCAACATCAAAAAGAAAGACTAAGCACAATATAAGAAAAAACACAAATTTAATGGATGTATCCTACGTAACAAATAACCTTAAATGGAAATGGACTGGGCACATGCTAAGAGAACCAGGACAGAAAGGGTCAAAAATTGTTACAACTTGGTACCCCCAAGAGGCCAAGATGCTTACCGCAGATGGGAAGATGACATAAGGGCTATCGCTGGACCATCATGGACAAAAAGAGCAACCAACAGAGAGGAATGGAAGGTCTTAGGGGAGGCATATGCCGGGAGGCAAGTCGGCCGATGTTAATATTTTTTTTAAGAAGCGACAAACATAATTAATTTTCTTTTGATGTTAAAATTAATTATTTGACAAACTTAACCTGACAAACATGTAATAATTTAATATGGCCGAAATAAATGGCTATTTTATTTTATTTATTTCTACTGTTTTTATTAGTATTTAACTCTAAAAATTTTTTGGTGATAATTACTGGAAAAAACCCCAGTTGTTACCAGCAAACCGAGTTGGTAGTAACTAGTGGGAATAACCCACGGACTTAGAAAATAATCTCCATATCTCCATGGAATAACCTGATTCACACCTACACTTTACACCTTAGGCCTCGGACTGGACGCAAGCGACGGGCGGCAAATCAAGGCCGTTCATACATTTGGTCGAGCGCTGGCCGCCCCGCGCGTTGCTTACGTTTATTCCGCGGCCTTAATAAGGGCCACTTGCGCGTTCCAGGGTTAGCCAACTAGGTACATAATACTAAACACCTTCCGGGCTAGATATTCTATATAAGGCTGCATTTCCACCAAAGCTGTGCGAGGATGCGTAGCGAGGGACACATTCCCATTTGTACCTGTCCCCCGGTCAGCCTTAATTAGCCGGTAATTCAAACGAATAAAACTCAAAATTGCAATGAAATAATTTTACCTATAAACCCTTAAATGCATAGTGTTGCCAAATGTCTACAAAGCATTAGATATAACTCACAGATTTATAAAAAAAGGCTTACGTTCTTGAACGCACCTTTATACCAAACGTCAAGTAGTAGTCTTGGGAAATAATAACTGGCAACACTAAAATCTGCGCTTTTTTAAAATTTTGACATTTGAGTTGGCGGCAACGTAGTTTTTGTTATAGTTAGCAGAGCGGTCAAATTTATTTTTGATTTCACGTTAAGGATAATAAGTGTTATTTCATCAGTGAAAAAACGTTATTTATTTATTATAAATATACTTTTCCTATAGGCTGTGAACCAATGTATTTAGATAAAAGCGTAATTATCTTGTTATAAACATGAAATAATAAAATTTAAACTAAACACATACTGTTGCCATTCGGTAACTATGTATACTTTGTATATAAACAAGTAAAAACTGGATTTTTTAATTTATTTTTCCTAGATCAATAGATCATACACCCAATGAACTAAACCAAAACATTTTTTTCTACCAAAAAAAAATCATGTATTTAAGGCTCATAAATAATTAGGGATGTATCTTCTAATAGGTATATATACGTCATGTATAATTAGGGATGTATCTTCTAATAGGTATATGATGTAACTACCTTTATACCTATTAGGTAAGGTAAAAAAAAATACTGATTTCATTTCGAAAAACTTTTCGTGGCCTTTAGTAGAAGTACTTATTTTGTTTTTTACTTAAACATGGCACCTGAAAGAGCTTAGACTCTCTCACTAAAGCTTCCGGATCGTCTAGAATGTGCGGCACTATCGGCAGGAACTTGCTCGCCGTCTCCAGCAGACCCAACACCATTACCGCACCCAGAGCCGCCACACAGCCCACAAGAGCCATCGGCGACCAGGAGTAGTGCACCTCCGAGTACACTATAAGAGGTGATATACTTGATCAAGCAAATATTGCCAGTAGCAAAAGGCGGCAAATTTGAAAAATCGCGGGTTAGCAACATTGTTTTCGAATAATTCCAAAATCGCGTGTCATCTGTTTTATCTGTGGAATGTGGATAGTGAATGACAGCCATCGTGTTTGTTTACATTCTAAATCGTTGCTATTTCGCGAAATTTCTGCTGTCACCATTAAATACCTGCATGAACTTAAGCAAAGTCAAAGTACCCACAATATACAATCACGCCGGAATAAGAAATAGACGACCCACAAAAGTGACGAATGAAGAATGGGTGACGCATGGGTGACGAAAGCAGAACGGGACGAATTTAAGAACTTGACAAAAAACTATTGAGACAAGCCAAGACGATACCAAAAATAGACAAAAGTTGTTATGCGACCAGAGGGAATCCCCATTTTTGCAGTTTTGAATTTGGAACCTTTTATTTAATTATAATTTACGAAGTTCGATTAGATTTTGTCCTTTTAAAAGGACATGGGGACGTTAAACAATATTCAAATCGCATGAATAGAGCCGGAACAGCTAACAACTTTCGGACCAACCCTCGTATTGTTTACGATAATAATCGCTGGTTATCACAATTTAACTAACGATTGTGCATTGTGTCAATGCAACTTATGTGGGAGACCGTACCCGATGCAACTTACGCAGCCTACCGTACACATATCGCATCATCGGCAGCCAATCAGCGCCGATATCACGTCATCTACAGCCCCTGTGATTGGCCCAGGATGTTGCCACGGAGGAACCGAACTCCACTCCACGCATTCGCTATTCGCCTCATTAATAGACGCACGCATACGTGCCCTTTTTTTAATACGTAATTACTTTATTCTGTTTTTTGTACCAAATGTACTAGTTGGTCATTAAAAGTATTTAAAACTAAAGGCGTCGTTACATTATTGCTGCTGAACCCGCTCCAAGAGGCTACGAGCTGAACCTTAGCCAGATCCACGCGCGACATAAAGTTTTGGACCTTCGACCTCGGATGCAACCAGCAACGTGGCTACAAAGGATACTTGGCAAGAGTAACGCAATCGGCAAAGATAGCCATCGGCAGCTACTCAGTGCTTTGGTGAGGCGAACCAATCAAGAATAGCGACCCTGTCTCATTTCAGTTGTGATATACGTGTTCATATTTTAATTCCAGTGGTTGTAACGTGGCGTCTTTGTGATCTGCCTACACGCAAAAGGTCGCCAGGCCGGCAGCTGCATCGTTAGCAGTTGCAGGGAGCTTAGTACCTAATCCGGATAACTGTAAGTACCTCGCTTCTTACATCCTACCGACATGGCGGAAGAAAAGTTGTTAAAAGATCTTATTAAAAAGAGAGGTTCTGTTAAAGGTAGACTCACAAAATTCATTAAATATATAGAAACGTTCGACCAAGGTTTATCCATTAATCAAATGGCCGAAGTTAGGCTCCGCACTCAAGGCGCTACGGGTTTATACACCGAATTTAATAATATTCAGTCAAAAATTGAAGATGTTCTTCCCGAAACCGAACTGGACGCTCAACTCGACGCGCGAGACGAGTTTGAAGCCGAATATTATAGTATAATGGCCCAAGCTGAGAAATTGGTAAAGGACGAGGTTAAAATCGAATCCGAAAAGTCCGCGATTGCATTAAAATCGGTGAAATTACCTACCATTTCTTTGCCTAGCTTTGACGGTTCACATGAACACTGGATTACCTTTCGAGACACATTTTCGTCGTTAGTACACAACTCGCGAGAAATTTCAGACATTCAAAAATTTCACTATCTCAAATCGTCACTTACGGGAAGCGCGCAGTTAGTTATAGACTCACTTGAATTCTCAACCGACAATTACAATATCGCATGGGAGTTGTTATTGAATAGGTATAATAATAGCCGCTTACTTGTTCATAATCATGTAAAGGCCTTATTTTCAATGCAAACGCTGCAAAAAGAATCACCGGTGTTGCTAAGGAAACTTATAGATAACGTGTTAAAAAATATACGCGCTCTTAAAGCCCTAAAGGAGCCTGTAGACTCGTGGGACACTTTACTTATTTATATGATCGTTTCTAAATTAGATTCCACCACTGAGCGAGAGTGGGAGCAGCATAAAGGTTCTTTGTCGGCCGATTCAAGCGAGTCAAAATTAACTATTGACGATTTATTAACATTTTTAAGAGGCAGGGCAGACATGCTTGAAACTTTAATTGTAACGCACAGTAAGGCCAATTCGCAAGACAACAAAAAGTATACAAACAGTAATTATACACCAAAGTTGCATTGCAATGTCGCGACGGAAAAACCGCAGGTGAAAACACCTTTTAAAAAACAATTTAAATTATGTCCGATGTGTAGTGAGAAACATCCTTTATATTCATGCCAGTCGTTTCTGGATTTGAAAATGCAAGATCGATTGCAATTAGTACGGGATAAAAACCTTTGTGAAAATTGTCTGCGAACTGGTCACACAGCTGATGCGTGTAGGTATGGGCCTTGTAGGAAATGCGACAAAAAACATAACTCAATTATTCATCGCGATGAAGTTAATGTTATCAGTACAAACAGTTGTACCGGCATGTCGAATGCAAGCCAAAATAAACCTAATGAGCCCCATATTTCCACTGCTAAATCCAGCAATTATTCCATAACAAATCACGCACACATTGACAACGGTCAGGTGGCTGATTTAAACACAGATGTCCAATGCGCACAGGCATCATTCGATGAACCGGTTTTGTTGACAACCGCTATCATTGAAATAGTCGATGATTTAGGTAAAATTACGAAGGCATGCGCGCTTCTCGACAATGGAAGCGAGCGGTGCATTATATCTCAATCATTATGCGATAAATTAAATACGCGCGTTATACAGTCCACACGAAGCTTGTTTGGCGTCGGGGAGGTGCCGGTCTCACAGCACACGCGATTTTGTGATATTGGCATTAAATCCTTAACTAGCACTTATTCTACTCGCATTAAGTGTTTAGTATTACCACGCGTAACCCCCCCGCGGCCATACCTTAATATGCGCAAAGAACAATTCGTTATACCGGACGGAATCGTGCTCGCGGATCCCAATTTTTATGAAAAAAAACCGATAGACCTTATAATAGGGGCAGATATATATTGGGACGTGATTCAAGAAGGTATTATTCGCCTAGGTAACGGAGCGGTTATGCAAAATTCGCATTTGGGCTGGTTCGTATCCGGGCGTACATATAATTCATATAATACGCGCAAAAATACAACAAAAACTAACGTTGTATGTAATTTCATGCAAACTATAGACATGCAAGTTTCTATAGACGAGCAGTTACGTAAATTTTGGGAACTCGAAGACGCGCCGATAAGTCAACGGGTTAACGAATCGCGCAGTGAGGAAGAACGTATCTGTGAGGATTTGTTTATGCAGACTACAAAACGGCTCGACGACGGTAGGTTCTGTGTATGCATTCCGTTCAAAAAGTCACCTGAGATTTTAGGCGATACGCGCAAACAAGCCGAACATAGATTCTTCGCATTAGAGAAACGGTTAGAACGTTATCCGAATTATAAAAAAATGTATAGCGACTTCATTAAGGAATATTGCGACTTAGGTCACATGGAGCATGTAGATTCGTATGGTACGCCACACTACTTTACGCCACATCATGGCGTTTTTCGTGAAAACGCCAAAACTACACGCTTAAGGGTTGTTTTTGACTGTAGTTGTGCGTCCACGTCGGGATATTCACTTAATGATTTGCAATTTGTAGGTCCCGCGATACAGGGTGATTTGTTATCCATACTATTGCGCTTTAGGGAAAACAAGTATGTGGCGTGTGCGGATATCGAAAAAATGTACCGCCAGGTACTGGTTGACGAGAAACAACGCGACTTGCAATTAATTATTTGGCGGGAAAATCCCTCTGACCCACTGCAAATATACAAATTAAAAACTGTGACTTATGGCACGAATTCCGCCCCGTTTTTAAGTTGTAGGTGCCTTAAGCAGTTAGCGCTAGAGTGTGATGACCCTGAAATAGCCAGCGTAATTAACAATGATTTTTACGTTGATGACCTTATTTGTGGCAACCCTAACCAGGATAAATTAAAACAAATTTGCACAAAGGTCGTCAAGGTCTTGCAGTCGGGATGTTTTCCATTGCATAAATGGATTTTTAATTTCGATTTTGATGAATTTACCGAATCGATGGACTCGTCCAAAGAGTTATCATTAGGTGAAAACGTACAAAATAAAACGTTAGGGTTAGGATGGTACAACCGCTCTGATGAATTGTTTTATCACACTAGATTTGAAATAAATTCTAAGCCGATAACAAAGCGCATTATCTTATCGGTTTCGTCTCAAGTCTACGACCCTCTCGGCTTGCTTAGCCCAACTATTATGATCGCGAAAGTACTTTTACAGAGGTTGTGGATGTTAAAGGCCGATTGGGACACCCCGGTCCCGAACGACATCGCAAAAACATGGACACGATTTGTCGCTGATCTTTCGAATTTAAAGTCAATTCGCATTCCGCGTTACGTATTAAATGACAACCCGAAACATTTAGAGTTGCATATTTTTTGTGATAGTTCTATAACCGCGTACGGAGCGTGCGCTTATGTTCGCGCTATCGATAATAATAACAGTGTCACAGTCAGGTTATTATGCGCAAAAGGGAAGGTGACCCCAATAAAACCAGTGACCCTGCCAAAATTAGAATTATGTGCGGCGCTAGTAGCGGCACGACTATATGCAAAAATAGATAGTTCACTTCGCAGTCGGTTTAACAAATTAGTATTTTGGTCCGATTCCACAATTGTCCTAGGTTGGTTACGCACGCCACCTAACTTACTTAAAACGTTTGTACAAAATAGGGTTACCGAAATACACGATTTAACGCAAAATCATCCCTGGCATCACGTAAGAAGTGAAAACAACCCCGCTGACTTGATCTCGCGATCTCGGCCGTTAAATTCGTTGTGGTCTTCTACATTTTGGGGACAAGGCCCAGAGTTCCTTCGCGATATTAATTTCGAGCCTAACTCTGACTTAAAAAATAACCAAAATAATGACGATTTGCCCGAGCTAAAGGCGAATGTTTCACTTGTTTGTGTACCTAATCGTGACAATGAGGGATGTTTTCCTTTCCATAGATTTTCTCAATTCAATCGTTTACAGCGTACCGCGGCGTATGTTTTGCGATTTATTTATAATGCGCGCAATAAACTTAGCAAACAAACTGGGTCATTAAGTGTAGACGAGTTGAATGAATCCGTTCTGTTGCTAGCCAGGCTGGCGCAGTATGAGTCATACCGAGATGTGCATAATTGCTTATCACGTAAACGGCTGTTAACAAACAAACACGGTGCAAGCCTTACTAAATTAAATTTATTTCTTGACAACACGAATGTGTTAAGAGTAGGCGGCCGTTTAGAAAATGCTAGCCAGTTTAGTTACGAGAAAAAACACCCTATTTTAATTTCGTGTAAACATTATTTAGCCGTGCTATTATTTCGTTTCGAACATAAGCGACTGTTGCACGCGGCGCCACAGCTGTTGTTGTTTACTATAAAGGAAACCTGGTGGCCAGTAGGAGCTAGAAATTTAGCACGAAAGATTGTTCATGATTGTGTCACGTGCAAACGGATGCAAGGTCAAACATTGACACCTATCATGGGCAATCTGCCTCGCGAACGATTGGAACCAGGGTATCCGTTCATATACTGCGGCGTGGATTATGGTGGTCCAGTGCTTGTTTTGAATCGCAAAGGTAGGGGTGCGAAATTAATAAAATCATATATTTGTTTATTCGTATGTTTAGTAACGCGCGCTATTCATTTAGAACTGGTCAGTGACCTCTCGTCTGATGGTTACTTATTAGCATTAAAACGTTTTATATCGCGTAGGGGTAAACCTGTTGAAATAATAAGCGATAATGGAAAAAACTTTGTCGGACTAATGAACGATTTTGAAAAATTTCTTTCAAGTATATCTGGCGATATACAAGAGTACGCCTTGTCTCAGAAAATTAAATTTCGCATGAACCCGCCGTACGCCAGTCATTTCGGTGGGATATACGAGGCAGGTATTAAAAGTTGTAAATACCATTTGCGACGCGTTGTAGGCAACGCACATTTGACGTTTGAACAATTAAGCACGACCTTGACCGAGATTGAGGCCTTGCTTAATTCTAGACCACTTACTCCTATGTCATCTGACCCCAACGATTTTTTACCGCTTAGCCCAGGGCATTTCTTGATTGGTCGTCCGCTAACCGCACCTGTGTGCGCTAGCCTGAGCGACGTTCCTGAGCATCGGTTAACGCGTTACCAGAGAGTCGAACAGCTTCGTCAGCATTTCTGGAGTCGTTGGTCGCGAGAGTACGTGACGGAGTTACAAGCCCGATCAAAATGGAGGTTTCAGTCTGATGACCTCAAAGAAAACACGCTTGTCGTCATAAAGGAAGACAATGCTCCCCCGCTAAAATGGAGTTTAGGCCGAATCGTCAAAACGTATCCAGGCAAGGACGGCGTCTCGAGAGTGGCCGACGTAAGGATGCCTTCTGGAGGAACTGTGAGACGGGCTTTCTCGAAACTGTGTCCGCTTCTTCAGCCAGACTGTTAGCCACGTCATCAGTCCCATTATCACGTTTTGTAAACCACCAGTTTCCAAGGCCGGGAGTATGTCAATGCAACTTATGTGGGAGACCGTACCCGATGCAACTTACGCAGCCTACCGTACACATATCGCATCATCGGCAGCCAATCAGCGCCGATATCACGTCATCTACAGCCCCTGTGATTGGCCCAGGATGTTGCCACGGAGGAACCGAACTCCACTCCACGCATTCGCTATTCGCCTCATTAATAGACGCACGCATACGTGCCCTTTTTTTAATACGTAATTACTTTATTCTGTTTTTTGTACCAAATGTACTAGTTGGTCATTAAAAGTATTTAAAACTAAAGGCGTCGTTACATTATTGCTGCTGAACCCGCTCCAAGAGGCTACGAGCTGAACCTTAGCCAGATCCACGCGCGACACATTGTTTTCAACCAAATGGTACCACATTGTCGGTTGTGGATAAGGTTGACAACAACTTGAAGCTAGCGCCTTATTGATAACCGACAATAAGTACCCTTTTTGGTGGAAAATTTTACCTCGTATCATTGACTTAATACCTATTTCCGGGTTCCGGGGGTTAGACGCTCGACGTCAGAGAAAGTTTATAGTTTATATTTTCTGTTGAATCTTTGACGTCGAATATGTAACGTAAGTATAAGCTTAAACTTATTAATAAAATATACATTCTTAAAATTGCCATTTATTGAGGATGTCTTATATAAGAAAGATGTTGCATCAAATCGATGTAGACCCGTGACCGTGTCCATCTAAGCAAATAAATGAAGTCCTCTTCAACTTTATATATTGACAGAAATGTTATTTATACAAATCTATTTGCTATTTACTACCTATTTTTATCTATATCTGTTATATTATCCTATACAACCTAATGCAATTATACAAAATATCATTTATAGTGTACTTATTCGTAAAGTAAAAATATAATATCGTCATATTTTGTTCACGTATAAATAATAAGGGCAGCGTAAGAAACATTTATTGTACGAAGTAAAATGGTAATTTTGAGTGCAGTTAGTTAGGTACCTGCCAACAATGGTCATTATATATTGTTAAGCTCATTAAAGCTTTGTTAATGTAACTACTAGGGTAAACTACCTGATGATTGGCCTTTTCACCGCCAAGGGCCATTTTTTTTGACAGGTTTTGATAGATTGGTAGGTTTGAAAAGCTCCGTATCAAACTTAGTCGGAATATACACGAAATTGTGTAACGATAAATTCCATACGTTTTCCGTAACTTAGTGGAAGATTTTGTATTATATATTTAATAAGGAACTCTATCTATCCACCAAATTTTATCAAAATCTGAGAAAAATGAAAACACAACAAAATTTAAAAAATGGCCCAAAGACGGCGACGAGGAAGATGCATTCATGCATTCCAATAAGGTTTACGATATAGTAGCGCTTTATAAATAATAGGCGTGACGCTCAAAGGATTAAAGTATATATCGTTTTATGGCCCCTATTTTTGTAGGAAAGTCTAGGAAGCGACATCACACCAGTAGTTTACCCAAGGTCACTCATTAAGTTTTTGGGGCTATTCCCACTAATTACCACCAATTTGTTACCGATGGTAACAGGGATTTTTTTCCCACCATTTACCAGTGGTAACTACTGGGAAAGAATCCTAGTGCAAATGTACAAATGTTACAGCTTACAGGAGACTTAAGAGGGTATATCCAGGCAATTATATGGTACATTCAAATTGATTTTGTATACAATAAACAACACTAAATGATTGCCTACAAAATTATGCAAACCTAATTGAAGCAACACAAATGGCCTAGAAATATCTTAAATCAAGTTATTTTCCGCTTTAAATGCTAGTGAGCTAGCGTTAGTAACACTTACACTTTTTCCCGAAAATTATGTTTAATTCCATCAAGTACCTAGTTATGACATACAATAAGAAGCAGACTGAAAAACTTTAGTTATAAACGTTTGTTCCCATATAAGTGTAACGTCAGTATTCATTTACAGGCATAAAATACATTTCGACACTCAAGTAAAATACTAGTGATTCCAATGAACGGACCGAAATTTATTTGCGGAATGTATTATATACAAAATTATATATAGTTTGTTGTTTTAGCATAACAAAGGTAAGCGATGTTGACGTATTTTTATATAAAACACTTGAAAATAAGTCACGGCAAATAATATGTAACACTTATAAAATCATATGCGATCATTTGAATTATAATAGTTACTCATTTTTTTAAAGCGTTTTTCACTAAAAAGACATGTCAAGATTGTTTACATTTTTCTAATAATAAAAAAAACAACTATAGGATATAGGAATCAATTTTACCGCGTTACCGCGGACAGTTAGCAAAAATTCATTGATTCATTAAGATAAATGTAGTCTGAGAAAAAATCGAGCCCCGAATTTTGTCAACATCAACATCTAGAATGTCGCTGACACCTGTACCCCTAGTGTAAATTTATTCGAAAGCGAACCGTGACGTACGCGTTTGCTTTAAGTCTCATTTTGTATGGGATTTTGAACCGTTTGCCAAGCGGGACGTTTTGGAAACTCAAAAATCTACTAGGGGTACTGAAGTGTGCAAAAGGGAAGCCATTGCGCATATCGTCAGCTTAAACCTAAAAAATTCAACTGGGCTGTACTCCTCAAACAGACCAACATTTATAGTTTGCTTTTAAGTACACTTTAAAGTTTTTTTTCTAAGATGAACTTTGTTATGTTTAAAGCGTGACAAGCAACGTCAATTAAATTAAAATGATGTACGCATTGCTGATATTTTATTTGTATGAAAAATTGGAAGTCTAACTTCATAATTTGTGACCGTGGCCGGCAAAACGTCCCACTTTGTCATTTGCCATATGGATTCCTTGACAGGTTATTTGTATAAAAACAAGAAATTCTCGTCCTTATGGCAAGCGAAAAAGAGGGACGTTTTGCCGGCCGCGGCCACATTTTTGAAAGTGATTGCAGAAGTGTCATCGTTTGAGGAGTACAACCTTAATTATTTACACCGACAAGCAGCAAGTAAATTCGTATTGTACGAAGGGTCGGCCTGAAAACCAGCGTTGTAGTAGGTAAGCCTGCTGCAACACATGCTGAGGTTCGCTCCTTTTTAGCATCATAATTTTAAAAGTTTTTTATATCTACATGTAAACATAAATTTGTGCCTAATTAAGTTTCATTTTAAGGCTTGTAATGTTTTGTAGTATTGCCTGTAAACATGTTTCAATGTGGTGTTAAATAAATAAATTCTATGTCTATGTCTCTATGTCTATGTCTATGTCTATTTGGTCATGTTGCAGGCCCCACCCGGTATAATGTGGGATCTCATATCATATATACGTCATGAATCAATTACTTCCAATGACTCTTGGTGTTCAATTTTCGTCGCGTGTTTGGTAGGTGACAAGCAATTTTGTACACTCTAGGTCCGTGAGTTTTATGGTCAATGAATTGTAAAGTGATGTTAACAACCAGAGTTACCGAATAATGAACGGAGCTGAACAGCGCCATCTACATTAGCTGTTTAATTCGCAGCACGAATTTGTGTTAGACTTCACATATCTAATACAATCAATAAATCTATGCCGTTAGGTATATACTTAGTTTTTTTAACATTAGAAAAAGGGTAAAAAATCTTAACGTCTTTTTTATTGATAAACGCTTTTAAGAAAATAGCAACTATTACTTATGAAACCAAATAAATGTAAATGGTCATATACACATGCTATGTATAATTATTAAATATTTATCAATTAAAAAAAAAACACGTTAAGATTGTATACCCTTTTTCAAACGCAAAAAAAAACGATGTATAGGTATTGCAAACTGGTACACGACCAATTGATCTTACAATGACTATGTTCTGAAGTCCATACGGTCGAATTATCCGAGTACTCGTACGTAGCGAATAAAGTTTCTACATACAATATATACCTCACATTTCAACAGAAGCAAACACAATAAACAAAGCGATTTAAATATTGACGTCTATTTGTGTGTAATTAATAATAATTATTATCATAAATCAAATCATAACTCCATCATAGATTCACTATATTTTTCAATCATATACAAAATCCACCTGTATGTCAGCGTCATAAAACATTATTAAATAATTAGGTATTTAAATTAATTACTTTAAAAGACTGGACCATAGAAAGCAGCATTAGGTATTACGTAACAATGTAAAACACACACTTAAATGTGTAGGCGGGGGTTTTCAGCAAAAAGTGTACCATTTATTTTTTTCGAAAAATTAACAAATTTTGAGTTATTTCGACTCCGAATTACGAGGATTATTGACTGAAACTGAAAGTGTCCCCAGTTTTTCATCCAAATTCTTTGTGTCAGTTTTTGACGGTCCATACAAAACGTATGTGAAAAAGCGTCACAAAACTGTCACTTTTATTGTTTTTTTTTCTTTTAAGGGCGCCCCCTATCTGAATGACCTCGCGCTTTCCAACTCCCTCGTTCTTCACCTTTACAACTTGAATTTGCACAAGCAAGCAAATTATTGCGTCCATTCGCTCTCTTAATGTATATTCACTCACTCACTTTAAGCTTAAATAAACAGTGTCCTATCACTAAAATCAAAATCATACGATCAATTGACAGAGAATAAATGCGCGCGCGTCGCGTCGAGTGACACAGGTTCCTCGTCTGACGGTTAAGCTGCGACTGCCCCTCGTCGCCCGCGCAGGGACCCGCGCGCCGGGGTAACGCACGAACTTGAATAGTATCGATTTCTCAAAACTATTTATATAATTAAAAAATCGGCAGACGTAATTGGAGTGTAAATCATTATTCACTATTGGTAACAGTTTCGTGTCTAAGCGTTGCATTATATAGGAGTTTATACGGATTTCAACTCAAGAAAAGGGCTCACGGAATATTTATTTACTGGTGATAAGATGTTTTTTGAAATATCAGTAGACAAAATTAAAGAATAATTACCAAGCTAAAATATTATGTACATACCTTTCTTGTTTATATAACGTTCGAGCTTGCTATAGCCACGTAAAAACATCGAATTTGGCCTGGTAGCCGCTTAATCGATGGTCTTCGTAATTCTGAGTAAAAATAACGCAAAAGTTGTTGGTTTTGTGAAGAAAGTAAATGGTACTTACACTATAAAGTTGCTTTGTGTATCGTCACATAAAATAAGAGCTTCAGTTATCCATACGAAACTAAACATTTTCTAAGCCACCATTAACACAAATGCTCCAGCAGTTAACTTTATGTAGATACGGTGGGGGAATTGATTCTTTAGCAGTTTGCGGCTCAAGCAAATTTGGTTGTACTTACTCGTACATATGCTAAGAGCTGTCCCATGTAAAGTGAACCGAAAACTGCTAAAGAATCAATTTCCTCAACTGTACAAGCATTCAAAAGTGTGCATCTGTATATGTATCATTAAAGGCCTTCATTAGCTATGGTTTCCCAACCTCTGAACAGTTATACATTTCTATACTAATTTATACAAATCAAATATAACATACACATTGAATTTAACATGTACATTGTCATATACAAATTAGGGCCATAGGCCGTGACTTAACTATTATTTCTCCGGTGAAATTCACTTTCCACTGGTATTTTATATACATCGCATCGATATTACCGAAATATAATGCAGGTATTAGATACTTCACTTCATTAATGTTTTATCAAAATATAACAAGATATAAATAAATAAACTTATATATAAATAGATGCCACTTTCCTTGTCCAGTGTGTGTATATTGCTTTGCCTGCCATTGCAACGTCAAAGCAACGATGCTGCATTGGACTGCACTGATGTCAGTCCAGTGTTGGCACTGCTACGAATTTTAGGCCTAAACGTGTCGAATAAAAACACAAATACATATCTCCACTGAATTAGAACTAATTACAAGTACATAATATGTATTCCGTAAAAATGGCACCGGCGCATTCAAAACAACTGGTAAAAACGAAGTAACAGCCAATAAAAATACAAGAGAAATCCCGACATTAAACTAAACCTATGTGATGTATAAAACACTGTAGTCTGCCCTGACAAGTAAATTAAATGCTAAATCGAGTACCGTATATACTTGCTTCATTTTTAAACACGTCTAGTTAAGTGTGAGAAAATTATTTAAATACTAAGCGACTATTTAACTACATATATACATTTGAATATAAGAAAGTGTTTTTTTTTAAACAATACATTTGACCATTTGATGCTAGAATATGTAGCCGGCGGCAATCGGGAAGTGGAAATGATCACATTCTTAAATTCGATTTAGCGTTGACGATTAACGAAAGTCAACTTTACCACACTGCTCGTGCACGAGGCAATTACAGTGCACTAACGCTACTGATCCGTTCGCACTAATGATATGAATACTTTAAAATGAAAGCAAAGTCGGGTTTCGATATCTAACTTATCTAATCTGTGTTCGCAATAATTGTCAATAAACAGGAAACTGTTATTTTTATTGTTTACAAAGATTGCATTTACTTTTTTGCATCAGAGTGATTCCGCAGATGTTCATCGGGTACTTTATGCGGAATAATTTGAAAATAATCCGAAGTAGCTCGATTATTATTCACTATTTACTTCAAAATGTTACCGTTCGTGCTCGATTTAGAACATTACACTTATTTCGGGCAAGCGTCCTTAAAAAAAGAAAATATATTTCGGGAACAAAGAAACATTTTTGTCCGTCGGTCCGGGCGCACAGTCTCGAATGCGTTTACCCTGCTGCCGCTACACGCGGGCCCCGCTGCCGCTACACGCGGGCCCCGCTGCCGCTACACGCGGGCCCCGCTGCCGCTACACGCGGGCCCCGCTGCCGCTACACGCGGGACCATCAAGGTCTCCACACGTCTGCGCTCCCGCACTCATTTACCCCCTTATTTATAAACATGTACTAAAGTTACGATGCCGCTAATCATCGTTTGTCCCTTTCCATCATACCAATACATCGGAAAGGGACAAACGATGATTAGCAGTATTGTAACTTTAGTACACGTTTATGAATAAGGGGGTTAGCGTGGGAGCGCGAATTTATTTCTCGTCGTCGTCGCGTCAACAATTACGACTATTACTCATGTAAATTAAAAATATTTACAAAAATTAGGCTCTAGGGGTGTGCCTTGGTTATTCTAGTATAAAAATGGTGTCGAATACAACTCGGTCGTGCCCGTCGAACCGTAGCATTTTACAAGTAAAATTGCACCTACGTGTGGTGACCTCGTGCTCTTTGGAAACGGTTTATAATGCGGTGTCGTTGGGTGATGGTGATGTTCGAGTGTGGGTGACGTCATCAGTGTCCGCGGCAGGCTACAGCACGTGCCGCGCCAGCGCGTGGCGCAGCTTGCGCTCCCACGACTCCGCCTCGGCCCACGAGTGATGGTGATGTTCGAGTGTGGGTGACGTCATCAGTGTCCGCGGCAGGCTACAGCACGTGCCGCGCCAGCGCGTGGCGCAGCTTGCGCTCCCACGACTCCGCCTCGGCCCACGAGTGATGGTGATGTTCGAGTGTGGGTGACGTCATCAGTGTCCGCGGCAGGCTACAGCACGTGCCGCGCCAGCGCGTGGCGCAGCTTGCGCTCCCACGACTCCGCCTCGGCCCACGAGTGATGGTGATGTTCGAGTGTGGGTGACGTCATCAGTGTCCGCGGCAGGCTACAGCACGTGCCGCGCCAGCGCGTGGCGCAGCTTGCGCTCCCACGACTCCGCCTCGGCCCACGAGTGATGGTGATGTTCGAGTGTGGGTGACGTCATCAGTGTCCGCGGCAGGCTACAGCACGTGCCGCGCCAGCGCGTGGCGCAGCTTGCGCTCCCACGACTCCGCCTCGGCCCACGAGTGATGGTGATGTTCGAGTGTGGGTGACGTCATCAGTGTCCGCGGCAGGCTACAGCACGTGCCGCGCCAGCGCGTGGCGCAGCTTGCGCTCCCACGACTCCGCCTCGGCCCACGAGTGATGGTGATGTTCGAGTGTGGGTGACGTCATCAGTGTCCGCGGCAGGCTACAGCACGTGCCGCGCCAGCGCGTGGCGCAGCTTGCGCTCCCACGACTCCGCCTCGGCCCACGAGTGATGGTGATGTTCGAGTGTGGGTGACGTCATCAGTGTCCGCGGCAGGCTACAGCACGTGCCGCGCCAGCGCGTGGCGCAGCTTGCGCTCCCACGACTCCGCCTCGGCCCACGAGTGATGGTGATGTTCGAGTGTGGGTGACGTCATCAGTGTCCGCGGCAGGCTACAGCACGTGCCGCGCCAGCGCGTGGCGCAGCTTGCGCTCCCACGACTCCGCCTCGGCCCACGAGTGCCGCACGTCTCGGAACAGCTGAAACACACATATCATTGCTACCAAACAGGTATTCATTCTAACAAGAGAATTTGAAGTAAGTAGAGGTGGATTGTCAAAGAAAACAAACATCATACCGGGCATAGGCCAAAGGTTGTGACACCATCGTTCGAAACGATGCCGTCAGCCTTTGATCTATTAGATGGCGCCACTGTTTCATATTTAACAAATTTAACACATATCAGTGAAAGAATAAGGATCAAAGTCAAATGGCGTTCTAAATGTTTGAATCATGTGTCGAAAGATGGCAGTGAATTTACTGTAGCTACAAAATATTTAGGAAATATTCAACTTATTCATCATTTACGCACAAATGTTTAATATTTATAGTACCATACAAGTATTTTGAATATAGTGGTAATCATGAAATAAAAGCATGTTTATTATTGGTATATTATCCGTTTTTGATGAGTAAATGTTAAACGTACAAAGTCAAAAAAAATCCGATAATTTTCTATTAATAGAGTGTAAAATTATTATCCTAGTAAAATGCGAATATGGCACAACATTATGTTGTTTTTTTTGAACACACGGTTTAGATAGATAGATAGATTTATTTATTTCATAATGCAGATTACATTATAAATTGCAGGCATGTCAATCTACAAGAATTCATATTATTATTATGATCGTCAAAACAGATATACAAAAACATAATCAATAAAATATCAATTCAAAAATTAACTAATTACAGGATATGTACTAGTATTTTAAAAGTCGTTCATAATATGTAGGTCCTATTACACGAGGATTTTTTTGAGCTAAGGCCATACGGCGGGGAACAGTTCTCAGCCGTCCCGTCGAACGGACATTTATACCCTCAACATGAACGCGTTTGAAATCTGATATATTGTTTTAAAGTGTCAATTTTATTATAGTATATTTTTTGTTATTTTACAAATTATTAAAAAAAGGTTTTGTTTTAAATAGATATGGCACAAATGTATTCTCAGCTGACGAATTGTGAAACATCAACTTGATAACCAGTTACCGTATATTGTATGGAGTGTAGAAAAAGGAAAGTAGCAAAATCTCTATGTATGAAAAGTGTCCATCAAAAAATATTAAATAGGTGGCGCCACAATACACCAAAATGAATGATATTTCAGATCTAGCATTTTATATAGATGCGCTATACCCGTGCGTCCGTGAGAGACAGAACACACGCAATGCGACAAAATTAAAAACACATTCCTGGCAACATACCAAAAACAACCTACGAAAGGGTGTAGCAGGATAGCCTAGGAAAAATTGCCCCCAGCGATTTTGGGCCGAAACTGTAATCAAACGATGCCTTTTGGGGAGGTTATACTCTGCACAAAGTTTCATCCCTCTGTTACCCCCTGGGGGTGAAAAACACCCGATTAACCCCAAAACTGTTTTAATTATTTTTTCCTAAACTATGAAAGTGACGAATTTCAAATTTCGTACAAATATTAATAAGACTAAAAGCTATGTGCTAAAAAAATATTAACCCCCTAACCATTGAAATTCTTGTAAAAAAAACAAAAATAAAAAAAGAATCAACCTGTATATCAAGTTTGGCTCATACCACACCATTTTTTTTTCAAAAATGAACCAGTTTATATTCTACATGATACAAAAGTTTCATGGACCTACTCCAGAAGGAACATTGCGAAATTAATATGTATTGGCTCTTTGGTGCGTACTATTCATTGAACTCCCACTAAGAGCCTTGCATTATTAATAAACAATGGCTTGCGATCGGACCGCTGGCGCTGCTCGTGCCCGATTTGAAAAAGGTGGGGATAAAGAAGTATGAATCAAACTCATTTGTATTTATAAAAACATTTTTAGGGTTCCGTAGTCAACTAGGAACCCTTATAGTTTCGCCATGTCCGCCTGCCTGTCTGTCTGTCTGTCTGTCCGAGGCTTTGCTCCGTGATCGTTAGTGCTAGAATGCTGAAATTTAGCATGGATATATAAACCAATAAAGCCGACAAAGTCGTACAATAAAATCTAAAAATTTAATTTTTTTGAGGGTACCTCCCCTACACGTAAAGTGGGGGTGAATTTTTGTTTTTTGCTTCATTCCTACAGTGTGGGGTATCGTTGGAAAGGTATTTCAAAACTAATAGGGGTCTTCAACAAACATTTTTTGATTAAGTGAATATATTCGGAGATAATCGCTCCGAAAGAAAAAAAAATTAGTCCCCCCCCCTCTAACTTTTGAACCATAGGTCCAAAAAAAATTAAAAAAATCGTGGAAGTAGAGCTTAAGAAAGACATTAAATGAAAACTATAGCGGACATGATCAGTCAGCTAAACTGATTGATGATTTTTGAGTTATCGCAAAAAGTTTCCCCTTCATAGTAAAAAGACATACTTTAATTAGGTACTGATTATGCAAATTTGCCTATTTGTTTAACTCACGTGAAAGGTACCGTTTCATCCCTTGGTTAACAATTTACTATACTTTAAGCTCCAGTTTAGCTTATTGTGACGGAAGAGTAACTACGGAACCCTACACTGAGCGTGGCCCGACATGCTCTTGGCCGGTTTTTTTAAATTATTTTGTTTTCGGGTCCGAGACGTTGCGTATTAAGCATGATACGAGTATAATGATTAGTAGCTACGAAATAGTACGTTTATTTTAATTTCGCAATGTTCCTTCTGGAGTAGGTCCATGAAACTTTTATATAATATAGAATATAAATTGGTACATTTTTGAAAAAAAAAATGGTGTGTGTACCATGAGCCAAACTTGAGATCCATGTACAAATGAGTTTGATTCATTCTTCTTTATCCCCACCTTTTTCAAATCGGGCACGAGCAGCGGTCCGATCGCAAGCCATTGTTTATTAATAATGCAAGGCTCTTAGTGGGAGTTCAATGAATAGTACGCACCAAAGAGCCAATACATATTAATTTCGCAATGTTCCTTCTGGAGTAGGTCCATGAAACTTTTGTATCATGTAGAATATAAACTGGTTCATTTTTGAAAAAAAAAAAAATGGTGTGGTACCATGAGCCAAACTTGATATACAGGTTGATTCTTTTTTATTTTTGTTTTTTTTACAAGAATTTCAATGGTTAGGGGGTTAATATTTTTTTAGCACATAGCTTTTAGTCTTATTAATATTTGTACGAAATTTGAAATTCGTCACTTTCATAGTTTAGGAAAAAATAATTAAAACAGTTTTGGGGTTAATCGGGTTTTTTTCACCCCCAGGGGGTAACAGAGGGATGAAACTTTGTGCAGAGTATAACCTCCTCAAAAGGCATCGTTTGATTACAGTTTCGGCCCAAAATCGCTGGAGGCAATTTTTCCTAGGCTATCCTGCTACACCCTTTGGTCGGGTTATTTGTTACCCCTCCCCCATTTAATCTCTATATTATTATACCTCTATGGTTCATGTAAGTTCATGGGCTTACCTATTACAAGCAGAAGGAGTTAAATATAAAGTTCCGGTTAATCCGGTTCTATTATTCGCCGAAAATTGTTGCGCATTAGACTTTTCGTTTGTCGCGACATCTATTGTCATGTAGCAGTACTGATAAATTCGCTACTTGGCGAAAATAAGCGTTTTGATAAGAAAACTGATTTATTTCTCTATGTCCTTGGAAAGAAAGTGCCTTAAAAGGTTAAGTTAGCTCATTTTACTTAAATAAAACATTGAATCATTTTTAAAAGAAACAAAATTGCATATAATAATGAATTTTCTTGTATCGCCCGGGAATCAAATAGACTAAACATTCAAAAAAATAAACACTCGCTAATTTATTCCATTAGTCGATACAGTTTATGTTAGGTAATGATAAAATTTCTTCAAGAAACATTAGGTTTTACACTCGTCTGTGGTACAAAATATCCATTAAATTGAATATTTAGTACACAAGAATATTCTTAGACCAGCGAGTTGTAAAAATTGAATGAATACAGTTTTCTTAATAAATCATTCTTATTCTTATTCTTTATATTCTTATTCTTATTTTAAAACAAAATGATGTTTCCTTCAAGTAAACAGCCGCTGCGTTAAGGAAAGTCATTTTCCCTCCAGGGCCCATAATTTTTTTTCCACCTTGTATTTAATTCATATATAAATACTTAAATATATCGAAAAAAACTCATGACTTGAGATTAAATATGCGTGCTCATCACACAAATTTTAAATACTACTACGTCTACAGAATGTCTAGATAATATTAGAAGAGTGAATACCTGCGACAGCCAGAGCTCGTCGGCCAGCAGCTCGTTGAGGATGACGGTGGTGTCCTTGCTGGGGTTCTGCATGCGCTTCTCGGCCACCCGCTTGCTGCACTCCGCGTACATCAGGTACTTCTGGTGCGATATCCGCGAGTACAGCTGCACGCGCCCGCAACACGTCGCGCACACTAGGAACTCCTACAATTTAAAAGGTTGAAATTCAATTCAAAAACAATAGGTGTCAAAAATTTTATTAAAATAAAAGTGGAATTAAAATACACAACAATACACAAAGAAACAAATACTCAGTAAATGAAATGAAATGAAAGCATTTATTTCGGACAAAAACATCCATATTATGTTAGTAATGACTTACGGCTAAGTGTGTTAGTAGAAAGTATAATTGCAATTTGGAATGGCGTGCAGAGACATCCAGTGAATAAGGATAGGGCTGTCCATCCTCTCAGCAATCACCTTCAGGAGAGTGTTGGTACTGCCCCGAACACGCTCGCTCAGGGATGCTGCCCGCTTCCTCATCACGGCTTGGAAACCGTCGGTTCTCCATGCGGCGAACATCCCTGACGCGCTGCAGCGCCAGGACAGCCCCAACAACCCCCTGAAGGCGTTATTGTACTGGACGCGCAGAGCACTGTAGGATTTTTTAGTGTAGTCACTCCACAGGTTGCACGAGTATAGGGTTTGACAATACGTTTTAAACAAGGTAATTTTCACCTCCTTAGAACAGCGTGCAAACCTGCGAGAGAGCATGTTACACCTTACCGACAGTGCTCTGCGCTCCCTTTCTATGTCAGCATCATCTTTAAGAGTGTCAGTAACCCAGTGACCCCAGTATTTAAATCTAGTTACTGTTTGAAGAGGAGAACCACTGAGCATTATTGGCGGAATGGGATATGTTTTAGTGCCAGACTTGAACAGTAACACCTCACTCTTTTGCACATTATATTTTAGTCCATGGGCCACCGCATATCTGTCACATATATCAAGCAGAATCCTAAGTCCACTGATTGAGGGTAAAACTACACATTAAAATAATATTACTCCACGTCAAAATACAAATGTCAATGTGAATAATATGGAAGGTGGAGGTAATGAATACCATCTCTATATACCAACAAGTGTCCGTCAAAAAGCCTTAAGAGCAATTCCTAGTTGAGCAACTTTTCAAATCTCGGATTTTTGAAGCTATGTTTCTGTCGCGCTGCGGTGGGCGGGAGCGGGAGCTATCTATGTGTGAGTGCGCGCACACAGACGCGAGACTCGAGCGGTCGCTCATTGCGCGCCGTTCCGTTGACATCGCCCGCGAGCCGGACGGAATTCATGCTGCGCTGCCCGACGCAAGTTGTTCTTGGTGTTATCACATAATATTGTTTTTAATTTTTATATTATTCTGTATCTATTATTACCATTTAGATAAAAACTGCAAAAAAGAATGATGTCCCTGCTTCGGTCGTTGTCGTACAGTCAAGTGCAAAAATATGTATCGAAAGAATCGTCTCATAAATATGGTACTACGCTCTTATCACACTGGAATAAGATGCTATGGGACATATTTTTGAGTAAGATGTGTACACCCATATTTTTACACTTGACTGTACCTATCCGTGACAGTAAGTTGGGTGAATTTTTTTAAGTGGGTGTAAATATATGGTTAAACTACAATCTATTTAACTTGTAGTATGATGGGGCTAAACTTGGGCCGCCTTATTGAAGAACGTATCGAATGACAATCTGGATAAAGTATGTTGGGATAATGCCGGACAATTTTGGGACCAATTGGGAGAACTCGCGAAAAAATGTTTTTTCGAGATCTCAGCACGTGACAGATTCTTGAAGTACGGAGCGAATCGTTAAATCATAACCGTAGATTCGGCCTGAATTTTGGTAATCTTCAATATAAAACGGTTTCAATTTTGTACCTGTGTAAAGATGAGACATACTTTTTTTAGGGTAACGAGTGTTTTGCCATCAAGGGAGAACATCGGATGGTGAAAAAAAGTTGCTTCTAATTGAAAGAGAATAAGGTATCACAAAGAAATAGGTCCGGTGTCTACCCTTCTCCAACGTATATAAATTGCAACCACCAATAATTACAAACTTAAAAGTTGTCAGCAAAAAATTTTTTTTCGTATTTTTGTATCCGATACAAAAATTGGTAAAATTGTGGCTCTCAAACTTTGATACCTATTTCATAAGGCAATTTGATGAGTAAACAATGTGCTAAGAAATTGTAAGGTTTACCCGAAGTAATAAAATAAGAAAAACGACTAAAATAATAGATAGGTTTCTAAGTTTTGACAATTTAAGATCGCGTGAACTGTACAGATTTAGTGAAAGTGTAAATGTATTGTTTATTGAAAGGAATGTACTGGAAGATATTAAGTACTTAAGTAGGAGGGACAAAAATGAAAAAGAAAAATAATCGTGCCCAGTCATTTTTAATGAAGGTCGCCAAAAAATAAGAATCAAACTTAGAAATCAGAAAGACTAAGTAGTTCTTTAAAAAGGTCAAGGTCACTGAGAGCCCATCTTGAAGTATGGAAAATAAGTAAATTGCGATTTTGTCGGTATAATATTGCAATTATAGTATATATATAGTTGATATACAATCTTTTTTTCGATAAAATGTGAGGATCGTATGTAAATATATAGGAAAAGAAGCATTTTAAGGAAACTAATTTCGAAGCCCTATCTCTATTTTGTATCCGAAACTAGCTATGTATGTATGCGTGCACATCTACATATGCATCCGTAAGTGTAGATACTTTATTGCGAAAAATTGCTCATTTGCTATCTATTTTACTCGATTTTGTTATAAAATTCAACATCCCTATACAATATACTCTTTATTGCACACCTCAATAAAAGAAAACAATAGAAAAGAAAACAAACATAAGCACAGGTAAACAACATGCGGTCTTATCGCTAAAAAGCCATCTCTTCCAGGCAACCTTTGGGTTGCGGAAATTAAAAAAATTACATTGGTCAGTAAGTAGGTGTACATACACATACATACAAAATAGACTGCCAAAATCCCTTCCTTTTGATTTACCGTCGCGTTGGTACTGGATAAAAATAATGATACGAAAGTGTGATCAAGAAAACAATAAATGTGATAATTAAGTAGGTAAGTAGGTAAATTGAAGAAAATTTAAAGTTTGACAATCACTGCTGTTTTTTAAATAGGTAAAGATCGGATTGTTTCTTTCCGATCTTTACCTGAAAGGGTCAAGATCGGATATCGGTCTGCAGCAGTCCTAGGTCTGTTTTGATTGGATTGTTTTATAAATAAATATCTAAAAAGAAATGATACATTAATACAATTACAAAAACAAACACAGTTTCATCACAATACGCAAAATAAATTACAGGGCGAAGATCGGATAGAAGAAACAAATCGTCAAATTTACCTTGCTCTCTGTGATTGCGCATAGCGCAAGCCCGACATCCATGAGCAGGGCCCGTACTTTTCATGCCGTTGACGCAAAAATGACGTAGTTTAACATACAGGGAGTTGTTTTACAATACTACAAATTTAGATAACTGACTTATTGACGGGTATCAAAATAAAAGCTTGTTAAGCTGTTAAAAATCAAAAATATGTATTATTTAATAAATTAATAATCTATTATTTATTTGAGTGACAATAAGATGAAAGTCAGTTAGACGTTTCTGTACTGATTGTCAAGTATGCGTATAACTTACCTAAAGAGGTTGACAAATGATTAAAAAAATATTAATTGGAATCATACTCTATGTAGAGTGACGTCATTTTTCTGTCAACGGCATGAAAAGTACGGGCCCTGTCCATGAGCGACGCGGGGACACTGGCAGTCGAGGCGCAATGAAATGCGTCTTACACAATGTTACCAACATTAAAAAATACACTCCCACCCCCACCGCTAGACACGTGCACGTACCTTCTCGTAGGCGAGGCGGGCGTCGGGCTGCACGGGCTCGAGCGTGGCGGGGTTGTAGGGCTGCCCGTACAGCAGCAGGCGCGCCGCCGCCGGCCGCCCGCACGCGCGGCACGCGCCCGCCCCCGCCGCCACGCTCAGCCCCGGCCACGTGCCCACCGCCGAGTCCAGCGCCCTGCCTCCTCCGCCACTCCCACCCCCACCCCCACCGCTCGACACGCGCGACCGCATCGTCTCCGTCACCTCGTCCACCGTCTTCACGTTCGACAGGAAGTACTCGTCTGAAAGTGTAAGCGAGAGCGATATAGTCACACCGACACTGAAGTCGTTCTCGACGATAGTACCTATAGGCATTTTTGCCCTGGCGATAGATCACAACGGGCCCGAGAATTCCGAGACCTAGTCGTGTATTGCCTACAATATTTTTTCGAGGACGGGCAGTGAACACCTAAAATGATTAAATAAAATTGGAATAGGTACCTAATCGACAGAAAGTAGATCATAGTAGATTATACACCAAGGGGATAAAGTACTGTTTTATGTCACGGGCGCGATATTGAATCCTGAACGTAAGGAAGGACTCAGATTTAACTCCCGAGCGCAGCGAGGGGATTATTAGTTAACTCCTGAGCGAAGCGAGAGAATTTAGACTGAGTCCTGAGTGCTGTTAGGGATTCAAGCGCGCCCAAGACAAAAACAGCTTTACCTCCGAGGAGTATACTTTTTCTTACTAGGGTTGCCTTTTAAGTTATGTCGTTTGGTAAAACTAAAGACAATATAAGTAAGTAAGTAAGTAAATATTCTTTATTGCACCAACAATTATACATTTTACATACATGTAAAACTACAAATGAATTTTAAAGGAAAATAGAACCAGGTAACAACAGGCAGGTAAGTGTTAATTGGTATTTATTGTTTTTCAAAGTAATCACCGTAATACGTAATACACTTTTTCATTCGATCGAACCAGTTTTCGAAACACTTATAGAAGTCAGAAGTCGGGGTCTCCAAAACGGCCGTTTTGAATGCCTCAACCGCTTATTCAGGCGTTCGGCCACGGTTGACTACGAAGTCGTTGCTTGATTTTTGGAAAAGTGAGGTACTCATTGGGGCTTAAGTCTGGACTGTACGGCGGATATTCCACATTTTCGACGTTTTGCTCTTTTAAAAACTCAATTATCTGCCTAGCGGTGTGCGAGCTCGCATTATCGTGGTGCAGTCCTATACGACGTTTGGGGTTGTTTTTTCGGAACTCGCTGATAACTTCTGCTAAACAAACATTGGTATAACAGTCAGCATTGACCGTTTTACGATCCTCTAGCACGGTGGTGGCAACGTGGCTACTTTTCGCTACAAATGTGGTGACCAAGACACCAGACTAAATGTGTCAAATTTTCGCTGCCGAATGTAAGAAAATCTGAAACTATCATCACATTAAATGGCGAAACGCTGGACCTTGTCGAGAATACGGTTTTTCTGGGCCTTACTTTAGATAGTAAACTGCAATGGGCCCCTCACATATCTGCCCTGGCGAAAAGGTTGAGCTCTGCCGCGTATGCAGTAAGAAGAATCAGGCAGTTTACTGACGTGGAGACAGCTCGCCTAGTTTACTTCAGTTACTTTCACAGTATTATGTCTTATGGCATACTGGCGTGGGGCTAAGCAGCTGACATAGAAACCATCTTCGTTCTTCAGAAGAGAGCAATCAGATCTATTTATAACATGGCTTCTCGTGACACACGATTCAAGGAAATAGATATTCTCACAGTAGCTTCACAATACATACTAGATGTGATAATGTATACGCATAAGAATATAAAGTCCTTTAAGAAACTGTCTGATATCCATAGTTATAATACGCGAAATAAACATAAGTTAGTAGTCTCAAAGTTTCGTCTACAGAAAGTTAAAAAATCGTTCATGGGAAACTGTGTAACATTTTATTAGAGGCATGAAACCTGCCCTATACTTCATTCAAGCAATACGTCAAAAATGCACTTCTCAAAAAGGGATACTATAAAATAGATGACTACTTGGGAGACACGGAATCATGGCCAAGTATCCAGTCTCAAAAGCTATAATAGTTTTGCGTGCAGTGTCCCGGAGAGGCATATGGCGCTGTTGTTTCTAGCTGTTCAACCTTATGTATGAATGTTTGTTATGTTTTAGTTATTTTGATGATGACATTGACATATTAAATACATAGTAGTTATGTATTCTGTAGAACTAGTTTTAAGATTGTTAGCTTAACAGTCTCCTGACGTGAAACATGTATTTCATACAATTTTTTTTATTCTTTGTCATTTGGAGAACCTTTACACCTCCAAATCTTATTAATGTCATTATTATTGTGTATTATTATTTTTCTCAGACCGTGGGGACCTTATACATCTCCAAACTTAATGTATTAACCGTGGAGACTATACGTCTCTGTCATACTGTATAATATATTTGACTTGGTACTTACTACTTATGTATTCTGTAGCATTAGTTTATGAGACTGCTAGTTTAACAGTCCAGACGCGGTTTATTTATTTAGTATAAATTTTATTTTGACACTCGGAGAGACTTTACACCTCCAAATTTTATTAGTATTAGTACTCTGACATTGGGGACATTTTACATCTCCAGATTTAATGTGTTTTTAACCATAGAAACTATACATCTCTATTGTATTGTAGTAATTATTTATTTTAAGATTATTATAATGTAATGTTTACCCAGGTATTGGCTGTTGTATTTATAAATGTTGTTATGTATTTTTCATGTCACTATATGATGTTAGTATAAATGTTGTATTGAGTTGTAAAAGAGCCTTTGAGGCCTACTTGCAGAATAAATTTTTGAATTTTGACCATTTTTTTCGAAGTGCTCTGTGAGCGTATTACTTTGGTCGGTTTTGGCTCATCTAGAAACACCCAAACAGTCAACTGCTGTTTAGAATCCGGATCGTAGGCATATATCTAAGATTCGTCACCACTGATAATGTCGTAAACGTGTTTAGACTTTCCTCGGTTGAATTTTCGTAGAGTTTTGCGAGTTTGCGGCACCATCTAACGCGAGCCGTTTTTTGGTTTCACTGAGTAAATGTGGTATCCAGCGTGAGACCAATTTTTTTACGCCTAAGTGGTCACGCAAAATATTTTGAACACTGGTCCCTGAAATGAGCAATGAAGCTTATATCTCACGATATGTCGCATGGCGATCTTCGACAATCAGTTGCCGTACAACATCAATGTTCTCCTGAGTCACGCCTGTTTTTGGTCGATCTTCACGATGCCTGTCACTAAAACTAGAGCTACCACGTTGAAATTCTAAATACCAACATGTCACAGTGCGGAGGCATGGTGCTTCATTATTAAATACAGTAGTCAACTCTTCAAAGCACCGAAGACGCGTTAAACCTCTTTAAAGTTGTAAAAAAATATCGCACGTAAATTTTCGTTCGAAATTTCCATTTCTACAACTGAATTGTCAACTTTGAACCGACGCTGCACGCTGTACTGAAACGATTCGTCCGATCTCGAGTCATTCTTTTGTTTTCGAGTTCTAAATTCAAATATTTTACGATGACACTAGTTTTTTATTTATAAAATCGCGGCAGGTTTGCGAACGACAGAACTTAAAAGGCAGCCTCGTACCTCACATTTATCGAAGTCGTCTATTTGAATTCTCTTTTTGTGTGTGGCTTTGTTTTGTACAGGTGGCAAAGTAAAGACCATCTCATTATTTTTATCGTCGATATACATAAACCTTAAATGAAATATTAAAGTTTAAACCAAACAACTAGGTAACCAGTTCAATACAACCGCACTATAAAAAGTCAATACCGGTCATGTCAATAGCGAACTTTAAAACATTGTTTATTGGAATGCTATGTAATCCTTCGTCTTTTTTAAGCTGTAAGTATTTGAATGCATTCACTACAATTTTTTTTGCATCTTTGGAAAAAAAATTGTTTGGCATTTTTGTAACAAAACCGTTTATATTTGAATATATTCGTATATATTTTCTGTTTGTTTACATCGGTGACATTCGATGACATCCAACGTTCGTTGTCAAAGAGTACTTGTTGCCAGTAAAAGAAATTAGTACCATTAAAAATCCGCAAAATGGCGAGGGTCAAATAAACTGTTGTCAGTTGTACTAGATTCATAAGCAGTTGTCTTATAATCCTATAGATAGTAGACTTCAGAGCCACAACTCAAATATCTCTGTAAGACAGATTGAAGTGTCGCAGTAATAAAAAAATCTGAAACTCTTACCTTGTTCTTGAAAGATTTCCGTCAGAAAATTAGGATCCAGGGCGTGTGATATTAAAGTTTGTATATAGACTTCGAAGTTTTCCTGGTACATTTGAGTTTCGAGCATCCTTTTTTCTATGAAATTGCAGTCGTCGAATTGCAGTTCGCTTCTTACTAACTCTACTATTGTTTCCAAATGAGATTGAGACCTAACTTTAACGGACACTTGTGTGTATAGCTTTTTATTTTCAGGGTTCCACGCTGCATACTGTAACATTAGGAATGAACGAATATTAAATATATACATAACAGTCTTGAGTATTTTCTATGTATTTGTATATTATATACACAGTGTTTTTATTTAATTCCGTTAACTTCGGGGTATCGGTAAGTACGTTTAAGGAAACTAAATGGCACAGTTAATTTAAAAAATATATAAGTATATTTTTTTATTTTTTTTATTATATTTTTTTTTATAAAAAGTAATTAAATGTTACATATAGCGTTGTTGTAACACGGGCATTACATTTAACTCAACCAAACAGTTGTAATATTAACTCACATTTCACAAGGTACAGAACATGTAATGAAACTAGAAACCTCTATATTACATACATAAATATAATAATCAGGTTTTAAACAAAATTGACAATTACTTATAGTAAACAAGGTGCAAAGTATGTCACTTTACGCCGAAGGAAAATACCGTAAGAAAACCTGCATACATCCGCGAAGAAATCAAAGGTGCATGAGAGAATGGCTGTGCGACTGAATGTTCCTAAATAAGGGTGTAAGGTAAACAAATGCGCAGTTTGGTAGAGATAGTTATGATAGTATCGAAATAATACTTACTGTAGAAATATTCCGATATAAAACTTTACCATTCTCCTCAAATGGCTCGTATTTTTGTAACAACGTCTTGCCGTCAACTCTCCAGATGGACGGCCACATTTCGTTCAACTCACTTTTTATTGCCACAAACTCTCCCGACTTGAAACCAAACAAAATATATTGCGTCACTCTCACTTGTTTCCATACCATTGGGAACAACTCAGGAGAAAAGTATTAGTTTGGTGGTGACTACTGGGATTTCTTTAACGTTATTATTGGTTTATGGAACGTTAAAATAATTCCCAGTACCTACTACCACCAAAATATATTTTATTTTTATTACCTACTAATAAAGTAGGTATGGTCCCATCCTGTAGAAAGCGTGAAACAAGTCGTCAATTATTTCTTCTCATGCATGAGCATGTTGCATGTTGATTTTTGACAGACTTCTTGGTTTGTCATGGGCGGCACTATCATTTAGAGCCTCAAGCAAACAAAAAAAAACAGAGTATTTGGTCAAAAATCAACAACAAAGTTCGAATGATGGACCACTCTGCGACGACGATCGTCTTATACGTTTTTTAGGGTTCCGTAGCCAAATGGCAAAAAACGGAACCCTTATAGATTCGTCATGTCCGTCTGTCTGTCGATTCTGTCACAGCCACTTTTTTCCGAAACTATAAAAGCTATACTGTTCAAACTTGGTAAGTAGATGTATTCTATGAACCGCATTATGATGTTTACACAAAAATAGAAAAAAAACAATAAATTTTGGGGGTTCCCCATACTTAGAACTGAAACTCAAAAAATCTTTTTTCATCAAACCCATACGTGTGGGGTATCTATGGATAGGTCTTTAAAAATGATATTGAGGTTTCTACTATCATTTTTTTTAAACTGAATAGTTTGCGCGAGAGACACTTCCAAAGTGGTAAAAAGTGTGTCCCCCCCCCCCGTAACTTTTAAAATAACAGAATGAAACATCTAAAAAAAATATATGATATACATTGCCATGCAAACTTCCACCGAAAATTGGTTCGAACGAGATCTAGTAAGTAGTTTTTTTTTAATACGACATAAAAATTAAAAAAAAATTTTTTTTCATCAAACCCATACGTGTGGGGTATCTGGGGATAGGTCTTCAAAAATGATATTTAGGTTTCTAATATCATTTTTTTCTAAACTGAATAGTTTGCGCGAGAGACACTTCCAAAGTGAAAAAATGTGTGTCCCCCCCCCCCCCCCCTGTAACTTCTAAAATAACAGAATGAAAAATCTAAAAAAAATATATGATATACATTACCATGCAAACTTCCACCGAAAATTGGTTTGAACCAGATCTAGTAAGTAGTTTTTTTTAATACGTCATAAATGGTACGGAACCCTTCATGGGCGAGTCCGACTCGCACTTGGCCGCTTTTTTTTTTCTGGATGACATGGATTTAGATGTAAAACTTTGATTGGAAATAATAGGCAAGATACTAAGTTACAATTATAGTACACAATTGTATTTTTTTCGTAGGGAATTTTATAAGAATTTTCGCGAGTTAGTAAAAAAAGCCGGATTTCACGATTTTTTTTACTTCCAATATTATTTAAGTCAAGTTTCAGTTAATTTTAAAACATTGTCAATTAATGCAGAAGAATTATAAAAAAAGGTTCAATATAATTGATTTAAAGTTACAGTTTTCCCCTAATTTTCATTTTTATATTGACTGCTATTATATTGCACACAACGGTACATACCTATTAAATATAATAGTAGGGGATCCCAAGTAAGGTCGACCTTCACTGATCTGTTAACCGGATATAAATTATATTTTATTAAATAAAATATGTACCTGAACATATACCAATATGGTTGCCGTACCAAATATAGCTCGAAATTGTTCGTGTAATATTGCTGTAAACACACGGATGCTGCTTCGCCAGTTCTTTTTTCTTTGAACTTGGCTGCCGGCTGGACACGCTGCCACGTGTCTAGATATTTATGTTAAATATATTCAAAATAAAAAAAAGATATATATATTTTTAAATAAAACAAAACTATTAACCATCCGGGTAATTACTTAGTTTTTGAAGTTTTAGACAAAAGTGGGTGGAGTTTTTTTTCAAAGTCCTGTAGGATGGGACCACACTATTAAAATTATTTAGGGCTAGGAGCCATACTCTTCACGGCCTCCTAGCCTGGTCGGTAGTGACGCTACGAAGCAAAAGGTCCCGGGTTCGAATCCTGGTAAGGGCATTTATTTGTGTTTATCACATATAATTTTTCCCCGAGTTATGGATGTTTCTACGTGTTTAAGTATTTATCTATGTCTAGTATATACAGGATGAAAATTTAACCACCGTTCATACTCTACGACTTAAGACTTTATAGGCCATACTGCCGAAATCGCGAAAAAAATTTGGCTCTTTCATACATTCCGGCTGATGTGATGCCGCTCATTTCTATGGGATAGCCAAATTTTTATTCGCGATTTCGGCAGTGGTCCCGTAGTAAAAGTTGTCCAGTATGACCTATAAAGTTACTACGCAGAGTATGAACGGTGGTTAAAATTTCGCCCTGTATATCGTCGTCCAGTACACACAACATAAGCCATATAGAGCTCACTTCGGGAGTAGGTCGATTAGCGTAAGACTGTCCCATTTTATACTATACGACTTAAAACAAAGTGAAAAAATCGTACCTGATAAGGCATTTCCTCAATCTGGCCTGGCCTGGAGTCGTCAACCTGTCCGGTGCTGAGCTGCTGATGGGATTTAATGTGATGCAATTTCCTGTTCGCATTACTCTCGTTGTCCGCCGCCCCGTAACTCCCATAGCCCAAATTTGTGCTGTGTGCCACTAAAATATCAAGTTAAATTTCATTAGTCGATTTCAAATACTAGGTGAAAATATTAAATAATATTTTATGTAATATCATTATCATTACCTTTTATGGTGCATTAAACGAACTTCGAAATTTAATTTAATTTGTCACGCAATAATGAAATATGCGGTCAATAATTAAAATGTATGTATCCAATCCGAGTTGCATTTTTGTATAAAAGTATGTACTAAAGGAGGGAGGGTAAGGACATGGATTGCCATAGATGAACAGTGTCATCATAGTGGTAACATGTACATCGCAAGGCTAGTTCACAATCATGGCTTAGCAAAGTATTTATAAATGAATTGATAGCTAGAGTTATCCTACTTTACAATAGTAATGTACATGTTATCCCTATTCGGCGAAGAGAGGGGTGCTACCAGGAATAATTAGACACTAAAATTATTTACACATCATAGTATTATACTCATGTTTATTTTATGTTTTCTTCTATTATACAAAAGTATTTACATAATAATTGAGAATTGTGCATAAACAAATAACAATTAAATAGAAATACAAAAACTTAGTTCAGGACATGGCCTTCTAATACATTATCTGCACTTATTAATAGCTGTCATCTATTATGCAATTCATTTCATTCTTATAATAAAATCACTTTCGGCTAACAGCAAAGAATATGCATACACTATTTGTAAGTACCAACTAAAGTCAAATACTTTAAAATACAATACATTGTTTATTATTATAATATATACAACAGACACCCACTGGTATTAATTCCATAAAAAAATATACGATGATTTTGGAATTATTAATGGTAGCACCCCTTCAGTAGCGAGTATGACAAGAGTCACAAATTCTACAATTTACAATAAAATGGCACTAATAATGTGTCATTAATAACAATTCGAGTGAAATCTTGTTACAGACTAACCCTAAAAATATCGACCTCTACTAAGATACACGCAATCACAATATAGAAAATATTTACAATTTTAATAATCATAGATTTCATCTAATAAAAATTTATAGTACGTATCACAGTTAAAATGTAACAAGTTTTCACGACATCCCGCCATATCGGCAGTTAGCTTGCTCCTGTCATACAAGCTTCAGGGCTAGCTCTTCACCATCGCGCTCTACTTCTCAAGTGGAAATCTAATAAATTGAACGCACCTTCGTCGGGCTGGTGCTGGTAATAGTATTGCTGGTGCGGCGCGGCCTGCAGCGCGGCCCCGGGCGGCGGCGCCGGGGCCCGCGGCTTCTTGGGCGCGGCCGGCTGCGGCGCCACCACCGCCGCCGGCGGCTTGCTCGGCGCGCGCCCCTTCTTGCCCTTGTCGCTCAGCGGCGTGCTGGGCACGTTCAGCACCGGCTTGCTCGACCGGCGAGCCTCCTCCTCCGCGTCGTAGCTGCTCTCTTCGCTACCGTCATATTTACGTTTTCTGTCCTTATTGATATAATATCGAGGATCGTCTAATTCGATCCCTTTCGCTTGTGAGCCGAGGAGATTCGATGACGCGCCTTGTAACTGATTGGCACCCATCAGGCCCGCCGAGCTCATACTCGGCGCAGTCATTGCGGGGTTACTTAGGGACATTGCCGAATTTATTACATTGGCTCCCATTGCGCCGTTGGAACTCTGAGCGGGATTTCCATCACATTTGACATGGTCATTATGAGGATAAATTTTATTATTCGTATTATTTGTAGTAGTTCGCGACCAAGTAGACTTTCTGGCGCCTCTGCCGGCCGGCGGCGGAGAGGTGTCACGCTCTCCTTGTAAAAATTTCAAATAAGAAGCCATGAAACCAGATCCTGGGCCCGTGACTGGCACATTGAATTTTTTTTCCATTATTTTTGAAGTAGCGTCTTGTGAAGTGCTGTTTAGATTCTGCTGCTGAGAAGAGGGTGCTACCGAAGATGTATTTCCCCGTTGTTCTGCAAGGAAACCAAGTTCTTCTTCTATATTAGGCACTACCACCTTAGGCTGTTCCTCTTCACGAGTTTCGGGAGTTGAAAAAGATGACGAGGAAGCCGAAGGTGGAGTCTCACTAAATGACGACAACGGTGTTAACTCCACAGATGACTGGAAGTCGGGATGCGGACCTAAGTGGAAAGGAGGGAAATAGGTAAGTGCATGCCCATGCTGCATGGCAAGTGCTTGGTGTTGGTTAAAATTGGTGGCATGAAGAGTTGCTTGGGAGCCAAATGCGGAGGTGCCGGGAAACATTTTCGGTGGAGGTGGTGGTAGGTTCCATCTTTCAAAGTCAAAGTAGGTACCATTCTGTTGCTGATTACTTGTAGAACTGTGTGCAGGGGGAGGGATCCTATTAGCTAGATAATCTGCCATTACCGCGTTTGAGATATCATTCATATTATGAGTGACCGTTTTTTCAGTACTTTTTCTACGAGGTGTCACTTTTGTTGGAGCACTAACTGGCGTTTGACTCTTACTGGATTTGATCTCTTGTAATTGACAACTTTGCTGTAAAGTTTGTAAATTTTTCACTATACTCATGGGGTCACCACGACAGCTAGATAAATCTTGTAATGCTACATTAGTGCCATCAAAATAACCGTGTTGTTTTTCAGCTAAATTTAACGTCCTATGTGACGTTGATTGAGATACCGATTCTTCATTATGAGTATTATTACTTTCAGATAATCCATTATTGCTATAATTATTACTGTTACTACTACTAGAATACTTTCTGGACGCCTGACGGTCGCCATCCCAACAGGTTTGTCCTGGCGTTGAACTTTGATTGGATGTCCGTTCATAGCGATTCTCTGAATACGTTTTACTTTGCTCAATACCTAATGCTCTAGTTATAACTGAAGGATACGCTACCTGACTATTTTGAGATGAAGGCCTAGAAACCGACGCATCTAGTGGGGAACGAGGCGCCGTACTATTGACCTTACTGTAATGATCACCATGCTGTTGAGGCGAGTTAGTGGAGTTCATAGGACTATGGTACATAGGGTACGCCGGACTAGATCCGTGACCTAAGGGAGAAGTTTGAGCAGGCGCTTGCAGAGGACTGGGTCTTCTGGGTGCAGCCCCACTACAATCTGGCCCATTTTGCGAACTACTACTGGAATATCCCGTGTCTGTACTAGAACTACTTTTAGCTCGGACATGATAATCAGATTCAACATTATTTCCACTTTGATAATGCCTAAAGCTTGAATTATGAGTTGAGGAATATTGAGAATTACCAATTCTATTTGATTTTGAAGAGGTAGTACCACTACTAGTACTATAATTGAGTCTGCCTGGAGCATCCATAATAGAGTAACTTATAGGAGATGATTGGGGCTGAAGCTTATCACTAGATTCACAACTTTTCCTTTGTTCACTACTTAACTCAGGGTATATTTTACTTTGTGCTTTAGTCTGTACTTGTGGCGCTTTAGTCGTGGGAGACACAAAACTGCTGGCACTACCGGACGACTGCCTTGGAGATTTTTCACTACTAGAATTCTTAGGTGATTGTGAGTTGTAAACAGAAGAAGAGGTTCTGGAAGTGGAGCTGGAAGAGGAACGGAAATCCTTACTAGGAGAGGACAAGGAGGAGGTCACTGTTGGAGTTGACACAATACATGACTGTTGTGAATGGGTAGTAGAACTTGCAGAACCTGAATAAGACTTACTTCCAGCATAGTCCTGCTGTGACGAAAGTTGTCCACTCTTTGCACTGCTCGAACTATATGCGCTATCAGTCTGACTTCCAAATGTTGAAGGCGATTGAAAAAATGTTGATGAAGATGTCGAAGAAGCTGGTTGCTTAGATGCACTCGCCGGGGAACCTGACCTATTGCTTTGTTTACCAGCACTGGAAATCTGAGAGTTAAGGTGGTTATTGAGGGTTTGGGCTGCAGCAAAATGTGCATTAAAATTATCATAAGTTGCAGATGCCTTTGTTGTGGCTGGACTTGGTGATGAGGGCACTACACTCTCATGGGGTAGTATTCCAAACGGGCTTGGTAGTTGGTTGTTCCCTTGCCAACTTAGTCCACCAGCTCCACCTGGTGTTGTTGATTGATCAAAGAAGGAAGCTGTCCCTTGTGCTGCTAATGTCTGATGAGAATAGTTTTCTCTTAAAGAGGAAAGTTCAGATTCAACTGAAGACTGCTTTGATGCAACTGCTGCCTGAGCTTGAGCAATCACTTGCCGGTGTTGAGCTTGAAGTGAAGAACTATAGTGTGCAGGTTTCGGGTTGGCATGATGAAATAGTGGTGAAAACACTGCATCATAGCCTACAGCAGGGGGGGAAAGAAATCCTCCAGGGTTGAAGGGTGAGGCAGTCGAAGAACCTAGTTGCCCTGCTAAAGAGGCTGTTGTGTGCGCTGCTTGTAATAACAATTGGCTGGTCGTAGAGGGTACTGACTGGCCACTTAGGCCTGAACCACCACTTGTGAGGTGGTGATGAAAGTCCCCACTCGCAGCACCAGCCTGAACCCCTGCTAATCGATTGTACGAAGCATATGCTGACCATGGTCCTACTGGATCCATTACCACCTCCGTGATGTTATGTTAAGTGTCAATGTATGTAATATGTCAGTAGAAGTCCACACTTTCATCCATAGTTTGTAGCACACGTCAATGTATTCTTACAAACACTAATTTGCAGTACTTGATGTCATGATGTCAATTTAATCTTCACATAAACAAAACCCCTGAAAAGAAAAAAAAAACATTCGTGCATTCAAACAATATTACAAAATATGAAAGCATCTACGGCTCCTATTGAAATAAGTAGCTTAATCTTGTTACTTTTTAGACAATCATGGTAAATCCGCTAAATAGAAAAACCAATATCATTAGCATCAAGTTGTGAAATAAAAATAATCCGCCGCTACGCCGCGGAAGCGTCAATATGTTCGAACAATAGACAAGAGGTTTTACAAATGGGCATGAATGAGTGTGAATATGTGTTAAGAAACATACCATCGCCTTAGTTTTCTGCAATCATTTATCAATGTGCTTTCAGAGGACGCTCACACAACAGATAACATCATAAATATGGCCTCGAGTGCTCGTTGCGACGGGTTTTGGTCTATTGTGTAGAATCACTTGGATTTTTCAATGCTTACAAATGTTCACTTAGCAAATTCCACTTTGTATCTATTCATCCTCCTTATTTATAACAATAACAACGTTTCAGATTACCAATTACTTTATTTACAACTAGAAATAAGACAACGTTTCGCCTTTCACATTAATCGCCGCCATTTTACTTGTGAACGAACGTCGAACAACCGCACAACAAGCTAGGCAGCGCCATCTACAAAATAACCTCAAGATGGAACAAAAGTTTTTACTTGTTTTAATATTTATTATATTAAATAATCATAGAATATGAGCATTAATACATAAACAGGAATATTGTATATTCACAGCTCAGCTTGTTAGTTTGTATAATTATTTATAACAATTAAAAGACAACTTTGAATTGCAAATCAATATTTTTAAATAACAATTATATTGGCGCCACTTCCGTTTGTTTCTGCGTTTAGATTTTGCATGTAGGAAAATAATAATAATCAATAGGTGAATACATGATAGGATAGGAGCTTACATGTGGCCATTTTATAAAAGCCTATAAAGAGCTTGTTACACGTGAGCGTCAACCGTAATAGTATTTTATGCAACCATTGTATAAAAAGTTGTATGCTCGTGGCGTATTCCTTTACAATGTAACTCACGCCACTCGACTTTTTTGACCTACTTATACAACGTTACAATACTTTCCCTACATTGACGCTTACGATATATTTGGCCACTTTGGCGATTAATGTGCCCTAGTCCTGTCAGCATATCTGTCTCTCTCTTTCTTATAGCTGTGTTCTTGACAGACGTTACGGCGGACCACCTTTCTCACGATCGACCATGGTGGCGGTCCGGTACGTCTACAGCTTTTAGAACGACTAAATTAAGTAAGATTTTGTGAAACGTTTTACAGGGGAGAAAAAACTATATACATCCCTTTTAAGGGGTCATAATAGTAGCACAGCGAAAAGACAGTTAGATTATCTCTGACTATGCACGAATGAGAAAAGATCCAGGCCAAACTATAGATTCCATGTTATCTTAATACCCCACATACATATAACTCATGGTCACCCTAATTAGAAAGAGATGCAACGGCCCACTTTGACTTCTCATGTGGACACACTTGGCCAATGTACTCTATCCGGATTATTTTCTAGGTCCGTGCGGGTAACTGAAATACACGGATCGGACCCGCGTGTACGAGGGCTCAGGACCGTTTTGTTCACAATCCTTTTTCGTCACCTACTTAGCTTGTCATTATTGTCATATGGTCCACTGTACTGTGTCGTCAACTTCCTATGTGGTCCACAGTGCTGGTATTGTTGGAGGTGAAATCCACAGGCCATAAAAACTTTTCAGCTGGGAAAAAGCTATCCATATGTAAATGAAAAGTGCAGAAGGTGTCTTATAGAAGACGCGGCAGTCAGGATAATGGGTGGTACAGTCAGCGTCAAATACTTCGTAGCAGTCAAAGTAGCCAAATAGTTCGGTACACCATATATTTAGTATGGTGTACCGAACTATTTGGCCACTTTGACTGCTACGAAGTATTTGACGCTGACTGTACAATAATGTTGACGAGCTGGCACTCTGGTAAAAATAGGAATGTAGACGACCTGGGACTGTAGTAAAATAGTAATGTGGACGAGTTAGGAAGGTGAAGATTTAGGAATAGTATTGCAATTTCCACATTTTACGAATTGCACTTTTTGCGACCTGCATATTTTACGATTTCTACATTTTGCGACGTGCACATTTTATGATATGCACATTTTGCGACCTGCTCGTTTTACGATCTGCACCTTCTGCGATTTGCATTAGTGCATATTTTGCGACTTGCACATTCAGCTATGCATCCGAACTACGGAAGGTGGAGGTAAGGAATGGAATCTCCATATACCAAAAAGTGACATCAAAAAACCTTAAATAGGTGGCGCTACAATACCTAGAATACTTGAAAAAAAAATCAAATAATAGACACATAAACAGCGCACTTCACTCCGTCAATAACGCCTAAGTTCAGCTACTCTGGAGAGATTTGGAACTATTATTTATATCTGACAGCTGGCTGACTTTTGCATCAGTTCTACCATAAGAGATTTCACTCCTTTTAATTTCACACTCCATACTAACGAGTTTGTTACAGGGCTATAACCGCGAAAATCGAAGTTCGTCAATTGCGGGCATTTTTCTCTGTCACTCTAATTATATGTTAGTGAGAGTAAAAAAGAAAGATCCCCGCAATTTGCGAATTTCGGTTTTCGCAGTAGGCCCCCAGTTGTCATAAGTTTCATCTGTGACTAGCTACGCAGCTACGCTTATTTTTTAGCTTATTTCAGCTTTCTATGAGGAATTCTCAGGAAATGCTGGAGGTGTTGATTGCTTGGCATCCACTAAACTTGTTAAGTAAATAGAGTCAAACCAAGCTAAGTTGGCAGCGATTTTGATAGCCCTGGGCCCCTGGTCAGACGACAGTTTGACGTTTAAATGATACTGGCACCGTCTGGGATATCAAAATCGTTGCCAAATTAGCTTGCTTTGTAGGTAGAGTGATATTCTTTTTAGGGTTCCGTAGCCAAATGGCATAAAACGGAACCCTTATAGTTTCGCCATGTCCGTCTGTCTGTCCGAGGCTTTGCTCCGTGGTCGTTAGTGCTATAAAGCTGAAATTTGGCATGGATATATAAATCAATAAAGCCGACAAAGTCGTACAATAAAATCTAAAAATATTTTTTTTTAGGGTACCTCCCCTACACGTAAAGTGGGGGTAAAATTTTTTTTTCGCTTCAACCCTAGAGTGTGGGGTATCGTTGGTAGGTCTTTCAAAACCAATAGGGGTGTTTAAGAAACATTTTTTGATAAAGTGAATATATTCGGAGATAATCGCTCCGAAAGAAAAAAAAAAATGTGTCCCCCCCCCCTCTAACTTTTGAACCATAGGTCCAAAAAATATGAAAAAAATCGTGGAAGTAGAGCTTAAGAAAGACATTAAATGAAAACTATAGCGGACATGATCAGTTTAGCTGTTTTTGAGTTATCGCAAAAAGTTTTCCCTTTATAGTAAAAAGACTTACTTTAATTAGGTACTGATTATGCAAATTTGCCTATTTGTTTAACTCGGGTGAAAGGTACCGTTTCATCCCTTGGTTAACAATTTACTATACTTTAAGCTCCAGTTTAGCTTATTGTGACGGAAGAGTAACTACGGAACCCTACACTGAGCGTGGCCCGACATGCTCTTGGCCGGTTATTTTATAATATAGGAGGCAAACGTATATCGCCCATGTTGTTGCCAACACCAGGTGTTATTATAAGGCCTTTGGCACATGGAAATTCAGAATTGGAAAGAGTCAAAACATATTGTGAGGCACTTTTTTGTGAAATTATTTTAAGAGTAGGTACATACAACCATGCATGTAACTTCTATACTATAGGTAATATACTTATAACTCATAAAAGAGATGCACCCCAAACCCCAAATTACTCTTCCTGAATTCTGCATATCACTTTAGTTCAAAGGAGTAGGTAGAAATAAAAAAAGGATTATTTGACCAATTATGTTTGTTTTATTGGACATTCTGCTATTTCTAAGTCTAAACATATCGTAAAAAGAGTACATATATTTTCACAAATATTTGGTGCCAGCTTTACTTCATTCAAGGAAGACATGGAAAACTAAACAAATTAAGTTTATAAATTATTACAGCGACACGCTGTTGTTACATTTTTTTTTTTAATTTATTTGATACACTACAGTGAACTGCATCAGGAACGTCATATTTATGTCCTCAATAACAGAGTACATACGATATGATTTACATCAGAGAATAGTAATATAGTAAAGAGCTTTAATGCGTAGAATAAAGCGCTCAGAAACTGCCACTTTTTGTATTTGGAACTATAGTAAGCGTAGGTATTAGGTTTAAAATCGGCAAATCATATCTTCCGGCCAAGATTGCGAAATTTCCATGTAGGACAGTGGCGGGCAAAATTACTTCATGGAGGGCCAAAAAATTACTAAATTTTAGAGGACCAGCATCTCTCTTTTCAAACATAGACAGAGAGAATCATACTGTATTTGTGTTACGCTAGTACTAGCACACAAACTAAAAAGGGATGAGTGTTGTTGAGGGGTTTGTCACACTAAACCTTCAAAGTACCGGCGGCGGGCAGGTTAGAATCCTTCCGCGGGCCGTACTTTGCTCACCACTGGTGTAGGAGCTGGTCTACCACCTAATTTATACTGCTGCTGGCAACGAACCGCCAATCAATTTAATCTTGGCCGGAACGGAAGATTGGTTGAGTGTAAAAACGGCTACTACATCTATACCTACGCAAACTAGTTTTCAAATAAGGCAACTGATAATTTTCGAGGAAATATTTCTATGATGATTGTTACTCTTTTTTGAATTACCTCTAGTTCATATAGGTGTGGTGTGGTGTGAATTCAATTTAGCTATTATGAATGATTTCAATTTACATAGTTTTAAGCAACGTAATGAATAAATGTTGCGATATTGTGACATGTTTTTGGCAATAGGACGGCAAATTAAATACCTGCTAGGTACTTAAACTCGAATATATGGTTTCAATATTACATCAGAGTCTTAAATGTAACATTTACCAATTTCAAAACTTTACACACATTAACATACCCATTTTCATGTAAACAAATTCATCGAATTAAATAGGCAAGACATGGTTTTTAATAAGTACTTAGTTACAGTAAAATTATAATATCATTGTTGTTTCACATGTATTACATGATGGATATTTATATACAAACATTCTGTTATTAGTAGGTAATTTGTTTCTTCATCAACGAGTGAAATGGGTTCAATAAAGACATCTCACGCCGCGTACACACCGAACCAACGAAAGCGAACGAAGGGTATTCAGCGTTTTCCTTCTCCTGTTGACCTTCAGAACAATCAGAACATCCGCATACCGACCGAACGAATGCCAACGAAAGATGGTGTTCGATCGTTGGCGCTTGTTCTGGCTCAAATTCGCATCATAATGGGCGACGACGAAATAGTTGACAGTTTGACCTATTTATAATAATGAATCAGCAAACAATTGAATGAAAACGGAATTGTTGGGAAATCTCATATTTTCATAAAAATGAGCGTACGTTCGTTGGCCTTCGGCGAACCGTCAAGAATGAATGCTCGTTGGCGTTGGTTAAGCCGTCTAGACAGTACTAACGGAAATCAGCGAAGTCCCTTCGTTCGCGTTCATTGGCTTGGTGTGTACGCGGCATTAAACAACCAAACTATTCTTATACGGTGACAACTTCTCAGTTCATGTCTCTCATCAAGACGTGGCTTCAATGGCTGCCCGAGGATCAAGTCGACCGAATGACAAATATATGTATCATTTACAGTTGCGAAGGTCGCTCTCCTTAGCCAAGTTTATATTAGCAATCTTTAGAAATAAAATTGATAGTATAAAACTTGTCGAAGTCTGTGTGCGCCTGTTTGTACCTAACCAATACACCCGCGCGCGACGGCACCCGCTGCTGGCGGGGGGGGGGGGGGGGGCGGGGCGCGCACGCGCAAGGGCCGGTCGCGCGCGCTCACGCACTGCTCGACTCCCTGCTCGAGGCGCAGCCACAGTGCGATTTGTTTGTGAGTGCGATGGGGCGAGTGATAATGGAATGCAAGAGGATATTAGAAAGAGAGATGCCTGAGAGTACTATACCGTTATGAATTCCTGTGTCTTAGCTGCTCATGTGTTATTGCTTTATAATGTTAATGCTTTATGTTGTTAATGTATTCCAATTTGTGCCGCTTTGGCATTAGCTGTAAGGTGCAATTTGTTATTTGAAATAAATAAATAATAATAATATAAACTACTTAAATGATGGTCCCTATGAAAATTCCTTCAAGCCTCTTTTGCGTGTGCTTAATTACATTTTATTACTTTAACGTTACCTTTCTACATAAATGTATGTAGAATGCTAAGCATGTGCTAAGCTTCTAAAAAATGTCTAGGTACAAACATTTCACATCACACCTACGCCAGATAAAAACAGAGCTGTCTTAGAGGGACCATCATTTGACGCGAGAGGTATGCCTATAGTAGTCAAAAATATAAGAAATTAACATAAATGAAAACAGTACCTTTTGGTAGGTAGGTTTAATTACTTCCCTGGCAGCTGGTATAACATTTTGGCACGTAGGTGTACGGTTAACTTTGACATTGTCTATAATCTATAACTGAATTTTTTACCATTTTAATTCAAGCATGTTTAGAAAATACTTACTTATACACTTATGATACTCGACTTGTCAATTCAAAACCAACCTCTTAGAGAGCTAGATAATATCTATTTTTTATAATTTTCTATTTTCTCAATGTGCGATCTACCTATTACTGTTTTGGAAGTAACTGTTCAGTAGGGTGAATCAACTTTTTTTCTTGTCACTCGTTGCCATAGTTAATACGTTCTCCTGGGTCACTCTTACAATCGTTTTATTTCAAATCGTTGTATTTCAATTCAACAAACGTGCATTTTTCTGGCAGTGACAAGGTCTACGAGCTCTTTCCATAAAGGGGCCATGTACTTAGCATGTTAGTAGAACATGATACAACATTTATTGTACATTTGTAACTTAAAGTTTACTACTGTTAAATGTCCCTGGCTGACGGGACAAAATAACAACAAGATATATCTAGTTAATCCACCCAATAACTAAACTGAACCCTATCAGTGTTTATTGCCATCGTAATTTTAATCAAAAGTTAGTAAAGTAATTGTAGAATAGCTGGGAAGTGTAAGAAAACACCTTTTTCGAATTTGACAGCTTTTGTAGATGACGCTGTACGGTTCCATACATTATGCGATTAGTCAATCTAGTTACCACAAAACAAACTAAACCGTACAATGCCATCTATTTCAGCTGTCAAACTAGGACATTTTCCTTAGACTTTTACAATTTATGTATGTATGTACTTTATTGTATATAGAAATAAAAACACGAAAAACACAGTTACAGAGTAAATTAAATACAACAAAGGCGAACTTGTCCCTGTATGGTACAATTTATACCTTATAACTCTTTAATAGAAGTGTAAAATGTATTCTACGGCAAGGAATGTAAACCTGAAATACTGTCCATTTCCGTATCAAGTCAAATGCTTCGGCACTGCTGCAAATGGTTACACTTATCTACAGACTCACAGGCCTAGACTTAACAGTGCAACTAAGCTAAACCTCTCCCGTCGCCCGAGTCACTTCATTTTTGTATGGAGTAGTTGTCACGTAAAATGTTTGTAAACATTTTTTGTAAGTATAGCACATAATTACTTTATTTAGACATGTAACATGTAAGTCATAAAAATAGGGCATGATTTTTTTTGTGTCATGGGACCAACATTTGACGCGAGAGGTATAACTACATTCAAGAGTCACACTGCAGAAAAATACGCAATTACGCAGTATTCTACATCGTATCATTCACGATCACGCGTGCCTTGACTCTTATTGTCACGTTATTAAAGGTTAGATTTGACAAATCTGCGCGCCATCGTGGATGACACGAACCATAGAGCGTGAATATTTTGTGCGTCAACAAAATAGCTTTGAAGGGTCATTCTGCTTGAGTAAAAAGTCCTTGGTCTAGATTCAACACCTCCTTAAGTGGCGCCATCTACTTGGGTGCGGGAACGTTTTACATTAGCCAAAAAATAGGTCAAAATTGTAGAAAAAGAAACTATTTTAAAAATTCTAAGCGCATTTGGAGCTTACTACCTATTTTTAATTCATAGTTTGGTAACTATTTTACAATAAAAAGTTGCTGCTTTGAAGAATATTGATAGTCTTTAACATTAACTTGTCTCTAATGATATAAAATAATAGTCTGTCTCAAATGATATAAAATAATATATCTGAGAAAGAAACTAATGAGCATACATCAGCGATAAATGGGACTTAAGACACATTGCTTAACAAACGAGTAAGAAATGTTGACAACTCGAGGACGGCAGACGTAAACAACTATAACATCGACCAAAATATAGCACATATAGTCTGGCAAGCCAATATTCTCAGTATAAAAGCCCGGCTAGTTTGGCAAAATTAGGTGCGAAAGGTTGACTTCCATACAATTTGAATTTCTACTGACAAGTTGGTTTGCCAGACTAATAATAACAATAGACGGATGTACCGGACTGCGATCCGGTCCGCATATTTCTTTCTCCCCCTTACTCATATCTGCGTTCTAATGTATGTACAGTCGAGATCAAATATAAGTTTAATTTTTTTGCCTTATTACATGCTAATAAGGTGCAAAAGTGTAAACATATCGTCGACTGTACGGTGAATCTTCCTCGCGATCGAACAGGCCTCGGACCGTACCAAGGTCGTGGTCCGGTACGCCCGTTTGTTAGTACTTTAACAATGGATGCCGGCTTAGCCGAAACTATAATTGTAAGAGATTATACTAAACTAGTGGCGTGAGTAAAACAATGTCCATTGCAAATTCAATGAATAGGGTAAAATTTTTTTTTTGGTTGAAAATATTGGGTTTCTAGTCTAACATTTTGTCGGCCACCCTAGCCACTGACAGACCACTAACTCAAAGGGTTCGTGAGTTAGAGAAATTATGATCGTCTAAGGTCTGATCGGCAATTTAACTGTGGCATTCCATCAGAGAAGGGTCCTAATGCTTCATGTGCATGTTGATGATGTTCTGACTGCCACAACTGTGTTTAACTTACAGTAAGTTACAATAATTTAACTTTAACTAGACAAATGGCGATATCCAGAAATGTGTGTCAAATCTAACATACCGTTGATAATGGTATGTCCTTATTTCCGTTTGTTAGAAAGAGACACAATTTAACAGAGGTTTTCATAAGCTTGCTTAGTTTTATGAATAAGAGGGTTAGCCTCAAACTAAGCCACCTTCTACTGGAAAACCACTGGGAAACTATCTCACGAACCTTCAAAGTTAAATGGTACGGCTACAAAGGGTTTGTGCACAAATCACGTGAGGTTTATTCGGTTACTTTTTGACTCCTCCCTCCCCCTTGGCACATAACCTCACGTGTATTTTTTGAAGGTTTTTCATTCGACCTAATTTTCTATTTTCGTTATAAATGTGATGATATTTTCGTAAAATAGACTCCCTTATACCCCCCTCCCCCTATCGAACCTCGCGTGATTTATATACAAGCCCAAAAGTATTGCATATTTAATAGATTCTAAATTCTAAACAGATACAAATGTTTACAACGTTTCTCTTACAATACTTTTCTATTTCGAAAGCAACATATATGTACAATCGACTCTAACTAATCCATATAAGTGGATTGTTTTTTTTATCACGTAGCTGCCTATTCTACTTAAATTAGCAGTAGTATAAGGTCACCCTTTTGCTTTGGTTTGTTTGCTGCAAATATGGGACAAAAGGCCAGTCCAGACGAGATGATTGGCGTCAATCTCCAATTTTAGATTTATAGTAATGTTTAGGTGCACTAAATTAAAAAAAATGCCCAAACGCGAATACTAGCGTCACAAATTGGTATTCCTGCGTCCGCATCGTCATTTTATCGGTAATATCGGTCATAATCGGCGGTCGAAATCGGCGAGCCAAATTGGCGTGTGCGTGATCCGACAATTTAATCAGATTGGCGAAAAGTTGTTCCCGTCTGGACTGGCCGTTATAGTTAATATCATAAGAGATTGCTTATAAAGAAGTTTCCATGAAAACCCTGATTTTAAAAATAACTAACACAATAACTTACACACTAACACAATAATCAAAAGGTTCAGAACTAAACAAATTAGAGTACAAGTAATGACACTAGACACTATGGAGGGTTAAATGTTACCTTACAATATAATCTTTTGAAATATTGAAACTTACTTATTGTAGTGCCTTCCATAATATGAAGAAACTATAATTTTTATTTTGTATTAAGGTCAATGTAGTAAAGACCTTCAACGAGAGAAGAGCGTCTAAAAGCTCTTTCGTCGCTTTCATCTTTTGCGTTTGTATGGGTACAGTCACGTCTGAAAATATCGGTACGAAAAATGTGACAAAAATATGTATGCACTACCTTAATATATGGGCAATAGAGTATACATATTATTGGCACTTTTTTCGTATCGATATTTTTAGACGTGGCCGTACATACTTCACTTCCAGATGGTCGGTGGAGCAGACGGAGTGAGGCTCTTCCTTTCAGATTTATCCGACTGTGAGCGACGTACTTATACAAATACAATAGTTGTTGCTATGTGACGGTCTTATCAGCAATAAGTTTTATATGCCGGTCTTCTCCACATTGGCCTTAATCAATCATCTAATAAATCTAAGCATTTTTACTAGATGCCATAGCATTGTAGTTAACACCAATTTGTAATTAATTTATTAATTATCCACTTCGAGTATTAACATATAGTTACTAGGTATAAGATGACATATCTGTCAAAATAAGGTAAATAAACCCTCGTTAGATAACATGCAGATTCGTAAACCAGATCTAAAACACTTTTGAGACACATTTATTTTACCCTTCAATTGGCAAAAATCTTGGATGGTAGTGAGTTCAAGCCTCCTCGGCCCTCCGTGGCCCGGTAGGTTCGAGTTCTTCTCTCACTCTCACTGAGCGTAAGCGTGAGCGAGATGGATGTGCGTGCTCGGGACCGCGGATATCATGTTTATTTTTCATGGTTTAACAAAAAAAAGTAATAGATGAGTTTCCTTAAAAATAAAATTGCACATTTTTAGAAGCAATTTCCCAATTTTTAGGTCTTGTGCATAAATTGTATACTATTTCTAAAGTGCGTTTCAGACCTGTTAGTGATTTTTTTTCTATCGAGCGAAAGTCAAAAAATCAGCATTAGAATCGATGAAGTCACTAGAGAAAAGTCTCATCTCAAGATTGCTAATTTTATTTTTGACAACCTTATAGTGATAAAAAAAAGCGGTACGTGTTTTCAAAAACTTCACTCTCGGAACCTACCCCGCCTGCCCTTTCTAATTAATACAGTTAGACAAAGACGGGTAGTGTATCTCGCGCACCTCCTGCTAAGCCAAATACTGTTCTAGAAAAAAAAAGACGGTCAAAAGTAATAACGTGCCTTCTGTTCCCCGTTGCCAATTTAAGGGTTAAATGCATGTGAACGCACAACAATATTACATTACAGTACACTAGTACAGTAAGGAACTAACACCTCATTCAATAAGTATTATAATTATGCACAATTCAGTCCACATGTCGATTCTTCGTGCGAGATGCGTAGGCTTCGTGAGAACGCCTCAGCTACATACCTTAATCTAAACTTCACTCATGTCCAGAATTATATAGGTAGGTACAGTAATCTGACTGCAGTTGAACAAAATATATGGTTCAAGCATATTTTTACATTTTGCAAGTGCAAGAGCGAGTGTGTTGAAAAACTTCGTATGAAACACGCGTGCTTTGGTAAATACACACATCGGCTTTCTTATTGCACAATATCGCCTTTTGTTACGTAGTGAAAGTTGAAAATGCGACGCGGTAATCTTAGTAGCACACGTCAGGAAACGTTAGTTCACTCTAATTCTGGGCACCAGTGTGTGTATAACGCGTTTGAAACACAATAAAATTATAAGTATTATAACATTAGGTCGATAGTCTACATGGGCATAGTGGCACATTTATAACAGAAAAAGCATGAATTACATGTAATGTCAAAATGTTATGTATACATATATCAAAACTCATAAATTGACGAGTTAATATAAAAAAAAAACAATATTAACTTAACTATTATAAGCACCATAAAAAATAATCTTTGGGTTCAACTGGCAAGACATAAGATAATAAAATCACATTTAAACTTAATATGTATAAAATAATATCTAAAAACTAACATAGATTTCGTAGTGTCCTGTCCTGAGTATTTTGTGTGATTAATTACTTAATAGCTTATGTGATTATATAAGGCGGGCAAAAAATATGTGCATTTCCGTTGCCAGGAAGGTTTTGGGATTACACTGTGGAACTTTTACTATGGGTCCAACCCAGAAATCGCGAAAGAAATTTACTCTCCCATAGAAAATGGACCAGCTGAAATGTATCAAACAGCCAAGAATTTTTTTAGCGATTTCGGGGTTGGTCCCATAGTAAAAGTTGCTCAGTATAAGCCCAAAACCACATATTTTTGGCCACCTTGTATATATCAATGAACAATGATATAATGTGATACCTACAGCAGTCCGTTAAACTAATATCCGTTAAAAGTCACCCGGCGTGAAATGTCTGGATAATCGCTTATGGTATACACTTAAAAATAATATTTTACAGAAAAATGTTGGATATGTGCGTACCTTAACATATTCTCTACAGTACACGCTAGGTGTGTCCGTTTTGTATTGCAAATCGGGCGCTTGTCACTGAAAGTGTCATTATTGTATTTGATGCGTAGACATATCGTATTCATCTCTTCCCTTCATTTTTAGCGCGTCTGAGATGAATGCTGTATGACATTGTTGAACGTAGACGTGCAAATGAAAGATCACACAAGAAAGTAATAGAGAAATAAAAAGAATTCACATCGAACTGTTATTTTACTAGAATCAACGGAAGCACGCGAGGCACGTCCTGACTTCCGCTATTTTTTATGTGAATTTTAACAAAACAATAATTCAATCTTGCCGCCATTGATAAGGGACATTAATTATCAGTCCAGCACTTCTAAAGTATTTAATATCGTTTCTGTTTTAAGACATACATATAAATCTAGTATAAATAACCACGAGTGTCCCAGCGCGCTTAAATACCTTGCGTGAGCGAATTCTCCAGCACGATGTCGAACTCGTCGAGCGGCTCGAGGATCTGGCGCAGGAAGGTGAGCAGGCCGCGCCGGCGCAGGAAGCTCTGCTCCTCGTACATCTCGCCCGTCGCGCGCGTCAGCGACATGGGCACCAGCATCCTGTGCAGCCAGTGCTCCCTGCGGCAGGGAACCATTATACGGGGATCACCGATCAGTTGCTTCAGGGGTCCGGGTTTTAAAATAAAGTGACCGTCGTGGTCCGCTTCTATTTGAGTTTATTACATAAGCGAAAAATCAAATAGGTCTCCATGTGATGACCCCTGTAGAGCCTCGCTAATCCGTCGATCGATGTAATCCGGACGGAAATAAAACGACTTTAATAGTCACCAAATTGCTTGTTGAGCATTCATGCCTTCGAAATGAAATGCGAAAATTTAAACAGAAGAGTATACTTTTGCTGCTAGTAATATATATACTTACTTTCATCGAGATATAATATATTATTACATAAACCATTAGTTTATTTGCTAAGCATCTAAGTCTTAGATAAGGTAAAGTCTTAGAAAAGGGTAAGATATTATATCGCTTAGATTCTAAGTGATTTTTATAAAATATACATTTCGCAGATAATAATCCGTCAACGGCCGGTTTTTTGCCCGTCAAGATTAGCGAAGTCCTACTATAATAGAATATGCCGCCCCACATAGAACGAGCCGCGGCGCGAAGCAGGTACGCCTACACAATTCATCGCGTGGCGATTCGATTCGTGTGCAACTTATTGAATAATAACATTTTGAAATGGCTAGCAGCTGCCTACATCCTATACGTAATACAAATACAAATACAAATAAATACAAATACTTTATTAATAACGCCAAGTTACATGTCAGGTACATTCTATATCAAATTTAAAATTAATTGAAATATTATTTCATTTTAATATACACATTGAATTATTTCAGTAAAACATTCAAATACTGACTAGAGAGATTAATTATATCATAGGGAGTTCGTAGAACTCGTTTACAGAATAAAATAGATGATTAAGAAGCCACTTGCGTAATCTAGCTTTGAAGACCACCGCAGAAGTTGCATCTTTTTTTATTGTGTCAGGTAGTCTATTATACACAGACGGGCCCGAGATGTATACCGACTTTTCTGATCTGCGTAGTTTGTGGGCGGGAGTGACGAGGAGATGGGCAAGCTTGTTGCTACGCATCGCGCGGGATTCGTTCACACCTCGTTGTCTAAACGCATCGTAGTTTTTATATGTAAAGAGAGCAACTTGGAAGATGTGCTCACAAGGAAGGGGCAAAATATCCAATTCCTTAAACAACTCTCTGCACGACACGTCATCGGGCACGCCCGCAATAGCGCGTATCGCCCGCTTTTGCATCCTGAAGACTCGATCGGCATCGGCAGCCCGCGCCCACAGCTCCACGCCATAGGTGATGAGGCTGTGGACGGTCGCAAAGTAGCACGTTAGTACGACGCTGCGAGACGCGGTACTCGCGAGGCGACGGAGCGCAAAGCATGCGCGGCCAAGCCTAGAGCATATGTCATCGATATGTTGGTCCCAGGTGAGGCCGCTGTCTATTTGGAAGCCTAGTAGTCTAGCCGATTGGACCATCTGCAGGGCTGTTTGTTCAGCAGCGACTGAGTACGTCGGTGGTGCCGCGCCCTTGAGCTGGAATGAGAGGTAACAAGTTTTATCTCTATTTAAGGCTAAGCCGTTCAGCCGAAACCACAACTCAAGTCTCTGGACTACGGAGTTCAACTTGTGTTCCAGTTCTCGTGTGGTCGGCGCAGTCACGATGGCAGCCACGTCGTCGGCATACATATATATCTCCGCGTCGTGTATTGCGGTGGGCAGGTCGTTAAGCAATAAACTGAACAGGGTGTTCGACAGGCACGAGCCCTGTGGCACACCCATCGCATTCGTCATCTCAGATGATGTGATCTTTCCGTTTTCTGCGACAACGACCTGCGAGCGGTGAGACATGAATGATGTTAGCAGGGACAGGACCGGTCCGCGAATACCGTAGAATCTCAGTTTGTCGGCTATAAGCTGGTGGTCTGCGGTGTCAAACGCGCGCGAGAGATCGCAGCATAGCAGCGCTACGTGCTGGCCCGCTTCGCGAGCGGTCAGCACGCGCCACACCACTTCGCGCACCAGGTCGGTGGTGGCGCGCCCGGCCCTATATGCGTATTGTCTCTCAGTCATCACGTCACTCTGTTCTATGAAGGATAGGAGCCTTTTGTTCAGACCTACTTCTAGCACCTTACTGACGGCAGGAACCAGAGATATCGGTCTGTAAGACTTCATATCGGACTTTTTCCCTTTACCTTTGTAAAGAGGCGATATTTTAACCCTTTTTAGAGGCGTAGGGTACGTACCCTCCCTAATGCAGGCATTAAATAGGTAGGCTACAATTGGTGCAATAGGTTGGGCGGCTGATCGAAGTAGGTTAGGTGATATGCCGTAGATGTCTGTGCTGTTTTTTGGGGCTATATGCTTGTTCAGTAGTAATACTATTTCTCCTGGGGAGAACAGTGTTAGCCGCAGTGATGCGTCGACCGCGGGCGCGGCGGCCCGCAGTGCGGCATGCGCGCGCGTCACATTGGCCGGCGGGGCGCCGCACCTGCTGGCGGCTGTCGTGAATTCGATGTTCAGTGCATCAACCAAAGCCTCCTTGGAAACAAAATCCTTCCCGTTGGTGTCCCGCAACAAGTCTGTAAATTCAACCCTAGCGCGGTCTCGACGGCCGAGTTCCGTAGATATTATATTCCACATGCATTTAGCTTTATTCGGATGGTCACGAATAATATCAGAATAGTACTTAGTCCGTTTGTCTTTAAGCATTGCATTATATTTTCTGGAGTAACTTTCGGCAACACTAATAAGATCCGCGTTATCTGGAAATAATGTTTTTATATGTAGAATATCGAATACTAAGTTTTTAAAATTTAAGATATCGCTGTCGATCCAAGTTTTACATTTTTTCATATAGGGTTGTCTTTTTACTGGAAAACATATGTTAAACTTGTCAACTATAATATTTAATAGTGATTTCGCAAGTGTATGACAATCCTTTCCCGACCGCTCCACCACCGCGATCCAATCGATTGATTCGAGGGCAGTTACGAAATTAGTTTTATTTGCGTTAGTAATGGACCGTCGTGTAACAAACTTCGGCAAAGGCGCCGCGGCACGCGCTACTCGCACACGCTGCGCGTCGTGGTCGCTGAGATGCGTCGCGACGCCTGCAACGCTCGCGACGCGCTGCGAGGGGAGATTAGAGTACACATGGTCTAGCAGTGTGGCGGTATCTCCTGCCACCCGCGTCGCGAAATCGACTAACTGATAAAAATTGTGTCTAGACAACGTATCGACTAATTCTTTTTGTGATTTAGTTTTTCTAAGCAGATCTATGTTAATGTCACCCATTATAACTGCGTCCAAACCGTCGTTAGATATTTTTGTGAGTAATTTGTCAAATTGTTTCAAATAAGCCATATCGTCGGTTTGATTCGAGTGATATATTGCAACTATCAAAATATTTTCCGTAACGAGCTGTACGGCACAGACGTCAAATAGTTGATCTATCGATAAATCACAATACTCTTGTTTGTTTACAACCTTGATGCCGGTACGAACGTACTACGAACGTAGATGCAACTTCCACCGTGGGCCACTGTTGTCCTACAAAAATGGGATATTAAGTTAAAATTATTAAGTGTTACAGATACTAATTCATGGCTTTGGAGCCAATGCTCAGACATTATAAGTATATCACAAAATAACTCAGTTGTTAATAGCACTTCTAACTTTTTGGTTTTGTTAGTTAAGCATCTAATGTTCTGGTGACATAAGATCAAGTGGGTTTCGTTATTGGCGGCGGACTTCACGCGGCGCTGCGGCGTCGGCGTCAGCGTCGCGACGCTGGCGGCTGGGCGCGGCTCTCGCGCGCCCGGCGCCGCGCCGAAACCACTCGCTAACTTCGGTACCCAGTGGCCAATTTTCAGCTAACATAAAATATTCGAATAGGCTACACGGTACTGTAATTGAAAAGGATGCGTAATGTTTATGTGCCAGCTGTAATTTATTTGCATGATAAACACCTGGTCGTTTTTTATTCATAAAATGTATAATAGATTCCGGCGTAGTGTCGGGCTTGAAAAAACAAGCATGTAGTTTTCGTACTCGTTCAACGGTCTGTAATGCGTCATCTATACAACCCTTGCCGGTTATAACGGCTCGTTTTGGTGGCGGGGACTTCCGTTTAAGGGATTGCCGTCCCTCATTGACGCTAGTCTTCTGGGGATTTTTTACATTCAACTGCACAGGAGCCATAGGTTTCGTCGGTGGAGGCCTACACAATGGTGTAACTGCCGGCACGGTGGCCCGCTGACTGGTTCGCGGCGCGGAGACGAGCGCTGCATAGCTCGGCGCGGGCGCCTGAGCACCCGTGGTGGGAGTTGCCGCTGTGTGCGTTTTCGCCTCACACGTACGCTGATGACTTGCGCGACTTGTTTCTGTCATTGTAGGTGTGTACGCCGCTGACGTTTCGTCGCTTGCGCTTAGAGCCGGTAATTCGGTGATCATGCTACCTCCGTTGTTAGATTTTGTTTCCAATTTTGCTTCGAACTTATCAATTTTGTCTTCTAGTTTCTTCAGTTCTTTCATCACTAATGTAAACTTTTGTTCCATAGGACTTATATACTTCACTAACAGTTTTTCAAGCGAATCTAGTGTGGATTTCGCCATATTACACTTTAATTTCTATAGCGGGGTGTGTGACAGTGACCGACCGTAACGAGTGCGCGCACGGAATATTTAGAGGTTACGGGTATTTCACTATGCTGCAGCTGTACAAGCTCACCTCAGACTCAGACAGATGAAGAGCTGGAACTGGCCGTCCTTGCCCAGCGTGCGGCCGACGGAGCAGATCTCGTCCATGAGGTGGCAGTAGCAGGTGCCGGTCCTGCAGCTGTACCAGCTCACCTCAGACTCAGACAGATGAAGAGCTGGAACTGGCCGTCCTTGCCCAGCGTGCGGCCGACGGAGCAGATCTCGTCCATGAGGTGGCAGTAGCAGGTGCCGGTCCTGCAGCTGTACCAGCTCACCTCAGACTCAGACAGATGAAGAGCTGGAACTGGCCGTCCTTGCCCAGCGTGCGGCCGACGGAGCAGATCTCGTCCATGAGGTGGCAGTAGCAGGTGCCGGTCCTGCAGCTGTACCAGCTCACCTCAGACTCAGACAGATGAAGAGCTGGAACTGGCCGTCCTTGCCCAGCGTGCGGCCGACGGAGCAGATCTCGTCCATGAGGTGGCAGTAGCAGGTGCCGGTCCTGCAGCTGTACCAGCTCACCTCAGACTCAGACAGATGAAGAGCTGGAACTGGCCGTCCTTGCCCAGCGTGCGGCCGACGGAGCAGATCTCGTCCATGAGGTGGCAGTAGCAGGTGCCGGTCCTGCAGCTGTACCAGCTCACCTCAGACTCAGACAGATGAAGAGCTGGAACTGGCCGTCCTTGCCCAGCGTGCGGCCGACGGAGCAGATCTCGTCCATGAGGTGGCAGTAGCAGGTGCCGGTCCTGCAGCTGTACCAGCTCACCTCAGACTCAGACAGATGAAGAGCTGGAACTGGCCGTCCTTGCCCAGCGTGCGGCCGACGGAGCAGATCTCGTCCATGAGGTGGCAGTAGCAGGTGCCGGTCCTGCAGCTGTACCAGCTCACCTCAGACTCAGACAGATGAAGAGCTGGAACTGGCCGTCCTTGCCCAGCGTGCGGCCGACGGAGCAGATCTCGTCCATGAGGTGGCAGTAGCAGGTGCCGGTCCTGCAGCTGTACCAGCTCACCTCAGACTCAGACAGATGAAGAGCTGGAACTGGCCGTCCTTGCCCAGCGTGCGGCCGACGGAGCAGATCTCGTCCATGAGGTGGCAGTAGCAGGTGCCGGTCCTGCAGCTGTACCAGCTCACCTCAGACTCAGACAGATGAAGAGCTGGAACTGGCCGTCCTTGCCCAGCGTGCGGCCGACGGAGCAGATCTCGTCCATGAGGTGGCAGTAGCAGGTGCCGGTCCTGCAGCTGTACCAGCTCACCTCAGACTCAGACAGATGAAGAGCTGGAACTGGCCGTCCTTGCCCAGCGTGCGGCCGACGGAGCAGATCTCGTCCATGAGGTGGCAGTAGCAGGTGCCGGTCCTGCAGCTGTACCAGCTCACCTCAGACTCAGACAGATGAAGAGCTGGAACTGGCCGTCCTTGCCCAGCGTGCGGCCGACGGAGCAGATCTCGTCCATGAGGTGGCAGTAGCAGGTGCCGGTCCTGCAGCTGTACCAGCTCACCTCAGACTCAGACAGATGAAGAGCTGGAACTGGCCGTCCTTGCCCAGCGTGCGGCCGACGGAGCAGATCTCGTCCATGAGGTGGCAGTAGCAGCGCCAGATGGCGCGGTGCTCCTGGTCCTGGCGACAGTTGTACGCGACTCCGCACTTGCTCGCTTGGGGCTGTGGGCTCGGCTCGTCGCAGAGGCTCATCTTGAACTCGTCCTTCACTTTCGCTGTAGTTTAATACAAAGGATACTTTTAGGCCTTAAGACGATAGTAGACGATCGCTAGGTAAGTACGTACGTAGTCCCCATTTTCCTCTCTGAATATTTACATAATGGATTAGTAGATTGTGTAACTAAAGAGCATAATCATATTATAATCACAATATTTATTAATAATATAAATTACATGTCACATTTTATACAGTGTATAAAGATAGGTATGTACCGTATTTTTTTCTGTGTAATGATGTCCTATAATATTTTTTTATTAACTACACAATGTAGGCTGTGTTATGTAAGTCATTCTGAATCAGAAGTTCAAGTCGTTGCGTTTTATTGTCTCAAGCGCGGATGTTCTGAGGGTATATTATTGGTGTTTTGCCTTTTCGCCGGAGTTTTATTGACCGAATTTCACTTGCCAACTAACTTTTCGCAGATGATTTACTTTGGAAACCAACATTCGGCAAACTTTCATTGTAACAACGTTTTACTTGGTAGAATTATTGTTAAGTAGATTATTATTATGACATACAATATTTGGAATACATGTCTTTCGCCAAATCATACATCTGGCTAAAAAAAGTTAATACAATAACGTCTAGTTATTTGACAGAGACAAAATACGTGCGACGTCGAGCGAAGCGAGGAGGATCGCGTTAGGTGAACTGCGGCCCAACTGCGCCAGAACCGTCTTTTTTGCATCGAACGATAACTGCCATAGGGATCATCATTCGCCGCGAGAGGTATAAAAACTGACCAAAATAATCCCAAATGAAGAAGTTCTTCCCGAAGAGGCGACTGGACTTGAACCCGCAGAGGAAGGCTTGCTCCAAGCACTTGACCAGGCCATTTTCCCCGCACAGCAGAACACTCAGTGAGTTCGCGTCCTTGTCTCTTTTCGACTGATAGTGCCATTTCACTATCGCGTTCACGCAGTCACCTGTAATTAGATATGATGATGTAATTCGATAATTAGACATTCTAGATATTTTTTATTCTAGTAGGCTTATTATTTATTCTTCTTTATACAATTATTGAGATTATACAGATCAAATTAATTAATAAGAATCTCACAAAAAGATAGTAAACTAAAATTGTGTAAATAAATACTAGCCTAGAATGTTTCTAGAATAAAATGTAAATTTCAATAAACACACTAATTTGGGGTAAAAGTGGAATAAATGCATCAGTTTACAGTTTTTAAATTGAACTCGGCCGGAGAATCTATTCAGTATTGTTTTCAGAGCTGCAAACCGTAGCCGAAGAAAAGGACCGGGACAATGTTTATCAATGGTCAACTTTATGCTTTTAGCCGGTAGATTCATAATGAACAATCACATGTAGTGGGTGGTCGACACGCGTTAAGAAGGCGCGTGGCACTCCAGGTAGAAGCTACCGGCGGTACTGTTTAGGACTATTGAGACGATAATTGACAAACATTAATTAACAACTTGAATCTTTTTTTACGGCGCCTCCCGTTTGCGGTTTTGAAAACAATACTGAATATTCTTCGGACGAGCTCAGTTTGAAAACTTTAAGACTATCCTTCTAAGGCCCAGCCGTACAAAAAAAAATGAAATATTTTTGCCAGTGAAATTTTAAATCAAGCGCTTTGGGGTGTAGGTATGGATTACGGTTGGATATAAATTTAAAAAAGTTTGAAAAGTAAAAAGCACTAGTTCGCAAAAATCAAATTTGTGAACGCCAAACAGATACATAAAGTAGCATTTTTTGAGCAACTGTATTAAAAAAAGTGTAACCACTTCCGGCCGTCCCTTGCCGCTTGTTTCTAGATCATATTCGCCTTACAAACATACATACATTAAAAAAACCTTATAAGCTAAAAATCACGTCGGCGGCACAGTTTTCTGTTGCGGTGTAGGATTCGGCAGATTCCCACGGAACCGGCGAAATACCCCTTCGGCCAGCAGGCCGCGCTGCCGCGTTTAATGGAAGTTACCTCTGGTGAGAAAGCCTCGGGACACTGACCGATCATGTGCTGGATGGTGGAGGTGGAGAGGTGCGTGGCGGCGGGCGCGGGCGCGGGCGAGCGAGGGGAGCGGCCGCCGCGCAGGCGCGCCGCCACCAGCAGCCGCTCCGTCGAGCCGTCGTCCACGCCCGAGCCCAGCCAGCGCTGGCACGGGAACCTGCACACCGGCTCTCGGTACAACACGCCGCACCCCGCCGGCACTACTACACGATCGATGTCACCACCCAGAACGCTCACTTCGGCGGCGCCCATAATTACAATCGGTACTCGTGTAATTTAAAAATATTATGAAAAATTTAGCTTTCGGCTTTTCGGATGTACCTGGGCCAAATATTATAATATGAAATAGTGAGCTGCTCGAATCATCGCATTTTACAAGTAAGCTAGCGTGGTGACCTCTTTTTCTTTGTAAACTATTAATGAAAAATGGGTAGTAAGCTCCAAATGTGGTTTGAAAATTTTAAACAGTTTTTACAACTTTAATACCTATTATTTTGAATGCCGCACTCGAAACTCTGGGGTATGGTAATTTCGATCATTACAGGTAACAATTTTAGGAAGAAAATATAAAATGGACATGACTTAATTATGTGTACATTACCACCATTCATGTCAAATTTCTATGAAAGTATGACGTTTTATACTTCATTTAGAATGTCATTCCCTCATTTTGTTTCATTTAAATCGATGTAAGTTACTTTAAATAGATGGCGGTCGTAACATATGGTCCCTGAACGCATCAGAGGGCTTATAGGGATCATGCATGGACTAGAGGGGGCAGCACAGTATCCCCCTATTTATTAGTACGAAGGTTAAATGTCAAGTTTAAGCTTCCAATGTAACCCACAAGATGGCATAACCTACAACGCACAAGAAAAAATATGTAAATATTATAGAGGGCAGCTTAGGCTTGGCGTGAAGTTTCAGTGTACAGTTTATGTTTCCGATTCAAAATCCATTCTCAAGATGGCAGAACATGAGTCCATGTATGTATAGACCAGAATATGTAGAGAATAAAACAGTGTATGTACCTGTACATAATAAGGAATTATGTAGTAATCACATAATTAATTATACGTAGATCTCACAAGAACGGGCAGCTGCTGCCTGCTATAAAAACTGTACAAGTGCGAGTCGAACTCGCCCACCGAGGGTTCCGTACAAATATAGTTTTTAAGAATTTTCCCTGTATTTGTAAGATCATATTACTTGCCAAATATCATAGTTTTAGATCAAAATAAAGTACCCTGAAATTTTTAATTCCCTTGAGAGTGTCGAAATATACGTTTTTTGCGGCATAAACAGCCGTATCATTATTTTACGTTAAGTTAAAAGTTTGGTTTTTTTCACAGCTTCAAGAGACTGTAGACTTAAGTATATAGCTTTAATTTCAACTAGATACCTCCACGCGTTCCCGAGATAAAGTGTCTTGACAGAGAGACGGACGGATGGACCACGAAGTGATCCTATAAGGGATCCGTTTTTTCCTTTTGAGGTCCGGAAAGCTAAAAATTAAAAAGCCTTGGACTTTTTACCTAAACCCACTGTACTTACGTGTAAGTATGTCCCGTGACTTCGTTCCTCACGTAAACTTGGTCGAGAAGCCAGCGCGGCGACAGGCCGGAGTTGTCGTGGCCGATGCGTAGCGTCGACAGCACGCCCAAGTTTTTATGCTGCAACATTCAATCATTACATTTATGGACTGTTTATTTATTTAATCCTTTTATTTCTTTAATAATATATTACACATTACAATACATTCAAATTATACAATTCATTTCAATATTATTTTAAATTATGAGTTTATGAACATTTTAATTGCTATTAATATATATATATATATATATATTTATTATTGAAGACCTCTCGACAAGTATAGGCCTACTCCATTTCTCTTCAGTTTTTCCTATCTTGGGCTACTTTAGTCCAGAGGTTGACCTCTTTTTCTTTTCCCGGGGGGGGGGGGGAGAGTTCATGTTGAAATTATTTTAGTCCACACTTCCTTTGTCGTGGTATGTAGCATCTCCGGCCCATCTCCATTTAAGCTTTTATTACGATCTATATCATCTATATATTTTTATTTAATTACAAGTAAAATGATATCACCACAAAGTAGTCCCAATGTCATCGACATCACACAAACTTATGGATCGCTGTGCTCTTCCGAAATACAACACTAAATTTCTTCTTCACGCACGCACGCACGCACACACATGATATGCAGCACATCTTAGAATTTAGAATGAGTAGGCAGAATATTCCGTTTATATATATTCCGAATAGACATTCTGTTACATGTGTTCTTTGACAAGCTCGTTTTTTGCTCCCGCGATACCGATGCACATAAATGCAACCAAGATTTTGAATAGCCTATCCTATTATATTGTTGTTGTGTCTAACTTAGATGGCAAATACGTATCAGTGTCCGCGTTCCATACGAAATTTTAAAAGCTCATATAATTATTAAACAATCTGAAATACCTAAATTGTGTAAAAATATTTTCCTTAATGTCGAAATTCATTGTACGGAGAAGCGGTCGTCCACCATCCTCTTAAAAGTACATTGTTGATAAGATTAAGAACTTACATGAAAGACGAATTCGTTGGTGTTGCGTGGTATCGGTATCTTGGGGGTGGCGTCGCCGTGGGCGCCCGAGATGGCGATCCAGCAGTTGGCCGTCGTCTGGCTGGCCTTGCGCGACGGCACGATCAGCACGCGGTATGGCAGTTCTAAATATACAACACAGATTATACTTACCTTCTAAAACCATTTCTACATTTCATTTTTTAAATATGTAAGATCTTGTTATTTAATTTACGAAATAGACAGTTTTTCTACTCTCTTTTAGAAAGGCTATTACGTCGTATTACAAAATACAAACAGTAAATAGATGGTTCTGTGAAATTTCATTATCACCACGGGATTTGAATGATGTAGTACAAAGTTATTAAAGATATCAACATTCGGCGCCATTCATTTATTACGTAAGACGATTTTTGACAGCTTTGGACCCCCTCCCTTAGAAAAAATAAGAATAGGCCGACCCCTTCCCCCTATATTACGTAAGAATCTAAAGGAAAAAATGAATTCACGTTTGGTTTGTTTTTATTATTCATTTTTAAAAATAATAATTACTGGAATATTTATTTGTACCCACAAAGGTACTGGAGCCTGTCTAAGCAAACTCTGCACCGTGTTTGATAGTATAGACTTATAGAGTGTGAAAGTATTATTTTAATCATAATTTCATAGAAATTTAAAAAAATCTTATCTTTGTGATCGTACGTAATAAGAACTATGAAAACCCCCTCCCCCTGTTTTAAGGGCTACTTCCAAGAAGATGGAAGGTCGGTGAATGTCTCGTCTTGCATAAACCAGGCAAAATCATAAAGAAGCCAGCTCCTATAGACCGATCACACAATAATAATATAATAAGATGCGAAAAACGAATTCTCTCAAGGCTACAAGGCACAATAAGTTGCAACCGCCATTTCAACATGGCTTTACCAGATTCAGAGTTTACGCAATGGTAAAATAATAAAGGATGCTCTGGCACATGGGAGGAGCGTATAGATGATAACCACAGACCTAAGCAAAGCGTTCGATTCTATTAACCACAAAGGTCTGATAAAGAAACCCTAAAAGTCCCTATCATTCCTAATAATATTATAAAAATAATAGAAAATTATCTGGAAGACAGATCCCTTACAGTGAAATTTCGGTAAATCCATGGAGAAGTGAAGAAGATACCGCACGGAGTGTCCCAAGGGTCGATCCTCAGACCCATCATTTTCAACTTGTTCGTTTACGACATATGGGATACTCACGACAGAATACGAGGTCTCAAGCTGTCCCAGTACGCCGATGACCTATGTATCTTAAATAGAGCAATGCACCCCGACCACGCCACCTTTAGAGCGGAACGGGCAGCCGATGCTATTGTAAACTATTAAACGCAACGTAGAATAAACAGAATGCATCTTGTTCACGAAAAAAAGTAATTCAAACCTACGGTTAAAATTATAAAAAAAAACAGACATTCACATATAAAAACGAAATAAATTTTCGGGAGTCATCACTGGGATTAGATCCTCAAAATGACGCCACATACTGACAAAGTTAGTTGAGAAGCTCAAACAGGTAAGAGATGCCCTTGGACCCATCATCGGCTTCCACGCCCAGACAGATCTTGAGGTCAAACTAGCCATAATTCAAGCATCCTTCCCATCATGGACTATGGAGGAGTTACTATCCAGGTACAGTAACTTGAACCTACAAAAATCGTGAGGCAATATAGAATGGCGCTTAAGAGTGCAGGTCAATTCCCTAGATGTCTACCCACGGAGATGCTCTGGGGAATGACAAATCTAGAAGCATGGCACCTCCGAGCTGCCGACCTGAACTACAAAATGCTAGCAAAGATCGCATCACTGAGAATGGATAGGTCGTATATGTTTCAATAGACTTAAAAAATTGCAGATACGTACTAGTGGTGGGATAGGTATTGGTGAAACAGAAGTAATCAACAGCGTTCAAGGTTAACAAATGATACAGGAACTGTTCCCTCTCCTCCTCGCATCTCAAGAAGGCGGTCTTCTTGTACTGGGACCTGAGCAGCGTGGTGTCAGCGAGCAGTTCCCGCAGGTGCTTGGAGAGCAATTTCTTTTCCAGCGAGAGGCGGACCCATGCACGGGCGTAACCTATCTCGGTTTTTATGTCAGTCATAGCTTGGATATTCCTGAAAAAATTGTACATTTTGGAATAAGCATATAACATTTCCATCTTCACTACTTACATGATTGGCACACAACTTTCTGCCTCGCAAAATTATGGAAAGAACTGCCGCCTGCGGTACTTCCGGACCGATATAACCTTCAAATCTTCAAGAAAAGTGCGTACTCCCATCTAAAATTCCGGCAACGCTCTTACAACCCCTCTGGTGTTACGGGTGTCCACGGGCGACGGTAATTGCTTACCATCAGGCGATCCGTCTGCTTTTGCCTTCTACGAGGTGTAACAAAAATAGTGGGGATCCGTTTAAGGGCATATTCGGTATCGTGTTCGAATTAGGAAAAAAAGTAGGAGAATTTTAATTTCCATCTTGGATGACCTGCATCCAAGTCAGCATGGAGGGGTTCCATACAAAGAGCAAAAATTTTTCGCGCTTTTCCTAATCAAAACACTGAATATGCTCCCTAGGGACCGAGTCGTACTATCCAGTGAACTTGTCGCCCAGCGCTTAAAACAAAATAAGTAAATGGCGCTCAACGCAATTCATCATCTCCAACTTGGACAACCTGATATTTTACTCGTCCTCGCGTACGTTCAATTACTTTTAATAGAACCGTTCACACGCTCGTCATTGAATGAATGTGGGGATAACTAGGTAATTGGCTACTTGATAGTTTTTTGTAAATAATGTCAAACGATCTTGATTTTCCTGAGGATCAAATGTCTATATGGGGCTCATGGCATTTAAGCAACACAACGATCAGAAATGAGAGTTAAAGTCTGACGCTCGCACTCGACGATTGAAACGCCTCTAACAAAATGATAATGTGATGTGACGTCACATCATACAAGTCTGTCCTAAATGTATGGAAGATCAAAGAAATTGCCATTTTGACCCTGAAATATTGCGTTTATGTAAATAGTTGTTATATAATTTATTTTTCAATAAAATGTATGGAATCCTATGGTACCATTTTTTAAATCTATTTTTGAAAGACAAAAAAACTTTTTTTTTACTTTGGAGCCTTGTTTTTTTTATAATCTCAATATATTTTTTTGAATTCCACTTTGTTATAATGGATGGCTCATTTTCTATCCATTTAACAAAATTTAGTTATAATATTCAACATGTGTCAAGTACCCAATTGTCTGCATATACTTTCAGAAACTGGGCATCAGCTGTGTAAAATGCGAATCGAGAGTTTCTCTTCTCTTTTCTTCAGCGAATTTGCGACTACCGTTGGGCATAACACCTTTCCAATTTTCCTCCAAGCGGTCCGATTTGCTGCTTCTATCCTCCAGAGTGGGCCTGCAAACTGTTTGATATCGCCCTCCCATCTCGTAACCCAAGAATTCCAAACCTCATATCGAAAGTGAGGCTCTCCGGCAGCGGGCGCAGCGGGTTGGGCGGCTGCGCGGCCTGGCGCTCGAGCGTGGCCGCGTCGCCGAGCCGCTCGCGCGAGCCGTCCCGCGAGCCGCCGCGCGAGCTGTCCCGCGAGCGGCCGCCGCGCGCCTCCACCTCCGCCCCGACCGACGATAAATCTAAAAATACATTTTCTCCAATATGTTCGGAAGTGTTCATCTTACTGTAGCAAAAATAGTACGGGAAGTTCTTCGTTATGGTCAAACACAAATTAAAAAACTTCAAACCATTATTGTCGTGTTTTTGGCGGACGGAGAGTACACTGTATTGTTTTTTACTTTTGAAAAACATGTGTTCACTAAGACAAACGCAAACAGCCAATAAATATAGCCGCGGGCTGCGTCTACACGACCCGGTCAGCGTCATTTCAAGCTAAAGGATAGAGTTGTGTCGTGTAAGATCGTGCGAATATTGCTTAATAAAATCAAAGACTATAACTTTTATATCATGCGTGCAAATACAGCTTATATTGCACAATTATATTGAATGAGCGAATATTGAATGGTACTGAGTGGCATAGTTAGCACAGTGGAATAGTTGCTGCCTTTAACTTCTAAAAAATAATTTAGGAGGGATCATCCACGAATTGCCCTTTCCCGGCCTCTGCAATAATGAACTATTAAAAAATGTTTTCTACAATATGCTCGGAAATGTGCATCTTATTGTATGAAAAATATTACGCGAAGTTCTTCATCCATTATGGACAAACTACAAAAAAAGAAACATTATTGTACTATTTTAGCGGACCGCAGGTTCAGTACTATAATTTTTCATGTTTGAAGAAAAGCATTATATAAATTATGCAGGCAATTAGGCAGTAATATAATTTCGTGGGTTCGGCTTCATCCTACCGACATAAACGAATCTCATCCACGAATTGCTATTTCCCGGCCTCTACAATAACGTACCATGAATCTATAAAGGGGTTTTGATGACAACAGATATTTTGTGCTTGTCTAAGTGAATTGCCTCTTGCTGTGCGTTATATATGAATATAGAAATGTATATAATTCACATATAAGCTACGGTATTTCCCTTTCCATTTTGTGTTTGTGTTGTGAGTTTCATCAGACGCTATGCTTGAGTTTTGTAGCGTGATGTTCGTGTACATGGCGAGTATTAATGCTGCAATATAAATTAGATACAATGTGGGAGCATTACGAAAAGTTAAGATATTTTCGCTCCAATATAAGAATACATAATACATATATCACCTTCATATTATTCAGTATAAGCGAGACAAATTTAATGAATACCCGACTGCCACCTTAGCCAAGTGTAATAATTATTTTGAAACGTAAGTAGTAAGTAATTAGCTTAATTTAGACGTTATATATTTAGATTTGATTTGTAAAATATTAAAATTAGCAGTCGGGTATTTTTATTGTTTGTCTTTTTTCTAAGTAAACTTTTTTCCTGAGATGATCCCCTAAATATTACTTACAGTCTAGTCGCTTCCGTAACACACACCAGGCCAAAGCTGCATGTTAAACATTTCGAAAATAGTTACTTACACAACATATACAAACGTTTTATTAAAATCGAGCCACCCACTGCTAAATATTTTGCCAGCCAGTCCCCTATAAGTGAAAATATTTATTGAATCGGAATTTCGGAATGATGTGCATAATTCTAGGAAAAATGTTATGCGCGCGTTTAGAATAGCAATTTTTTATTTATTTAAAAAAGCCTTATTTTGAACACGCGGCCAAATATAACTTTGTAACTGACGTATTTTTTAAAAATATCATATTGACTAAAATGTGTGACAAGTGTCAATTCATTTGAAAGATAACGTGTCAGGAAAATTCATGGTACTAAGTATGTCGCATAAGCAAAATAATTTAAGCAGTTTCCATTTTTAAAGCAAGAAATATTACTTTGCTAATCCGCGAGAAAATAACGTGTAAGTAAATCAGTGCTAACCCGTTATACTTACTTGGAACTTACTTACGTGGGAGGGTGGGAACATTAATTGCATGTAAAAATACGCATTTTTACATGCAATTAATGTTCCCACCCTCCCACCGCAAAAATAAATACGCAAATAAATATAACAACTCACCACCAAACAATGATGGGAGATGCTGGAGATGTTGACGGTCTGACACCCGACAACCATCTCAGCATCATCAGCATCTCCTGAGGATGCCTCGTAGAGAGGCGAAATACGTGTCGAGTTTTGTACTTTTGGTGGTGGGTTGTTATATTTATTTTTGCGGTGGGAGGGTGGATTTCCGCAAAGTAACGCCTGATTCTATTAATTGTTTCCAGTTTGATTCGTTATTTCTAAGGTAAAAGTAGGCAAAGGCAACACTTTGCCACTGGAAACTATTACACCGCAGACGATTAGTGAGAAAAAAGTTTACAAGCGAGTTATTTACTAAGCATATGCGTCGACCACGAAAAAAAACGTTCCGGGTCATATCGCTGGACGATGAAGCTGGCAGTGTTGATCGAACATTTGTAAATATGTATCTACACGTAACGGATTAGTTGCAATAATGTAAATTGTTGAAATCGTATCATTTTAAATCGGAAACTATTGCCTGCGAATTAATTTTTAGATTCTTAAAAGACAAGTAAATACGCGTAACACGTTTGTAAAGTCAAGTCTAAAAATATGGGTGTATATAAAACTTACTCCTATAGTTCTGTAATTTGCCGACATAAGAGCTATGGGACATATCTTTGAGTAAGATGTGTGTGACCATATATTTAGACTTGTCTGAACAGTCAGCAATAAAAGTAGCGGATGAGACAACGCATCAAAAGTATCTAAAATGATCGAACAGCTTAACAATAACAGAGTCATTTTAAGAGAGGTATGGGCAATGAGAATGTCATCTCGCTTTGTGTGGTAGGGTACAGCCAGTGGATGTCATTCCAGATCTAGAGCAGAGCCCAACTGGGGAAGGACCTCCACCTTACAGAAAACCACAGCCAAATAACACTAGACCCTACTCATAGTGTTGTGTTCCTGCCGGTGAGTAAGGTTGCCAGAGCTCAACGAGGGTGGGCAGGTTTAGGGTCGGCAACACGCATGTAACTCCTCTGGAGTTACAGGCGTACATAGGCTACGCAGACTGCTTACCATCAGGCGGGCCGTACGCTTGTTTGCCACCTACGTAGTATGTGGTAGTATAAAAAAAAGAAATCTAGAATTAACTAAAACCTAGATTTATTTCATTATGTAAGTACTTTCTTCCTTATTTGCTGCGCCCAACAGGGTAAATACTCGTAACGTGATCATTTCATCACACTTGCTCGAAAAAGATCTTATTTTATGCAGGTATACTAAAGTACCCGTACCATGACTCACCGAAAGTGTCAAAACTGACATATACGCTATCGAGAACGTAATTTACTTTCTATACATCTCGCTCGCACTTATGTGCGATTACGAGCGAGATGCATAGAAAATAAGTTACGTTCTCAATAGCGTTTATGTCAGTGCCGAACTGGTAGTAGCTACAAAGGACCTTTACCTATATTAATCCAGCGGGAGTTATAGATTGTGCTTACTAATAATACGAACCATGTAGGTTTACTTTTAAAAATACCGACGTTTCTAATTTAATATTCTTGTTTATGTTTAAAAAGATTTAATTTCATTATCGTGACTGAATGCCAGATAAGCCGGTGCCTTCGATGCCTAATCTGTCAAACAATGACAATATGGCGGACGAATGTTTGAAATGTCACCGTATTTAAGAATTATTTCGCTTAAAATTTAGTTTTTTTCTTCGCACGTGGGATGAAAAACATTGTGTGTAACTCCGGGGGAAAGAATATTGCAAACTCGGGTCTTTAATCGGTCGGGTTTCGTTTTCAATATTTCACTTATCCCCCTCGTTGCACAATATTCCACCTGTCTAACCATTATGAGCAATCAATGATTGAGTATTGAGATATAAATCTATATATTGAAAAATTACATTATGTAAACTCTGGAACGCAAACTGCGCAGATACTTTTGGCGTGTTGTTTCATCCGCTACTATTAATGCTGTCTGTACAAGACTAAGAATAAAATAAACATTCAACGTACCAGGCGTAAGGCAGTTAGGGTCTATAGGCTTCGTAGAGTTGCTGCACTGCTCCAACTCCTGATAGTTAGTGAGGTGCATCCAAAGCGCAGACTTGCCCATCTTGTGCTGCACGCCATGCGACCACAGTCTCTCCAGGAGATCGCACAGCGACGAAATCATTGTGCTTTCTTCCACACCCGTGATGGACACTTCACTGCCGAGACCTAGGTCGGTCTCTTCCGTGCCCATTTTCTCTACTAACATACGCTTTGTCTTGCTTTTGCATTCCTGTTTAAGAGGACCATTCCATAAATATATATAATACTCTTTCTTGGCACAACTCAGAAAAAATACAGCTTAAAGGAAAACAGGTAGATAGAGGCAGACAACAGGCGATCTTATCGCTAAAGAGCATTTTAGAATACGTTATTAGAATCAGGTACTTGCCATATGTTGAATTTTATAAAAAAGATAGGCTTATATCAACCGGGATATTAACCGTGATTACCGTTTGCATTGTTTTTGAGCTCCAAAAAAACTGACAATACAAAAAAAAACAAAAGGTAAGGTAAGGTAAAGGGTAAGTTAAGGTTAAGGTAATCACGGCTAATATTCCGGTCGATATAAGTCTAGTGAAACTAACCGTAAATCATTCAAAACAGAAAACTAGCCAAGATAAATGCAATTTTGATTCGCCATAATATAATCATATTAGCGATATATCGTTCATTGATTGTTGATTGTAAAATATGTGCATAAACTGAAACAAATCTTTCGAATTTAATTTTTAACCTTGAGACTTTGTTATGCATCGATTTCAAAAGCTTATTTCCGGGTTAAAAGCGCCATTGAATGTTCGGTATTTGGATGATGGATCTATTGGTGGAAGCCCGGAAGTGGTCCTTGATGACCTTAAATCTTTGACACCGGCTCTGAACGCAATTAGATTGGAAGTCAACCCGACTAAGTGTGAGATTTTTACGTGTGCTGGTGGGGTCACGGACTGTTTTGAACAGTTCGAGTCTATTTTACATGGGATAAGAAAGATACTCGTAAGTCTACACTGAGGTTGTTGGGTGCTCCCATTTTTGCTGAGGGTGTTACCTCTGTGCTTCGTGACAAGGGGTAGGCACTCTCGTCAGTACGAGAACATTTGGGACATCTATCGGGTCATGTAAGTCTCGGAATGTCGCGGAATTGCTTTGCGATGCCTCGGATGGTTTATATAATGCGAACATCTCCTACTTGGCTTTTTCAGAAATAAGTAGAAGCATTGTGTAATATAATACACACGGAGTTTCTTTAGAATCGATTCTCAACGTAAGTTTTGATGGGAAACAGTGGCGTCAAGCAGCCTCGCCTGTTCGTTTTGGTGGTCTTGGGGTACGTCGGGTTCAAGATGTCGGCTTGGTCTCTTTTTTGGCCTCTGCGCATGGTTCTGCGGGTCTTGTTGCTCGCATACTGTCTGTTCATGGCAGCGATGACCGCATACCGTCTGCGTCGGAGGATTTGGAGAGATGGGCCGTACTTTATTCCACTGACGACCGTTCGGATAGTTGGGGAGTCTAGTGGCAGTGGGACGAATTTTTATGTAAGCTCGCGTTTGCAGATTTGTTGGGTGGTGCTTCGGAAGCCGATTTGGAGCGTCTGAGGGCGACTTCAAGGCCAGAGTCAGGTGCGTGGTTACACGCTGAGCAGCATTTGGGTACAATGCTTGACAATGATTCCTTGAGAATAGCAGTGGCCTTGAGGTTAGGGGGTAAGGTGTGTGAGGCGCAACGTTGTATATGCGGTGTGATTGTAGTGGAGGATGGGCCTAAGAGCCTGAGTTGGTAGAGATGTGCTGGACGTTTCCCGAGGCTTCATTCCATTAACGACATAATACGTCGGGCCAGGGTATCGGCTAATGTCCCTTGCGTTCTGGAGCCACCGGGTTTGTCACGCACGGATGCCAAGAAACCGGACGGATTAACGTTGGTTCCTTGGCGGAAGGGGCGTTATCTCTTGTGGGATGTAACATGTCGTGTTAGTAGTTTAAGTAGTAAGTACATATACTGCATCTCATTTGAGCCACAGTCTGAAGTTAGCGGGATCGGTGGCAGAAACGGCTGCAAGGTCAAACACGCCAAGTACTCCACCTCGGAAGTGACGTAGGATTTCGTGCCGGTCGATGTTATGACGAAGCTTGTTGCGGAATTTTAGTATTAATGTAGAGTAAGTTTGTGACGATGCTTGTGCGGATACTTTTTATTTATCGAGCGAGTCGTATCGCAAAATTTCGAAATGGTACAACACTAGTTGTCGAATAAATGACTAGCATAAACCGTGGGGACTCACCTGTGACGTGGTCTGCAACTTCCTCAGGGGCCCCTGGTTTGGTTCCTTCGATGGTGAAATGTCGTTATCTCACAGGCTGGCGTCGGGAGACGATTTCTATTTATGCTGTACACTGTGTCAATTTGATTTTGGGTTTTTCGACTCAAGCTTCGACGGAGCGAGCAGATATCGCGCGTTTCGATTTGGAGATCGTTGGCAAGAGAGAATGGCAACACTCGAGCTTCGGTGTTGCGCGCTTTGAGAAAAGCGTTCCGTTTCAGGCTTATCCCGTTTGGAATATGCTAGTCCATGAAATATTAATTGATTTTAAAATAATAAACGAAAATACGTAGTATTTGTGCGTACATATACAAAAGTACCGAACATGCCGCCGACCATAAAATAATACTTATTTTATTTAAGAACTACTATGCTAACTTAGGACTAAAACATGTAATGCTATACCTAAGTGATGCCTATTCAACAGGCAGGGGGCAGACCTTAACTACAGGTCGCTTGGTAAGAGTATTACCGATGCGTACAGTTACGACTCTGGTAATACCGTCGGCGCCGGGATGCAGTTGATGCACGCGCGCGAGACGCCATTGCAGTGGTGGCAGTGTGTTGTCTATCAACACTACTACAGAACCCTCCCGAAGGGGTGTGTTAGTATTGTCGTGGAACCATTTACCTCTTGGTTGTAGCTGGTGTAAATATTCTACGCTCCAGCGTTTCCAAAAATGTTGAGCAGCTTGTTGAATAACCTGCCATCTAGCGAGGCGGTTTGGGTTGTCGTTAGAAAAGTCAAATTCAGGTAAAGACGTTAATGGTTCCCCGATGAGGAAATGTCCAGGAGTCAGGGGTAATGGATCAGTAGGATCATTACTAAGTAGACACAGAGGTCTTGAATTACATACCGCTTCAATTTGACAAATCAAAGTGTTAAATTCGTCCTGAGTTAGTTTTAGTGTACCTATGACACGATGTAAGTGTCGTTTCAGACTACCTACGGCTCGTTCGACGAGACCGGCAAAATGCGAAGCATATGGAGGATTAAACTGCCAGGTGATTTGCATATTTGTCAGCTGGTTGTTTATGGCAGTCTGATTTGACTCGTTTCGCAGAAACGTGTAAAGTTCGGAAAGATACCTGTCATAACCTACGAAATTCCGTCCGCAGTCAGAACGGATTTTTTGGCAATACCCGCGTCGGGATATGAACCTACGCAATGCATTTAGAAAAGACTCGGTTGAAAGATCGGGAACTAATTCCAAATGGATTGCTTTCGTTGATTGGCAAACGAACACGCATACGTATGATTTATAAAGTTTCGCGTTACGAAGTTTACTTGATTTAAGGAAGAAGTGTCCTGCAAAGTCAACGGAAGTATTTAAGAAGGGACGAAGTGATCGAACCCTAGTAGTAGGTAACTGAGCCATGGATGGCTGTGGTGCAACAGGTCGTGCACGAACACAAGATACGCAGCGTCGTGTACGCATACGTACAGCATCGCGAGCACACAGGATCCAGTAGGTCTGTGCGAGGGCAAACTGCAAAGTTTGAGGTCCCACATGTAAATGTGTTTTATGATAGTAATCAATGAGAAGATTCGTGAAGTGATGTTTCTTGGGTAACAAAATCTGATGCTTGGCATCATACGGAACATTGGCCCGATTTATTCTGCCGCCGACCCTGAGAAGTCCGGCATCGTCCAAAAAGGGTTTCAGTTTCTGAAGACGTTTTGTACATCTATCATCGTCCTTGATACGCGAGATGTCTTCGGAGAAATAGTCACTTTGAACAAGTGATATAATTCGACTGAGAGCTTGTTTTGTCTCAGGAACCGTGATATGTTTAGTCGTCGGACTGTTAGCCTTACGACATTTATTTATGAATCGTAACATATACGAAATGACGCGTAGCATCCTTGGAAGCGAAGAAAATCGCTCAATGAACTCTAAATTATTAGGTTCTTTGGTTTGTGTGACAAGAACATGCGTACGACGTTCTTCGTCGGTGTGACATACGACGTTAGTCTTAGGCCACTCAGACTCATTTTTACTGAGCCAAGCTGGTCCCGTGAACCATAGTTGATGGTTCAACTGAGATGGGAGAACACCACGAGACGCTGGGTCTGCGGGGTTGTCTGCGGATTGAACGTGGTGCCACTGTGAGGCAGGCACGTTGCTTGTTGTCTCCGCTATGCGGTTAGACACGTATGTCCGCCACTTGTCTGGAGATGAACGCAACCAGGCAAGAGTTATAGTGGAATCGGACCAAGCGTAGACTTGGTCGAAAGACAATCTACTGCTGTAAACAGTGAGGACCTTTTTTACCAATTTTGACAGTAGATGAGCAGCGCATAGTTCCAATCTCGGGATAGTAAGCCGTTTCAAAGGCGCAATTTTTGTTTTGCCTATGAGAAGGTGGGTGCTGATAGCACCGTTCGAGTCAACGACACGAATATAGACGCAGGCGGCGTACGCCTTTTCAGAGGCGTCTGAAAAGCCATGAAGTGACACTTGATGTGTACTCGGAAGCACGTGACGAGGTAACGCGATGTCTTGCAATAACGGCAATTCGTCGATGAACCGAAACCACAAGTCACAGATACCCTGTGGAGAGGCAGAATCCCAACCTGAGCCTGATACCCATAAAAGTTGGATTAAATGCTTTACAAATACCGTCACTTGACTTAGGAATCCGAGGGGATCGTAGATTTTAGCGATTTCTGCTAGCATTATACGTTTCGTACATTTGCGCGAGTTAGCCACTCCATCCGTTTGGTAGGTGAAAATATCAGATTTAGGGTTCCACTTGAGCCCTAAGACCTTGACAGAAGTGTCAGTGTCAAGTGCTGACAGAATAAGAGCGTCATCATGATTGGAAGCATCATCATTTAAATGCGATAAGAACTCAGCACTATTACTGGTCCATTTGCGGAGTTCGAACGTTCCTGCTTTACAAATGGAAAGTAGCTGATGCTGAAGAGTGAGAGCATCTTCAACCGTATCAGCTCCAGTAACGACATCATCAACGAATACTTCGTTACGAAGTACTTGCGAGGCAAGTGGAAAGTTAGCAGCTTCATCAATTGCTAATTGACGAAGTGTGCGCAAGGCTAGAAAAGGCGCGGAAGCGACGCCGAATGTGACAGAGCACATACGATATTCCTTGACGGGATCATGGGGAGAGAATCTCCAAAGAATCCGATGAAAGTCACGGTGTTCTTTACAAAGACCAATGTAGCGATACATCATTTTGAGATCAGCCGTAAAGACGATTTTATGAAGTCTATACTTCAGTAAAATTTCAGAAATGTCCTGATGCAATTTCTGACCAGTGAGAAGATTATCGTTAAGAGAACGACCTGATGTAGTTTTGCATGAAGCGTCGTACACAATGCGATATTTCGTAGTCGATGCGGAACCCTTCACCACAATGTGGTGGGGTAGGTAGTAGGGGGGAGTGCCAGGACTCGCTGAGTCAGTGACTGGCTCCATATGTCCCAAGTCTAAATATTCTTGGATACATTTATTATAGTTCTCACGTAAGGCAGGGTCGCGAGACAGGCGTGCCTCTAGTTTAGTTAAACGTGAGAGAGCTATAGCATGAGAATCGCCCAATGGCGGAGCATTCTCCTTGAAGGGTAGGGAAACTGTATATTTCCCATTTGCATCTCGTGTGTGAGTATTGACGAAGATCGACTCACAGCGCAATTCTTCTTTTGTAAGATGTGGATGTTCTGGAATGGATTCCAATTCCCAGAACTTTTGAAGTTTCATGTCAAGTTGGCAAGTACTCAAGTTGACACTAAGTCGTTTCATACTGTCATATGAAATTCTACCACCTAACATATAACCAAAAATGCTGTTGATGGCCACGGGTGTGCCCGGTGGACCCTTGATATTATCCAGTAGCAGTATGCTATCCAGATAATCAGATCCCAGTAGCAGTTCAACGGGCCGCGTCGAGCGCAGTTCTGGGTCCGCTAAATCAAGATTTTGTAGGTGTGGGAACTTCTGAATATTCCCATTTGATTTAGGAATATTAGCAGTGTAGCTTGTAAGGTTAGTTAAGATAAGAGCTTCGATGTGAAGCTTCGGCTCGGGTTTGTTGTGAGGCGTGACCTCGCACAACACGTAACCACGTGGTTGGACTTCGCCACCAATGCCGGTGAGAGTGGTACTCGTCTGCGCGGAGTACCGCGGCAGGCCGAGACGTTGGACGCACGACTCAGAAATGAGCGTGGTCTGCGCTCCTTGGTCCACAAGGGCGCGAACGGACCGCGGCGAGTAAGGCCCCTGGTTCAGGGGTCGTAAATTTACAAGCGCAGTCGTGAGTAAGACCGTACAGTTCTTACTCGAAGGGTGCTCCGTAGCTCCATGTAATGGAGTGGGCGTGTAGGTTTCCGCTACTGAGCGCAACTCAGGGGAAGACGAAGACTCCGTAGTCAGTAAGACGTTTGGAGAGGGCGCATCTTCATGTAATGAAGAGTGATGCCTTTGAGTGCAGACGCGGCAAGTATGGCGCGACTTGCAGTCTTTAGCATCATGGCCAATAAATAAACAATTGGTACAAAGTTTATTTTGTTCCACGAAATGTTTTCGTTCCTTTAAAGTGAGCGTATTAAACTTCTCACATTTATATAAAGGATGTGAATTGTCCTTACAATACGCGCATTTAATTTTAGTTAAATAATCCACCGCAGTTGTAGCATGTACACTCATAGTACGCGAGTTACGCGCAAACGAAGAGTTATTATTGCGCGGTGCATTATATTGCACGTCGGAGTGCGCGCGAGTAAGAGACATCGCACGCTTTCCCGCCAAAGCATGGCGCGATGACGTCACCGCAGCTGACCGGGCCGAGCCGGCCGCTCCGCCAGCAGCAGCGAGCGCGGTCGCCGCGCGCTGCGCAGGCCCCGCGGATGTACTTGAAGTACGCGCGGACGCGGTCATCACTTCAGATGCCGCTAGTTCCTTATCGAGGAAATCGAGTAGTTCGGTAACGTCAGGAATTTCACATGAAGTTTTTAATGATAATTCAAAACGTCTACGAATATGAGGTGTGATTTTGCGTAGCAAAATATTTAAAAGTACGAAACTCCAGTCGTCAACTGGTAAACCTAATGAATTCAAAGCAGTAATATTCTCGTGATAACAATTTACCAAGTTACGTAAACTTGATTCAACATTTTTCTCGTTAACTGACTCACAGTCAAAAATGTTGTCAAAGTGTTTTGTTGAAATAATTCGTTTGTTTTCATAACGCGAAATTAATACCTGTAAGGCATTTTCGTAATTAGAATCCGTAACAGGAATCGATTTGATAAGATTATACGGTTCATCTTTTAAAAACAATAACAAATACCTGAAGCGTTCGACATTTGTTAAAGTGACGTTGTCATGTACAAGTGATTTAAATAAATCATAGAAAGCATTCCATTCAGTTAGAACACCTGTGAATGTTTGAAGCGATAATCGCGGTAAACGAATATGCGATTGATTTGATTGCTGAGCGCAGCAACTCGCATGTGACACCCCATTAAATCCGCCGCAGACGGACGTAATGCTTTGTTTACGCTCCTCCTTAAGCGTATCTAAGGCAACTTGGACCTTAAAGTACAAAGAATCGAATTTATTTCTCACAGATAAATTATCATCGCGGTTGAATGACTCATTCTTAGCCGATAATTTTTCAATTTTCGCTTGAACTTGGAAAAATGATTTTTTAATTGAGGCTAACTCTTTAACTCGAACTCGAAATTCGGCTGCATTATTCGAACAGTCTACAATTTTTTGAATATTATTAATAGCTAAATCACGTTCGAATGTCAATTGTTCCATCTCCATAGTGGTCATTTTGTAAGAAATTGAGTTATTATACTGTGGAAAATAATAACGTTATCACGAGATAAGAGATGATTAAACTTGTGAATCTGTATAGTAGGTATATACGTTATGTTAAGCTATAAGATTTATAAAATGGCTAGGTACTAGCAAAAATGTTAGTTTGTTTGTAAAATAGTTATATAATTTGTCGCAAATTAAAAGTAAGTTGTAATTTAACATGCAATGTTAAATACAAAGATAATATTTCCCGTCGGTAGAACCCAAGCTAAAGAAATTTGAACTCTGTGCCGTACGCAATACGAGCGACAGTTTACTCGATACTGTTATCGCGACAGTAAACGATATTGTGGTTTTCGGTACGTTATACCAGAACCTTAAAAAATACACTTAAGTACGTAAATACTAAATGTAATGTAATGTACGTTGTACAAAATAAATAAATAAGTTGCGACAAAATATATTTGGACCTAGGTATTAATTAGTACTAGGCAAATGACTCCACGCGCGCCGCTGTAATATCTACCGCCCGGTTCTCGGAAATTATAGACGAATGTAATTTCGCAAAAAGTGCTCAAAACCATATAAAACTATATATAATTAGAATGATCTCGTTGAGATCTAACTGTACGTATCAGTATTGTTGAGAAATATTGCACGACGTTGTCGGAAACTCGATATTTTTAATTGTAAGCGGAGGTAGGTTCTCGCTAACTTACGAACAAAGGGAAAGGAATTTACTTGAAATTACTTTTGTACAGCACAAATAATACGCATAAAACCGATACCAGATAGTAATATCCGGCTCGAACACAATTATGTCGAATAAATGACTAGCATAAACCGTGGGGACTCAGGGGCCCCTGGTTTGGTTCCTTCGATGGTGAAATGTCGTTATCTCACAGGCTGGCGTCGGGAGACGATTTCTATTTATGCTGTACACTGTGTCAATTTGATTTTGGGTTTTTCGACTCAAGCTTCGACGGAGCGAGCAGATATCGCGCGTTTCGATTTGGAGATCGTTGGCAAGAGAGAATGGCAACACTCAAGGGCGTCGCCAGCCGATGGCGCAGGGGGGGGCAAGTTGACTTTACCTACTACAATTCATACTTTTCTCATTCTCTATGAATGAGAAAAGTAGGTATGAATTGTAGGTAAAGTCGACAGCACATGAAACTTTTCACTTTTACTACGAGCCTTACATCTACAGCGATTGTAATAACAACAGTATCTTAGTACTATATACATAATTATATATTCTGTGACAGTACAGAGTCCAATGTGTAAAGCCACACGAGCACGAGCTCTTGACTATGCAATAAAAAACTTGTAAATGAGTTATAATAACATTTATTAGAAAAATAAAATAAAAATAAGTGTACAGCGTATTTTTTTTTAAATTACCCGATTTTAATATTATAGTGGTCGTTGTTTGTTTATATTAGGTTAATTAAAACATAATTTTCGGGGATTCATTGTAAACTTCTCGACCACTTTATTATTAAAATCTTGTAAGTTTCCATGTATAAGTTTTCGGTGCACACTCATCATGGCCAAACCATTGAGGCGATTTTCACTTATTTGAAACTTCAATATCATTTTTGAAGACCTATCCATAGATATCCCCAATGTTTGTTTTGTTTAAATTTTATGACGTTTTTGCCATTTGGCTACGGAACCCTAAAAAGCGCTGGTGGCCTAGCGGTACGAGCGTGCGACTTGCAATCCGGGGGTCGCGGGTTCAAACCCCGGCTCGTACCAATGAGTTTTTCGGAACTTATGTACGAAATATCATTTAATATTTACCAGTCGCTTTTCGGTGACGGAAAACATCGTGAGGAAACCAGACTAATTCTACCAAGGCCTAGTTTACCCTCTGGGTTGAAAGATCAGATGGCAGTCGCTTTCGTAAAAACTAGTGCCTACGCCAAATCTTGAGATTAGTTGTCCCCAGCTCCCCAAGCGGGCCCCAGGCTCCCATGAGCCGTGGCAAAATGCCGGGACAATGCGAGGAAGATTTGAGCGTTGTAAAATAAAAAAAACAACGGGTACTCCGGAAGTGCCGGCAGAAGTGAAAACTTGAATAATAACGTTGCGCATTTTTGATATTTTGGAATGGTTAGGGAATAATTTTGCACGAATTGCTTTAATTATCAGTATAAAAGTACAATCATTTATGTGGTAAAAAACAATATTCATTTATTGCGCTGTCGTACACAAACATGACAATTTATATTACATTAAAAATTTAACACTTCAGAACTATTACAATTATTTAACTTAAAAATACACAACGTTAATATTTAAGTTGCGCCGGCGGTCTACTGGCTTCACTGACATTGTAACAGTTTTTCGATCAGGTCACGTGTCCGTCTTACGAATTTTCAATCTGACGAATCTGTCGGTCACGTCACCTGTCGCGAGTTTAACATTTTTTTCCCCATCACAAAAAGTGCCCAGCGCCGCTAAAGAAGTTTTCACTTCAAAAATGCTCAAAAACAAGCGTCACCAATTTGTAGTCTTGCGTCCAGACCTCCATTTTATCGGTAATAATCAGTGGTTGAATTTGGCAGCCAAATTGGCATTTGCGTCCGCACGGCCTGGGGCCTGCCGCGACAACCAAAATCATTAAGACTTAATTAGAGTGACAGAGAAAAATGGCTGCAATTAACGAACTTCGATTTTCGCGGTTATAGCCCTGATTAGATCGGACAATTTCATCAGATTGGCGAAAAATTGTCTTGTCTGGACACGGGTTCAAGGGCTAGTAAACTTGGGTGCGATCTTAAATAATACGAATTGCAAAACTAAACTTATCCAAAAATCGGCTAGCTTAAAAAGTCACAAAAATTGCCTCAAAATCGTAAGTCACGCACATGTCACACAAGAAGGCGAAAAGTCACGAAAAATGTGACTTTTGTGACCATCTGGCAACGCTGAGACAGACGCTAAAACAAAGGCGGCTGTGCGGGGGGCGCGGGCGCCGCGCGGTTACATGTTGCTTCCCCCCTCCCCCTCTCCGCTTCAACGATAGAGTAGACCAGGCGGAGCGTAGTTGAGCGTTGGGAATATTAGGAGTGGAATTGGTGAATTCATTCGAGTTTCGACGTACGGGAATGATTGTTCAAGGCTTGAACTTCAAGCAAATCAACTCAAAGACTTAGGACTTTGGTTGTATTATATTTGGCAACTTTTTTAGAATCTCTAGGGGGGGGCAGCTGCCCCTCCCTGCCCCCCCTTGGCGACGCCCTTGGCAACACTCGAGCTTCGGTGTTGCGCGCTTTGAGAAAAGCGTTCCGTTTCAGGCTTATCCCGTTTGGAATATGCTAGTCCATGAAATATTAATTGATTTTAAAATAATAAACGAAAATACGTAGTATTTGTGCGTACATATACAAAAGTACCGAACACTAGTTGTCTATGCAGCTCAAAGAAATATATCATGGAGTGATATTGTCACTCTTACGAAAAAGCTCTGATTGGTGTTTCAGTCAATATAGCCGGTTGGATAATTTGACACTTTGATTTTATTGGAAATAAAACCTTATGTTTACACTGAAATAGGGTCATTGTTTAAAATCATATCGATATATAATTAAGTATGTTTCTTTGAAACCATTTTTTTATTCTTTATTACTGTCATCAAGCCTATTTACACGCAGACATTTTTTTTTCATTAAAAGCGAGGAAATTATCGCCTTCAAGAACCGACCAATCAATTTTTATCGTGGACAAGATGTTGTAATTCGTACCTTTAAAAGTTTATCGACGAAGGCTTTGTGGTTTTGAGATATAGCGGCGCTCGTGACCTCGGTGGACAGCCTCCTACCGATGTCTCCGAGCAACATTTCTGGCGCGCAATCCTTCACTTGCCACTTTGCGTTCTTTATGCGCTTCAAACTATTGGTTCTGGAAAATGAGATGATTTATTTATTTTAATATTTGAAATTAGTTATAAATGAACAACGTTGAAGCAAGCACATGAAGCATAAAGCATTTTGCAGTACTAGTGTAGGACATCTACGACTGAGGAAGGTACATAAAATACAACAAAAATATTTCAACAAAATTTATTTCATATTACAATTTATGTACATAAAGGCCGAAATCTGTAAACAGACAAACCTATGCTTTATGGATTTGTTAATATTAGATAAATATCATAAACTTTGCTTAAAACTAATTTATGAGGAATGCAAGAAATCATTATCACGTTTATCGTCGTACCTGAGAACGACAAGTATTTTATCGATAACGATAAACGCCATAAGCCCTACCTGTCAGAATAATAAAATACAGAGTGTATTTCTGATACAACCACATATTCTAAGGGTTGCTAGTACAGGCCCTAATGAATTAACGTTCATATGTTTTCCACAAAAATACCATTTTTATTTTTCCTTATAAGGGGCTATCCATCTATCCATTAATCACATCATACTAAGTAAGGAAGCGGGAGGGGAGGGGGGGGGGGTGTAAGGAAATATGACGTCTATTTTTTCCTTAAATTGTGCCACATTTATCATTAACAATGTGTCGTGTGTGAAAATCGTTTTTAGGTTCTAAACGCTTTGTACAATTTTACGTGGGTGCTACTATAGCTATCCCAAAAACAGCTTAGGAAGATTAGGTTTACAACTAAGTCTGGATCTACCAGCAAACCTACCAGTATTAATTTCATATGTCCTATTGTGTATGTCCTTAAACTACGCCCAAAAGAGATGTATGGCCACTGTGAATGTCATCTTGCTTAGTGTGGTGTGCCAGGGACAGAACAGCGGATGTCATTCCAGATCTAGAGCAGAGCCCAACTGGGGAAGTACCTCCACTGCGCTTTACAGAAAACCGCAGCCAAATAATACTAGACCCTACTCATAGTGTTGTGTTCGTGAGTAAGGTTGCCAGAGCTCAACGAGGGTGCGGGACGTTAGCGTCGGCATCGCGCTTGTAACACCTCTGGAGTTGCAGGCGCTCGAAAATTAGCCGAAAACGTAAGACATGATTAATGGACAACCCCTAAAATAAATTCAGCACGCAATGTACCACTACTTTGTTTTTATTGATAGCGTCACACTTGCTGACGGGACGTCACAAGCGTCAAGGGAAGACGACTCGTAATATACGCAAATCATTGCCGCTCGAGGAATTTTCAAATATGAATTGCACTCTGTTAGTAAAAGTTTTTAAATCGTTTCATAGTAATAAGACCTACGCCTCGTTTCAATTTGCGGTTGTATTAAAAATACATGCTGCAGAAACATTTATAAACAATGGTAGGCAAATACAATAATGAACGAAAATATGTTTATTTTACGTAATTGTACAAAATACAAATGAGATAAGAGGACATCACATGACAAGCTTGCGAGGGCTGTAGCAGCAGCAACGCACTATTGTTTCAGGCGATGCCATAAACAAATTCCACGTCATTATGCAATAAAATGATACCAAATTTGATCTTGTATCTATAGCTAGGCAGAAATAGAGAACATATTGAAGTTAACTGCGTGGTAGGCTTGAGTTAGTTTAACCATGAGATAAATAAGCAAGCTTAGGGTGCTCACTCAATACATACATAAAAACCCATTCACAATAAGTTTATGCGAGCTTTGCGAAATAAGATTTAAGCTTAATAAATACTGAGCTTTCTTATTTATCTATGGTTTAACCGAAGGAGTTAGAATGCCACGCGGGATCGTCTACAAAAACTGCAAGGTACAAAGTGCTCACAAATACCCGAACACGCCTCTATTGTCAAAGAGTTGGTATACAGATGTTTGTGAGCACCTCGGCAGCTCCGATATATCTGATGGCGACTGTACCGTATACATTGCTGGAACTACAGCCCCCACTACAATATCTACACAACACATGCGTTGGATATAAGTATTTGAGGTGTCAATAAATTATCACACCACACAAAACATAATGTATACATAATATAACTATATAACGTATAGTAGTTTATGTGACTGCTATATAATAAAATGAATTAAAATACACGAGTGTGGGTTTAAGAAACGAACGAAGTAAGTTTCTTAAAAGGATCACACGAGTGTTTTAATGCCTAATTATGTACAGTTACATACACTATTTTATCTACACACATTATACAATAACCCAAATTACAGCCAACGTTGGGACATCGTTGCTCTCTTGGCAGAACTCGTGGATATGTGGCGGCGTCACCGAAATATTTTTATCGCTCATTTTACACGAAACTTTTGCTATAGTTACTTTAAAAATAACAATACATATTCATTTTATACTTAAAACTATTTAAAAGATAAACTGTACGTCATGGCGGTAAATGAATACTTTTTTCACGCATGTCACGCATTCGTAGTTTTTTTATTAATTCTGAAGCAATTACAACATTATCACAGATAAGAAATTTGTTGTAACAAAACAGTTTATGGTAATGGCCATTATTTACGGATTTTGAAGGCATCATAGAGGGTTTATGATATGTGTGTAGATAAAATATCTTACATTTCAAAAAATATAAAAACGTAAAGCATTAATTGCATTGTAATTTTTTAATTCGGTCAACACCCGACATTGTAGTTAAATAAATTCATTAAATGAGTAGGTATAGTAAAGATTCGTGTATATCTCACTGAGCAGGCCATACGTCGCAGTTGCATGCACTTGCGATCACTATAATAGCAATCATCACATCAGACAATCATACATATATATTACTGATAAAACTACATACAATACAACTGATAGATGCGCAAAATTCATAAGAATTCGTAGGGCTTTAAATAGCTTTTAACTACAATTAACCAGCTAACACAGCCATGTACATTTTGGTATGATTACCATACACGAACTTGTCACAAAATTACGCCGCATAATATGGGCCATAATTGATTTAAAAATTGCCAATTGCTCACTAAATAAAACGACTGTAATAGGTACGAACTTCTGTAGCCCACCTATGTATTTAACTTAAATTCGCAAAACAAGATAATTTTGTAACATTAATATAAATATTTATTGTGTTTTTAATTCAATTATTTCTTGATGTTAAGATATCAACTACTAAAATATAAAATGTTTTATAAATTTAAAATTTTAAACCTGGAATTTGAGCCCAATTAATCTAAGCGCCATCTGTGGTGTGTTTTGCGCGTCTATCCTCACTATTGCTTGACGTCTTACGTTTACCCACTCACTTGCATTTGGTAACTGTAGTTACCAGCTGTCACCCTTATTTCATTATAATAATAGAAGTCACTGAAAAATATGAAGCATGTGAGTGGATATGAGGTATAGTTATAGTTGCCTTTTATAATCTACTTACACCACATCAAGCAAATGATGAAGTGTATTTAGCTGCCTTGAAGCATTCAGTAAACTAGCAGTCACATGCAGGTCAAGATAACATGCTGACCAGTTAACAAGATAACTTTTGAGTATTTCTAATATAGGTACAAGCAAATTCAACTTTCACAACAATATGGAAGAATTGGATATCGATACACATACCTTAGAGGCAATTAAGTACAATAAATCATCGGTTTAATACATAATTATAAAGAAAAAAATCTAGGCGAGATTCAACAGATTCGATAAAATATATTTTATTCTGGAAACATTCATTGCTTCTACATTTACACACTACACGGTAGTGCTAATTATTCTAATAAAAAATCACTAACCACAACATCCAAGTCAATGAAATCACATGCTACCAAGGAAAGCGGGTCGATCAAGGCTCGGAAACGGTTTATAGTATACCGGTTATTACCGGTTTAGCTCCAACCTTAAGAGATTTGCTGCCTGTAGTGGTTAACGGTAACTCATTTTAACGGAATTTATATAGGTCTTAACCGGTTAATCATTTAAGGTACTAATATATAAAACCGATATTTTAAGAGATGGTACTTTACATTAAAAAATTAACTTATAATAGAAATGAAGAAAACTTATCATACCGTTTTTTTTGTTTTCGTTTACCTAACAAAATAAATAAAATAGAATTATATCTAAAAATAATCATAAGCGTGCATAAACTGTAGGGGGCAGCATAGGAGATGTCAGATTATTGGCGCGAGGTGTAAGTGTGAAGTTTACGCTTCCAATGATGGCAGAACCTACTATGCACATGAAAACGTACGAGAACGGTAGATGTCAGCATTTGCTGTGTCGTGAAGTGTCACGGTACATGTTTATGTTTCCGATTCAGGCCACAAGATGGCAGACCCTCCAATGCGCACGGTCCCTATTTTCTCCATAAAAACATCATAAAACCTATAATGTTTCATAATTAAATATACTCCAGGAGTCGAGTACTATTAGCTGTAAACATATCTGTAGCTAATGTGTTAGCACCTTATATAATACTCCTTCTAAACCCGATAAAATTAAACAGTATCTAGATCGAAATAAAAGTTTTAGGTCATATTCAATGTAACAGGAAAAACTAACCGGTATCCGAGCCTTGGGGTCGATTTATATAATAATACTCCTTAGTCTTTTTAAGACTGCTAGATATCAATGAGTACTGAGTAGATAATTGCTCACCGAGTTAACAAATAACATATGTAATTAAATTTAAGGTACATACTAACTTAGTATATACATTAGGTGAACTAGGTTGACATTATTATGTTAACAAATATAGATACAGATACAGTAGCGGCAATAAATCTATCATATTGCAAATTTTTGCAGGCATTCGTAAATTCGTGACATTAGACTTCAATAATTGTTCATAAAAATGGGAAGACTTACCTACAACATACTTGTACAGTCAAGGTATTAAATATCGACACGGACAAAGTGCCAAAAATATGTATACACTACTTTAATGTATATGCAATAAGGTCGTGTGTACATATTTTTGGCACTTTGTACGTATGGATATTTAATACCTTGACTGTACGCTACTGTGAAGGTCGGGAACCTTCACGGTCTTTTTGAAGATAACTGACAACAGTTATAGTTTGTAATTCAGAACTACCGCCCTGCCAGATAAATAAAGATCTGCAGACGACATTCCGAAGGTAGCGGTCGTTAAGAGTAGTCGTTATTTGTGATCTTGTTAATTGAAGAAAAAATATGTAAAATTAGAAAACTACAACCAGTCTTTCCACTAAGACATAAGAACCGGCTGCCCGCCTCTAGACTAATAATGCATTTTTACAACTGTACCTTTATCACGGCTATAAAAATGTATAAGTTGCCAAAGAAGATCAAAGACGAAAATGTAGAAGAAAAATTGCAAACCAATTAAAGAAACGATTCATATCAATGTGCTACTATATGGTTAACGATTATTTAAATGAGTCTGTTTTATCAATTTTATTGTTACTAAATTTACTTTTCACTGATAATTCTATTTTATTGACATCTCTCTCGATTCAATTAATGTAATAAATTATATTCATTTTTAACTAGAAATCTAAAAATGTACACTTAAGAATATCGCAGTGCCCTAACAGGGTGAGTACCTACAAATGTATTTATTGTAACACCTGTATTTTATGAACATGATAGCAATAAAGAAATATGAATATATATATATGTGTACGTCCCCGCTGTACGTGGCAACAGCCAGCCTCGTTGCACAATGCGGATCGGAAACTTCACATACACCCATTAATGTCATTTCTTATTTGAAAACACTGAAAAGCGAATCTTACCAACGATAAAACCTAGATGGATAGATGTTTCGCCCTCGTGAGCCTCTGGTATTAAAATTAAATCGAATCATTACTTTACAATTTAATAACCAGGTGGCTACCGCGAAAACTCGGGCAAACTAATTATTTTAATCGAATTGTCGTTTTCATACGTCCATACGTTTTTGAGAAATTACCAAAAAAATTATGCAAATGTATCTAAATAAATATGATAGATTCTTTGCCGCTAATATATATCCTGGAAAATAATCGTATTTGTTGTTCTGTGAGACAGACAGCCGTGGTTTTGGCTTTAGTTATGAGTCACGACAGTTTAATTTCGATGATTGCAAGCTATTGTTATCTCGGTGAGCCGCGGTATGCATGCAGGCGTGGGCACGATGCTGCGGCCCGACGAACCACGACCGACAATGCGAAAGCAATACCCTTACAATCCATAACCACGATTGAAAATGGCACGACAGGGGGCCTAGCCAAGATGTCAATCACTGATAGAAAACGCCAATCGAAACTTTAATAATGTATAGAAATAGTCACGTGACTTTTCGTAGCATCTGTTATCCCGTATATTTTTTCTTTTCGTTTGTCGATGTACGACTGTTGCCTTGACCAGGCCCCCAGTTCGAAACGAAAATATCATAACGGTTTAAGTGTTTCAAGGCGAAGCTCGTCAATATTGCCTTACCATGTATAGCTTAGAAATATGCATACGAACATTAAATAGACATACGTTTCAAGACATAAATTTGAATACGTTTCTTCTCATCACACTTGTTGGTAAAGGGCGACTTTTGACAGGTATATTGGAGACAACCGTTTCTCCGACCGAACGACGGAAGTAACGGTTCTCATTGTAGGTATTAGTCATGTGAAGCAATGTGTTTTATTGCTGTTGTTTGTTAATGTTAATTTTGCTACAAAATTAAAATCATGAAACAGTTTTCAATCGTGGTTCTATTACATGTGGATCTTTGCCTTATAATAGTTATATATATGACTTTATTCCCCCTCAAGTGTGGTGAAGAATTAAAGAAACACTCAAGAAACATCTTGAGATTGTAAACTAGTTACATAAAAGAATCCTCCGTCACTTAATAATAATAATTCAGCCTATATACGTCCCTTGCTGGGCACAGGCCTCCTTTCATGTGCGAGAGGGCTTGGGCTATAGTCCCCATGCTAGCCCAATGCGGATTCCGTCACTTAGAATCGGGTTTTTATTTGCCTGTTAACATTTTTGAAATGAAAACTTCTTTAGCGGCGCTGTGCACTTTTTGTGATGGGGAAAAAATGTTAAACTCGCGACAGGTCACGTGACCGACAGATTCGACAGATTGAAAATTAGTAAGACGGACACGTGACCTGATCGAAATCGAAAACTCCATGATGGTTCTAGTAATGATGATGGTGTAAGAGTCCTTAAAATTATGGATGGAAGTTGATTTTTCTGACAGATAAACTTTTTAATGTTCAATAATTGTAATAATTCTGAAGTGATAAATTTTTAATGTAATATAAATTGTCATGTTTGTGTACGACAGCGCAATAAATGAATATTGTATTTTGCCACATAAATGATAGTACTTTTATACTGATAATTAAAGCGATTTATGCAACCATTCCAAAATATCAAAAATGCACAACGTTAATATTCAAGTTTTCTCTTCTGCCGGCACTTCCGGAGTGCAACCCGTTGTTTTTTTTGGATATGTCGCTCATAGATATACACTCAGAGCGAACGGGAAAAATCGATTCACTTATACTTAGTCTATAAAGTAGGGACGGGAAACGCGCCGCCCAGCCGATAGGGCGTATGAGTCTCAACAGCTTTCTAATTTGAAGTGAGAATGGATTTCATTTCAACAGTCACCGGAGTGCAACATTGACGGCTTCGCCTGTAACGCTCAACACAAAGAAACCCAAAACGCCACAAACAACGGTAGTCGGAACGGAGCACAGTAGAGCGCGGTCCTCGGGGCGGGAAAGCATCGGGGGCCTAGACGGGCGGACGGCACCTGGGCTCGGTCCCGGGCGGCGGCGCCAGCGCGGCGACGTCGAGGCGCGCGGGGAAGGCGCGGTAGTAGGCGGCGCGGTGCGGCAGGCGCTCGGCGGCCGGCGCCACCTCGAGCTGCGCGCCGGGCTGGCCCCCCGCGCCGTGCTGGCCCCCCGCACCCGCCGCACCCCCCGCCCACACGCTGTACCCCCGCGCCGCGCCGCCCTCGCCCGCCCGGCGCCTGCAACAACACGTGCCCGGCCTTATTCCCCTCCCTCACACTCCGCACCAGTGTTGTCACATCTACCACCTTTTTGGTAGTAATCTAAATTCTATTTTATTTTTCTTATTTAAGGCACGTTAATTATAAGATGTAATGTTTTGAAAAGATGTGTCCCGCCGAGTTTCTTGCCGGTCCATATTGGGATACCCTCCTCCAATTGAGGGGGGATTTAAATCTTCTCGGGTCAGAGGTGTAGGGTTACAGCCGGTGTAGCTTTATTTGACGTTCATAAGCGCATTGTAATATGCCTACTTGAATAATAAACTATCTTTATCTTGGTAGATCTACCTATTTTCCCTGTGTTCCTATCTACCTCCCTCGGCCTGAAATCTACCTATTTTTCAAAATGGTACAATTGTAAGTAATTCTCAATACATGTGACCAGTGCCGGATTAACCATTAAGCAAAATAAGCACTTGCTTAGGGCACCACGTCTAGGGGGGCACCAAAATCGTAGGAAAAAAAGGCGCAGGCTGCATCAGCATCGCAGTCGTAGTACTTATGTACACGAAACTTTTTGTCGACTTTGACGTGTGCAAGTACCCATCTAATAACGGGGTCGTAATAGAGTGAGGACACGTAAGCACATCTCCAACCCTTCGCGGAGGCCCTCAAAGCTCATAGCCAAAATATCTTACCGTCGGGCTTGTGGCCAACCGATTTTCTCGACGTAGATTACCGATTTTGTAGCGAATTTTGCTCTCTTGCACGCCAGATGTGTCGGCCTGGCCGAGTTGCTGCAGAACCACGATCATGCGACTTATTAAGTTTCGGTTTCCACTTAAGCCAAAGGCCGAGCAGTAGGAGAACCGTGATTACATAGGTTCGATTTCAAGCCACTCTATTGCAATTCGGCGTTAGGTCTTATGCGACGCTAGGCCTTCTACTTTGTGCAAACTGCCTTACTTTCACTTAACATGGATCCAAATCTAAGCTGTCCTCTCTCGAAGCTGGGCCTTCTGCCTTGCTCACACGTCGCCATCAGTTGTATTGTATGATAACCCACCGCGATCGGACGCTCCGGACGTTCAGCCATTCATACCTCGCCAGTGGTCAAATTCAAATGCTTTCTTCCAGCTCGACCTTTGGCCTCATCCGTAAGCGCCGATCGAACGCTCCGAGCGTTCAGCCTTATGAAAAGCTCAGCCTTAGACTTTGCCTTTAAAAACACTGATTTAAACTTTCACGATTTAGGCCAATCAAATTAGATCCAAAAATAGCGTTTTGAGGAATTAATTCCCAGCAAGCTGGAAAATGTTTTAATACTTTCATTTCATTCTAAATGCGTGTAATCCAAGTTTGCTCCATCCCAGGGGGTATGCATACATTTTGGGATCCTTAGGAGATATTTTTTTCCTTTCGAAATCACTTGATTTTGAAGGACATACGACAGTTCGTGGATTAGACACTGCATGGTAAGAAGGCGTTTTTGGATTTTTAACATGATTTTACCAAAAATAAAAAATGTCGACCTTTTTATACAATTTAGACTAGGAATACATATTAGGGTACCTTCAATAAATCAATATGTTTTATTGCAAGAACATAATTAAATTACATTTCGGATCCTCAGATATCAGTTTTAATCATGATTAGAACAAATTTTCCGCCGGACGTACCGTTTTCGATTTTCAAGCAAAAAAAAACTGAAAAAGAGGAAACATTTATGCACACCTCCTGGAATGGAGCAAACTCGGATTACACGCATTTTTAGGACCAAATTCGAAAAAATCTAATTTTATTGGCCTAATTTTATTGTGATACATTATTATTTAAGAAAACGGGACTTAATCGCGTTTGATTTAGTTCTAAAATTACCTCCAACGTCAAGATAATGATGTCGACTTTACCCAGTCTTCTCCGAGACTATGGGGAAAACGCCGTTTTTGAAACGTCGGGTCAGTGGTAATTTTAAAACTTACCCTATTAAGTCCCGTTTTCGTTAACAATAATTTGCTATTTAAGACACTTGCGGCCATTGGTTCGTGTTCTGACAAGAACCAATGGCCAATGGCTAAGCCTCTACTGAAGCTCTGCCTTTGCTCTCACATGAATGAGCTTCGCAGGAAAGCTCTAGAGGTTGCAAAACCCTGTGCGGAGTACGGCCTATGCCTTTTATGTCTTCTCACACTTGGACATTGGTTGGCTCACCTCCGGCCTTATGCGAAGCACGATCTTCAATTTGCTAACACTTGACCTTACATACTGTTGGAACATTACTGCTGCAGTACTGTCAATTTCCGTGATAAAATGATGTGTTGGATTGAAAATTCTATTCTCAGCAGTAATGCGGCAATAAACGTCACTCAATTTACCAAGAAAATTCATTGTTATCTTGATGAGGGGGCACCATGGTCTAGAAATGCTTAGGGCATCAAAATGTCTTAATCCGGCACTGCATGTGACGGAACATAACTTAATTTCTACCGAATTTAGATTCGATGTAATGAAAACTTGCCAAAGAATCAGATTATACAAGCAGGTTCATTACCTACAAACAATGGAAATCCTCATTTTTGTTTCGATTTCTTTAATAAACACGTGTACTAACATCACAATATTAAATACTAATAAATAATTTGAAACATTTCATACACATTTTTAATCATAAAAAATGTAAGTACTTGCTATTGAGTGGTACAGTCGAGGAAATTGATTCTTTAGCAGTTAACGTGTCACGTTACAATGGACAGCTCTTACCATAAGTATGTACAGCCAAATTTACTTGAACCGCAAGTTGCTAAAGAATCAATTTCCGCGACCGTACATCTACCTGATTTTCATTTTAAAATCCACCCATTCCTACCTATTTTTGCACTCTGTTCTACCACTTCGGCAAAATTGTATGTGACAACACTGCTCCGCACCCCACATTCGTCGCTGAAGCGCCCACATGTTATTCGATGCCTCGCTATTCAAAACCGTCCCGGACGACATCGCGGTCGGAACGCTCCGGGCGATGGATTTACCCTAACTTTGGACACGGTAACCTTTACATTATTCTAGCATAAACCGAATACCACATTAGACGAATCGACGCAATACTCGACAAATGACTCTAAACCGATAGCCATATCCTGCGTATTTAAGGCTCTATATTAATGATGCAACGAATATGAATATTCAAAAACTACTCGTATTTTTTTCAGTACTTATTTTAAATTTCTAACTTACCTTCCTATTAAGACGACCGTGGACAGCCGCTTCTTCTATACAAACGTAGTCCCCATTTTTCTCCCTAGATATTGACATTATGGAAAATATTTTTACACAATTGGCTACTTGACTGTTTTTTGTAAATAATGTCAAACGATCTTGATATTCCTGAGGATCAAATGTCTATACAGGACTCATGGCATTTAAGCAACACAAAGGTCAGAAATGAGAGTTAAAGTCTGACGCTCGCAGACGACGATTGAAACGCCTCTAACAAAATAATAAGGTGATGTGACGTCACATCATATAAGTCTGTCCTAAATGTATAGAAGATCAAGGAAATTGCCATTTTGACCCTGAAATATTGCGTTTATGTGTATAGTTGTCATACAATTTATTTTTCAATAAAATGTAAGAAATCGAATGGTATCATTTTCTTTTCTATTTTTGAATGAAAAAAAAAATTTTTTTTTCGGAGCCTTGTATTTTTTTATAATCTCAATATAATTTTTTAAATTCCACTTTTTTATAATGGATGGCTCTTTTTTATCCATTAAACTAAATTTTGTTATAATATTCAACATGTGTCAAGTACCCTATTACTTGTATATAACCTTACCTGTTCATTTTTTTTATTATTATTATAGAAATGAGGAAAGAAAATAAAATTCCATCACATTTTTTGATCGAAAAAAAAATAGAACGAAGCAGCATATGTATGTTAATATGCATCAAATGACGCAAAAATATGTTCCATAATGTTAATATTCCAGAGAGGAAAATGAGTACTACGTTTACACAGAGAAACAATCACGTCACTTTGTCCCCTTTCCTCTTAAATACATTAATTATGTTTCACTAAGTGTTCCGTGATAGGACAAAGCATTTGAAGTGTTACAGGATTTAATTTTTTTGTTATTACTATCAATGACAGAAATATTCATGTAATCAAGTCATGTAATCCATATTAACGTTTTTAAATAAACGTAAATCAAATCGAAAATCGTAAACTTAGTATTCCTTGCATCACAAAATGTATCGTGCCATTCATGAAGACGCGTGCCTTGACTCATATTGTCACGTTATTAAAGGTTAGATTTGACAAATCTGCGCGCCATCGTAGATGACACGAACTTATACTCTACAATGTGTTTGTCCACGTATAGTGGAGCCGTTAACCACGTATAGTACAGTCAGCGTCAAATACTTTGTAGCAGTCAAAGTGGCCAAATAGTTCGGTACACCATACTAAATATATGGTGTACCGAACTATTTGGCTACTTTGGTTGCTACAAAGTATTTGACGCTGACTGTACAATGAATTTAATCGACAAATCACCTCCCATGCCTATGTTATTACTCAACCATTTTAGAAATGCACCCTTTCAAAGTTTTATGGCACCGAACACTACTGAACATGGTTATCTATCCATTTACCTATAGCACATTTGAAAAATAATAATCATGCGATAGCTTATAAAGGGTAGCTTTGAAAGGGTGCATTTTTAAAATGGTTAAGAAAAAACATAGGCATGGGGGGTGATTTGTGGATACAATTCATCGTACTACACGTGGTTAACGGCTTCACTATACGTGGACAAACACATTGTATACTTATTATTATTATTCGCTCCGCATTTAGGACATTGTGAAGCTTCGCCGGAAAACAACTCAAGGGAAAGTTACTTGCATTTTTTCGCCCTTAATTCATTGCAATAAGGTGCAAATATTTATGAACTCGACTGTAAGTATATAGCAAGGTTTAAGACAAGACACATTTGCCTTGATATCAGATGAGCGGAAGGGAAAAAGAAACGCAATTCTGTAATATTTTTGTATTGCCAAATAGAGTTTTAAAATGGCTAATATCATTAACGAATTAGGATAGTCGCAGAATTTTTTGCTTGCATCTACACTTATGTAGCCTTATCTACGATCGAATCTGAATATACGGACTAGCTCGTGCCAATATTAATATGTTAGTAAATGCAAGCGAGCAACTTATGCTGGTACACAACAATCATCAAAAGTTGGTTAGAACGTTCAAAACTCAAGTGCATTTAATTAATACAGACATGGTAAATATACCAGAAACAAATGTACAGTCAAGTGTAAAAATATGGGTGTACACATCTTACTCAAAAATATGTCCCATAGCATCTTATTCCAGTGTAATAAGAGCGTAGTACCATATTTATGAGACGATTCTTTCGATACATATTTTTGCACTTGACTGTACTAAAGTAAGGACGCTAAACACGAATTTCGTACATTGACCCTGTTCCATTCTCTGTCATACGCACAATGTTGGCCGTCAATGACACAGTGCGAGCGAGACAGCAATATAATTATGGGCGTGCGACAGAGATAGAAACATGCATTATTTGTCCTTAGTTTAGACGCTATAGTACCCAGTTGTCGGTGATTGAACATGGATATTAATGTCGCCACATGACACAAACAATATAAGCAGTTAGTTAAAATATAATATTGTCGCAAGGCGTAGTTGAGGTCCGATTTATCCGTAGATCGATTCACCAAAACTGTCGTTATCGAATTGAATAAAAATAACGAATGAATAAATCCAGTTCCAATACTTTGATATAAATATTATCCCCCTTATTCATAAACGTGTACTGAAGTTACGACGCCGCTAATCATCGTTTGTCCCTTTCCGACGTATTGGTATGATGGAAAGGGACAAACGATGATTAGCGGCGTCGTAACTTTAGTACACGTTTATGAATAAGGGGGTATATGACTAAGGATCGAATACCGGTATATTTTTCATACAACTTAACCGGTATTCAATTTCGGTATTTCGGTTGTTTATGTATTTCAGCTTCGGCGACGTCTGACAGTTTAAGTTTAGGTTCTAAGTCACGATTGGTAACATTTTCAACTAATTATAAGATGAAGACCATACCAAATTTAAATCGTACAAACTTCCACCACTGGGTAATTCCACGAGACTGTAACGTCAGTTACCAATTCTTTCGTGTGTTCTTACATTAATTAAGCAAATTTAAGTGTCTGTATGTGAGGCGCATCCCTACAGGTAGATATATGGATACTTACATTTGCTTAATTCAAGTAAGAACACACGAAAGAATTGGTAACTGACGTTACAGTCTCGTGGAATTACCCCACTTATTATACCAATAACGATGGGTAATAGGCCTCCTCACGCACAAAACGGCCAGTGTAGACGTGCCTCGGCCAAGCTCGTGATTACGCACTACGCACAAACTCGTAAGTATACAGATAACTCCCGTCTCTTCTTTATTCAATCTTTTATGATAAATTTTAAAGTGGAAAAATTACTGTCTTGGGTGAGACTTGAACTCACGGCCTCTGGAGTTCAAGTCTCACACAAGACAGTAATTTTTCCACTTTAAAATTTATTCTAAGCTTAATAGCATCGTTCGTAGACGTTTCTGCTTGTTAAAAATTAATTCAATCTATTATGGGCGACAGTTGTGGTGATTCGATAATAATAAACATACCTGCCTGAGTATGTATACATATATTCAAAACAAACATTTCACTGGATTTGAGATGTGAGCCATGAGCCATTGGGATCGTTGACGACGTCACGACGTCGCAACGTGATACGACGTCGCAACGTGATACGACATCGCAACGTGATACGACGTCGCAACGTGATACGACGTCGCAACGTGATACGACATCGCAACGTGCGATTGTGTTTTGAGCCTTACAACACTAAGGATGCTTTAACTTGTTATAACTAACCTCGTGATGGCGACGCGGTGGTCGAAGGCCTGCAGGTTGGCGTCGTGCTCGCCCCAGGCGGCCAGGATCTTGTGGTCGATGAAGGTGGCGAACATCTGCGTCTCCAGGAAGCGCGACAGGAACGGCCGGTGCCGCTGCGGCTGGTCGGACAGGAACGACGCCTTGTCGAAGTTCACCATGGACTCTCTGGTCGACAGCCATGCCTCGCGATCCTGTAATATATAACACCACTATCAGGGTGTATTGTCTCCGCCTCATGTATGGCGAATACTAATGAGAATATACCATTATTATACTATTACAAAATAAATCATTATTCAATCATCCTACTTAGGGTCGGTTGCACCAAACCATCTGTCACCGTTAAAGCATTCGCAAAATTTTATTGTATCGGAAGTTTCATAAATTTCTGCTGCGTGACGTTGATCAATCTGTTAACTGTGCTTGGTGCAACTGCCCTTTATCCTATTGTATACTGTCGTTGAGCGGCTTGGGCACCGGCCTCGCGCTGTCGTCCACTTGTTCGGTGTTTACCTGGTCGGGCTGGATGATGAAGTTCTCGTACGCGAGGAACATGTTCACGAATCTGTTGAGGAAGCACTCGCGGACGGCGCTGTTGAGGCGCGCGTCCTCGTTGTACTGCTCCTCGTCGTTGAGCGGCCCCCGCTTCGGCACCGGCATCACGCTGTCGGCGTCCACTTGATCTATGTTTACGCCTGAAACAAAACGGTACTTTATTCCCAGCTGCAGCCATAAAATTCACCACAGAGACCGCTGTATTCACCCGTCCACTTCATGATGTCGACGATCCGCTGAAGCGCGTCGATCGGGCACGGCGAGGGCCCCACAGTCTCCTGTCCCGCTCTAAAACTGTGCAATCTAATGCGCGCGACAGAAACCGCTGTACTCACCCGTCCGCTTCACGATGTCGACGATCCGCTGAAGCGCGTCGATTGGGCACGACGAGGGCCCCGCAGTCTCCTGTCCCACTCTAAAACTGTGCACTCTAATGCGCGCGACAGAGACCGCTGTACTCACCCGTCCGCTTCACGATGTTGATGATCCGCTGAAGCGCGTCGATCGGGCACGGCGAGGGCCCCGCAGTCTCCTGTCCCACTCTAAAACTGTGCACTCTAATGCGCGCGACAGAGACCGCTGTACTCACCCGTCCGCTTCACGATGTCGACGATCCGCTGAAGCGCGTCGAGTCGGCGCGGCGTGCGTCGAGTCGGCGAGCCGGGCGGGGACGCGTTCAGCGGCCTACTCTCGTCCCACTCTAGCACGTCGTTGAATGAATGCTTGCGACGAAGACCGCCTATACGAAAAAAGTTAAGGCATTAACCCCCTTATTCATAAACGTGTACTAAAGTTACGATGCCGCTAATAATCGTTTGTCCCTTTCCGACGTATTGGTATGATGGAAAGGGACAAACGATTATTAGCGGCATCGTAACTTTAGTACACGTTTATGAATAAGGGGGTAAACGTATACGGTCCACTTTGGCATTTACTTACATTGTAATTGGTTCAAATATATTTAAAATGTGACTTATTTGTGGATTTTTGGCTTCCCTGCCTCGACGAGCTTACATGAACATGGTGAATCCCACCAAAAAATTTCAAAAAATCATTTTTTTGTTCAAAAATTATTAAGGATTATTTCTTATTCTTAACTCTAATACTTACTTACTTACTTACTCCGTTGGCTCAGCGACCCAAAATGAGACTTGGCCTCCGACACAAGACAGCGCCACTTTTCTCGGTCCTGTGCGACCTCTCGCCAATTGTCGACTCGAAGCTCGCGCAGATCCGCCTCCACCATGTCGCTCCAGCGATACCTAGGGCGTCCGATAGGACGTCTTCCTGCTAGGCGACCCAGGTACGCTCTTTTCACGTTCCGATCTTCGTCCATTCTCTCAAGGTGGCCTAACCAACGGAGTCTGTGGGCTTTACTTTCTCCCATGATGTTAGGTTCAGCCACTAGGTCTTCAATCTCACGGTTCTTAAGGACTGTCCAACTTCCATCCGGTCTTTGTTTGGGGCCCAATATTTTACGGAGGATTTACCTCTCGGCAACTAGCAGCATGTTTTCTTCCTTGAGTGTTAGTGTCCATGCTTCGCATCCGTAGGTTAGGATTGGGCGAATCACGGTCTTATAGATACTCTAATACTACTAATACTTTTCTCAAAATAATAAAACCGGCAACCGGGGCAACGCTTTTGTGCGTAAAGCACCAAATATCAAATATCAAACATTTATTCAGCAAATAGGCCACAGGGGCACTTTTACATGTCCATTTTTACAAACAATAAATTAAAAAAAAAAAAATTACAAATATCGAATCTATGAAATAATAAATACTTTATTAGAGATGTATACTGTCTCTAAATGTCAAATTACACAAAAAAAAACTATGATAAAAAAATAAAACCATAAAATACTAAAATTCTTTAGAGATGTATAAGTCTCTAAGTGTCAGAGATAAAATATAAAAATATATATTAAATTATCCTTAGAGATGTAGAGGGTCGCCAAGGCTTGAATTCTTATATAAATAATTAAAAGACAAATAAATTAAAACAGACAAGAACCGAATGAAGTGTCTCACGTTAATGTCACTCAAAAGTAAAGTTACATACTTTAACATAACCTGTACCCCGTGTAAGCTTAAACAGACCGGTCTCCACAAACAGCACCCGTTCACGAGTATGACGTGTATCTCAGCCATCGCTTCCCTCAACCTTCATTCGGGAAAGTGACCATACCCAAAGGTATACTAAATTAGTTTTAAGATCAAATGAATTAGTTTGTCGTTCCCATACATTGGAACATAACTTGACCGAATCATATAGGATGTACATAAGAAAAAAAAAATGGAAGGAAGTTGGAAGTAGCTTCCCCTTAAATTGTTTTTTTACCCAAATAAGCTATATGCATGCTAAGTTTCATGCTTTCTTCCGGATAGGACTATATTTTTGAAATTTGGCAGAGAAATGTGCCGGACTATATTAAAAACTTCATTTCATATGATTTACAATCATTATACATATTTGTGTGGAAGTTATAAAATTAATTGAAAGTTGATTTAAAGAGAAACGTCTGCAAACGATATTTCATAGCTTAGAAATGAAGGAAAAGTGAAGTAGCTTCGCAGCTCAGTTGGAAGAGCGATGGGCTGGTACCCCGGAGTCGCGGGTTTGATTATCATCCGAGACAAGGAGTTTTTCCATTTTTCTTTTATTTCCAAGCATGGTAGTTATAAAATTGCCGGTACGGTTATAAGGGCGTAATGTGTATAAGTACACGAAATGTGTCAGCCAGCTTAGGATTTCGCTTACCCGACGGTAGCGTGCAACTGCTGCTCATGTCACTCATGTGTTTGTATGATGTCCCGTTTATTGGCACGCCGAGTCTCGTGGGCTCCGTTTCAGGTCTTTGAACCTGGAAGTAAAATATATAATGTAGGATTTATAATAACATACATGTATTTTAGACGACCGGTTTGGCCTAGTGGGTAGTGACCCTGCCTACGAAGCTGACGGTCCCGGGTTCAAATCCTGGTAAGGGCATTTATTCGTGTGATGAGCATGGATATTTGTTCCTGAGTCATGGGTGTTTTCTATGTATTTAAGTATTTATAAATATTTATATATTATATATATCGTTGTCTAAGTACCCTCAACACAAGCCTTATTGAGCTTACTGTGGGACTTAGTCAATTTGTGTAATAATGTCCTATAATATTTATTTATTTATATTTATTTATTATTCAATTATTCGGCTAAGTGCGACTTTTCACTTAGTGTTCTGAAGTTCTGAGCGAGCAATCGTTTGTTCTTGCGGTAGATGAAAACACTTCAGCCGACGTGACACAAGGCCACCTGTCCTGTCATTGTTGTCTCCAGCACGACAAGGGCACATTACCTGATGCTTGTCCAAGATGTGGTTGAGCTCCTCTACGAAAGCCGTCCGGTGCGGGAAGACGGGCAGCTCCTCGGGCAGCTGGATGTCCGGCTTGTCGATGTCCACGAGGCACAAGGCGGCCTCCGAGCCCAGCGCGATGTTCCGCGCGCCGCTGACGGCCGCACTGTCCGCGTGAAGACCTGTGGAAAATGATGCTAACATATCTATTCTCCAGGAGTTCAAGGTTTCAGCAAGCGTGCACTCTCACATTGTGAGCTACTTCGGCCACGATTCGACCTGCAATGTAAGCTGATTGTTGCGAACGTTAAGGATACGGGAGGCCACCGTAACCGTAACAATACCGACCCATGACGAACGGCACGGGCGCGTCGAGGAAGTGGTGCAGCGGCGCGGGCAGGATGGGCACGTACACGTGCGCCCACGCGAACGGCAGCAGCAGCGCCACCACGCACTCCGCCACCAGCATCAGCCTGCTGTAATCTGCAACGAGCGGAGTACATACACCGTGTTTTTATTGATTTCCGTTAACTTCGGGGTATCGGTAAGTACGTTTAAGGAAATGGCATAGGTAATTAAAAAAAAAATTGTTATTTTTAATTATTTTTATTTTTATAAAAAGTAATTAAATGTTGCATATAACGTAGTTATAACACGGACATTACATTCAACTCAACTAAACAATTGAAAACTGTGACATATCAATGTCATTTCGAACATCAATCGTCCGAGATAGTACTTTACGTTTAGTAGCAAATCATAATCATAATATATTAAATCGATGTAGCAAATGTATGAACTCGTACTAAACACTAATAAATATGTAAACAGGCCCTAAGGCAAGTGTACACGCTCGTAAGGGCCTTATAAGATAATAAATAATTATTGATTATCTCCGAAATGGAGTCAATTAGAATACCGATATCTTTGAGAAAGTTACTTAATTTTAGCTCAGGGATGCCCTTGAAATTAAAGCAAATCAAAACAAACACGGTGTATAGCTACCGTCATATGGGCGTAAGGTAAATATTTCTGTTCATTACTTTTCTGCTCACAGGAGCTCTTGTGGAAACGAAACGGCCAAACAAATATACAAGGCGCTGCGAAGTTACTCCCTTATGCTCGTAATGTACAGTCACGCTCCGTGATTGTTGAGCCACTTAGGGTTCTAGCTAAACTAGACATCCCACAGCGTAACTATTGAACAACCAATTTAGCTAGGACTCTAAATGGCTAAACAATCACAGAGCGTGACCGTACAGGATACTTAATAATAGCCCCCGTTTGGCCTGTTCTGGAACTACGAAACCCTACACTGAGCACAGCCCGTTACGCTCTTAGCTGATTTTTTGTTAATTAATTTAAAAGTCCCTGTGAACCTTATCGCAATGCCCCGAGGGTGATATTGAGCTGTAACAACGCGCGTCAATTGACGTTTCTGGCGGACAAAGGGTTAAGAATTACTTACCACTGGATCTAATAAGCACCTGGTGCTCCAATAACACACATGTAAACAGCTGGACCACACATTCCACTCCTAACGTAGAGAACATTACTCGAAGTGGGTAGTCGAGCAACGGCAGCTCCTCAGGTAAATTTGGCATTCGTATCACCTAAAACAACACTTCATTGTATATTACATAAGGAAGACAAATTCATGCTTCAAATGACATTTAGATGGCGCCGTAGGACTCCGTACATTATGGAGTACTTACACCACTCCAGTGACCACTAAACTCAATATTTTCATTACTCATGCTCTGAAAATGGGTCATTGTTGTTCTACAAGATGTGCAGAAAGTGATAGGTTTCTGCACTAGAGCATCTTACATTCCAAGTACGTACAGTATCTCTATTTTTTTTTTTTACGATAGGCAATTGGTATTGGTGATATACCTGATACATTCTCGTTTTTATGCCATACGATTAAGACGAAAGAGGACGACCGCTTCTCCGTGCAAACATTGTCCCCATTTTCCTCTCGGGATATTTTTTTTTTTATATATTACGTCGGTGGCAAACAAGCATACGGCCTGCCTGATGGTAAGCAGTATCCATAGCCTATGTACGCCTGCAACTCCAGAGGAGTTACATGCGCGTTGCCGACCCTAACCCCCTCCCACCCTCGTTGAGCTCTGGCAACCTTACTCACCGGCAGGAACACAACACTATGAGTAGGGTCTAGTGTTATTTGGCTGCGATTTTCTGTAAGGCGGAGGTACTTCCCCAGTTGGGCTCTGCTCTAGATCTGGAATGACATCCGCTGTGCTGTGCCCTACCACACAAAGCGAGATGACATTCACAATGCCCATACCTCTCTTGTGGACGTGGTTTAAGGACATACCCGGGTCCGGGATATTAACAAAAAATACTTTTTCGTTATTTGATGTATATTAATCATAGCTTTGGAAAAAAAATAGAAAGAAATATGGAAAATTTAATTTAACGAAGGGGTTATTGATTTTTTTTAAATATGATGGTGATGATGTAATCCTGTTATCCCTCATTAGGGGCATAGGACTCGCAGAAGAATCTTCCATTTGTCGCGATCCTGAGCGGCTACTTCCAGTTCTTCCCAGCCGAGTCCAGTTGAGCCAGTCTCCTTCTCAACTGATCGCCTCCATGTGGTACGAGGCCGCCCGACCGTCTACTGCCAGTAGATTGCCAGCAAAAACCAATGGACAGGTGGTTGTCCAGTCTACGGAGTGTGTGTCCGAGCCATGACCATTTCCTTACAAAGATTTCCTGGCCTATGGGTTTCTGGTCAGTCATCTGCCACAATGTGACGTTCGAGATAGTTCGTGGCCAGTAAATCCCTAGGATGAGTCGCAGACACTTGTTTATAAACGTGTGATGTCCTTCTTCACAAGCCAAGTTTCGCAAGCGTACAGCAGGATCGACTTGACGTTGGAGTTGAACATTGTGATTATCGTACGGTCGAGGAAATAGATTCTTTAGCAATTTGCGGTTCAAGTAAATTTGGTTGCACATACTTATGCTATGAGCTTTCCAGTGTAAAGTGAACCACAACCTGCTAAAGAATCAATTTCCTCGACTGTACGCCGAGTTATCACGGTGGACGTCCATCCATACTGGTTTCAGCTGAGCATATGCTGCTCGCGCCTTATTGATGCGCGTCTCAACATCGCTGTCCGTTCTCCCTGACGGATCGACCACACTCCCCAGGTACGTAAATCGGTCCACTTGTTCGACTGCTTCACCGCTGATGTGCATCGGAGCTGCATCCAAGGTGTTACGAGTAAGACGCAAGTCTTGTTTTCGAACAGAAATTATAAGAGCTAGGACCTTTTAATTTTCTTATGGAATTTGTTTCTTGCTCTTAACCTTTATAATAATAAAAGTCAAACGGAGGGTCATATTAGCAATGGTGAATATAAAACAAATTGTGTAGAAATATTTTCCATAAAGGAAGGAAAATGGGGACGATGTTTGAAGGAAAATGGAGATGCGGTCGTCCACTATCATCATAAATAGATAAAGCAGACTACTTACAACGGGTACCGGTTCTAAGTGAGGTTCCGGTGGTGGCAGATACAGGCGCAGGGCCTGTCCCGGCAAGGGCACTGGCACTTCATATAGCAGATTGTAAACATAGGACTCCGGACTAAGACCCGGTCCGGGCTGTCTAGGCAGTGATCTGAAATTAAGTCAGTCAAAATTTTTGAAGCTGGCATGTGAATCCTGCTTTACTATGGTTATATCGACTAATACTTTATTTATGCGTTATATACGTCTATCAAATCTAACCATAGGAATAGAACCACCACATAAGATAACCGAAGGTCACCACATAAGCCAAATCCGTTTTTTGTCAAATGCGCCGTCTTCTGGCCCAAGTGTGTCGTGTTTCGGAGGTTCCGGGACAAACTGTTGAATCCGACACGACAGCAGCCGATTCAACGGAGCCACGCCGTTTGTCGCCTAAATTGTGTTTAGTTGTAATTTTATAAAATGTATAATTATGTATGTAAGTATATAAGGTATTTGTAATATGGGCCTTGTTGCCTAAATCAAATTTTTAAATAAAAGAATGAATAAAATAAGCGCTCCGTGCAAATTAAATATGGGAGCGCGACCGCTCATTTCTACGCCCACAATTACGAGCAGTACTCGTGTGCATTAAAACAAAAATTAAGCTTTAGGGGTGCACCTGGGCTGTTATAGTTTAAAATGGTGTAGAATACAACTGAGGTGTGCTGCTCGAATCGTAGGATGTTACATGTGAAATTGAGCTTCTCTGTGGTACCTCGTGCTCTTTGTAAACGCTTCATAATGCGGTGTCTGTGTAGTCGGTGCATCTAACAAACCGAGTGATGGTATACCGCACGACTACGGAGGATTTTTATTTTTTTTTGCGGTACAAATACACAAAAAAAAATTCATGTACTAAAAACTACTAAACTACAGTATTAAAAAAAACTTGTACGGTTTAGGCACTGTGACATAAGGGTCGTGGTCGTACTGGGTAGATGCTATCTGACACGACCACGCTTCATTTTAGGAAATAAGTGGTTAATTTCATAGTCAAAATACTCGAATTTAAACTAAACAGTAGTATAGTGAATTTATACGCTGCTCGCACTGTTAGTGATTGAGAAAGGAGACCTAAGCTCTCCGAAACATGTCGCGCGAGTGACTAAATACGTGAGTGTAATCCGTAGAATTATTTTAAAGTGAAAATACTATAAAATAAATGTACTTCTATAAAAAATGGTGATCATACGGCTTAGGCATTGTAACTATAACGGTTCATGAGATACAGCCTGGTGACAGACGAATAGACAGACAGACGGATGGACAGCGGAGTCTTAGTAATAGGGGTTTTATCTCTAAAAAACAGTTCAATTTTTTTAATACAAGTACATAAAAGTCAATTTGTTTTCGTGAATCTGTACCGCAAAAGAAATTACTTCCGCGGTCACAATAAACCATTGAATATCGTTTGTCCCAAGCCATTATTGTTAGAAAGAAACACGATTTGACAAAGGTTTGTAAGACGTTGTTAAGTTAAACGAATAAGGGGGTAAGTGACTAATTATTGTTCACAATTTTTTTTTATCAGGTTTTTAAAAATTCGAAAACAAAACGCGTAACACACTGCTGAAGTTTTTCATTAGGCTTAACATCGAGTCTCTATTGTTTCCCATATAGTTTTAAGTCATAATGTATTGTTTGTCCGCATTTTCGTTAGCCATAATTTGGGTTTTCTCAGAAACGCGTAACTTTTCAGGATTGCCAAAAAACAAACCTAACCTATCTATGGGATAACTTAAGGAAATTCCTGAAAAACTAATACCTACGCCATATCTTGGGATTAGTTGTCAAGCGGACCCCAGGCTCCCATGAGCCGTGGTAAAACGCCGGGACGACGCGAGAAAGAAGAGTATAGCACTCTTCTTTCTCGCGTCGGAAAAAAGGCATAATTTGTATACAACATTCTTATAAAATGATAATTTGTCCTTACCTATATAAATTTTCTAAAAACAACTGCGCTACCCTCACATATGGGTATTGGCATATTAGAGCTATACTTTTGGCTACATAAAGTTTATCTTTGGTTACGTCGTAATAGGTGAGCGCAGCGCCCGAGTGTGGAGCGAGCTTGAAGGACCTGGGCAAGGATCGAGAGCTCTCTTTTCCATTGCTTTTTCTGTGCCCGGGTGGAGTCTGTCCACTAGATAACTCGGTGATATACATTGCCTGTAAGGATATTTTGATACACTAAAGTGAACAGTCACATTATAATAACTAGCTAATATGTAATAAAGCAAAGCGTATACAGTCAAGTTCATAAATATGTATACTTTTGTCCATTGCAAAAAGGCAAATATTTATGAAATCAACTGTACAAAATCTGTTACGTAAGTAAGTATATTCTCAGAAGCACAGAGAGAATGGGAAGAAGAGACTAGCTGCAGACAGTCTAAAATGATGGTCAAGGGCATTGATCTCAAAAGGTATCACCAGGTATCTTCTAAAACTAGGTAAGAGCAGTCTGAGAATATTGACAGGTATCATTACTGGTCACAATACTCTCAACAGACATCTCAAGGTAATGAAAATAAATGGAGACGCCTCCTGTCCACACTGTGGTAAGCAGGAAACTAGCTTCCATCTACTAGCAGAATGTATCATGTACGCGGCACTGCGATATAATACATTTGGTAGAGACTCACTAATAGAAAACGAACTAAAGGACGACGAACTTAAAAGATGTCTATCTGTTCTGCAGGAAAACAAGAAAATTTGAGGAGATTGGTATGGGAATGCCGCTGGGACAATAACCTGCAGCTCCAACTTCAGGGAATTGGGCTGAATGATCGCAACACGCGATCGACAGCCCGCCTGCTTCCGGCCGGGCGTCCCTACACTACATCTACATCTAAGTATATTCTTTATTGCATCAACAATTATATATTTTGCATACATGTAAAACTACAAATAAATTATAAAGGAAAATATAACCAGGTAAAAACAGGCGGTCTTATCGCTAAAAAGCGATCTCTTCCAGACAACCTTTAGGTAGCAGGAAATTTAGAACCCATACAAAAGTTAACAGTTAGTGCAAGGAGCTAAATATGGAGACTATTAAACACAAACCAATACCTAATACACTAATAAATAATACTAATAAGTAGTGAGCTTGATACAGAAAAATAATACTATGCATTCCCCCATATTCATTGGGATTAACCTGTATTCTATTCGGTAAGAATCCTGTAATTTTTATTAGAGTTACTATACCTCTCGCTAAAAATAACTTGGTAATCGCATACGTAAGTGGTTTATTTTTATGACTATTTAGATATTTAATTGTGACTTGTAAAAACCAGAGATTTGTTCATTAACATTAACATTTTTTGGGTAAAAAATAAAAATATTTAGAAATAGTGCTGAGTTAGGGTATGATAGAAGTATGAGACAAATTCAGCTTACCTCAAATACCTACTCTAAAATGTCTACCAACTATTGTCATTAATAATGATGTCTACCATCTCCCCAGATGATCTCCCCATGAGATGGTAACAAATAATACAGGAGGTTACACAAAATTATTAAACTGTGCTTTTGTTTAGCACTAAAGCTAACTGGATTTCAATAAATCAGGGGTGTCATATTTATGATCCAACAACTGTGTGGTGTGGTACTCTTTGCCTTATGTTTGGTTACAAACTGTATAAGTTTTTTGTAAAAAAAAACATTTTTCATACAAGCTTTTATCACTACTCATCAAGTACTCATCAAGACAATTCTAACAAACCAATTAAGTTGCATTGTTTTATCACAGAGTTCCTATGGCCACCGGCTGTCTTCATCATCAGGTCAGCTTGATGATACCATAATATTGCATTGTCATTCAATTTACATATGTATGCAAATTTTCAGCTTTATCGGAAACAGGGAAGTGGGTCAAATTTAACTTGCATTGTTGATTATAGACAACGGCACATGTGATTCTGGTGAAACTAAATAAAAGCTTGTAACAGTAAAAGAACATACCTGTAAAGTGTGCATGGCACTGCAGATATTTCTGTTCCTAACTTCTTCATAGAAGATAAGACTAAAGCCATAGTAGCGGGAAGCATTTTCTCTGGTCACAACAAAACTATGGAACTTTGCCTCTAATGAATGTTTCTGTGTCCTGAACTGGAGACCAGCCGGCAGGCAGAGCTGTAAAGATGACATTAGGTCTTAAAAGACTGAAGTTAACATGGAATTAAATTTGGAATGTCTGTCTGTCAGTGTTGTATTGATTTGTGAAAGACCCTTTGAGCCCTACTTACAGATAATAAAATGAAATGGGTTAAGTGTGAATTCAACTTGCGCAGCTAGGGCTCCTGACAATTTGCCAAAAAACCCACACAGGTAGGTTCCACCAAAGAGCCCACCTAGCAAGTGCACAAGTCCCAAGTAGGGGTTAACACCAGCAAAGAAGTTTTAGTTAGCATATTATTTAGGTATCAGTATGTTTGAAAAATTGAAAATTATGAAATCCATTGTACATGTTTTTGTTTTACATTGTCATAACATCCAGACTTGTCAAGAAATGGATATTGTTACATTTACAGGACAACAACACTATGAGTAGGGTCTAGTGTTATTTGGCTGCGATTTTCTGTAAGGCGGAGGTACTTCCCCAGTTGGGCTCTGCTCTAGATCTGGACTGACATCCGCTGTGCTGTGCCCTACCACACAGATGACATTCACAATGCCCATACCTCTCTTGTGGACGTAGTTTAAGGACATACCCGGGTCCGGGATATTAACAAAAAATACTTTTTCGTTATTTGATGTATATTAACCATAGCTTTGGAACAAAAATAGAAAGAAATATGGAAAATTAAATTTAACCAAGGGGTACAATGTCCCTATCCCTGTGATATAAGTATATTATGGTAATAACTATCTTACTATGACATATAAATGGTATCAACTGATGTTGTGCAAGTTACACAATGTCAAACAAACATGAAAAATAAATGGACAGACAGACGGACATGACGAATCTATAAGGGTTCTGTTTTTTGCCATTTGGCTACGGAACCCTAATAAGAAAGTATGTATAAGAACAATTTGCTCACCATACAAACAGCATGTTCATCAAATGGATTGCTTTGAACATTGTCAGGGTAGTGAGCTAATATTTTCCCCTTATACGAGCGGTCCAAAGGAGACACATGCAAGTTGTCGCCTAAAACAAAGAGATCATCTGTTAGTACTCACAGTAAAACAACATTCAAAACATATGGTGTTTTACTACTGACCACAAAGCCTGTCAGGTTCCAAGCCAGAATCAAAATCTAGCCCACATATAGCAAAATAATCTGCAAAACGACACCCGACTGATAAATCAGACACAGACATATTCATATCGACCCGTTATTTACTATACGAAGCACTTTCTCTTCTAGTCACTAATAAGATGTTATTTTCCAGCATCTTATTAATGCTTTGTGTTTGTGGGCAAAGGTTGTAAAATATAATTATTGGTTTTGCACATCTTCATTCCACACATATTTTAACATAACAAAACAGAATACATTTTTACTATAAAGCTATATTTACGCGAAGACTCGAAACGTAAATGGTTTTTTTTATACGTCATACGTCATTTTGAGTTAGGGATGCCTTTTGCTAGAACTAGTGAATGAATCGATATGTCGGTGTTTCATTGATTCATCGAAACGCGATTGATCAAAAAAGGCAAATGCAAAACAATCTTTTTTTTTTCAACAGCTGAAAAAAGTAAATAAATGAAAATATTGTATGAAGATACTTTTCCCCTACTGCTTGCGTTCAAATAGACCCCGTTCGTATAGAAGGTGGTCCGTCGTACGTCCGTTAAGGACGCAGCTTTAAGTGAAAGCGAGTCTGCTACGCCCGTCGTTATAGCTATAAAAATAAAAATTCTGTACAATGGCCAAACACTGGCGACACTGCGAAATCGTTTGTCAATATTGACAGATCGCTCAGCTTTCTTTCTTGTCAGATTGTGTATAGTGACTATAGTATAGGGGCGTGTGTTCGGCACGGTTACGTACGGGTCGGTTGTGTTATGTTAACCAACGGACTTAGGTGAGTTATTCAAAAGACCCCAGGATAAAGGATTTTGTTCTTCCTGCAGCGCTGCGCTGTAAAAATATCTTCACCAGCTTCCTATGTAGAATGATGATTTGAGCAAACCCGGGAGGGTCTAATGTACATAATTGTGGTAATTTCCCATTATATTAAACTAATCGAACATTTTATATTTGTTTCAGAATGTTACGAGGACGTGTAAAACATTTACTACACTGTATTTTTTATTTCGCCTTCATATTTCTGTTCCTTGTATTTGCTGGTGCCATTAATTTAAATGAAGAGAAAAATGCTATTCCCGATCCCTGGGAGACTTACGGATTTTATGGGGCAAGCATCCTTTACCTCCTCAGGTTATGTACCTTGCTGACTATACCTCAGGTGCTGTGCAATTTTGCTGGATTAATATTTTTCAACACCTTTCCGGGAAAGGTTAAATTAAAGGGTTCCCCATTACTGGCACCCTTCATCTGCGTCAGAATCGTGACTAGAGGTGACTTTCCAAAACTGGTGAAGACTAATGTTTCAAGAAACATGAACACTTGTATTGATGTTGGAATGGAGAACTTTATGATAGAAGTTGTCACAGATAAAGCTTTGAATCTGCCAAAGCATAGAAGAGTGAGAGAAGTGGTGGTCCCGTCTGAATACCAGACAAAGAGCGGTGCTCTATTCAAGTCTAGGGCACTCCAGTATTGTTTAGAAGACAATGTCAATATCTTGGCAGAGACTGACTGGATTGTGCATTTAGATGAAGAGACTCTTTTGACTGAGAACTCTGTTCGAGGTATATTGAATTTTGTGCAAGATGGACAGCACCAATTTGGCCAAGGCCTAATCACATATGCTAATGAGCAAGTGGTCAACTGGCTGACCACCCTAGCGGATAGCTTCAGAGTGGCAGATGACATGGGCAAGCTGAGGTTTCAGTTTTATTGGTTCCACAAGCCTCTGTTCAGTTGGAAAGGCTCCTATGTAGTTACACAGGTATGTATATTTCAGTTCTACTTTTTTTCCTCATGTTACCCTCATATTCTTTCACTGTTCCTGGGCAGTTTGGGTAACCTCCCACTCTATCCTCATTACACCTAACTCTTGCTCCACTGACCAGCGCTAAGTAAATTTAGGGTGACCATATTTCCATCTTCCATCATGTCGGCCATTTATTTCAACCTCATTTTAAAATATTACATTTTGGTCAGTTTAAAAAAAAATTGTCAAATAATTAATTTAAATATTATGAGTTTATTGTTATCTATGTCATTTCATATTATTATTGACATTGGTTGGCTTGCTTCCCGGCATAGGCCTCCTCTAAGACCTTCCATTCATCTCTGTTGGTTGTTCTTTTTGTCCATGTTGGTCCAGTGATAGCTCTTATGTCATCTTCCCGTCTGTGGTAAGGTTTGCCTCTGTTCATTTTCCCATTTTTGGTGTACCAAGTTGTAACAATTTTTGACCATTTCTGTCCTGGTTCTCTTAGCATGTGCCCAGTCCATTTCCATTTAAGGTTATTTGTTACATAGGATACATCCATTAATTTTCTGTTTTTTCTTATGGTGCTTAGTCTTATTTTGTCTTTCTTTTTGAGAATACTTCTCTCTATGTTGTGTTGGCATACTTCTAAGGATTTCCTATTCTTTTGTGTTAAGGCCCAAGTTTGGCAACCATAGGGCATGACAGGGAGGATGCGAGAGTTAAACAGTTTACTTTTGCATTGTGTACTGTTTTTTCCATGCAATACACACTGTTTTCTGTTTCCTTGTCATTTTGGTGTTCTGGGTAAATTATTTGTCTCAGATATGTGTATTCATTTACATATTCTATTACATATATTGCTGTTTATTGACATTTAAATTTTTTGTCCATTTCTCATGTTTAGTTTAGTGTAGATTTCCAATCCCACGTTTCTGCTTTCATAAGGAAGTTGCTGTAACATTTCTTGCAAATCACCTGTGTTTTCCAAGAGCAGTATGAGATCATCAGCAAATTGCAAGTGGCTCAGAAATTTTTTCATCTATTTTTAGACCATATTCATATTTGACTAATTCTCGAAACCAGCATAGCAGCAAATATTTTAAAAATCTAGACATAGTTTTAGGGTTCTACCAGCGATATACTATAAAATTAAGGACAATTTTCAAAAGGTACTAAAATATTTTATATGACAACTTTTTTCATAATTTATGATGTCAATGAATAATAAAGACTGTAATAAAAGAAAATCAAAGCATTTATTTATATATTTCAATATAAACCACGTAACAGAGCTTTGAAGTTTGAAAGCTCAAAATAATTAGGCGCAAAATAAACAATATGCTATATTTGTACTTTTTTTAGAATTGTTTTTTTAACACTCGCTTATAGCTAGAAATATAGTCTTACTAAAAAAAATGAAAAGGTTTTGTAGTTACTCAAACAAAAATAAACAAAATTAAAATATAGTAAAATAATATTATATTTCATCCAAAAAACAGCTGGTAGAGCCCTCAAAATATATGTAAAAAAAAAATATTACTTATGTTTTCTGTAATCTATAAAAAATAAAGCAACTTTTCAATGCTATTGGGTTCCTCAATTCAAAATTTCGTGTTCCACGGGACACCCTAATATTCATTCTAGTTCAAGTTTCTGAATATTTGTTCTAAAGTTGCTGAAAACAGTTTACGTGAGAGTGGGTCTCCTTATCTCACTCCTTTATTCAGCTGGAATACCTCTCCTATTGTTTCTAGTTTTATTTTTGCTATTATGCAGATTATTCTTATATATTTGTTCTTGACATTTTGCATTTTCAGCGCCAGGGCCACTTAGTGTAGATATATTTTTAGTTGATTTTTAACCGACTTCAAAAAATGAGGAGGTTCTCAATTCGACTGTTTTTTTTATTATTTTTTTTTTTTTGTATGTATGTTTTCGATTTCTCCGAAAATCGTGAACCGATTGTCAAATTTTTTTTGTTAATCGAACGGGTATAGCCCCGAGATGGTCTGATGATGGGATCTTGGAGAAATCGAGGGAACTCTTCAAATGTTATAGGTACATGTATGGCGCTTTTGGTATTATTTGAAGTCGGTTTTATTTTTTGTTATAAAGTTTTTAGTCAGTATGATGGTGTATATTAGATAGTACTTACATTTGTACATTAAAACTTTGTTAAGATAATTTTGGAGGGATCAGTGAAATAAACATGTCTTAGGTGGGAAACTGTATATTTATTTCATTGTTGTTCATGTATGTCATAGTTTATCACGAATAAATGCTATGATTTCTGATTTCTGATTTCTGATTTATTTTGTAATCGTTTACGGGTGCAACAATTTCAAAGATTCAAAGAATTTATTTGTACAGAATACACGTATATACATGCAGATCATATTGGTACAAAAAAAAACAAAGTTCCAATGTATTCAGTCTGCGTGCAGACATGCAAAGATTATAGAGGGGCACATTCTAACATTAAATCATAAATCAATACAAACATGCATAAAGAATAATATATTTGACGACCGGTCTGGCCTAGTGGGTAGTGACCCTGCCTACGAAGCTGATGGTCCCGGGTTCAAATCCTGGTAAGGGCATGTATTCGTGTGATGAGCATGGATATTTGTTTCTGAGTCATGGGCGTTTTCTATGTATTTAAGTATTTATAAATATTTATATATTATATATATCGTTGTCTAATAATTTTTATTTTTATTTTTTTATTTTTTTTTATTTTTTTTTTATAATAATTAGTAAAAAATATGAAAATGTCAATGAAAAATAATTGCAAAGTCAGTTATTTAAATAATCCTTAATACTATAAAAGCATGTGTCCAAAAGCCAGCTAGTCAATTTCATATTTTTACCTACTTTAACTCAAAATTCTAAACAATCAACCTTGCAGTCGCTTTGATTTCTGTAGGCGTAAGGATGAAAACTAATGTTTACTACAATTATTGGTTTTTACTTTTACAACTATTCTATTCTCATAATTTACGATAATTATTAATATACGATACAAACAGACGGATATGGAGAAACTAGTTGATTAAGGAACCCTAAGAATCTTTTACCCTAACAAACCGATATATGAAATGGCGGTATGCCAGTGCTGCTAACTTCTTTCGTTCGTTTCGTTTGCGTAGTGGCACGGGCGGTACGGCAATTATCTAAAATCGCATGTTTTACATGTATTTTGCAAAAGTTTCATTTAGGTACAAAAGCGAATCCCATGTTACATCCCGCGCATCATGTTGAAAATGACTTACATGTGTACCTATTATGTGTAGATATTATTAGGAAAATCGTATTAAGTAAAAGTGATCGTTAGCGGTCTTAACTGGGTTTTACTGTGCCTACTTTGATAACTAAATTTCAAGTGATTGAAATCATAAGTAGGACTTAAGCCATACCTGACATACCTTTAGTTATTGATTCAAGAAAGTCACATGGTGACAAACGCTAATCGAAACTAAAATAATCTTTGGAAATTGTCACGTGACTTCTTAGCATTCGCATCCCGTTCCCGATACATTTTTTCATTTCGTTTCGCGTTTGTCGATGTAAATACGATCGTCATCTTCGCTCGGCCCTCTGATATGATGTGTAGTTTCTCTGTTTATCAAAGCCATTATTATGTTTCCAGATGGGTGCAGAAAAGAGAGTGTCATTCGACAATGGTTTGGATGGATCCGTGGCTGAGGACTGCTATTTCGCTATGAAAGCTTACATGGAAGGTTACTCATTTAATTTTATAGAAGGTGAAATGTGGGAAAAATCTCCGTTTACATTATGGGACTTTATGCAGCAGAGAAAAAGATGGATTCAAGGTATTCTTTTAGTAGTTCATACTAAGCAAATACCAGTACTTAATAAGATCTTTCTGGCCATATCATGTTATTCTTGGGTGACGCTGCCGTTGTCAACTAGTAATGTATTTTTAGCCGCTCTGTGCCCAATCCATGGTCCCCAGTATTTGGATTTAGTATGTGGATTTATAGGCGCCGTAAATATTTACATGTACATTTTCGGGGTAATTAAATCCTTTCCTTTAAATAGATATGGTCCTATTAGATGTATCATGTTTGTCGTCGGTGCTCTGGCGACTATACCACTCAATATTATTATTGAGAATATTGCTGTAATATGGGGGGTTTTAGGCAAAAAGCATAAATTTTATATTGTGAATAAGGAGGTAAAGGTCCCGGTGACCGTGTGATTCTCCAGTTATTATGTATCACATTGTTAGGTTTGTTACTGTGGTGAGCAGTGTGCACAAAATACTTAAGTGAAATCGTTTTGCACTTAAAACCGAGTGTGTTGATGAGAATGCATGCTGATAAATGGAAAATTGGAATGAGCGGAAAATGTAGTATTGTTTGTTTCTAAATGAAGCAAAGTGACTCGAGATTTCTTTAATATCAAGCTATTTTATAATAGGCCAAATATTTAACCTACTTAAATATTCAACTCATCTTCATATACAATTAATAAATGTATACAATTGATTATATGATTGAATGATTGTTAGTTCCATGAAAGAATTTCATTATCTGTGCATAAGACAGAAATGAATAGATACCTAAATATCTTGTGATAAGTTAGTACCACGGTAACGGATGTTAATAGATAAATGCGTGTGTACCTATCTAGAATAACGTAATAATAAATGAATACCATTGATATATAATTCGTTATGATTAGGTTAACTTTTATCGTAATTTGTGTTCGATCTTGAGTAGAATTTTCTATTGCTATTTTAAAGAAAATCCCTCAATTGGAAACCTGAGGTAAACTTGGGTTTCCACACATTTTATACCTATTATTAACTTACGCACGGTGTACTTAATATTTAAAACAAATAAATTCGAATAAAACTAATCTTATTTTACAGTATTGGTTGTAGAATAGGTAATTTAATTTAGAATTACCAGGTTATATTCTAAACCATTAGTTGTGGTAAAAGGTATATTTTATCTACAACTCTGATCGTTGTTTAATATTATTATGAAAACACAACATAATTATATACCTACTCACATACCTAAATGTATTTTAGACATAACATGTAAATACACATCGTTTATGAAATTTCGTATATAAAAATAGATTGGAACGCATATTTAATAATATAAAACTTAACATAACAGTGTAGGTGAAGTATGCCTTGAATAAATGCTGAGTTATACGAAGAGATGTCTGTAAGCGATTTTCGCTTCCAGTTTGACAATTAAATAGATACTTATCTAAGTAGAATATCTATCGCATTTGATAACTGAATACATATACTGGTGTGATATTTACTCATGGCGTCCTTGTTAAAGGGGCATTGGAACCAATTACTGTTTATTAGTCTACTGGACCTTCCAGTCATGCTGTAGGCCCAATTGTTTGTACGTGACATTTTTTATAATTGCGCCATTACATTCAATAATTATGTATACCTAGTACTTATAATTTATTGTGACCACCCATTAAACTTTTTTGTAAAAAATGTGCGGAGATATAATAAATCTGTTCGTGATAAATTGACAAGTATCGAAAATCTGCGAAGTATCGTCTTAGAGCGCCTTTTTGAAACGCGCCGACAATATCCGGGTCCACACAGAGCGAGCATACGCGCGAGGCATTTTCCTGCCAGTTTAGACGTGCCTCGGCCGTATTGTGCGTGAGGAAATTGCCTCGCGCATATGTTCGCTCTGTGTGGACCCGGCTAATGAATAGGTACAGCAGTGACGGCCTAGGCTGGCAAAGTGGGTTCGAGCCGCGCATGATGCATACACCCCAGTGGTTGTTATTAGTTTTAAGGTATATATTCGTTGTCTAAATATTTCCGCGCATTTATGTATTCAGGAAATTACTAGTTATATATAATTAAATGCAATGTATATATAATTATCATTGCTATATAAGGGATTTCCAGCCTTGTATCCAATTCGGGTGGATAACTACTTGGCCGTCTATGCCTGATTTCCCGACCTCTGTAGTGATGTGCTATTAATTATCTATAGACTTACTTATAGGTAGTACTAATAAGATTATTATGAATGTTATGGTAAAGTATTAAGCAACCATTTCATTTATACTATGATTGTCGCCTGCATGAATGACATGAGATGTTGGGTAGCCAAGTACACTGTAGTTTGTTGGATATTTAATGAATAAACAAAGACACGCTACCCACACTGAGCCGTGTCAATCATCACTCTTAATCAGTTATAGCCTCGTAAGGAAAAATGTGTACTGTGAGACACATTTTTCCTATTTTTAATTTAGACCTTGTTAAGCTTAGAATAAAAATAAAAGTGGAAAAATTACTGTCTTGGGCGAGACTTGAACTCACAGCCCCTGGATCGATACTCCAGCTCTCTGCCATCTGCATCTGCTCAGATGGCAGAGCGCTGGAGTATCGACCCAGATGCCGTGAGTTCAAGTCTCGCCCAAGACAGTAATTTTTCCACTCTTAAATTTAATCTAAACTTAACAGCATCGTTCGCAGACGTTTCTGCTTGTTAAAAATTAATTTAGACCTTGTTGTATAGTAAATTGGTATGAATTTAGTTTGTCGGGGAAAGCAATTAAACAAAAGAAATGCTACATTATTCGGTTAATCAAAGGTTCTAATAATATTACGCAAATCTCTTCGTAGTGGGCGCCTCTATAGTTCGTTGTTTTAGCATTAGAGAAAAGGTAAACATCTTAACGTGTCTTTTTAAGGAAAATTATTGAAAACCGCTTAAAAAAACTTACATTATTCATGAAAGCAAAAAAATGAAAAAATATGTATATGATTTATAATTGTTACATATTTGCTGTGACTTATTTTACAAAAGTGAATTTAAAAAAAAGACACGTCAAGATCGCTTACCTTCTAGCACATACTGAGGGCCTACCGCGAAACACGAAAATCGAAGTTTCGTTATCTACCTCTATATCACTTGCATATTCGAGCGATAAAATGGCAGATAATGAAATTTCGATGTTCATGTTTCGCGGTTGGTCTCTGTAAACAAACCGCCTTGACGCATAATGAAAACTTTTAAAAAAACAGACATGGTACATAAGTTACTCTATGGTTTACGATATGTGATAGTGCTGATCTCTGGCGGCAGAACATTGCAGTAATACTCCCTATTACCTAGATTGGAACGGAGTGTACACTGTAATGTAATGCACATTGGGCCTTACGAGGATGGATTATTTTAGTTGTTATGTGGCGTTATATTATTAGTTGATTGACCGATTCATGTAAAGAAAAAGTCCAAGTACATATTTTATGTTAAAAACGAGTGCTGATAAATGAATAATGCTTCTACACATTAGTCAAGTCAGGACAAAAGAGCCTATCTACTCCAATTTTGTGGTATGCAAACACAGCCCCGTTATCGTGAACTGAAGCACATGTTCACTTCACAGTATTTAAACTACAGATCGCCGATATCATTGACATTTTTCACATACCTATCCCCTCAGCTGTGGAAAAGCCCCTCGCGCCCAAGCAGTTTTCAAACTACCGGAATTGGCTACTTGACTGTTTTTTGTAAATAATGTCAAACGATCTTGATTTTCCTGAGGATTTAAGCAACACAAAGGTCAGAAATGAGAGTTAAAGTCTGACGCTCGCAGTCGACAATTGAAACGCCTCTAACAAAATGATAATGTGATGTGACGTCACATTATATAAGTCTGTCCTAAATGTATGGAAGATCAAGGAAATTGCCATTTTGATCCTGAAATATTGCGTTTATGTGTATAGTTGTCATACAATTTATTTTTCAATAAAATGTAAGGAATCGAATGGTACCATTTTCTTTTCTATTTTTGAAAGACCCAAAAAAAAAAATTTTTTTTTTGAGACTTCGAGCCTTTTATTTTTTTATAATCTCAATATAATTCTTTAAATTCCACTTTTTATAATGGATGGCACATTTTCTATCCATTTAACTCAATATTGTTATAATATTCAACATGTGTCAAGTACCCAATACAAGGATAAAGGTGAAACTCTGATGTCAACTACTTACTTACTTTCCACAGCTCTGGGGGTATAAAAGTCGAGAATTATATCACCATAAATGTTAGCTGATTGAGGAGTAAGTGGCACAACTATCTTAATTGAATCCAATCCTAATTAATTTTTACGCAAATGTTATCAAGATTAGAACGCGCGATGAGTATCGAGATGACAAGAACACTTTTTTTTTAATGGATAGCAAATGAAATTCAAACAGGCCATAATGAAATAATGATGTATTATGTTTAGGCATATTTTTGGCAAGTATACATGATCTCGTAAATTTATTGATAAATTAGAGGTAAAAATCTCATTTTAAACTTGTGCTACCAAATTCGATATCAACGAGTATGTGATTTTTTAATACATTGCATGCTTGCAAATACGTGCATTCGGTAGCCTCGTCATATGCCTACAGACGCCTTGGCAGTCTTAGGGTTGCTTCGGCAGCGTAAGGCGTATCTAAAGACGCCGTGGTAGTCTTCGGGAAACCGAGGCAAAACTGAGAATCGACCGCACCGCGCGCACTGCCATTTGCTTGAAGACTCCATCATTGATTGCAAAAGTTTCTCTTGTTTCAGCAAAAATAGCAACGAATACTATAAGCTTGTTATGATTTGTTTAACTATTCGGCACACTACTCGGTTTTATAGGGGCCAGGCCAGACTTGGCATACCCAAAGACGCCTAGAAATGGCTTAGAACACTTCGGCATGTCTATTATGCTTCGGCATGCCCTTAGGGATTCCCGAAGACTGCCTCGGCGTCTGTAGATACGCTTTAGGCTGCCAAAGCACCCCGAAGTCTGCCTCGGCGTCGTTAGGGACGCCATAGGCTGTCGCAGCCACACAAAGACTGCCAATGCGCCAAGGCATGGCGAGGCTACCGAGCCGTGCCGTGCCCTGCCCATAGTAGGCGCCGGGCCTAAATAGATTAACCTGTTTGATTTTGTAGGAATAAATAATTTTAGTGTTATATAAATATTAATAGATAAATTTATTCTGAATTGCCGTTAACTGAACATAAGAGCTAAGCTACCAAGAGAGTATTCAGTTTTTCTGTTCGCATCAGACTAGTCATTTAAAACTTTACTTCGCATATTATTAGGATTAGTATCTTAATGAACTTACCTGATCTACTGCAATTGTTTCATGAATTTCATTATATAATTAGTATTGAACTAAAACAACTAAACCGTCAAAGATGAATGATGATTAATAACTGAAAGAAAACAACGTTCTAAGTATACTTACCGACTATACATACCTGGCTATTCGATTAAAGGTTTAGGATTTACCGGAGCACACACGGTTACAGCATCCGGTTGGCCAGAAATGTTTGTGCAGGCCGACCGGAGCGGGTATTGGAATAGACTTGAAGGTCTAATCAAACTTTAACCCTTTTCTAGGCATAGTACCATTTATCGACCACATACGCGCCATTAGAATTTCAACTTTAGCATTCCGTTTTAAGGTTCAAATTAGATTACACTTTCAGGAAATGTGACTTGTCTTCAAATTAATCATCCAAGCTGGATTAATTGGAATATATTTGATTTTTTTGTAAAACCTTATAGATTAGTGCGGCCTGGAAAAGGGTTAAAAACTTCGTCTTTATCCGTTACTGACTTATTGATTAAGTCCGCCTAAGCTAAATGTACACATACTTGAACTGAACAAAGTGAGGCGGGGTAGTTATAAATGTCATATTTTCACAAAAAAATTACATTAGTGATGACAGTTACACTTTGACATTGCAATTGCTATATGGAGTTAGCTTGGGCCGACTGTATTTGTGCATGTCGTCCGGACTTAAGTATTAACAGATTAAGCTGACAATTTTAATGTTCGAATTTGCCTCATGTGCAGTTTTTTTGCAAGTAATTAAAATTCAATTCCTTTAAATGATACCATGCGACGCATAAATTGGTGTTTGAAAAATATCACACATTTAAATAGAAGGTATTCGGAAAGGGGATTGTATGAGAGTCGTGTCTCTAGAATTAAGTGATCTGTGCGTCTACTGAAGGCTTGGGACTATAACAGTTATGTCTTTTTATGTATCTAAAGCAGCTTAACCAGAAGCAAAAGACGGCTAAGGGGCGTAAAATGATGCAAAAAAAATGCTGGCTTCGTTTTAGCTGCTGCAACAGCTGGAGTAGCTGGACACATATTGCGGTAGGAACAAAAGTACATTGTCAAGCCAACGTTACACTCCAGTTTAACGTTTGGCGCCTTACAGCGCTATCTATTTCAGCGGTCACAACCTCTGCTACTATATTTTGCATTAATATTATGCGTCTTAGTAATCTTAGTATGCCTTTATCTATTAACTTTTCTATGAAATAATCATTATAGAATAAACACGTAAACAAAGACTTTAATATCATTATATAGGTTTAGAGTTGATTTTTATTTTTTAAATATAGTTTTTGGTCACAAATGTTTTGATGTTTTTTATGTATTTCATTGGTAAGTCAATGCCATAAATGTTACAAACGCCTGATAATAACTGTGAATTAAAATGTATGTCGCTGTACCGGCTTATAAACTATATTGCATTTCCAATCTTAACCTTTGGCATGCTTAGGAGCATATCTGCGCCATATATATTCAACTTAAAAATGAAGTTGTCACGATTGCTAAATAAATGGCAAACTTTTGACACGAGCATACAAAAGGTTAATCGTCGAATAGTATTTTATTTTGGCACTTTATGTCTTCGAGCATTTAACCAGATAAACGTCAGTCCATACAATGGATATGACCACTGACTGAGGTTTTCGACAGAAGGGTAAGCTCTTAAAGGTGAATCCGGTTGGTTAAATGATTTTGTATACAATTCTTAAAGACGTGGATTACCTTCAAGTGGTAACATACCTGGGTAACGTCGCATAAGTATTTGAATATGTTAAGTTAACGCAATTTATACTGTGCGACAGTACTCACATATTTAGTTACTCTTATAATACTTTTCTAATGTATTTCTTTCGTTGATTAAGATTCTAAAGCCCCATTTACACGGAGCGAGAACTTGCATGTTTCAAATCAAATATTCTGTAATTGTGATTTATCTGTAATAAATAAAAAAAAATAAAAAAAATACCTACTTCGATATACGACGAAAAGTCTGGCCTAGTGACCCTGCCTATGAAGCCGATGGTCCTGGGTTCGAATCCCGGTAAGGGTATTTATTTGTGTGATGAGAACAGATATTTGTTCCTGAGTCATGAATGTTTTGTATGTCATGTCATTCGGCCAATGATATGCAACATCTAAATTTTATATAGATATATTTAATAATACCTATTTATGTTCCATAGATATTAGTAACTTATTAAAATGAACGGGTTACTCACGTATTATTAAGTCGAATAAACGCTCGACATGTTTCGATCCAGTTTCAGAGGATCTTCATCCAGGAGCACCAAGTGCGCTGCCTTTACACGTAGCGTGCTCGACCAGTAAAGGCGGCGCACCGGCTCTTTGATGAAGATCCTCTACAATTGAATCGATACATGTCGAGCGTTTATTTGACTTTATAAATTAATAGGTACGTTAAAGTAACCCGATAAATATGTTGAATATGTTCGAGTCTCAAGATAGTGAAGTTTTATAGTTAGAATCTATGACACTGTTCATTCAAACGATCCAATAACGTGTATTTTTCTTGAATGATAGTGGAAAACGTTAACCATGGCAATAAACTGTTGGACGAAACCTATTCGTTGCGCCCTCTGTAGTGATCACTTGGTAATGAATAATGATCAACACCGCTTTGTGTTGATATTTATTCAGTACGTGTAGGTACTTGTGAATGTAATCTGTGTGAAATGTAAATCGTGTGCTCGTGTATGTGTCTTACGCTAATAAATGTTTGAAGATCACGTAATTAGTAAATAGTGGCATAATTCAGATAATAAATTGAATATTATTACAGATTGTGGTTTTATTGTGTGTATATAATATTATGACTATGACTATAAGGGTCGGTTGCACCAAACCGTCAGTCACCGTTAAGAGGGATGTATAGCAATTACTTGTTCATATAGGTACAAAAAAGAAAATGTTTTCCACTTCTAAATATTGTCCATTCTCCATGATATTTTAGTATGGTTTTGACGACACTGGCTGGTTTAGGAGGGTATTTAGATATTTAGGTTTTTACTCGAGAATAAGTAGCCTAATTTCATCGCGTCACATGTCCTGTCGTGGCTCAGTTGGAATACATTCGCTTTGCAATAGCGAGGTTCTGGGTTCCAACCCCCGAACACTGAATTCTTTTTTTTTCACTTTCATTTCCTATTTTTGATTAACTAAGCATTTTAGGAACAGAAGTTTAAACTTAAATGTATGCTATATTGCTTTAATTGCCAAAATTAATATCATAGCTAAAAGAGGGAAACGGTTTTCAACATCCCCATCTAACAGCCCCGGCAGCAATATTTGCCCGGGATGGCTGTCACGGCAGAAAGTTACGGTAGGGCTCGTGACATTATTTTAGACAATTTTAGTGTAGATAGATTACTAACATCCGGCGATGCCTGCTATAGGTCTTGTCTACAAAAATGCAGGGCATGGATTTACAGGAACATAGTGTTACGACACGAGTGGGAGGAGGGGTACGAATAACATCTTTGTGTCCCGGCTTATCTCGCCTGCACGTGCAGGACCACGTGGTCCTCCTGCTGATTAACGGAAGACATAGCAACAGAGAAGGAAAACTTGAATCAAACCCGGCTCGGTGCCAGCCGCTATGCACCTGCAGCCGATCCGACTCCGCGCGTATTGACTTGTCTTTCCCGCGGATCTAGTTGGTGAGGTCGAGAGAGAGTCACAGGTCTTGGGCAACTCTGTGTCTCTTCGTTTGTGTCCCAGGCGATGCAGAGTCTGTGGAGAGCTCACTTCATCCACGATGGCTTTGCCGCGTGGAAAACAACACGGGGAGTGGCAGTGTGTCCTGTTTGCCGCTCCCGTATTGGCTTACACAGCCATGAAAAACGTTGTCGCCCTACCTGACACTGCTTGTGTAGTCTGTAATAGACTCGAATGCCAATGATTGAGTGTTACGAATATTTATTATAAATCTCCTGTTGATATTTTAGGAAAGGTATTCGATGTAAACAAATGTGATTTAGCGGATTAAATTACCAAATCCTATGGATATAGAACACACAGAGTGAAGTTCCGATGGCCCTCCTTTTGCCGACGAAGATGGAGGTGGTTATATTTTTACCATTCAGTGGATCACTGACTGATCGTGGTCGTTTGGAAACGGGAATTGGACTTTCTCTCCCATTCCCAGTCTGTAGCTGTTCGCCAGTCAGGCGCCGCATATTTGTCTTAACCCACATCAGTTGAACAGCTTGCTACTTTGCTGTGCGGTATTTAGAGCACCAATATACTATTAAAATTTTATGCATTTGTTTGTAGCATAGCCATTCCGTCAAATGGACGAGAACTAGAGCTGGACGGAAAACCAGCGCAATGATCCGTTCAAGCTTTGTAAATCACTTAGTGTTGTTTAGATAGCTTAACTTATAACCTAGCAAGGCATGTAAACAATCAAGTAAGTGCAGCCATTATATGGAAGGTAATCTATTAAACGGTACGTTACCGCCGTAGTACGGGACGATCAGATTGATTGAATAGCTTATTTTATTTGGCCACCGTCTCTCGGGGCCCGTAAAGTTATTAGCTACCTACGTTATTGGTTTCCTACTAAGCTTACTGATTAAGTAAGATGTCTTAAGTGATGGAAGCTATGAAAGTTTCTTGACAACTTTAAAATAGACGGACCGGATCGCAAGACTCCCGAGAAGATCCCAAGAAGAATACAAACTTTAGACCAGTATTGGGTCGAATTTCAAGCAAATCATAAGAAACTTTGTGAAGAAGAAGACATTGAGCATCTTTACTTCTCCGAAAATCAATATGGAGCCACGGAACATTTTTATCGTACCACCTGGCAGTACGTTAGCACCTTCATGAAGGCGGAACGTACCTAAGTCAGCAGATATATTAACAAAGGCATCAGCATCAAAAAGGGGACCATCGCCCCAACCAAGTTGTGATGATAGGAGGGATCTGGCCCGGCCACCGCCCGAGCAGCAACTCCAGGTACCAACTTTGTAGTAGTCCAGCGGGAACTGCACTGTACTAGCAGCCCATTTTTTTTCTGTGGGATTTGGCTTTAAGCACTCAGGCCATAAAAAAAAAAACAAGAATTTGATACTATTCGTATGAGTGACAGCTAAAACCTATGCTGGCGCCATCTGTAAAATTCTTCGACCGGCCAACTTCATTGTACTTGTATTTGCATTTGCAGCCTCGAAGTAAAATTAGTTAGATATTGGGCTATAACCACGAAAATCGAAGTTCGTTAATTGCGGGCATTTTTCTCTGTCACTTGAATTACGTCTTAGTAAGAGTACCTAAAAGAGAAAGATCCACATAATTTGCGAATTAAGGTTTTCGCGGTAAGTCCCCGTTCTATACTTACTACGGTCACACTAATAGTGTGACCCACACTATCAATTTGAAACCACAGTTCATTTGAATTAGTAGAGTAATTTAGTATATTTTACAACAACTCATGTACGGCACGACGGCTTAGTGTTGTTCGTGTAGGTAGCCCGTTTTACTCTTTAAAGGGATTAGGCACAGAGCTGAAGCCGTAATGGTGCGTTCGTGACCCGCTTGGTACCTACTCGTATCGATGGCGCATGCTTATGCTCCATGTTGTCTGTAAGTTAACTTCGCTTAATTTAATAATAGTATGTGAAGTAATCTTTTACCAAGGGTAAAGTGTATGGCAGTCCACGGCTTCGGTTCGGCGCGGCGGCTTGTCGTGCTCGTGTGTGTTGTCTCGGAGTTGTGTCCTTAGGAAACGATGAGTGAGGTACCGGATGTGGTGGTAGATACTTGCAACGGAGTTGCCGAGGATGATGGCGCGGAGCAGAAACAAGATGAAGGGTAAGTGGTTTTAGTTAATAAAGACGGTATTTCACTTGTTTTGGATTGTATAGTATAGCGGCGACTTGCGTAAAAAGTTGCGGTTCGTACGTAAATTACCTAAGCTACATAAGGTGAATAGTTTGCTCCCCACTGGTTAATTTTGCTTCAACAGTTTTTATATATGAAAACTAGGTATATTACAACCTCACTTAAGTGTTACAATATAATGTTTAGTAGTGATTCGGCATATGTGTATACATATATCAAATACATATAGCAAAATCATAATTTTAAAATTTATAATGAATTTCCAATTTTACGGTAAGTAGGTAAGCGGTGGTGGCCGAGTGGATATGACGTCCGACTTTCAATCCGGAGGTCGTGGGTTCAAATCCTGGCTCGTACCAATGAGTTTTTCGGAACTTATGTACGAAATGTCATTTGATATTTACCACTAGCTTTTCGGTGAAGGAAAACATCGTGAGGAAACCTGCACACATCTGCGAAGAAATTCAAAGGTGTATGTGAAGTCCCCAATCCGCATTGGGCTAGCGTGGGGTCTATAGCCCGAGCCCTCTTGCACATGAGAGGAGGCCTGTGCCCAGCAGTGGGACGTATATAGGCTGAATTTTTATTATTATTATTAGGTAAGTACATACGAGCGCCAGTGGCCCAGCGGTACGAGCGTGCGACTTTCAATCCGGAGGTCGCGGGTTCAAACCCCGGCTCGTACCAATGAGTTTTTCGGAACTTATGTACGAAATATGTTTTGATATTTATCAGTCGCTTTTAGGTGACATCGTGAGGAAACCGGACTAATCCCAATAAGACCTAGTTTACCCTTTGGGCTGGAAGGTCAGATGGCAGTTGCTTTCGTAAAACCTAGTGCCTACGCCAATTCTTGGGACACGTTGCCAAGCGAACGCTAGGCTCCTATGAGCCGTGGCAAAAACGCCGGGACAATGCGAGGGAGATGGGTATACGAGCTAGCTACGACATTACTACTCGTATGAGATTATTTTCATTCACAGTAGGCGCCAGCTGTTTCAATGTGTATTGTTAATATTATTGTTTTTGTAATGTCGCTAGTACGAAAAATAAACCTGCGAAAATAAAAGTTTAAGTTCAACCAAACTTAATGTTAATATGCATGCACTATGCATGTCCCTCCGCCGATGTTTTTCAGTCACATTCAAAGTTGCCAATTTGTGGTAAGCAGCTTACCGCAAGCTTGCCATTACCATTGCGTAGTATGAACTTATCAAAAGCTGGATCCAGATCGGACAGATCTTCCGAACTATTTGGTATCACAACACGAACACAAATCAAAATATTTTATAAAACAATTTGATTTGTTCCCGAAGTTGAATGCCATTACAAAAAACAAAGTGGAATACCACTGCAGACATGTTTTGCTAAATGAGTACTCACGCTATCTCTGTAACTATTAAACATAGCGTTAATTATAATTAAATATTCGTAACAAACAAACATGTAGGTCATGAACTGAACACGTCTATCTTCAATTGGAATGTTTCATTTTCAGCACGATAACGTGCGATAACCAATTTGAATTGGAGTTTTCTATTTATAGATTGGCCATTGACCCCAAACTGGGCTGCCGTGTTCGCTTCCCGAGTGACGTCATACGAGAAACGTGAGTCCCGCTTGCTCGCACCTGAGGGCCTACCGCCAACCACGTCGATCGTTAGTTCGCCTATTGCGTCTCTATCGCTTGAATACGCAAGTGCGATGGAGAGGTAGATAGCGAAATTTCTATTCTCGTATTTTGCGGCAGGCTCTTTGGCCCTTCCTTGCACTAGTGTAAATAGATCGGGTGATTGTGACGTCACTGATAGTTGACGTGGATGCACTCTGAAGTTGACGTAATCTTTGACTTAGGTTAGGTTAAGATGTTTGTTTTTGTACTTAGAAAAGGTCAATTTCCGAATCGATAGCATGGGGTCTAATTAGCATTTCGTCTGATATACTAACATTAATACTGTACTAACATGAAACGAATTTTACGGTTTAGTTTAAACCATGAGTTTAAGATGAAAGTGGAGGACCCGCGCGAAATCGCCTTTTCATTTCAAACAGCAAAAATCGTACGAGAAGTTCTTTGTTATAGTTAAACTCAAATAAAAAAAATTCAAACCATTATTGTCGTGTTTTAGCGGACGGGAAGTTATTACTGTATTGTTTTTTACTTCGGGCTGCATCTACACGACGCAATCAGCATCATTTTAAGCTATAGGATAGAGTCGTGTAAGACCGTCGTGTATGATCGTGCCAATACTGCTTAATAAAATCAAAGACTATATAACTTTTATATTTTTTTAAGGATATCATGCGTGCAAATACAGCTTATATTGCACAATCATATTGAATGAGCGAATATTTGAATTATGGAAGGTAGAGGCAAGGAACAGAATCTCCATATACCAAAAAGTGTCCGGCAAAAAACCATAAATAAGTGGCGCTACAATACTTAGAATATTTGAGAAAAAGATCTAAACATAGACAGCGCACTTCACTCCGTCAATAACGCCTAGGTTCTTAGCTACTCTAGCGCTACTCTGGGGAGATTTGGAACTATTATTTATAGCTGACAGCTGGACACTTTTGCAACAATTCTGCCTAAGGAGTTTCTGTTCCTTGCCTCTACCTTCCGTAATTTGAATGGTATATACTGAATAGCTGAATGTGCCTTTAACTTTTAAAAAATAATTAAAGAGGCAAATTGTTTTTGACGATTTTGATGTGAAGATTCGATTTAAGTGCTGGTTGATGCTTAAATTATGATTATTTTACCTGATTTCCTGGCATTTTTGGAGAAAATCACTATATATGCCTCGGCAGGAACAGCAATTCGTGGATTCGTCTTTTTTGTCAGACTCCGCTTCGCGTCGTCGAATCGGAACTCATCCACGAATTGCCCTTTCCCGGCCTCTGCAATAATGTACTATTTTTTAAAACAGTTGCTTGAAAAGTACTACTTTACGTATATAGCTGTTTAGCGTTTGCAAAGTTGTTTTTTGCGAACTACTTACTGTTCTTTACTTTTTTAACGTAAATTTATATCTGACCTTAATCCATACTACCACACCAACGAGTGGATGTCCAAATACTTGATATATTTTATTTCACCATTACACGTTTGTTTCGTACAAAAAATATTATTACACGATATAAATTAAATATTTATTTTATTTGTTATTATACAAATTACTTGTTTTATTATACAATATTTCACTAAAACATTTTTTTTAATTACTGGCTGCACGATACTATCACTGGCACGTTGGCTGCGTTAACAGAAAAAAAATAAAAAGTAATACCGGCATTTCCAGTATTTTCACTTAACATATAGTTGTATCAAAATAATTCAACTTAAATTGCAACTTTGAGTGTATTTTTGTATGAAATGAGTCGTTGTGATTAATTTTTAGTATAGTGTATAGTGCTGAATTAACAATAGCATTTAAGTTCAAGTGAAAATTCGTAACTACACGGTCTGTAAGTGTAATTACTCGCGTCGCGTAACCAGTATTAGTTTTATTGAGATTTTTTCGCAAATTTATAAAAAACATCGTTCGTACGGCTCATAAAAGACATTTAGGGACACGTTTGATTCCGAAAATAAATTTCCTACTTTTCGCACTTGTACCTACTTTTTCAAACGTGACACCTTAAACTTTGTAAAAAATCATTATATTGGAATACAAGAAAAATAATTTGAACGGCTTGGATAATTCATCGTCTAAGGGGGTTGAGAGGGATTATATCGAGAACGTTTTTTTCGAAACAAAGATGTGAAGCCGAAATCGTCTCCACTTAGCAATGCAGCTGGCACGACTAGCGTGGTCAACTGCGCTGGTTTTATTATGTGAAGCTGCTATTTTTTCTGCATAATATTCTGTACTTATGTAGAATTTATAACCACCAACATACAAATATGCTAGCATTTTGTTTATTGTGTAATCCCTTACCGGGATTTTAACCCGGGACCATTGGCTTTTTTTTTTAATACTACGTCGGTTGCAAACAAGCATACGGCCCGTCTGATGGTAAGCAGTCTCCGTAGCCTATGTACGTTTGCAACTCCAGAGGAGTTACATGCACGTTTCCGACCCTAAACCCGCCCCCCCCCCCTCCTCGTTGAACTCTGGCAACCTTAAGGTCACAGCTCATTAGAGCCACCCCGCACCCGACCCTCACCGCCTCGCCTCGAGCGGTTAGTATTCTTCGTATGGATTTCTATGGGCATGCGCTCACTACATCAACTTCGTACCACCACCGGATAAGTTGATGTAGTGAGCGCATGCCCATAGAAATCCATACGAAGAATACTAACCGCTCGAGGCGAGGCGGTGAGGGTCGGGTGCGGGGTGGCTCTAATGAGCTGTGACCTTTACTCACCGGAAGGAACACAACACTATGAGCATCAGGGTCTAGTGTTATTTGGTTGCTGTTTTCTGTAAGGTGGAGGTACTTCTCCATTTGAGCTCTGCTCTAGATCTGGAATGACATCCACTGGCTATGCCCTACCACGCAAAGCGAGATGACATTCACAATACCCATACCTCTCTTTTGGACGTAGTTTAAGGACGTACCCGGGTACGGGTTCATAAACAGGGTCACTACTCACTAGGCCAGACCGACTGTTAGGACGTAAATGAGACAACATTTACACAGAAAATTATTTTTATCTTTGCAGGTAAGTAGTTTCCAGGTAGCTCCGTGCTCGCGTCGCTCCGGGATTTGCGTCAACGACATATGTTCCTGTATTGTGGTGAGCGAATATAATACCTACTCTCACTTTACTGATATTATGCTTACACGAATATTTTTAACATTAAGATTATTTTGTGGCGTATAATGAAACGTGACTATTTCAAAGTATTACCTACAGTACCCCTAGTGTAATTAATTTCGATTTCGAAACGTGACGTACGCGTTTGCGTTAAGTCTCATTTTGTATGGGTTTTTGAACAGCGCGCCAAGCGGGACGTTTTGGAAAGTCAAAAATCTCATACAAAATGACACTTAACGCAAACGCGTACGTCACGTTTCGCTGTCGAAAATATTTACACTAGGGGTACAGTATATGAACATGCCTGCGTATTATTAAATCGATTCCCGCGATATAAAAATATGTAAACCATTTTTTTTTTGTTGTCAAAACGATACGTAGTGATTATTAAGAAAGATAGAGAGAAAATCAGAGAGAAAAAACGCAAGAAATTAGTAAGAGAGGGAGAGAGAGAGAGAGAGAGAGAACAAGATATTAGTAAGATAAAGGAAAAGAATATGAAATTAATATTAGAGAGAAAGAGAACTCAAGAAATTAGTAAGAGAGAGAGAGAGAGAGAGAGAGAGATAGCACGCAAGAGATTAGAAAGACAGGGGAGAAAATGAAATTAGTATGAGAGAGAAAGATAACGTACGAAATTAGTATGTGTGTGTGAGAGAGAGAACGCAATATATTAGTTAGACAGAGGAAGAGAAAATGAGATTAGTATGAGAGAGAATTAGAAACAAGGAGAATGGAGTTAGAGGTCTGGAACTTAAGCTTCTGGACTCATACTTAAGCAATAGATAGGGTCATCATACGTCCCGTAAATACGGGACTGTCACTGTTTTTAAGTACGGCGTCCCGTATTTTTACCCGTCCCGTTTTTGTTCCGTAAATCTGTAGAAAACGAACAAAAAACAAAACAAAACAACAAAAGAACAAACAACAAAGAATGTGTGAAGAACATGTTGTGCCGACCCCACATAACGTGGGATAAGGGCAGGAGGAAGAAGAAGAAATCTGTAGAAAACGCATCTGTGTTTAACCATATTGTTTGTTGAAAATCTGTATTTGTTAGTAACGGCTGTAGTTTCAAGTATCAAAATTAAAGATGTGCCGTTGGATTTTGAAAATTCGACTGTTTTCTTGGGTATGAGTGTGGATGCCATGCTCCAGTGGGAATCTCATATCAGTAAATTTTCAAATCGACTTAGTTCTGCCACATTTGCAGTAAAAAAAGTTTTTTATTTAGCAATCTTACACTTTAGATTAGGGAATTTTATATACGTGTCAAAGTACTTTTGAGCGACCATTAGTGAATTTTAAGTTTTTCTTTTATGGTTGTTTTTACTTTTAAGAATAAAATCTAAAAAAAACTATGCCTAAACAGGCCGACTTAACGTACGAAGAAGTAATTATCAAATATTTACTGTTTTCATAAAATTATTAAAATATTTTTATCTGTCAAAATACTTATGATCGCTACTGTAGCTATTTCCGCAGCCTAATGTCATACGGCATCCTTTTATGGGGGCATGATGAAGATGGTAATTGTGTCTTTATATTGCAAAAGCGAGCGAGCTGTTTATAATGTGGGAAATAGGGTCTTATTAAGAGACAAATTTGGAGAATCAGGCACTTTGACATTTGCGTCGCAATACATTTATGAAAATCTATTATATGTGCAGAAAAATAAATACCAGTTAAGGAATATTGCGACATACACAATAGAAACACAAGAAATAAAAACAAACTTCTACCTACTATAACTGTAGTTCATAAAATAAGTAAATCATTCATTGGCCAATGTGTTCGTTTTTACAATAAAATTCCTTAAGATTTTTAAATTTTGCCATTAAGTGAATTTAAATCAGTCATCAAATGGAAGTCATGAAAATAAATTATATGAGATAGATATCCTTATAAGAGATAGCCTTAAGTCATAGTTAAGTTAGATTTTAAGTTGTATTGCAGTGCCCTACAGGGTTTCATAGCTGAACAAAATGAAATGTAACATCTTGTACTATCTATGAAAGCAATAAAGATACTGATTACTGAGAAAGAGAAAGACGCGAGCGATTAGTGTGCAATGATATTTTAAATGTTTATTATTATTATTGTCATCAATCTTCCTATAATCAAACGCAATAAGTAGATTAAGGTTGGTTGTTTCAAAACCAAATTGCCAGTTATTAGGGTCGACTGCGTTGAGTATCTAGTCCTTTTTGGACTGAGTCGCACTGAACACTTACTAGGTTAGAGAAAGTGAAATATTGTACTTTAGAGTCAAAATTATCGTACCAAAAAATAAAGTAATCGTACACCGCTGCTTAAAAAGTGTCAGTTGTATGTCTCTATTTCTACTTATTTCTAAATTTGAGTGTCATATTTTGTTTGTTTTTGGGTGGCATTGTCCAAGGGCTGAAATTATCGTACTTTGGCGTACGATAATATTCATCGTACCGGAGTCGAAATTATCGTACGCCTGGCAATACTGGCACTGAATGCTTGCAAAATAATAACTCTGTTCCGCCATAGATATACTCGGGATCAGGTATGTTGACTATTTATTATTTATAAATAAGTTATTTAATGTTCGCTACCTGCTTCAAAGTAGTGTCGCATTATATTATATGTCGTGTGCAATTGTGCATATTCTGAATAGTTTGTCATTATTAATGATACAAATAACATTTTAACTAAATACGAATAAATCCGCACTTCCATTCGATGTTAATCATTACGTACGCAAATCACACAAGCACGCACGTAATTTATGATGATAACATGTACAATTATTATTTTCTGACGACCGGTTTGGCCAAGTGGGTAGTGACCCTGCCTACGAAGCTGATGGTCCCGGGTTCAAATCCTGGTAAGGGCATTTATTCGTGTGATGAGCATGGATATTTGTTCCTGAGTCATGGGTGTTTTCTATGTATTTAAGTATTTATAAATGTTTTATATATTATATATATCGTTGTCTAGGTACCCTCAACACAAGCCTTATTGAGCTTACTGTGGGACTTAGTCAATTTGTGTAATAATGTCCTATAATATTTATTTTATTATTTATTTAAGGCTAGCTTTTAAGCTTTGTGCGGAAAGAGAAGAGTCGTGGGATATATGGGAACCAATACTTTTTACGATTCTTCTCATTCCGCACAAATCTCTTAAGTCAAGGCTCTTAATCACTACACTATGTATGTATGTATGTTCGCGACAAACTCAAAAACTGCTGAACGGATTTTGAACGGAAGTTGATTTCACCTATCAATTGTAACCCGTGCTTGATCGGGTTAGTTCGCTAGTTATACAGGGTGTCCCAGAAATCGACGTCAAGCCGTGAATGGATGATAAACCAAGTTATAACAGTTATCAGAAAAATACAAAAAAAAATCTATCTCATGTTCTTCAAAAATTATGGTCACTTTAAAAATTTACTAGAAAATTCACACCCTGTAATGGTCTCTTAACTGTTATTAATTACAAATTCCATAATTTGTAATTTTTATTATTATTATGTAATCTTGAATAATGCTTCTGTAGATTTTTGCCTAAAACTGAAAACCAACTCCTCCTACTTGGAAGGAAATTAAACTTTTACGAAATCAAATTATTCAAATTTACTATTTCGCCTAACTTTAACTGACTGTACTGAAAAAAAAAGTACTACGCCAGTTTGGCAAGTAACGTTAAAAATTGGCGCATTTAATAAGGATTCAAAAATGGTATAACACTTGCTAGAATACGTTTTCAATACTTGGTCAAGTTTTTTTTTTTGTAAAGAACTCCAGTTTTGACCATAATTTTTATACTACCTTAAAATGAATTTGGCTTACTTAAAGCTTTGCTAAACTTCGTTTCAAGGTCGAGAGAGACGGAGAAAGTAATTTTACGAAGTGTGAGCGAGACAGAGAGCGACGCCACCCTTATCAAAGATGAAACGGATAGATAAAATAACCGACGAGTGCGAGTGAGACAGCAGTGTTATTATTCTGTTGTGCAACGTTTTGAATGTTAATGTTTTTGAATGGCGAAGTTTATTTGGATTTTCTTCAGAATACTTTACCAGATCTGTTGTTGATCAGGGAAATGTGGTTCCAGCAAGATGGCTGCCCAGCGCATTATGCCCGTTTGGTAAGAGAACATCTTGATGAAGAATACCCGCTCAGGTGGATAGGGCGCGCTGGGACAATTTTGTGGCCACCCCGTTCGCCTGATTTAAATCCCCTGGATTTTTTTTACTGGGGAGCGGTCAAAGAGAAAGTTTACACAAAAACAATAGAGAATTTAGCCGAGCTGCGGGAAAGAATAACGGAAGCGGTTGAATTTGTAAATAGGGGAAGATTTGCCCGGAAAATAACCAGATCATTTTTAAGAAGATGTCGTGCGTGCATTGCCGTCGAAGGGAAGCTGTTTGAACATTTAATATTGTCAAAAAATAAATTTAAAACTGATATTTTGTTTTATTTCATTTTTCTAAGATGGGAAAACTGATCCTGACTTAAAGTAAAAACATTGAGTCATTATCATAACGTACTGACTTGTTTGTGTGAGCGTCTGCGGTTGCACAACAGAATAATAACACTGCTGTCTCACTCGCACTCGTCGGTTATTTTATCTATCCGTTTCATCTTTGATAAGGGTTGCGTCGCTCTGTCTCGCTCACACTTCGTAAAATGACTTTATCCGTCTCTCTCGACCTTGAAACGAAGTTTAGCAAAGCTTTAAGTAAGCCAAAATCATTTTAAGGTAGTATGAAAATTATGGTCAAAACTGGAGTTCTTTACAAAAAAAAAAACTTGACCAATTATTGAAAACGTATTCTAGCAAGTGTTATACCATTTGTGAATTCTTATTAAATGCGCCAATTTTTAACGTTACTTGCCAAACTAGCGTAGTACTTTTTTTTCAGTACAGTCAGTTAAAGTTAGGCGAAATAGTAAATTTGAATAATTTGATTTCGTAAAAGTTTAATTTCCTTCCAAGTAGGAGGAGTTGGTTTTCAGCTTTAGGCAAAAATCTACAGAAGCATTATTCAAGATTACATAATAATAATAAAAATTACAAATTATGGAATTTGTAATTAATAACAGTTAAGAAACCATTACAGGGTGTGAATTTTCTAGTAAATTTTTAAAGTGACCATAATTTTTGAAGAACATGAGATAGATTTTTTTTTGTATTTTTCTGATAACTGTTATAACTTGGTCTATCATCCATTCACGGCTTGACGTCGATTTCTGGGACACCCTGTATATGTATAACTTATTCTACCACTGTATTCCAACACACTCTATAACATTTTTTTGCACCTCGCTATCAATATCAACCTCTCGTAAAGTGGGGATGCATTTTTGCATCGCGTCGCTTTCATCGTGTGGGGCCTCGTTCGATAGGTATTTTAAAACAAATAGTTTTAAAGAGTCAATTGTCTCCCTCCCTCTAACTTTTGAACAATGTGTCAAAAAAATATGAAAAAAAAACCGGCTTACTGCGACTTGAACTCGCGTTTCAAGGGTTCTTTTTATACACCACAACATTTTAAAGAATGTTATATTTTTATATGTGAAACGTATGTAGAAAAAAATATGTCATTTGGTAGCTCTTACTTAATTGATACAAAAAAAAAGTGGGATTATAAGAAGTTGTAAAAAAATTAAGAGCAATTCCTAGCTGAGCAACTTTTCAAATCTCGAATTTTTGAAGCTATGTTTCTGTCGCGCTGCGGTGGGCGGGAGCGGGAGCTATCTAAGTGTGAGTGCGCGCACACAGATGCGAGACGCGAGCGCTCGCTCATTGCGCGCCGTTCCGTTGACATTGCCGGCGAGCCGGCCGGAATTCATCCTGCGCTCCCCGACGGAAGTTGTTTTTGATGTTATCACATAATATTGTTTTTAATTATTATATTATACTGTATCTATTAATTACTATTTAGATAAAGACTGCAAAAAAGAATGATGTCCTTGCTTCGATCGTCATACCTATCCGTGACAATAAGTTGGGTGTGATCATGGTGTGTTGTGAAATTTTGTAAGTAGGTATGGTGAACCTACAATCTAAATAGTAGTAGTAGTAGTGGCTAAACTTGTGCCGTCTTATTAAAGAACGTATCGCAATGACAATCTGGGTAAGGTATGTTGGCGTAATGCCGGACAATTTTGGGACCAATTGAGAGAACTCGCGATTTTTTTTTCTATATTGTGTCAGATTCTTGAAGTACGGAGCAAATCGTTAAATAATAACCGTAGATTCGGTCTGAATTTTAGTAATCTTCAATATATAAAGGTTTTAGTTTTGTACATGTGTAAAGATGAGACATACTTTTTTTAGGGTAACGAGTGTTTTGCCATCAAGGAAGAACATCGGATGGTGAATAAAAGTTGCTTTTAATGGAAAGAGAATAAGTTATCACAAAGAAATAGGTCCGGTGTTTAGCCTTCTCCTACTTATATAAATTGCAGCCAACGATACAAACTTAAAAGTTGTCATCGATTTTTGTATCTGATTTCCACCCTGATACAAAATTTTGGTAAAATTGTGGATCTCAAACTTTGATACTTATGCCATAAGGCAATTTGATAAGTAAACAATGTGCTAAAAATTGCGATTTTGACGGTAAAATATTGCAATTATATATATAGTTGAAATACAATATTTTTTTGTATGCAAAGAGTAAAGTCAATATACAGGAAAAGAGAGCCCTCTTGAAGCATTTTAAGGAAACTAATTTCGAAGTGCTATCTCTATTTTGTATCCGAAACTAACGATATATATGTGTGCGTTCACATCTCCATATGCATCCGTATGTGTAGGTACTTTCGTACTACATAATATTAGGTCTACTTCGGCGGTGTAAATGTTATTTTTTTGTTTGATTTCTTGTAACTTTCATAGTTTTTCTGTTTACAAGATATTAAACAAAATACTCACTTATAAGCCGCCCAAGTAGACCTAATATTATGTAGAAAAGTTTTAAAAAGAATGGAATAAAAAAAAACATATTTTATAGTAATGCAAGAATATGTTTATTGCTTTCAATTTGGTATACAAGATAGTAATAGACTAGGTGTTGTAAGTAGGTACTTCAGCTTCTGATTTTCTTTGGAATTGTTCTTTTTTTTTACCTATTTTCATCTTTGTGTACGAAGCTGCATCAGCTTCGTCTTCTGTGACTTGTGTCTCAGTCTGACCTAGAACTCTTTCATGTGCTCATAACTGACTTGCCTAGTTCTCAACTGAGCGTTTCTTCTTTGACCTTAATATCCAACTGGACATGAATTCAAGATATTCCGGAGATAAAGTAAGGACAGGTATAGTGTATGTTAAGATAATTCCTGGTAATTTCGTCTCGCTCTCTAGCTCCGTAAACAATTGACTCCAGATATTCTTTAAAATAAACACATGAGTTATGATGTCGTTATTCCGTTTCTTCTTGTACTAATGAATTTCAGGCATAGGGTGTATGTCTTGTCTACGCACGTACTTCCATAGATGCACTCTATCTCGTCTTACTTAGCGGAATCAAATTGCACAAACCTTTCAGAGTTTCATCGGACATGTTTGTCGTAAACAAAATAAGAATAATCACCGCTTGTTTTCATCTGATGATAATGATGGTATTTTCTTCTTATCTTCGAAAATATCTAAACCTCTCTGCATTGTCTTGGACACTGTAAAATTTTTAAACCTCCAGGTTTTGTAACGTTGGAACTATTGGGGTTATAATTTCCCTATTTGAATATGACTCGTGTTTAATGCTTGCTCCGACTTTACTATGCTCTGCACTTTAAAATTAATAGAGGAATAATAAGTCCATATCAATCATATCTGTTTAAATTTTTTTTGACAGTAAACAACAGTTGCTACGTAACAACATTATGAATAAAGATAAGTCTTGCTCTTGACATACGAGGTATATGCAACCTTCTTAATGTTGTATTCAACTATTCATGCCTTTAAATTTTATCAATCTTATAGTGATATCTGGTGATGTAGTTTGCATAATCGGAAGTCAGCTTTACGCAAAAGTATGTTATCGGATCCCATTAATAGAAGTCGCCGCCATCTTTACTAATGTTAACTACATTTCTAAGTGTCACCCCCCTGATCGTATGTTACTATTACTTAATTCCTTCTTGAAAACTGAAAATAAAAATTGAAACTTTTAGGTCCTGTATTTTTAATCATTTCTATATAGTATTTAAATATTCATTTTAATGCGAAAAATTGCTTATGTGCTATCTATTTTACTAGATTTTGTTATAAAATTCAACATGTATAATCATTCCTATACAATACAAATACTCTTTATTACACACCTCAATAAAAGAAAACAATACAAAGAAAACAGAAACATAAGCACAGGTAAACAACATGCGGTCTAATCGCTAAAAAGCAATCTCCAGGCAACCTTTGGGTAGCGGAAATTAAAAAAATTACATTGTTAGTAAGTAGGTGTACATACACATACATACAAAATAGACTGCCAAAATCTTTTCCTTTTGATTTACCGTCGCGTTGGTACTGGATAATAATAACGGTACGAAAGTGTGATCAAGAAAACAATAAATGTGATAATTAAGTAGGTAAGTAGGTAAATTGAAGAAAATTGAAACTTTGACAATAACTGCTGTTTTTTAAATGGGTAAAGATCGTATTGTTTCTTTCCGATCTTTACCTGGAAGGGTCAAAATCGAATATCAGTCTACAGCAATCCTAGGTCTGTTTTTGATTGGATTGTTTTATAAATAAACATCTAAAACGAAGTTTTACATTAACACAATTACAAAAACAAACACATTTTCATCACAATACACAAAATAAATTACAGGGCCAAGATCGGATACACGAAATTTACCTTGCTCTATGTGATTGCGCATAGCACAAGCACGACATCCCTGAGCGGCGCGGGGACACTGGCAGTCGAGGCAATGAAATGGCGTCTTACACAATGTTGCCAACATTAAAAAATAAAGCCAAATTAGGGAGAAATTAATTTGCTACGTTCTTCACCCGCATCCGGTATTATCCCAACATCCCTTAATCGTTGAACCGCCGCATTTCAAAATGACCCTTATTTTGATATCGGCTAGCCGTAATGTAAATTTGTTATCTAGTGGTTTACTTGTGACGCACAAGTGTGAGCAATGCAAGACAATCAAATTGTTAATGGGTATTTATGATGTTTTAATCAAAATAAGCAGGTTGTACCTATTATCTTACTTAGCTTTATTTACAGGCCTTTAATAGTAAACATTACTAAACATAAGCACTACATGACCTGCAATGTAAAAAAATACAAAAAAACGGTTTGAAGTGACAGGCCATTACGGGTACATTTTAGAATAGAATAGAATATAAATCTTTATTGCGAAACCATGCGAAAGCTAAACATAGCGGCACAGATATTGATGATATTGATCTTATTTGAAAAAATCACTGCTCTAGGTTAAAAATCCAGGGAGGAATCACTCGAGAGCGTTTGTATGGAAAAATCGCAACTAGGAATTCCTCTTAAAATGTGGGATTTTTCACAGACATTATCTTGTTTGAGGCTATTGTGTGCGAAAATTAATGTACAAAACTAAGTCAAAGCATCTAGCTCCGATAGCAAGATCATATACAGAACAATAGTACAAGTGCCCAAATACGAAGGCTGAAGATCGAACTCCGCGTAGGGCAGAAAGCTCGTAGCGTCCGACGGGTGCGTGTTTCCCGCAACTTCCCCAAACATTTTATAGCGAAGGCCAAAAAGAGAGCTGCATGAATGTAGCTGCAGATTGTATGGAGCAATTATGAATGATTCATTGACAAAGTCGCTATGCACTTTTACGGCTGATAGTACATAAACAATCATAGTACTTAATACAAGTAATATTGCGGCTGTGTGCCCTCATATAGCCTACTCGCATTTTCTGTCTTCAGTCCGACTCACGCTTGGATTTTACCCATTTCTTTATCCGACAAAGTGTCTCCTGGAGGCATTAGGTTACAACTCTTAGGACGTGAGACGTACCCTTAGCTTATTGATGTTTGCGTGTCGGACCCTGCACGATGATCCAGAATTGGTGAGTCGAATTGTGCGACTGCATGTACCGGACATTCCCATGATAGCCCTCAGACCGCGGCGACGCGATCTGTTGGCTTTGCCAGCGGGACGCACCGTATCGCCCCTGAACTCCCCGTTGCTCCGTGCCCTCCAGTTGAATGCTCTCTTGGCATCAGCACCCGAGTGCGATCTGTTTGCGTGGCGATGGGCGGCTGCAAGAAATGAATGCCTGAGATTCTGTGAGGTGATGGGTGCGAGGCCTACATCTGTGAAAGTGTAATTATTTATAGTAATTTGTAATTGTATTATTTGTGATTATTTATTTCTACCTGATTGTTATTTGTATTAATTTATATGTACCTATTTGTTATATGTCAATTTTAAGCTTCATGGCGCATTGGATACGTCTGTAAAGTCATGGAAATATATTTTCAAATAAAATATTAAGATCGTGTCCCAATTACAAAACTAGTTTTATCTCTGCAGTTTGTTAGGATTCGTATTAGTTTCTGATAAGTTTAATTATATCATTTAAAAGTTTAGCACTTATAAGTTCTTCTTATAAATATGTACTTCTATTAATCATGTACGAATATATTAACTTTTACAAGAAATAAGTAATAATACAGTTTGACTTTGATAGTTCGACATTGTCCCGACTTATTGATCTTTCGTTATTTAGAGTTAAAGATTGGTTTAAAATCTTTGTAGAATTATTTATTATTATTCTGGCACACCTTGGCACAACTGTCGAATCGTTCATTACGAACTACAGCTATTTTTAACCGACTTCAAGATTTCAAAAGAGGAGGTTATCAATTCGGTTGTGTTTTTTAGGGTTCCGTAGTCAAATGGCAAAAAACGGAACCCTTATAGATTCGTCATGTCTGTCTGTCCGTTTATGTCACAGCCACTTTTTTCCGAAACTATAAGAGCTATACTGTTCAAACTTGGTAAATAGATGTATTCTATGAACCGCATTAAGATTTTTACACAAAAATAGAAAAAAAAACAATAAATTTTGGGGGTTCCCCATACTTAAACTCAAAAAATCTTTTTTCATCAAACTCATACGTGTGGGGTATCTATGGTGTGGGGTATCTTTAAAAATTATATTGAGGTTTCTAATATAATTTTTTTCTAAACTGAATAGTTTGCGCGAGAGACACTTCCAAAGTGGTAAAATGTGTCCCCCCCCCCGTAACTTCTAAAATAACAGAAAAAAATATATATGATATACATTACCATGCAAACTTCCACCGAAAATTGGTTTGAACCAATTTTCACTAGCTTAACAGTCCAGACCAGACGCGATTTATTTATTCAGTATACATTTTATTTTGACACTTGGAGAGACTTTACACTTTCAAATCTTATTAGTATTAGTCAGACATTGGGGACCTTTTACATCTCCAGATTTAATGTGTTTTTAACCATAGAGACTATACATCTCTATTCTATTGTAGTAATTATTTATTTTAAGATTATTATAATGTAGGTCTAAAAGGTACTATCCCCCAATATCTATAAAAACTGTATCCTCCAAGTATAGGCAGAATAGCTTCCTGGTTCGCGCGAGTCGTAAGCTAAATGAGTTGTCGAAGGAACTTGATATTGACATATTCAATTGTAAATTTCCTAATGTGAGGCATAGTCTGGTTAAGCGGTGTTTTATGTGAGCTTTCTTTCTCTGTATTATTATATGTATACTGTTTTTTTGTTTCTTTATTAAGTTTTCATTAAGCGATTGCATTTTATTCATCCACTTAGTGCATTAGCGCCTTGATATGAACTTTACTGTATGATATATTTTACTGTATGTTCTTTTTTCTTTCGAACTTTGAGACCTCAATTATTCTGGGCGCTAATGAACTAAGTGTTTCCGAACCTAGGGTCTATTTTAATGGCTTCTATGTATTTTCATTTTCAATTGTGTTTTTGTTTTTTTCTCACTTTGTACGCATGTGTGTGTGCGTCAGTGTTAGCATTTTTTTAATATACTTTGTAATTACTTGTGAGTTCCTGTAATTGGCTCTCTTTATTAATCTTGTTGTCCTATTGTAAGTTTAAAGCTGTTGGTTCTCCTGAATATAAATAAATAATGTTACTATAAATGTTGTATTGACTTGTAAAAGAGCCCTTGAGGCCTGGTTGCAGAATAAATTTTTGAATTTTGAAATTTGAATATGAACGAAATCTAGTAAGTAGTTTTTTTTCAACAAGTACGTTATAAAATAAAAAATAAAAAATTTATTCATTAAACCCATACGTGTGGGGTATCTATGGATAGGTCTTCAAAAATGATATTTAGGTTTCTAATATCATTTTTTTTCAAACTGAATACTTTGCGCTAGAGACACTTCCAAAGTGAAAAAATGTGTCCCCCCCCCCGTAACTTCTAAAATAACAGAATGAAAAATCTAAAAAAAATATATGATATACATTACTATGCAAACTTCCACCGAAAATTGGTTTGAACGAGATCTAGTAAGTTATTTTTTTTAATACGTCATAAATGGTACGGAACCCTTTATCGGCGAGTGCGAATCGCACTTGGCCGCTTTTTTTTTAATGTTTGTTACTCCAACTCCGTCATTTCTGAACCGATTTTGTAAATTATTTTTTTGTTGGGATGTATATATATACAGATTGGTCCTGTTTTTGTCAAAACTCAGTTCTGATGATGGGATCCATGAGGAATTAAGGAAACTCTTCAAATGTGACAGGCATACATATAGTGATTTTTGTATTTTCTGTAACAAATCAAGCATTTAAATTTAAAAAAGAGACATTTGATGAAGTGGAACTGCTGATGATGATCAGAATGGAACTCTTCAACGACGCATAGTACACGTTTGGCGATTTCTCCTCTTAGCTGTAGCTGTGTTTGTTAAGTAAAATCCTTTCTTAGTGCACCCCTAGACCTTCTAAAGAACCTACGTGCCAAATTTGAAATCTCGAAACAGCGGTTTAGGCTGTGCGTTGATATGTCAGTCAGTCAGTCAGTTTCTCTTTTATATATTTAGATAGATTATTCTTATGAACAATACAATCTTGTTTAAATATCACCTTATTTAATAGTGTAATACATAAAAGTTATCATTTTTACAGAAACTGTATATATACACGTCGCTAAAATAGCCAGTGATAACAGTCATACGGATTTTCTTCCCTACGACAAACTCGTACAGTGTAAATCTGCCTTAAAGAAAATGTATGCGAGAGATATCAATCAGGCATGTCGACCTTTCGAACACACTTCTCCACCTGGCACGTACTCGTACAATTCCGGGTTATTACATTTTACTTTGACTAGGAGGATCATGTTCGCTGCTCGGAAAATAATATCTCGATATTCAATTGTTTACTGAACTACTTCAACTGAAAAGCTTCTCGGGCAGAGGTATAGGGTTAGCACCGGTGTAGCTTTATTGTATTATGCTTACTTGAAAAACAAACTATCTTTATGTTTTATCTTTAAAATTGTGTATCAAGCGGCAATCAAACTTTACAAATTGATCTCAAGTTGATTTTGAAGTGATTGAGTTGATTGAGTATCAAGGGCTTTGAAAACACGCAGATTACAGGTTAGGTAGGTATGTATATAATCTGTGAGTAGTTCGAATTTCTTAAAGATTGATTGCCTTTCGAGCAAGTTGTAAATGTTGTAATATGATTGCTTCTTCTTCTTTCCCCTAGACCGGCACTCCCATTTACTTGGGGTCGGCCCTCCTCGTCCGCATCCTCCACTGAGCACGATTTCATGCAGCGTTTATGTCAATTTGAGCTTCTTTTAGGTTTCTTTCGACCGTGGCTGGGTTACAGGCAGGTCCAAGGCCAGTTTTACCGGGTGGTATCCTATCTAAGAGTGTAACGCCGGCTGACTGACCGGCATTTCGGTAGTGTGTAACTTGTTAGGTGGTATTTGTTTATAGCCCAGCACTCCGATCCATACAAAATCGCGGGTCTAATTGCTGTTTTGTACAGTAGTCCTTTGGTTTTGACCGGCATTTTGCTATCGCACATGACTCCTGTAGGCTGTCTCCATTTCATCCAGCCTAACTACAGTGTTCCGGACGGTGAGTAACATCGCTATCAATTTTGCCGTCGTTAGACACTATCGAACCTAAATATTTAAATTCCACCACTCTGGGTATTGCCGCGTGTCTCCTATCGATAGAGATGTTAATAGTTGTCAGATGTTAAGTCTGTTAAAATGTTCGTCTGATGTTAAATTCAACTTACTATATCTTCTTCTTCTACCTAGCGTTATCCCGGAATCGCCAGGGTCCGCTTTCCTACTTGCTTGATCGCGATCATGGGCGTCCTCTCGTGTGAGCCCGATGCTCATACTCGTATCTGCGGTTTTTCCTCTGCGCTTGCGTTTAAATTATATTTATTTATTTACAGTACATATGGCCCTTTAAATGTTCGACACAGTAACGTAATATGCTAATTTTCGCACTAGTGCTATAAAGTAGCACCATATGTACTGTAAAACTTTGTACGATACATGTGCGAATAGGTAATTCGCCACTCGTTTCGAATTTCCTATTTTTCGCACTTGTATCGTAATGTACTATTACAGTACATATGGTGCTACTTTACCGCACTAGTGCGATACCATTATCTGATAGCTTAACAAAAATATGTAATTCCCTGTATGTAGAACAATTAGACTGTGAAAGATACTTTAGAACGCGAACTGTAGCGATATATCTCTATTTGGAAAATAATTCCCGAGTGGCTGATACTCCTGGAGCCTTGTTTTATCCGTTACCATTGATGCTGGCTGTGCAACGAGAAGCAAGTGCGCTTGGTTGCGTGCCTTGGGGTTGCGACTGTTGCGAGCATGAGTTGTGTCTTCACTGAATAGTTGCTATATTCGCTTGAGATTTTTTTACCCTTTTGCTTATTGTATCATTGCACCTAAATTTCCTGCCTCGCACAGCTAAATTGTGGAATGAACTGTCGGCTACGGTATTTCCGGCCTACCTTCAAATCTTCAAGAAAAGAGCTTACTCCCATCTCAAATGCCGGCAACGCACTTAGAACCCCTCCTATGTTGCGGTGTCCATGGGCGACGATAACCGCTTACCATCAAGCGATTCGTCTGTTCGTGTGCCTCCTATATCATAAATAAAATGCCATTGTCTGTATTTGTCCTAATTTTTTCAGTACCTATTTATCAACGTGTCATTTGATAGGTCTTTGTAAATAAGGTTAAGGTTTCTAAAAAGTTTTTTATAATGTAATACTAAGTATAAGTAAGGTAGTGTATGTTCGCCTTTGTACATTGCAAATATTCAGTTATATTATATCTTAACCTGTCTTATGTACAATAAAGTGTTGTAGGAATCTCGGGCGATCATAGGGCTGGCGCTTTCTTTGCGCAGAGCCTGTCTGGCGGTGCAGAGGGGCAACGCCGCCAGCGTTCTTGCGACCATGCCGGTGATTTGGGGGAAACTTTTATATTTAGTTTTAAGTTATTTTGCGTACATACTTTTTAGTAGGTCAGAAACTCGAAAATAATGTGTCTGTCGGCCGATTTTTTCTTTTGAATTACTAGGGGCGTGCATAGAACTGTATTCCCATTGGCCTACCTATACTTATTCTAAAAAAGTCGATATGTAAAAAAATAAGGTATAAAGAAACCAAAGCACTCTTTTATCGTATTTTTTTTCTTAAAATGCGTTACGGTGGAAAATATGTGCTAAAAGACAATTCTGAATTGAGTATTTTCGACATTTGTAACTATAACTGTTTCCTAATTACTATGGTTCTTTTAAAGATTCCTCATAGTTTCAGATATTCTATACTAACCCATTTATCTGGCTCAACTTGTATGGGATCATAAACAACACCCTTATACGCGGCACCAACAATGATACGTAAATGAAACAAAATGTTAACAAACCACAATATGGTATTTTATTAGGGAAGAATATTCAAGTCAATTCATTAAATTCGATGGGACAAACTTACAGAAGTTTTGCTACGTAATGGTACGTAATAATTAATAAAAAAGCTGCTAAGACTGTGTTGATTTGATTTATCAATAATAATTTAGTTTTGTAATGTTAGTTATTACATGGCCCTATAATACGTTTTTTTTTTACATTGTAAAGAAGATAAGTAACGTGTCTTTTTATTGAACACTTTTAAAAAATAAGTCGCGGAGAAAATGTAACAATTATAAATCATATACGATCATTTACATTAGTTTGCTTTCATATGTAATAGTTTCTTTTAAGCGTTTTTCAATAAAAAGACGCGTTAAAATTGCATATTTTCTTTCTTTAATAGTTTAGTTTCAAAACATGAAAATCGGTTGAAGCTAGACCGATAGGACGATCAAGGCAGTTTTATATTTGGTTGGTTAATAAATGTTTTAAGTACCTGAAAAAGTAAAAAGAAAACATTTGTTTACATTTATTTAACTGCCTAATAAAATACACTATATATTACGTGTTACGCATGTTTTCTTTTTACTTATCTTAACAGATTTATTTCTCGAGTTCTCGAGGCATTAAGTTGGTTCAACACAAATTTCTCGAGATTTCTCGAGCAGAAATTGGAGATAACAAAACGTAATTTTGATTTTTATTTCTGCTGAAACCCACTGCAGTATTTTTCATTAAACACATTGAAAATATAAAGGATGGACAGAGCAATCAACTTTTAACGCACACAGTAGACATTTTACAGCCACGCATCATTGAAATATCAAAAATGCTCCAAGTTTTTTCTTAAATGTTTCATCATTAGTGACAATTTTTACATACAAACGTTCTCGACATTTTTCTCTGTGAATATTGGCCCTAGATGTTTTTTTTATATGAGTTCAATATTACCAGTACCTGCGTCTCTACATTTTGTTTTCTTTTAATTTTTGCTGTTTTTATAAGAACTAGGTTAGTGGTGTCGCGTGAAAACGGCGCTAAGAACGGCCAAAATAAATGCGCCGTAAACAGACTCCTAACTCCTAGCGTAAAAAATCGGCACCAATAAACACAAAAATCAAAACGGTCAAATACAGATAATTTCTTTTTTATTTCGTTCCCAGAATTTCGTTACGATTGGTTAAGTTTTGGAGGAGGAAAATGTCGAGAACGTAACCTCGATTTCTGAGATTTTTTGTATTTTTACGCAGGATTTTTCGCCTACCTGCAGTTGTCCTTATCGCACTAATTGTATGAGCCGCCCCCGTCAGCGCGACGGATATATTTACCTAAAATTCTCAAATCTGTGAAGGGGATCAGCTGGATTTCCTCTTAATACATGTGCCGTCGGACGTTTTACATAATTGCAGAATTTTGACTTTGAAAAATTTGAATATCTACTCTAATTTTTTATAGAAATCGGGGATTTTTTGCAAACTTTTCACAACTTGTACAACTGTAGGTTACGGTTACGGTATAGGTACTATATGGTTACGGTGGGCAGAGATTTTTAAACGTAGGTTTTATGAGCTCCGAGACGTGCTCTACAATACTATTTATGAGAGTCAATCGGCAACAAATTTGAAAAAATTTTGGCCCCGTGTATGGCTGCCAACCTTAGTGCACAGATTTGCGGTACATTTGCGATCAATTTACGGGACTTGGGTATAAAATGTGGGACTTCTTCACCCGGCCTAACTGGGTAAGGAATACCGACAGAGACCGTCAACGTATTGAAAGGCAGGGCAGTCCCAAGCGAGCGAGTGTGCGCACGGTGTCTTCACGCGTTTCTCACTTCGCGGTATATTAAAATTAAGATCACGCGCTCTTTCCTTTATAACTGAATGTTCGTTTCAGTGCTTGTAATCTAGTCTAGGCGGGCCCTTCGCGGGACGAATACTGTAAGCCTTCAGAAACGGGACGTCCCGTAGCGGGACGACTGGCAACCTTAGCCCGTTGGCTCCAGTAGGCATCAATACGATTGTCACCTTGGTTACTACATTCTACCTGCACTGCTGAGGAAGGCGTGTAGGCTGTATGCGTGTATAAACTTACTAATTGGCTATTTCCGCTGCCCACACTGTCCAGGGGTGTAATTATGTGCCACGTGTACGAGTACATCTTGATTATCTTTCCGCGGACCTACATTATCCCGTTTCGTGAATTTACCTTCTTTCTGCGTGGTTCCTCCTTTTAGTGCTCAATCATCTATGCATTTTACCTGGAGCGAGGAAAACGACTGAACTATATGATAGTGCTTAATATTCAGTGAATGAATTGTTATACCCATCTAATTTGACATGTAAAATACTATGTTTTATGAACGAAGATCTGAATCGAATGAAATAATGTGAATCAAAAACATTGTTTTTTTTTCCACGGAGAAACCGAAAATGTAGTTTTATAGACATAAAATATATATATTTATTTGAGAATACCACAGAGTTTACCTAATAACATTTTGTTTAGCAGAAGGTATAATGTTACCGAACATTAAAATACGTGGTCCCTAATATATGTTCTGTTCTAGCGATCGTTACATATAAAAAAAAACATTGCCGAGACAATGACGGTGACAATGTTTAAAAGTGAGATTAGATGTCGTGATGCACACGCAAAGCCTCGATTTATGAACATATAGCTGCGCTTAAAAGTAGGAGTTGGATTTGAAGGTAATAGGGGGCGAGGGCGACTCGGGCTGGGCGGGCGGGAGCCGGCTCTGGAACCGCCGCACGCCACTCGCGCCAGTCATCGCCGCGCCGAGGGCTCGCTCGCTCCTCTGGCTGCTACACCCGCGATCCGCGAAATTCACGCGACACCACCAACTTAACGAACTAATTCTACGGACGTTCGATCAACTTTCCAACTAAATACTGGCACCTTTATAGGGTGCAAAAACTTTCACCAAACTTCTGTGGAGTTACTGTTGGGCGGCGGTGACCCCGCGGCCACCGCCGGCTGCCCACCACCACCACCACAAGTTTATTTGGTAAGTATTTAAATCTTTTTTCTTATAATTGTAATTACATATGAAGTTAATAACGATTTTAGGAATTGTCTATTTGAGCGCTTGTGATAAATAAAAAGGAATTACCAAGTAAGTTTAGGCCCAATAAACTGGGGTCCTTAAATTAGTAAAAAAATTCAAACACTGCTACTTAGATATTATTTTTTCCTTAAAATTCAATGATGTTTTTTGTAGACATAATTAGATGAATAGTTTATAGCGTAGGTTTCCCCCCCGTTTAATAAAGTAGGGTACGGCACGGCAGGTTAATGCGAGTGTGAAGCACTCTAGTTTGTTCAGACGAGTTTACGACTTTCATGTCAAATTAGGTTCGGGAACTACGCCGTTAACACGTTATTTATTTTGTTGTAGTACTATTGAAAAACCAAAAGGATTTTTTGTTACTTTGGGATTGTAGTTTTATTATTAACTATGTATTACCATTATGGACCATTGTTGTCTTATGAAATAAATAAATTAAATTAAATTAAATTAAACACTACACGCGTGGTATTAAACAAATGAATACAACGCGTGTAGTGATCAACAAACTCGTACTGTATATAAATTTGTAATTAAAATGCGGCCAAGAGCATATCGGCCATGCTCAGTGTAGGGTTCTGTAGTTACCATTATGTTAGAATAAGCTAAACGGGCTTAACTATTATTAAGTAACATGTAAATTACCTTCGGCGCTTTGTACGTACTTTTTTAGAGAGAAGACTTTTTGCAATAATTCAAAAACGGCTAGACCGATATTTGTTCCTGAGTTTTTTTTTAAATACTACGTCGGTGGCAAACAAGCATACGGCCCGCCTGATGGTAAGCAGCCTCCGTAGCCTATGTACGCCTGCAACTCCAGAGGAGTTACATGCGCGTTGCCAACTCTAAACCCGCCCCCCCTCGTTGAGCTCTGAAAACCTTACTCACCGGCAGGAACAGAACACTATGAGTAGGGTCTAGTGTTATTTGGCTGCTGTTTTCTGTAAGGTGGAGGTACTTCTCCAGTTGGCCTCTGCTCTAGATCTGGAATGACATCCACTGGCTGTGCCCTACCACACAAAGCGAGATGACATTCACAGTGCCCATACCTCTCTTTTGGACGTAGTTTAAGGACGTACCCGGGTCCGAAAACCCGGGTCCGGGTCTGAGTCATGAATGTTTCTATGTATATAAGTATTTATTTATCTATATACGTATGTATGTCGCCGCCTAGTACCCATAGTACAAGCTTTGATTAGTTTTGGGATAGGTCAATCTGTGTAAGATTGTTCCCAAAATATTATTATTATATTATTTATAGTATTTATTGAGGGTACTTTCAATTAAAAAATTCAGTAAAAGTATCGTTATTTATGGAATGGGGATAACAAATACATTAAAATTTTAATTGATTATCGTAAACAAGTTAAAAATAACGTAATTAAAAATAAAATGCTCTGTAACTGAAACGTGTCACTTTCTGCACACTTAATAGAATAACAATGACCCACTTTTAGAGCATGAGAATTGAAAACTATGCTGGCTATTACTACGCTATACAGCCAATGATAGGTATTTGCTGGAGTAGGTATGAGCCGGACCGGGCATCACATGTCCCCCAAATCCAACGCCGCCTCAATTTTTGCCTCGGAGCACAAGGGTCAACCTGTTTGGACAGCGACCGGAACAAAATCATACACTGGTTCCAGATTCGACTGCTTGGAGTGCTTGAGCTTTGTTGCATTTACAGCAGCGGCCCCAGCCTTGCGCACCGTATGACCGAGATGTGAGGGACAAACGTACTTAACACACGTCGCATCCTAAATATCTATATTCTCTATATATATCCATATCCTCTCGCCCATGGAACCAATGTCCATCCGTCCGACCTACAAACCTAAACCTAAGGCTGTAACAATTAACATGCAAGGAAGTTTGGATATCATATTGCTCGACGTATAATATTGTAAAGAGGGTGCCTCTGGGACCTGCCTGCAGTGTGTATGGTATTATATACCTCTACATAATACTATGAAAAAACTGGACGACCAGCTCTTCATACAAGCGTAGTCCCCGTTTTCCTCTCTGGATGTTGACGTTTAGGAAAATATTATTATAAAATTAATCTTTATTACTCGTAACTATAAAATCAATAAATAAATATTGGAAATTCTTACACAAATTGACTAAGCCCCACAGTAAGCTCAAGAAGGCTTGTGTTGTGGATACTCAGACAACGATAAATATATTACATATAAATACTTAAATACTAGAGCTGCAGCAAATTTATGTTAACCAGAGTTATGCCCCTTCGTTTGTTTTTTTTCGGTTTAAAGGTTATTAAGTATACGAATTAGGAGCTAAAAATAAAATCGATACAATTTTCTAAAAACTCCTCACCCTTATACTAATAAAAAAATAGACAAAAGTCAAATGGATGCAAGTGGGCAACGTGTGTCAGTATTCACGAGTCCCGAACCATTTACGAGAAGCGAATTCTCCCTTGAACTTGAATGATTTTGTTAATTCAGCACTATACACTACGTTCAGCGGTGATTTTGACAATGACAGACACAATTTGATATAAAACACTCTCACAGTTGTAATTTAAGTTGAATTATTTTGATAAGTACAACAAAATTTTAAGTGAAAATACTGAAAAAGGCTGGCGCCGCTTTTACTTTTTAATTTTTTTTTTCAGTTAGCTACAGCCAACGTGGCAATGATAGTTTCATTTAGCCAATAATTAAAGAAAAACTTTCAGGGAAATATCGTAATACATAACATTTTATTTATACATTATCAAATAAATATTTAATGTATATCGTGTAATAATATTTTTGACGTAATATACGAGTACGTGCAATGATGTATAAAGTTTTTGGGCATCGAAACAACACACAGAACGAACAGTGGTCGTATGGATTACGGTCAGAAATGAATTTAAAAAAGGTGGAAAAGTAAAAAGCACTAGTTGGCAAAAACCAAATGCGAACTGTGCGAACGCTAAGCAGCTAAGTAATGTACTATTTCCTTAATGTTAGGATCTAGGGAAAAAAATGGGGACTACTTACTTTTGTATGGAGAAGCGATCGTCCACTGTCCTCTGTAATGTAAAAAGTGAACAAAATTAAAAAAAATAAACATTGAGGTATAGTACTAGAGTCGGCATCTCTAACAAAATGTTTCCGCACCTCAATGAAGTGCCGGCACTTGATTGCGTTTAGTACATCTCCGACTACTGGCGAGATGCTACACTAAAGAAAGTTTTAAAAAATATATAAAAACTAATAATGCCTTTATGCGTTATGAAAATGTATTCTAATAATATCAAGAAACATAATAAAAGCAAAATAATAACCATCCACTGCGAAAAATCCATAGATATAAGAAGTAAGGAGATTTATAACGAAGCATAATTTCAACGAGTCTCGCTGTCTCCAACTGTCCCCCACCACATCATTAAAGGCGTGGCCAGACAACTAACTGACGCGCTGTGATTGGCCAAACCGCGCGGTGTAGGAGCCTAGAGCGGCGGCACTAGAGTGAGGACAATTCGATAGAGCTATCGATATTTTACATGTTCTGAACATGACCTTAGAGTTTTGACATTTTTGTTTTAAGTAATTATTGCCATAGACTTAATTTATATTCCTTTAAATTTTTGACCTTATTTACGAGCTAAGAATTTTAAGGTACGTGTAAGGTATATTAGTTGATCCATAAGTTCTCTCACAAAGGTTTTTACTGATAAAATGTAATACAAGCTTTTAATTTAAAAAAAATGTACCATGATGCGAAAGCTTGTTTATGCTTAACTAATCAAATTGGTTAAAATTTTAGTCATTATTTGGTGTAATGTTTGTTTAAATTGTTTACTTTGGGATTGTTGTTAGACGCGAGCGCTTCATTAAAAAAATAGTTTCAGTTTATTATAGCATATTTCGTCACCAATTGAAAGCAATTCCAGCATGTTACATAGAGTTATGAAAAACTGCGAAAGCAAGTTATAGTAAATTATATTGTAAGTATAATGCACAATTAAATAAGCTTTTAAATCATATGTACGAATAATAAGGAAAGAGTAATCATAATAATCAGTAAAAATCTTTCTGATAGAACTTTTGGATCGACTAAGTATACAATATACCATTATTTTAAACATATTTATATTCTATCGTTATATAAATGAGGCGAACTGTAACTGGAAACATTTTTCTTGAAAATGATCCGAACAAATAACACTTTTCTCGCTCGTAAACCAGTTAGGGCCTCTGCCTGTAGCATCTATCCATTTTTCTTTAATACTGGGATTTTTCGGGAAACTGAAAAAAATTGCAATCATGAACATATTTGATTATACCTAGTGCAGATATTCGAATCGTTGCTAAGAACCTGAATAAAATATACTTATAGGTATAAACTATAATGTTATAAATAAATTGTACTTAATTAAATCAGTTTATTTTTTGGCTTACCTATTCGATTTTTAATCCAAACTAATAAGTAGTAAATTAAACATTAGGTGCATATAAAATAATTGTAAAATTTTACTTGAAAAATAATTACTTTCACACACACTATATCCAAACATTTTTATCGATAACGCTCAAACATCAATTATATGCACGAGCACCACTCTACTTCGCGGCGTCGGTTGGCGGTCGTACCAAGAAACAATAATGCCCCTGTGAATATCGTTAGCGGTTTAATGCATTGCGCCGTTGCTAAGGACACTACAAATAGTTTTCCATGCCCAAGCGTCAATTTAGAATGCATAGACAAATTGCCACGCGTTTGTATGACAACATGGTCTGACTCAGAAAAATCATATGTCACTGGATTTATTTGTTGAAATGTGTGGTTTTATTGACTAATACGTGAAAAAAAATGTACTCACATGTGGTATGTAACTCCATGATCCTTATAGTTTTTGGATGCACTCCTATTTCGACACAAAATAACGCTATAATTCGGCATTTCAATAAAATTGACGCGCACATTGTTCAATGACAGCTAATTTGCTACTGTCTTACGGCGGGCCGGTATGGCCACGATGTGGCCATGTCGCGGCGACACGCGCCACGCCTCCGTCAGCCATCTAGTACTTTCTATTTATTTTGTAACGTCACTTTAAACACACGCGGTGGTACGCCATTTTCTTTGGAGCATAGATTACATTTCGCAGATGTAACACGTAGGTACTAATGGTTACCTACCTTATTGTTTGCATTGTTTGTTTTTTTTTTTTTTTTAATACTACGTGGGTGGCAAACAAGCATACGGCCCGCCTGATGGTAAGCAGTCTCCGTAGCCTATGTACGCCTGCAACTCCAGAGGAGTTACATGCGCGTACTATGAGTAGGGTCTAGTGTTATTTGGCTGCTGTTTTCTGTAAGGTGGAGGTACTTCCCCAGTTGGGTTTTTCTTATATTCAAAATATATATTATGCTACAAACGCGATTTGATACAAATTTCTACGAGTTTAAGAGTCAAATTGAAAGAGTTTTATGACTATTTTTATAAATTTTAATATTGTCAGTGTCACATAGGTATGTAAAACAATTTGAATACACTTGTAAGGAAACAAAAAAAATTATCTACATTCTTTACAATGCGTATGTAGGCAAAAAATGGACAGTTGTCATAACAGTTTCGCCTCTGGCCACCTATGCTTATTCTTTAGCTTAGTGACAGACGTCAAACGCCGAAAATGGCGGACACAATTTGTTCTCGATAGCCTGTCTAGTAGTACGTAGTATGTACATTTACAAATTTAAAAAAATGCAACAGTAAATTTATAAGTTTTAAGGTTTGGAGGAGTAAGGATTGGAGGGCCCTTTGAATTATTTTACCCTGTATAGCTGATCAAGAATTAAATCCCGTTTTATTAATTCGCGCGAAATCCGTGAAAGATTAAATTACTCAATTATATACATATCTTCATGCAAAAGATTATGCGTTAGCAATAAATAGTACATATATAATGCTATAACAGATACGAGTCTTAGAAATTTGATCTGGTACTCTTATTTATAGAATGTAATAACAGGAAAAATTAAAGCAGAAAATATAATTTTCACGTCAGCAGCTCGAACAAGGGTAATTTGCTGCTTAAAAACAGTGAGCAAAATCGCATTTTGCTCACCGAGTGAGACAAAATAACATTCAAGTGACCTTTACATTCGAATGTCATTTCAACGTGCGGGGCCTAATACAAGTTCGAAATATTTGTATTCTATTGTCTTTATCCCTTTCACGTTATTAGCAAAAAGAAAGAGACAAAAAAAGTGCATACGTAATTCAACGGTATATTGACGGTTTATAATAGACCCCCGAAATAAGTCAGACCGCATCGTTCCAAAACACCCTACGAGTCTTCATTCGTAATAATTAATTAATGAAATAAAAGTTTAAAATTTAATAAAAACACCATATTTTACGTATTTTATTATAAATAGTAATGAAAACAATGAACTTATATAAATTTACGCAATTGTTACGCAGTAAATAATTCTACTTAACAACTTTTAACGATCTCTACCATAGTTGACAAATAGTAGTATTCGCAATTCGGACCGGATCTTACAAAGTTTTTTTTTTACAAAAAAAAAGTTGTCGATTAAACTGTCAATTGATGTTCGTTAATTCATTATTTTCGTATTATTTTATTGAAATTTCTTTCGTTTTGTTTTATTGCGGTAATTAAAGTTAATTGTTAGAATACCTTCAAAAAACATGAGTGAAATAGTGATCCGTCCGTCTGGATTACATTTTTTTCAGGTTGTATTTTTTGATGGCTGACTGACGTGAAAAATTTTGTGTACTACACGAGATAAAAGTTATTTACATCTCGTGCGCTTTTGAGTCCCGTGCAAGCGTGTGCTCTCTTGTTGTACAAATAACTATTGTTTGCCATGTGCCATTACAAATATATAATATGTTTATATGTTATATATACAATAAAATTCGCTCTACAGGGTGTCCCAAAAAGGACACGCCATAGCGACACTGGAGGTAGACCAGCCTGAGAGGGTTCCAACCAACCTAACATGACCCTAGTAAAAGTTGCACCGTTTTCAAGTTATTGGCAATTTAACGTTTTTCGTGAATTTTGACCGTTTTCAGCATTGTTAGGCTCAGTGTGCACTTATAAAGCCCTTAAAATAAGTTTTTTTTATGTGTGCGGCACCATGAATAGTTAATTAGGATAATAAAAGAGATATTTCATCGATAACCTACGTGAAATGTAAAAAAACAAGGGCTTGATCTAAAGTTTTATTCGCAGCGAAACATCAATTTCAACTTTGACCACCTGCCGTGAAAAAAAACTACTTAAAAGGTAACAAAAAAATAACGCTATAATATTAAGCATTTTATGCAGATTCTAAAATGGTATAAAACATGCACATTTCTGCCATAAAATAATGAGTTATTATCATCTTTCGAATGCCTCATAAAGCTAAGTTGGACTAGGGAATCTGCAATCCAATGACGCGTAATTCATCTTGGATTCTTATTGGCTTTGAGTGCAAGTTCTCAAATGGTTAAAAGAGTGAGACAACATGAGATGCACTCGCTCTATCTCGCTCTTTTTATCTCAACTTTGTCACACGGTCAACTGCTACCTGGGATTATCGTAGGGCTTATCTCTTTGAAGACAGAAGTGTAAGCTTTTGTTTGTACAATTGTGTCATCCATATCTAATAAGCATTCCGGAATGCGTAAGCTGTTATGATATCATTGCTACTAAGTAAGGATATCATGAAGTAAGAAAGGTTCGAAAAAAATGTAATACAGATTGAAGTTTCATTGATTTATTTATTTTTTACAACAGGTGCTCAAATTGTTTTCCACCGACTCGTATGCACGCTTGGCAGCGTCTTCTGAAATTTCTTGTTAATTTCCTTAAGTTAATTTCGGATATGTCTCGTGCTGCCTGAAATACACGTCGCCGTAGTTCGTCTTGGGACCTTATTGGCTCGGAGTAGACCTTGTCTTTTAAGCATCCCCAATAAAAAAAATCCAATGGATTTAGGTCCGGCGAACGCGGTGGCCATAATACTGGTCCTAATCGGCCGATCCATCTTCTTGGGAATGTCTGCGAGAGATGGTCGCGAACATCGCGAGCGAAATGTGCTGGGCAGCCATCTTGCTGGTACCACATCCTCTGTCTCAGTGCGAGCGGTGTGTCTTCAAGTAAAACTGGCAGATCGTTTTGCAAGAACTGCAGGTAATTTCTCCCATTTAAAATAGCTGGCAACTCGACCGGTCCTATTATTTGGCCATTAAATATTCCCGTCCACAAATTAATTTTAAATTGATGTTGGGACCGGTCTTCTCTCCCTTCGTGTGGGTTTTCAATTTGCCAGCTATGAATATTGTGGAGATTGAGATACCCATCTCTTCTACACGTGGATTCGTCGCTCCACATCACTTCATTAAAAAAGTTTTCATTTTCTTCCAGTTTTTGAAGCATTTGTCGGCAAAATTCAACGCGGGGTGCGTAATCCGTCGGAAGAAGTGTTTGCAGGCGTTGAATATGATACACATGATATTTATGACGTTTTAAAATTCTCTGCGCTGAGGATTTATTTACGCCGATACGACGTTCAATATTTCTTAGTGAAATTTCTGGCTCTCTTTGTACCATATTTAAAACCACGTCGTCGTCAATAGTCCGGGGCCTTCCTTCAGCGTAAGCCTGTCCTGGCCTTCTGCCATTTCGATATGCATTCACAACTCTTAAAATGATTTCATGAATCGTGGCATGCCGATTGGCATACCTTTGATTGTACAATCTTGCAGCTGATCTGGCGTTGTATGAGACAATTCCTCTGTTAGAGACACGCCTAGTTTCTCCATAGATCATGTGCATGTCACTGTACTCACGATCGGTGTAGTTGTGATCTGCCATTGTGATGGAGAGGTTCCAAAAAGCAATAATCAGTGTCCGTGAGCGGTGCCAAGTTGTCGTTTCAGTCCCACAAACATATCAAGTCAAAAAGAAATCAGAGTCCAGATGAAAGCCAAGTAGATTTGTTTAGGACCACGAATACACAGCAGCAAAGATAACACAACAATTGCACGAAACACACGGTAACGAACTAATCAGGATTAGGATTCCTAAATACTTACTAGAGATAAGGATGACTAGTGGCTATCCCTCCTCCTTCTGTTTTTAAAGAGAATCCGTAGGATAATCCCAGGTAGCAGTTGACCGTGTGACAAAGTTGAGATAAAAAGAGCGAGATAGAGCGAGTGCATTTCATGTTGTCTTACTCTCTTAACCATTTGAGAACTTGCACTCAAAGCCAATAAGAATCCAAGATGAATTAGGTACGCGTAATTGGAGGCAGCTCGAAACATATCCAAAAAGGATTGCAGATTCCCTAGGCCAACTTAGCTTTATGAGGCATTCGAAAGATGATAATAACTCATTATTTTATGGCAGAAATGTGCATGTTTTATACCATTTTAGAATCTGCATAAAATGCTTAATATTATAGCGTTATTTTTTTGTTACCTTTTAAGTAGTTTTTTTTCACGGCAGGTGGTCAAAGTTGAAATTGATGTTTCGCTGCGAATAAAACTTTAGATCAAGCCCTTGTTTTTTTACATTTCACGTAAGTTATCGATGAAATATCTCTTTTATTATCCTAATTAACTATTCATGGTGCCGTACACATAAAAAAAACTTATTTTAAGGGCTTTATAAGTGCACACTGAGCCTAACAATGCTGAAAACGGTCAAAATTCACGAAAAACGTTAAATTGCAAATAACTTGAAAACGGTGCAACTTTTACTAGGGTCATGTTAGGTTGGTTGGAACCCTCTCAGGCTGGTCTACCTCCAGTGTCGCTATGGCGTGTCCTTTTTGGGACACCCTGTATATTCGAATAGTAAATGTTGATTCACGCTTGAGATAATCCAAAATAAATATTATCCCCGAATTTAAGCAACGAAAATAGATATTCTAATTGGCGGATTGTTTACTGAGTAGGTAAATTTGTTTTAATTGAAGTAGGCTTACTATACGAGTGTGCATTATTAAATATAATGCGATTCACTATATATTATATGAACAGTTTGATAATATGATAGTGATGTTACAAGGTAGGCCCAGTAACAAATAGGTATAGAGGTAAAAATATATGCTCGGAACACAATTTTGGACTCTGTACCTTTGTTTGGACTAGGTAGTTAGGAGGTGAACATATCAAAAGTCCCCGCCTGTAGCCCTTGAGCCGGGGGGAGAGGGGGGTTTGAAGGCCCCATTTTTCGGTTTTTCAATCTTGGAAACTTTGCGTCTTAGCGACATGACTATTTACATATTAAAACGAAAACTAATGAAATATGCTAGGTATAACTTTAATTCAGTCAAGTTTTTCGATATCTTGAATAGTTTTCGAGATATCCTCCTCTGAAAGTTTATTTGGGGCTCTTAATTTTATCTTGATATCTACACCAGTGAAGCTACTAGGCCATGTTTGGTATCATTTTCGTTTAAATCGGGAGTGCCAAATTCATTTATAGCATCACATTAACACAATTCCGAAGTAAAAACATAAACTTTAAACAAATACCCTTTTTGTAACTCTTCTTCACGCTTAAACCGCTGAACCAATTTAGTTGAAATTTGGTTTCGAGATATTTTGAGTCCCGTTGTTTTTATCTCAAAAATAATCCTTTAAAGGTGTGAAATACGGTGTGGGGGGATGCAGCTTCTTCGCCAAAGCTGAATTCCTGAGGTTAATACTGTTTAAGTTAAGGTTTGAAGTCATGTTTGGCATCATTTTATTATAAGGAGTTAAAAAAGATTTTTTTTAACCCTTTTCCAGGCATAGTACGATTTATCGACCACATACGCGCCTGTAGAATTTCAACCTTAGCCATCCGATTTAAGGTTCAAATTAGATTGCATCGGAAAATGTGACTTGTCTTCAAATGAATCATCAAAGCTGGATTTATTGGAATATATTTGAATTTTTTGGGAAAACCTTGTAGATTGGTGCGGCCCGGAAAAGGTTAATAGCTTTTTCTGCTTCGGAATGATGTGATACCATAAATGAATTCAGCACCACGATTCCTACGAAAACGAACAAACATGGCCTATCAGCTTCACTGATAAACTTGTAGCAAATTTTTTGTTGTCGGAATTTTGATTTTATCTCAATTAATCCAATTTTAAATTTAAATGACTTAAAAATCGACCACGAGCCAGTGACCTGCCACTTTTTTATTTATTACGAAAAGGTAAGCATTTGACCACATTCTCACCTGATGGAAAGTGCCGATACAGTCTAGGATGGAACATGCTTCCCTAAAAGATGTCTATTCACTCTCGATTTAAAAAGATTCATGTTATAGTGGACTGGAAATAGATTTGCAGGAAGTGAATTCCACTCCATAGCCGTTCGCATGATAAAGCTGGATGCGTAGCGTTTAGTGCGAATCAGTGGTAAAGTAACGACATAAGGGTGAAACGCAAGTCCGCGTCTAGTCCCACGGTGGCAGACCGGAGATGGGGGGGATGAGATTTTGTAATCCCTTCGCACACTCCCCGAAATGTATCCTGTAGAATACCGATAAACAGGCTACGTTTCTACGGTGTTTTAGGCTCTGCAGTCTAGCCTCTACCAATCTCGCATCCTCAATAAGCTTCCTAGCGCGTTTGTCTACAGAATCTATGGCGGTCGCCGGTCGCTCTGTCTGTGATGGGCTTAACGCCTTCACAATAAAAACGTGTTCCGATATTTGTAATGGAATGTAAATGTTTATGCCGATACACAGTCCATAATATATACAAAAAATTACAAATAAAATTTAAAAATAAAGAATTAATTATAAATTCGTAAAATAACACTCCAAGTCAATCAACTTAAATTAAACAATTACAAAATAAAATTAAAATTCAAAATTCACATTTAAAAATTACAAATCACTAATTTAACATTAACATTAAAACAAAGTTTTGTACGGAACACGAAAATAAAATTATTTAAAGTAAGTACTTTGTGCGATATTTTTCAGTTCCGCGAACTCAATTCGCTGGTTAATTTATAGTTTTCTTGTTCTAACTTTCCGATCTTGCTAGTTATACTAATAAAATTATTTCATTTTTCAGGACTGCTTGTTGAGTTGTGATTATATTACGTTTATATACTACGTTGGACCCGGGTATGTCCTTAAACTACGTCCACAAGAGAGGTATGGGCATTGTGAATGTCATCTCGCTCTGTGTGGTAGGGCACAGCACAGCGGATGTCATTCCAGATCTAGAGCAGAGCCCAACTGGGGAAGTACCTCCACCTTACAGAAAATCGCAGCCAAATAACACTAGACCCTACTCATAGTGTTGTGTTCCTGCCGGTGAGTAAGGTTGCCAGAGCTCAACGAGGGTGGGAGGGGGTTAGGGTCGGCAACGCGCATGTAACTCCAGAGAGTGTAATCTCCAGATAGTTGCAGGCGTACATAGGCTACGTGCTTACCATCAGGCAGGCCGTATCCTTGTTTGCCACCGACGTAGTATAAAAAAAATATATATTATTTCACTTTAGGAAATCGTCCTTAAGCTCGTTTATAGTTGTACTCATTTCTGATAATATCATTTGGTTCATATTTTGCATAATTGTATGATAGTTTTTCTCCAATTTTTGATCGAGAAGGTTGCTGAATTGTTCAAGACCTATTATTGAGTGTGGTGTTTGAGGTGGCCGGTGTAGGATATTTGTAGAATCCAGGTTAAGGGAGTAGTTTGTGTCGCCTACTAGACTTCTATCTTCTTGGAGTTGGTCGTCGACTGACATATCTGGATCGTCAATTAATCGTTCTTCGTGTCTCTTACGGATAGAAAAGTCTCGCCATCTTTACGAGTACGCCGAGAGGTAACGTTTGCACAACGCGGGCAAAGCCACGAGCGTTTCAATTCCTGATCGTGTTCTCTTACATAGGCTGGAGTCATGCATACGCATTTAAAGTGATAGGGATGGGCATGCTTGGCAATTCATTTTTGTTTCACGCTGTTCGATTAAAACATAACATTCGAAAACAAACTATAATTCACAGCGTAGGCCTATTTTCTTTTGTTCTACATTTGCCGTCGGCTGAGTGAGACTGAGATATAGTATGCGTATATGTATTTATGCGCACCTTGGCCGCTTCCCTCCGATATATATACCTGATGGCGACTGTACCTACACTAAAGAATTAAGAAACGGAAGTAATCACTAGAACTACTTGTCAAGTACCCTTAAATGCATAATTTTTTCTTTTTGCCTGAAATTAATATATGTGTTATATAATTGTTTACTGATTCTGGGAAAAATAATAAAACATCGATTTTACTGCTGAATCAGTGTCAGAATTTACATAGGCTAAATCATATTTTTGTAAATTAAATATATAATTTTCAGTAAGAGATATATGAAAAACCTTACTACTATCAGAAAGGTACACTATTTGTGATATACCTATGATAATGATTTTAAATATAAAGTAATTGCAAACCCCGAAAAAAACACATACTAAAATCACCAACCTTTCGAGCTTTTCCAAATTTTCCTCCACATCGTCTTAAAACTAATGTAATTTTTTTTTAACTAAAATACTGCGCAGATTTGAAAAAAAAAACATCTGAAAGTGTATTCATTTATGATCAAAATAATAATAAAGGACTAAAAATTATAGTTAGATTTTAAAAATCTGTGAGCTGTCTAATGCTTTGTAGACATTTGGCAACAATATGCATTTACCCCCTAATTCATAAACGTGTACTAAAGTAACGATGCCGCTAATAATCGTTTGTCCCTTTCCGACGTATTGGTATTATATGGTACAAACGATTATTAGCGGCATCGTAACTTTGGTACACGTTTATGAATAAGGGGGTTAAGGGTTAAAGCCTGTTAATGTGTGATAACACTGGCGTGGCGATTTGCTGGAGAGTTAAGTGAGGCGAGCCCGTAGCAAGTGTAACAGCGCGGCTTACGTGGGCGATGACTCGCGAATGCGGCGCGGCGGCCCAAAACAGTTCCGGTCCCCGCTAAAGGGTAATGCGTGGCTTAAGGGCGTCTCGCTTTGGCAACTAATTAACACTAATATGGTAGGTACACAAATTGCAGTAATTAAACGTTTTTAGACCAATTAACATTTTTAGATCTAACAAGACGCATACAGTTCAAAACGTCAACAATATAATTATTACTAACCTACCTAGTATTTTACACCACAAAACGACTAAGTAATTGGCTTCATCTTCCACGAGTTAAACATGACAAAATTCGCAATACATTACGCCTTACAATAAACTTAGTGTAATAAAAATCAAAACATAAGTAATTGTTTAAAGTCACTGAACAAATGTTGGCCAGTTTGAGGAGTATACCCTACAGCACAGTTATATGTATTGCTCCTGTTATAGGCAACACCCGGTATATAGGCTGGTGAAGCATAATCATATCAGGGGCCCATTTCTCGGACGGTATTAGATTAATATTATTAGCCCACAAACTGTCAAATCGTATGGGTTACCATGACAACACACTTTTTTTATTTATTCTATATTAAAATAATACATTTAAAGTAACAGAACAGTGCCGTGAAACCCTACGGGGTTTGTGTCGACACTAGATTCGTGGCGACAAATTACATTATAGATAGTTGTGATACATTAGCAAAATATAAATTCTAAAATTAAAATTACAAAAGAGATCAGTTCATGCAAAAATACAATATAGCGGTGGGTCAACCTAAATAAATAACTATCGATCAGATACAGAAACCGGCCATGCATTCCTTATCGCTGCGAGGCATTCGTATCAAGAAAGTCGTAAACGGCTGAAGTTTTCCTTAAGGAAAACCTTTAATTAAGTAAGGAGCTAATCACAATAGATTGGACGAGTTTGAGTATGCGAATGGTGCGTGCAGAAAATACATACGTGATTTATTTCGTTAGCGTGAGAACACTTAATTTATTCGTATAATGGTAAAGTAGCACTATATGTGATGTAATAATACATTGTCTATTACGGGCGGTAAACAAGAATTTACGAACAAGTGTTAATTAAGCCCGAAGCCGAAGGCTAGGGCTTTTATTAACACGAGTCCGTAATTCTTGTACCATCCGTGACACACATAATATTTTTCGTCACACTTGTGAGTAAATAACTAAATTTCAAGCGAAATAATTTTTAAATACGGGGACACTTCAAATTTTCGTCATATTATAATTTTGACAGGTTAGGCATCCAAGGTACAGCTATAAACAAAAATATTAAATTATAAACGTTTCGTATGAATTAGTGACATAATTAAATAATATGCCCATGGGCATAAGAAATTAAAAACTATTACCGCCCGTGGGTATAATATAGCTTTAAGTTGACTTGATTTTACATTGTTTACTTATTTATTATTTTGTATTCTTTCCATTTACTACATTTAAATTGTAATATTCTGACAATCATAATATAAATTCATGTAGATTTTCATAGCATAATTTATACTGTAATTGATTATTTATTATGCAATAAATGAAATCAATATAATCACTTAATCTGTTTTCTCGCTTAATGTGTTGTGATTCTATTGGTTCTTAAAAACACATTCCTCACTACGGATCCTCGCACATCTCTGATGGAAGCGCAGCCTAAAAGGTAAAGTAGGAAGCATGTGCTTGTGCAATATAGGTCACCAACGCCAACGCATTATGGAAATTGTTTGCATGTCACCTGCTTCTGCAAAATGAAAATATAACATGCTACGTTATGAATTTATATTAATTTAATATTAAAACAGGCAACAAGGTCCGTATTACGTAAAGAAACTTATGTTCTAACAGTTCTAACTAACATATAGGTACCTAGATTTTTAGAATATATAACAACACTAACCTATAGGTAACAAAGTTAGGTGAAGTGTAATTGTGTAGTTTACATAGACGAATTAAATATATTGTTTAGCATTAACAATTCATTTTCTTTCATATTTATATAAAATAAATTATGAGTGAATTAAATGAATAAACAAACTGGGTTATTGTTGTTGGAATTCGTTGAAATTCGCTTGGCAATACGAGACTTTGATCTAAACTTACCAAAACTTTGATAGGGATACCGTTATCAGAGAGCACACCTACACTGTTTTTTTGAGCGTTGGACTAGCCCGTGCTCAGGTGCCTATTAGAATTATACGACCTTTTTTTGCAGGTAGGGGCACGCGCGGTTTTAGTTAACAATAGACAAAGTATTAAGCTGTTAGGGGCCAGCTACAAATCTAACAACTACAGATTGCACTAACTTCACCCACGGGTGCCCAACTTCGTATACCTACGCTACAAGGATGTCGTAAAACGCCATCTGTTGGCCACCGGCATATCTTGCGAGTCGTGGGAGGAGCTTGCGACTCGGAGATCGGACTGGCGAGCTGCTGTCAGTACGGGTCTTGACAACTTTGAACGCACCCGGCTTGAAGATCTTGACGCCAAACGTCAGCTCCGAAAAACTCGGCCCAAGCCCTCCTACAACTATACATACAACTCATCTGGACAGCTCTACTGTGCTCCGTGCAGCCGAACTTTCAAGACTAAATTTGGATTTGCAAGTCACGCTCGCGCCCATGCGCGTAATAGTTAATAAATAATATTTAAAAACAATATTAATAAAAAAAATAAAAATAACTTGTCAGGATGTCGCCGTCGACGGATACGTCTGGGAGGACATCATCATCATCATCATCATCATATAAAATCCCAAATAAAATAATAATTACACCAAGGAAAAGATATCGATTGGATTCACAACGAATAAAAAGAGTTGCGTAATAGTACATTACGATACAAGTGCGAAAAATAGGAAATTCGAAACGAGTGGCGACAAATTAAAACACGACCGAAGGGAGTGTTTTAAATCGACACGAGTTGCGAATTACCTATTCGCACATGTATCGTACAACGTTTTACAGTACATATGGCCCTTTAAATGTTCGACACAGTAACGTAATATGCTACTTCTCGCACTACTGCTATAAAGTAGCCCCATATGTACTGTAAAATAAGTTTTAAAGTAAAAAAGGCGAAGTTATGTACTATAAGCCAATTTTCTTCAAATTCTTTTATTTATTAAAAAATGTAAGTCCAACGAAGGTGAATAGGTATTATTAATATACATCACAGTTTGTAGAAGTATTTTCCATAATGTTAATATCCACGGAGGAAAATGAGGACTACGTTTGTATGGAGAAGCGGTCGTCCACTATCCTCTTAAGAGGGAAGTCTACCACGTGGTGGTCCAGAGAAAACGTATTTCCACTTCTAAATATTGTCCATTCTCCATGATTTTTTTGTATGTTATTGACACAATGAAAAACTAGTTTCACACAATACCATCAAATAAATATGAAATAATTCATATGAAAACACAATCATCATTAAGCTTGCTAAATCCATAGCGACTCCATTCGTTCCATATTCGTTCGCTTTTCACTTTTGACGTAAGTAATTTGGGCATGTACAATTAAATACAATACAATAATACAATTAAAGTCATTGGAATAAAAAGTTTTTACTGTGTCGCAGTTCTTATAACAAGTTTGATACTTAGTGCTTGTTAGTGGTATGAACGTTTTTCTTTATAAAAACATTATCAGTGAGCGTTATTAGCATCAACAGGAACATCGTGGAAATGTAAGACGTCCATTTAAGTAATAAGTAGTCCATAAAATGTCATTGATTATATATAATGGCGTGGTTTGGTGTGATGATATGATTTAATAACTCTTACTTATTTTCAGTACTAAGAAGTATCCGTTGGAATTTAATACATGTATGAGATTGTAAGAAATATGATTAAATTTATCGTATATATATACATAGCATGCTTATTGAATTCTAGGCCAAATTCGGCATGATCCTTTGCATCTAACAAACGTTGTTACTCCTATATATAAAATGCAACTTTATAATCCATTTTTGAACAATAAAGCGAGCCTTAGCTGGTGTAGTCAAAAAGTCATATGTCTTTACCTATCACGGAAAAATTATGTTTCGGACGTTTGGCAAGCGACCTTTAACAGCTTTAACGTAATGATTATTTAGTAAATTAACTTATGTTGTATAATTATATTGAAACTCTAGGTCCATGGGGTCCCAGCGCGCACAAGTTTTTTGGAGAAATCGCGAAACGTCTCTGGTTGACGTAACTGGTGACCGAAGAGCTGGCGGCTTCCTCGCACAACGTATCAGTATTGCGATACAACGAGGAAATGCCACCAGCATCCTTGGTACAATGCCTCAAGGGCCTATTTTAGATATAAACTAGTTATAGTAATCATCTGTATATATCCATTATGTATATTGTTATTGTAAATAAATATTTGTGTTATATTAAATAAATAAAAAATAAAATAAAATAAAAATAGCCTTTATTTCTACTACCTTACAATAACTTACAATATGATTTTTAGTTACTTTATCCTTAAACAATTGTAATTACTAGTTTATATGATATATTATACTTTAACAATTATTTATAATAGTAGTCGCCTCTGTGGCGTAGGCCTCCCCCATTTGTTTCCACACTTCTCTATCGCGGGCCTTTTGCATCCAGTTGTCGCCAACTAGTTCATTAAATATATCCCGCCATCTTTTCCTCGGGTGTCCATGCTTCCTATTACCATCGTACGGAAACCATTCTGTCAGCCGTTTGGTCCACCTATTGTCGTCCATCCTACATATGTGACCTGCCCATTGCCACTTAAGCCGTCGAGCTTTTTTCTTTGCATCCTCTACTTTAGTAATCTTCCTTAGTTTGTCATTTCTTACTCTGTCAGATAGTTTTAGTCCGAGCATGCTCCTTTCCATTTTTCGTTGACAAACATTAATCCTTTCTTCGTCTATCTTTTTCAAAGACCATGCTTGACAACCGTATGTTAAGCACGGAAGTATTGCCATGTCGAATACCTTTTTCTTTATACCAATATTAATGGAGCCGTTTTTCATAATTTCCTTATGTGCCCAATATTTTTTCCAAGATGTAGATATTCTTCTTTGTATTTCTTTTTCCGTGCTATCTTCAAACGACACTATCTGTCCGAGGTATATGTACTCTTTCACATAATCATTTTTTTCGTTATCTATAGTAATATCTACAGGTTTTCTATTAGTTAAAATCTTTGTCTTAGATTTATTCATTGCTAGTCCAACTTTTTTGCTCTCCATTGCTAGCTCGGTGACCATACTTTCCAGGGCTGATGGGCTTTCTGCAAATACAACAATGTCGTCTGCGAATCGTAAGTGGCTTAGTAGTTCGCCGTCGACTTTTATACCTTTCGCTTCCCAATCTAGACATCTGAAGATAGATTCTAACACAGCTGAAAAGATTTTTGGGGACAAGGGGTCTCCCATTTGTGTTATATTAAATGTATACTATTTTGTAGATTTTATAGAACGCGAGTTATCAGTTGTCGGGTCTTAGTTTTTAACTTGTCTTTTCATCATTAGATAGATAAGAATATTCATTGCTTTAGAGTATTAAAGGCGAGTCAAAAAGCATGAAACTATGAGTGGCTGCTTCTACAGGATGCGGCAAGCGTTTATTTATTTCACATTTGAAATTTTCTCCTGCTAGGAATGAAAAGCTAGATTATTCAATCCCCGCTACGCTTAAGACCTCTTTCGATGAAAAATAAAATTCTGCTACTTTGTCATACGTAACATCGTCAGCGTTGGCATCAAGGAATTTCGCAAAAATGGAACAATCAGGTGGCGACAACGGCAGAGTTACTTGTTAAGGTGACATACGGATTAGAACTGCGGCTGCGTTACTGTTGCGACTTTACTGCTGCGGTTTTGACGCGGACGCTGCATCTTATGTCAATATATTCAAGAGGTATTGTGCCGCGTAGCATCGCCTAGTAAGCATGCAAGCAGCCTTTGAAAAAATGAAGACGAGAGAAAGGTAAGCCAACGAAATAACCAAAACACGTGGAAAACCGTGAATACGACGACGACGTTTTTAAAATAAAATAATGAATGTATAAGACTGATAACTTTAAATTTGCCTTGTTTGATTTCAAAGGGCATCTATCCTCTGGCCCATTGTCGCGATGAGTAGTCTACTAATCTATCCCTAGGCAATGTAGGCATCTATCCCATTTTTAAGACGTCAACAAGAACACGATTTAGGTATACAAAATCTGTAAAATAATAAGTAAAGGACCATAGCTACGAGTATCATACGTATAGGGCACATTGCTATAAATTATTGAGTTTTAAAGCTATTTCAAAAAGTGGGGCATCTATCCTGGAATTACCTACCCTAATTTTTATGTGGTTTTTATTTTACCCTTCTGTCACCAAGCATGAATTATGTATCCATGCCAAATTGCAGCTTTGTAGCACTAACGATCACGGAGCAAAGCCGCGGTCGGACAGACAGACGGACATGGTGAAACTATAAGGGTTCCTAGTTGACTACGGAACCTTAAAAAAGCCCTATTTATTTAAGTATTTATTATGTCTTTACACGACGCGATGGAAATGAACAAATCAGTCTGGCGGTAATTGAAAGCTCGTAAAATAAGAGGGATTTAATGGCGTAGGGATCGGATTTTCTGCCGGCGGGGCTGTACTTATATATAATTACATATATACACCTGTGCTATCATGACCTGATATTCCCACCACATATTGAGAACTTTGCTTCAGGCGCACAGCGGGTTCAGCTAAAATGACAATCGTTGGTAGAAAACGCCAATCAAAACTTAAATAGTGTATGGAAATAATCACATGACTTTTCATAGCATCTGTCACCCCGATATTCTTATTCTATTCGTCTGGCGTTTGTCCATGTACCATCAGGTTCAAATTTGCATAGGCAATTTATGAATGATTTCATTCATAACTTGTTCATGCACTTTGCACCCTACTTGTACACTGTACAGTTCTCATCTTGGCCGGGCTCCCAATGCAGATAAGATGGTCATAAATGTTTAATGACAGTGTCGATCTCCTTCAATAGCACGGTATTTAAAAATGACGCTTATTTTGTCACGTGGCATATCAAAATCTAGCACATCATTTTATTGGAGTTCTATTGGCATGCACCATAGTACATAGTAGAGTTCCTGGTACTTTTTAGCAATAGTTCTGGCGTTTTTATCGTAAAAACCAATACTATGATATTTCACAAATTGTTAGCACACACTAGCATATGATTTTGTTACAAATGTGATAAAAAAATATCTTAGCATCGACACATGGTAAATAAGACTTCCTGACACAAAAAAGGCACCTCTGAGACCGTTCACTAACATTTTTATCTTTTTAAATTTTATGATATGCTAATTTCATGCTACGTGCGTGCTACGAGTATGCTGATGTCATTTAATAACGCACAGACATAATTATATTTGGTTCCAATCGAAAGCTCTTGTTCCATTGTTTATAGAACTTAGGAGTTGTCGGTTCTAAATCGAGTGAGGAAGCCACAAAAACGTAACTTTCATTTGAAAAATACATGTGCGTGAGTTCTAGGCACATTTAACGGCTTTACCGCTGTAAAAGTATGATAAAAGGAACACGGGCAAATTTGTATGGAGCCTAGCTCAAAAACCAACAGAAATGAGAGTTTTATGGGCAACAAGTGGATTTCCATTGCAGAACTGAGATATTTGTATTTCAGTCAAAATATCGTCACCCTTTCTATCTAGCGGCTCTGGCAACCTTACTCACCGGCAGGTACACAACACTATGAGTAGGGTCTAGTGTTATTTGGCTGCGGTTTTCTGTAAGGTGGAGGTACGTCCCCAGTCGGGCTCTGCTCTAGATCTGGAATGACATCCACTGGCTGTGCCCTACCACACAAAGCGAGATGACATTCACAATGCCCATACCTCTCTTTTGGACGTAGTTCACTAGCAGTAGTAGTAGTAGTAGTAGTTAGTTTGTTCACTTTTAAAATGTTTCAAATATTAAGTTTGAAGCTTTTATTTTATCAAGGTAGAGTCAGAAATACTGAAATATTTCCAGAAGATTATTTATAGGCTTTGTATTTAGTCTAAAACGACAGCTGTGGGTTCGTTTGGTACTAAATAGTGAAGTTTTCATTTATACATTCAAAATGAGATAAAAATAAATTAATAATAATAAATAAATATTATATAGCTTGGACTCTGACTCAGAAAGAAGAGAGCAAGCTCTTAGTGGCGGAGAGGAAAATCTGGCGGAAGATTCTGGGACCTATCAGAGATGAAGAGGATCGTGCCGTGAGAAGAGCGTATGTGGGGCACCCGGGTGGAAAACGTTCGTCTGGGCGTCCCAGATACCGCTGGAGTGGCGAAGTCCTAAAAGACCTGTTCGCCCTCGGAATACCCAACTGGCGTGAAGTGGCGCAGGATAGGGCAGAGTGGCGCTCTCTTGTGTCAGAGGCCAAGATCCTGTTTGGGTCACTGAGCCAGTGAAGAAGAAGAAATAAATATTTATAGGACATTATTACACAAATTGACTAAGTCCCACAGCAAGCTCAATAAGGCTTGTGTTGAGGGTACTTAGACAACGATATACTTGCCCTCGCTTCATATGTAGTTAGGGTGATGAGAGGCGAGTTGTGTAACCCCGGGGTCCTGCACGCCCTGGCGCTGTACGTGCCGGACCGGCACGTGTGGCGTCGCCGCCGCCCGCCGCTGCTGGCCGTACCCCTTGCTCGCACAAAACTGCTGAGGGAAGCCCCGCTAACGAGGGCCATTCGCACTATCAATAAACTTGCGTTGAAATTGGACATATTTACGTGCTCTCTGAATGATCTCACAAAGGCTGCAATGATAACATTAGGTTAAGTTTATAATTATATAGTCAATAACTCTGATTATTGGTTTGTCGCTTATCTATCGCATTAGGCTAAACCTGTAATGATAGATTTAAGTTTTATTAATAAATAAATAAATAAAATAAAATAAAATATATATAATATATAAATATTTATACATACTTAAATACATAGAAAACACCCATGACTCAGGAACAAATATTCATGCTCATCACACGAACAAATGCCCTTACCAGGATTTGAACCCGGGACCATCAGCTTCGTAGGGCAGGGTCACTACCCACTAGGCCAAACCGGTCGTCATAAAATTAAATTTAAAATTTCGATTTATCAAAATTAAAGGTGATCTGCTGAAACATTTTCAGGAGATTTAAGCTTTATTAAAATTTTAAACTTCAAATTTAAGTTCGCTACGATCTTGATTCAATTTTGGAATCTTTCGATTCTCGGGTATCAATATTAGCACGAACGGTTAACTACCAACTTTTCTCCCTTGTATCTAAAACAAATAACTATTATATTACTTTGTTTTTGCTACCGAATGACTTATTTTCTCATCGAAGGCATTATTATGTACATGTTCCTTTTAAAATGAAGTAAAAAGTAAAAAATCGTTATTCCATTCGCCTACTGAAGATTGTCTTTAGGGAAAACAAAATTTGTTTTCCCTAGTCATTTAATAACTACACATTTTTAATAGATTAGAATAACATTTATTCTAAAAAACCTTCAATAGTCGGAGTAACGCAAGAATCAATGAATGACATTCATTAATTTGATATAGTTTTTTCTGTAATGTTTGTGCGACTGTCATCGATATAATAATGCGAGTTTATCCGAGCGAGAAGCACTGAGGGTAATAGCAAAAATCAATATAATATCTTACAAAGGTTAACTGGTAGAGAATGCTATATAGCAGTAAATATTTAAAAATAAAATTATGACGACCGGTCTGACCTCGTGGGTAATGACCCTGCCTATGAAGCCGATGGTCCCGGATTCAAATCCTGGTAAGGGCATTTATTCGTGTGATGAGCATGGATATTTGTTCCTGAGTCATGGGTGTTTTCTATGTATTTAAGTATTTATATCGTTGTCCAAGTACCCTCAACACAAGCCTTATTGAGCTTACTGTGGGACTTAGTCAATTTGTGTAATAATGTCCTATAATATATATTATTTATTTATTATTTATATGTAATCACAATGTAATACACAGCCGCAACACGACCAGTGTCTTGTGACTCTTATGATCATAGTTCGGCATGATAAAATTAAAAAGTGATAAATTAAACATCGACTCAAATTTTATCGACAAGCATTTTCTAAATGTACATATATATACATATATTCATAATAACAAATGTAATGTGACTCATCCTTGAAGTAAACAATATTATGTATCTATGTAAACACTTTACTGTACATAAGACAGGTTAAAATACAATAAAATAGAATGTTTGCAATGTAAAAAGGCGGACTTATCCCTAAAAGGAATCTCTTCCGGTCAACTTTTGAACAACTGAGAGTAAAAATGTAAAACATGATAGAAAACGAACACTATGTAAAAAAAGTATTTCATTTCATTTATTACGTTGTAAAATCATGTAGATAAAATCTAAAAGGTGGTAAGTAATACTGTCAGTCCATGACGGCCAGCTAGGGCACACAACATACTTAAAACTAATTAAATTAGGCCGAAACAAAATAAATTCCGGAGGTATCCGCATACACTGCCCTGTGGAATAAATAGGACATACCTATCATATTGTAAATGTTTCAGCAGATCACACCTGTAGTTTGATAAAATCGAAATTTAAAACTTATTTTTTATTACACTTTAGCAGTGAATCAATTACCTGAAACTGAAACCTGAAAATACAGCGTATTAAACATTACTGATATACAGCTATCATATTTTTCACCATAACAACTAGTAGGTAGTAAAGGCCCTCTTATTTGTTCAATAACTAGTGAGAAAGTTGCGTCTTATCCACAAGAGTTGCAAAGTAATAATAACAGAATTGTGTAACAATTTAGACCATTATTTGTGCCTGTGTTTAGTAAAAGGTACAACTTCGTGATTCTAGTTTCCGACATATTCGCAATTTTGTGAAGTGGTTGAAATATACAGATTTTTTCTTCTTCTATAAATCAATTATTAACACCCTAGAAAACATGTACATTAGTAGTTTATGTGACTGCTACATAATAAAAGGCATTAAAATACACGAGTGTGGGTTTAAGAAACGAACGAAGTGAGTACATATGTGGACTCGCAGATATGTGGTAGCGTCACCGAAATATTTTTATCGCTTATTTTACACAATTTTTTTTCTATAGTTACCTTAAAAACAACAAAACATATTCATTTTATACTTAAAACTAATTCAAAGATAATCTGTACGGCAAATGGCGGTAAATGAAAACTTTTTCAGTCATGTAGTTTTTTTTAAAATTCAGAGACAAACTAGAGTTGGGGGCCTATTTCCGTATCATTCGATACAAACTAACATGGGAAATATGTCAAAATTGTATGTATTACTCTGACTGTCTCGACTGATATTAGAATAGAGGTAAAATCGAATTGCTTTTTTTTTTAGATGTTCCAAATTTGAATGCATAACCAAATCGATTTTGATGTAGTTATGGACTATAACTACATTATCACAGATAAGAAATTTGTTGTAATAAAACAGTTTATCGTAATGTTGGCCATTATTTACGGATTTTGAAGGCATCATAGAGGGTTTATGATTAATGATCGGATACCGGTAGCATTTTATGTCATTTTGACGTCCAACGTAATGACGAATATGGATAAGCTTATGTTATTCAAAATGAAACCACGTTGTTATGGATTCACTGAATTTGATTTATTATAGTAAATTATCATAATTTTTCCATGCTTGATATTGTCAATCGATTTCTTTTAACATTGAGGATCCATTTATATAAAGAGAACGACCATTCGACATCCACAGATGTAAGAGGTGCAGAATTATAAACAGATATTTCGTTGTTATCAGTTATTTCACTGTACATAACATTAAACCTTTCGTTTTGTCGTATTTAAGATCCGGTTGATCTTGTAACCATTTACGAATGGTAAATTCTGTAGGCATATTTTACGTCACACTAAACAATATAGCGTTATATACCTAATGAAATAAACAATTCAGTTATTCCGTTGTACGTGTTCAATTGATGATAAAATAATGATAGGAACGTCAATGAGACGAATTCAGTACAAAATATAATAAAATCATATCCATGTAATACTTTCGTCGGAAAAATGCTACCGTTGTCCGATCATTATTTATGATATGTGTGTAGATAAAAATAATTACCTGTCAAAAACGTTTATTAAGTACTTTTAGAAGCTCGTAAAATTTAGTACTGAGGGTACAACTTTAGGACGCTACTTTATAGACGATAAAGTACTTTACTTTTTAACTCAGTGTTTTCATACTTTGACAACATGGGACTCGCGGAGAGATCGCATTAGCAGCGGCGCGGCGCGTGCGTAATTTATTTTTGCCAACTTGGCATAAAATATGCTAGATCTGGCATATTTGCACTCACTTTGACATCAACATTTTCCATTTAGCATCTGGCATATTATCATCACTTATGTGATTCATATTCTATGTATCGCCACTCATTTCGAATTTCCTATTTTTCGCACTTGTATCATAATGTACTATTACAGTACATATGGTGCTACTTTTCCGTACTAGTGCGTATTATGTAAGTATGTCGAATATTTAAAGGGTCATATGTACTGTAAAACGTTGTACGATACATGTGCAAATAGGAAATTCCCAACTTGTGTCGATTTAAAACACTCCCTTAGGTCGTGTTTTAATTTATCGCCACTCGTTACGAATTTCCTATTTTTCGTACTTGTATCGTACCAAAATAACTAATATCAACACCGATTAAGGACAAAAAGTCCGACCAAGCTAACTGCATGCCGTTTGCAATGACAAGTTTGGGCAAGTCTTCATTAATGTCAAATTTCCATGAAAACGTGACGTTTCTAATGCCACTCCCTCACTATGATCTGTAAAGTGGATGGATATCATGGACGGACAATATTGCTGCAACGCATGACTTTTTTTCAACATGGCGTCAATTACAGTGTGTAAGTTCAAAACGGGCGATAAATTAAACCAGATATAGAATTTATCCGGTAAACATTACTTAAGAAGTATTTAAGTTACACTTAATTGTGACCCCGTAATATGTTTTTGGAAATTTACCGAGCTGCAATGTATTGCAAAGGTTATATTACATAACATGACATGACATTGCGGGATATGAGCTTTTTAGGGTTCCGTAGCCAAATGGCAAAAAACGGAACCCTTATAGATTCGTCATGTCCGTCTGTCTGTCCGATTATTATAGTAAATGACACCAAACGTCGTTAATAAGCTCATATCTCGTAACTTGTGTGTTGCTTCGCATTGCGGGCCGAATTATTTTGTATGGTTAATATTTTCATTGTGTTTCTAAGCAAAAAATATCTCAATATACTTATTAGATCCTATGCTAACCACCGTTTAAATATACGTCCGTATTGAATTTACACACTGTATACTGTTTTCTGTGACGATCAGGGCCAAGGCGAACATTTTAAGAACTTTATTTTAACCTTAAAAAAAACAGTTTATTCGACGAGCGATGAAACGGCTAGTCAGCCTGGTGATGGTGGTGTGGCACGTAAATATTGACACCGACAAGGAATAAACCGGGAATTATCTAAAGCGGTTAATTTGACAAGCATTACTAAGTAATTAATTTAAGTTCTCATAATAAGTGAATTGTAAAATTCTTAATGGGAATAAATGATCTTTAAACCTAGAATTGTTCTCCAAAAAACCGGTTTAAAAATAACGGCTTTTCGAGTGGAATCAAAATTTTACTAAGGCTTTGTGCCAAGTAGGTACATGATAACGGTTTGAAAATTGAACCGGTTTTCGAGCCTTGATCAGGGCCCATTTTTATACAGGTATAAATTACAATTTCAAAAACCTAAACCGGCAACATCGTCAATTATTTTCATGATTTATAAACAAAAGGTTGGCAAAAGTACCCACCGTAAGGAATTTTAAATTTACCGTTAGTGCTCGACTTTGCCGAAGTTAAATATTCAAATAATAATTTTACCATTTAATTTACAATAAAAAACTGATTACAATAAAAAAAAAACATGAAAGCGTACATTAAAGATAAAAAAGATATTATTATTAATATTGTATGAAAAACAGGAAGTCTAAATGCGATAATAGCTCAGAATGTAATTCACAACTCAAAAATATTTTTTGTATAAAACCCAAATTATACAATTTAAACCGGTACAAAATAAACCAATAGAATCCAATTTGGAAAGTAATTCGTATAAGATAGAGGAAGTTGCAGAATTTAATCTATTAGGCATAACAATAGAAGACTCCGGAATAAATTGGAAGGGACATATCCAAAACATTAAAACAAAAATGTCTAAATTTCTATATGCGTTAAATGCATTGATGTACGTAATAGGGGTAGATGAGGTACCAGGCGCTCGATAGTGAGCCACAAAATATAGGTTCCGGGACCTATATTGAATTAGTCGTACGGGTGACGCTAAAGTAATGCGCAACTTTGTAGGTACATAAAGTTAAATGACGCTGAGTTTGGCTTTAGGCCGGGTTTGTCAACTGACAGTGCAATTTTGTGCGTTAAACAGGCTGTCCAGTACTATAAGGACAGAAACACACCTATCTACGGGTGTTTTCTTGACCTGTCGAAGGCGTTTGACCTGGTTGTGTACGACATACTGTGGGAGAAACTGGCGCGCACGGGCCTACCAGCGGAATGTGTTGCGTTGCTAAGGTATTGGTACAGCTCCCAGGTCAATCGTGTGAGATGGGCGGGGGAAGAATCGGACGAGTATAGACTCCAATGTGGTGTTAGGCAAGGGGGGCTATCGTCACCTATCTTGTTTAACCTTTATGTGAATGAGTTGATCGATGGCCTCAGCAGGACGCATGTCGGTTGTCACATGGGCGACAAGTGTTTTAATAACATTAGTTACGCGGATGACATGGTGCTGCTGGGGCCATCGGTCAGCTCCGTAAGGCAGCTGCTGACATTATGTGAGGGTTACGCTGAGCAGCATGGTCTCAGGTATAACGCTACCAAAAGCGAGCTGGTAGTGTTCAAGGCCCGTAAATACAACTCGGAAGCTGTCCCTGAGATCAAGCTGTGTGGTGTACCTCTAAAGGTAGTATTAGATAGGGTTAAATATCTTGGTCATATGCTCACCAGTAACCTGAGCGATGACCCGGATATGGAGAGGGAGAGAAGAGCGATGGCTGTACGGGGCAACATGATCGCCCGCAGATTCGCACGTTGTAGTAACGAAGTCAAATTGACGCTTTTCAAGGCCTACTGTCAGACGTACTACACGTGTAGTCTGTGGGTGAGATTTACACAGAGAGCCTACAACTCAATTCGCGTGCAATATAACAACATCCTCAGAATGTTGTTGCGGCTGCCGAGACATAACAGTGCATCCAGAATGTTTGCTGAGTCGTGTATCGATGACTTTTTCGCCATCAGGAGAAAAAGAGTTGGATCACTGCTGAATCGTGTGCGGGGCAGCAGCAACGGCCTTCTGAGGGAGTTGGCAGAGCGCCTCGACTCTCCTCTCACTCGCTACTGGGTGGAAGTGGCGATTGGCAGGGCCAAGTAGAGCAGGGTCTCTGCCCTGCTTGTCCCTGGCAATACTTGTACTATTTATACAAGTATCTTTTTTATTTTTTGCTTTTGTTTTTGTACTGTGCCACTAACATAGTTATTAAGATACTCTGTAACTAACCCTATATGGATCAACTTGGTCTGAAATAAATGTTTTTATTATTATTATTAAAGTGTCAACATTGTCATCAAATTCGATAAAATATTGCCAAAGAATGCCGTGTTGCGCCTTTTTCCAGTGCTTCAATAGCTCCAAGCACAAAAACAAAGCTCACGGTATCACTTTTCATTCGTAAGTACTGTTATAACATTTGAAAACATATTTTTTTCTAAATAAAATTAAAAATTTCCTTGTTATTGAGTGAGCGCGACAGCTAAATAATGCATTACCCATGTGAGAAACACGTTTATCCGAGTCTCAAATAGGCATGCCCGCTTCATGCATTGTAGAGTCAGCAATTTTTTTTATAAATAATGCAACTTTTTAAATCATGTGCTCCTATTCCTTGAAACTATAGAATGTAACCGGTTTTTATTTTAAAATACGAATAACGGGTTGTTAACCAAAAATCCAGTTTTTCTGATAGTATTGTTAAAACAATATCTTGCATTAACTTGAAATCCAAATATCGGGAATAGTCCATCAAAAATTACTAAATAGTACTTGTACAACAATAGGAAAACTATGGACAACATTTTTAACGAAAGCTCGGATTTACAATTTTAATATGCGAGTTATAGTGTAGTTATAAGATGTATTTATGTATGTTGAAAACTGTGTAAAAAATATTTAGAAATTATAGTAGATTAATCAAATTTAACCTATTTATTTACTTCCTTTTATCATAAAAAAAGAAATAAATAATAATCATCTCTATTTGTCAAGTAAAATGTATGATGACTGGTCTGGCCTAGTGGACAGTGACCCTGCCTATAAAGCCGATGGTCCCGTCCCGGGTTCAAAGTTCTAATGATGGAATCCATGAAGAATTGAGGGAACACTTAAAATCTTATAGGTACACATATAGTGATTTATGTTGTTTTTGTTCTACAAATTAAGCATTTTCATCCAAAAACTGGCAATTAGTGTAGTGGGACTGCTGATGATAAACAGAACGAAACTCCCTAACTACGTATTTACCGTTTGACTATTTGTTTTAATTTGTCCTCTTTGTAGAGCAACTAAGGTGATGAAAATGAAAACGATGAAAATCAGAACGAATACTTTAAATTGAACATTCTAATGTAAGGGCACGCCGCCGTCTCAAATCGAGAAAAGTGGGACATTGCTAATTTCGCCTTCGATAGGGAATGATTTAAAAAAATATAACTTTTTGCAATTTTTTAACGTTAAAAAAATGAAAACTATAATGTTTAGAGAAAAAACTTTCACTTATTTTTATTTTAAAACGAGCTGCAGCAGTGGAAATGCCTTGTGGAAATGCGATTGAATTGTGAAAATTAAAAATGATGCCCGGTTTCGTTTTTGATACATTTTTTTTCTCTCCATACATTATAATTTTCCTTTTTATACCGCCCTCTCCGCATATATATTTTTTTAATTGTATAGATAAACTATCGGTTTTACATATAAAATACTTACGGTTTTACATATTTTATTTAATGAGTTAGCGAAAAAAAAATGTTTTCCATAAAATAAATAAAGTGCCTATTTATTTTAATTTCGTATATATTTTATAAATATTTGTTTCCTGACGCTACCTAATAAAGACCGACGTTGAAGGCGCTTATTCCCATGACTTACAACTTGTCCAATATAAGTAAATCCGTATACGTATCGTAACTATGAATAAACAAGGTTCACACTTTTATATTGGTTCTCTTGAGTCGTGCGCTCGGTGAACGATTGGAATATAATTATAAATACCAGGAGTAACTACGAATTACCAGTGATTACATTATCTCTTGTCAAGCGTACCTGTCTTTTCCGAAAAACCATCAGAAGTGAAACCTCGAGATCCCTATCAACTGAGATCATATCGTTATACTGGTTTTCTCGAGGCGACACGTTAGACATAGTGAATAGTCGACCAGGGTTTCAGAAGTAAAAAACGAGGGTCAGTTTCATGCTTTAAAAATATGATAGTCAATCATTTGATATTAATCTCAGTGTAACTCGCTCGCTTAGATATTTGCTTGTGAGAGACGGTCTAAGATTAGGTAATATCAAATCATTGATATTATTTAAAAATCGAAATGACTTAATATCACTTTAAGACGACAATGTAAGAAGTATGTACGTCTCGCCTACACATTTGTATAATGTTATTAGTTTTTCTCTGTTGCACCTCGAGGAATACGCAAAATATAGGGGTCTCGCTTGCGCAGCACTGTTAACTATATTTGGTTATCCCTGTTGCTCGTTGTGCACATGTAAATTATAATGGTGTGTAGTATTTGCAAATGAATGGGTGCTGGACCAGATTTTAGTTTTGTCAACTATTAACGTCACATATCTAGTTAAATGTGCGTTATCTGCTTACTACGCATATGCGTACGCATGGCTCTGCTACGCCGCGGTGCTGTGGGGGGACAGCACCGAGGCCGACCAGCTGTTTGAGATGCAAAAGAAATGTGTTCGTATCGTAGCTAATGTGGGTATCCCAAACAGTTGCCGCTCATACTTTATTGAATATAGGTTATTAACCTCGCCTTGTATTTATATATTAAACGCTGTACTTTTTGTTCGGGAACATTCATATTTATTCACATTAAAACAAGACAAGGAAAACACGAGAACGCAGTATAGAAATAAACTACTATACCAAAGACTAACCTAGAGATGTGTAAAAATAGTCCCCAATATAAATGTATTTTAATAACAAATAAAATTCCCAATAATATTAAGCTATAAATTCGAAACACGGCGTTTAAAAATAAATTAGAAAAATTATTAATTGATAAATGTTATTACTCGGATAAGGATTTTCTTAATGACGATAGTTTTATAACATGTTTTTTTTGTAATATTATTAATTATCATTTTAAATGAGAAGACTTGTTTTGTTTAGTTTTAAATTAATGTTGTGTGTTTATCGTTTGAGGAGCACAATGTATGTTTTAATTATTTGCTCAAGTTACAGGGCCTACCCGGTATAGCGCGATCATCGGATTCGCTTCCTTAAGGGGCATGGCACATTGCGTCCGATTCGCATGTCGCTCTGAACTTCGAGTCAGACAACGTTATGCGCGTATTATAGCGACATCCCGCTCGTACGTCACACATCGACAAGCGATTTCGACGCAGTGCATGTGCCAAGTCCCTATGGAATAAATGAGTCTCTCTCAGGTCAGACTTTTCTAGAGCATTCTCTATCAGCTACACAATCAAATATTTACTATGAAACCTTCAAGAAGATTCAACGAATACTCGACATATAAATATTCAATAAGGCAAAGTTGTACTTTATTTACGAGTTATGAGAGTGGATTTAAATATTGTATACATTTACGCGAAATATGCTTCAAAAGTCAACGCTAACAAATGTTTAAATTAGAGTGAAAAGGGTTCCATCAATTAGGAAATTTCTCAGGCCCTGTACAGTGTTATTTGAGCATTGCTTCTTGCTTACAGCAATCAAAATTGAAAGTACAAAGGCCGGGAAAACAATTGATGTTTTCTTTAATACCGAACCAATCACACGTATGAAGTTAATACTTAATACATTTTGTGGTGAAGCACTAACATACATTCTCAGAGAGACGGTGAATTACATAAATCAATGATAATTTTACCAAATTGATTGAGTAATTGTATTATAACAGCTATGCTATGCGGCGTCGTAGCTTGAAGTAGGCAGCTTGTAGTTTACCGCGCTTTGTGTGCTGAAGGAAACACGAAAACGCTTTTGGCTCACACTTAGTTATAAGACAGAAACTTGGTTAATTTCATAAGGTGTCTAAGCTTTTAAGTAGACGCATATGAATAATGATATAGTACATTACGATACAAGTGCGAAAAATAGGAAATTCGAAACGAGTGGCGATAAATTAAAACACGACCGAAGGGAGTGTTTTAAATCGACACGAGTTGCGAATTACCTATTCGCACATGTATCGTACAACGTTTTACAGTACATATGGCCCTTTAAATGTTCGACACAGTAACGTAATATGCTACTTCTCGCACTAGTGCTATAAAGTAGCCCCATATGTACTGTAAAGTCTATTTTATAAAATGTTAAGGACGTAATAAGCAATTAAAAACTATAGTTTGACAATGAAATATTGTGGAGAACATAGTCAAACTCTGGTCGGAATCATGCTGTCCTTAAGAAAGAAGGTCTATAGTTTTCTTTAATTCCACTTTAGCGTGTTTCCTTTTGTATGGAGAAAAAAAAAAGTTGTGATGTTTTTCCTGACTTCACTCACCGACCGAGTCTCCCCACTCTAAAAACTATCAATTTCAATCTTCATAAGAATCGAATAACGTCGAAAGGTTGCACAAATTGAAAAGGTAAAGGGGGAAACCGGAAATTGCGTGAAAATTAATTATGATCTAAAATAATAAAATATACGTAATAAACTGATTATAAATTGAATGAAAAAAACTGAATTTTGCGTCTAAAACACGAGAAAAGCACTTTTTTCTTTGAAAACAGGTGGAATAACTGGAAAATCTTAATAAGAACATGTATCGAGAACCAAAATCCAAGATTACTACTAATTTTTAAATTTCTTTAAATTTATAAGGGTCAGTATCACACTATTCTCCGCTTTGATGGTAGCCGTTTAAACTATTTTCTGTCCTCCGATCTAGTCGTTGATTATTTAAAAAAAAAAAAATTGTTGATGTTGCGTAACCTCAAAAAATTGGCCAATATTTTTTTGGCATAAAAGTAATTTTTTTTTATTAGTGAGAACAAGAATTCGAGCGAAGAGTCACATGAAAATAAAAAAATGTGAAAAATGAAACACCCTATTCCACTGTAAGTACTGCAAAGTTTGCTTAGCCATTTTTGTCTTTCCGTAACATTATATTAAGATAATGTCAAAACTACATAGGTCACTAGATAAGTTTTGCAATAGACAAATATGAAATAAACAGGTGGCCTATCGCATATACTTTTTAAAACTATATTTCCATAGACATTGATTGGCTGGAAAACATTTACTTTCTTTTTAAATTTACTTAGTAAAAAATCTTAAGTTTGTATGAAATGTAAATATTGTATAAAATATGCTTAAATCGCCCTTAGCGCACGCCGACATTTTCAAAGTTTAAATCTATATTTATTATAATAAAATAAATATTTTCCGCCCAAACATAGTCTATGGAAATATGGTTTTTATAAATATATATGATAGCCCACCTCATTGTTTCATATTTGTCTATTGCGAAACTTATCTATATAGTGTCCTATGTATAAGTTAAATACAAAAACACATCATAAACATCGATCTGAGACTAATTGAAAAGTGGAACATTAGGTACTTCGGTGTGATATATGATGAATTGTAAACATACACAAAATAGAAACAACGTACGTACCCACACGTTAAATATAAATAAGCACTTTGATTCGAGAAACAATTTTAGAAATCTGTTACGTTTAATGTGATAAATAGTGATAGACATTTTGTAACGGAGACCTACCTTAGCAGTGTAAAACTGACATATTATCTAAAGTCTGCGTAACTTTTTTTCAATACATCTCGCTTGCACTAATATGTAAGTAGGTACAAGCGAGATCCGTAGAAAGAAAGTTACGCACACGATAGCAAATATGTCAGTGTCAAAGTGGTGGTAGCCGTACTTAGTTCATGGCTCTTAGTTTCATTGAACATTGCTCAAGTGCAGTCTGTTCTCCATATAATAATACTTTCACTTTTCAAGCCGTTTTCAACAATTACATCGGTCTGAAATATTTGTTTACTCGTTAAATTTTATTAATAGTAACGCGTTTGACCGGCCAGTCCGATCCCTTGAACGAAGATGGCTAAATATTTTCCTCGTGTCAAATCAACTACGAGTATATGAAACGTCGAAACGAAACTGTTTAATACCAGCCTGCTTGCGAAGAATACGATAGGTTAGCATTCAGAATAGATTGCTATAAGTTTTGTAATAGGTAGTTTAACGGTATTGTGGTTTTTAATTATTTTGTAGAGGGAGTTAATAATAAATAACCAGCCGGTTTGTTTATCAAACAATCGCTGACAGTACAAAAAAATAATACGAATTTCATTTTCGTCTATTTGCATATATGTATTTGACTTCATGCAACTGTAGGTACAAAGCCTCTATTATCATGGTATGTATTATGGTCCACGTTTAGATATGTTTGAGCACCTTGGCAGCACCGATATAGTTGATGACGAAGTGTACTTTGTTTTTTTTTTTTTGGCGGAAAGTAGGCAATTCAAATTCAAATTCAAAATTATTTATTTGCATAAACACGGTACAGTTACAGATCTTAAAAATTAAAATAGGTCCATATTCAACCTGCATGCAGGTGTGCAAATAGTACATGCAAGTACAACATGCATATTTCCAATATTTATTATATCTAATTAATAATTATATTTCTTCAAGTATTCCTTAATACTATAAAAACACGTTTTTAAGGAATACTTTTCTTGCACCCAGTTTTCATCGGGTCTATTAGGTTACCGTTAAGAAAATATTGGTTTTCGAGTTGAAATATTTACAAAGTATATAAAGTTCAGGTTGTGTCTAACTTATAATAACAAAGCTTTGTAACGCAGCGGCTTACGTGAACGAATAATTAGTTCGCGAGTTATTCGCTCACGTAAGCCACTGCGCTATGATGTAATGTAAGAGCTATTCAAAGAAATCGTATCGGCATAGCTAACACATAAATTTACTTTGCGAATAATATAGTAGTTGCATCGTTAATACCTAATAGTCTCGCTCGTCTTTACGTAATGGCCGACAATGTTCATCTTTTATGTTACAAGCACTTTCGCTAACGTATTTTTCTGCTAGTCGACAGAGGAGCTGAATACTGACGTCAATGTTGCTTTATGACTCAATCCGACGTTGGGTAGTGAGCTCTCTTCCAGCTAAAAGCAGCCCGCGCTAAAAATATACATAAATTTACATAATTTTTAATAGGCCATCTCTAAGGCCCTGAGACCCGCATTTGAAAACACATTTCACCCTAATATGCATCTGTGACATTGAATATTTTGAAACAATTTCATGGCCAAGACGGACGGCAATGTTGAGCGTTTGATAGAACGCGATCTGTTTCTGCACATATCGTATCAATTGAAACTTAGGGGTGTGTTGCGTACAATATATAGTTCACCACTCCTGTTATGCCATACTTGTTTGAGTATTATTATGTTAGTATTCGTCTTCCTCTGATGCTGTTTGCATAATATAAAAATCTTGTAAATTGATATAATGGACGCTCGATATTGGTCTGGTCTGTCATTGCCTTTTAGTTCGTGTAGCTCCCGTTGGCGCTTGTTGCGTATGCAGCTGTAATGTTCAGCCAAGGTATAGTTGGACCGGACCGATACAGTGTCATGTTTACGATGCTTGATATAAAAATAATCTTTACTTAATTTAGTCGTTATCTTTTATCTATTTTTCAATTTGTTCACTCTATATTATTTTATGTCTTTTTCCTTCTTGTCTGTTACCTTTCGTGATTTTTCCCACTTGATGGTCTCATCGGAAGATCAGCGCTGGAAGCCACCAGCAACATGCTGAGATGAGGCCATTTCGTGGCACTTTATACTTCCTTTGTTTTTGTTATATCATGTAATTTAATGTGGCTTGTTTGTGTTTACGAATAAAAATTATTCTATTCTATTCTATTCTAATATCGTGAGGGTTGAGCGTGGCGCGTGTGTGCTCACGAGAGGAACACATCAGGTGCTCAGTTAACGAGCTCGCATCGTGAGCGTGTGAGCTAGATGAAAAGAAACACGAAAAACGTGCTGCGAAGCACAGAGCGCACTTCTGATGCCGGTTATTAAATATTTGCCTTGGAAAAATTGCACATTCTTGGGATCCGTGTTCTTAAGTCCGGTAATTTTCTATTTTACTGGTAAATGTGCGGCGTCAGCAGACCCGACGTAATCTGTAACGAGTACGTGCGAGGAAGCCTTTCCTCTCGTTCGAGAAGATCATTCGAGTTTTAAGCTACTTCTAGCCATGTTCTTCTGATTTTTTATTTATTTAAAAATATACATTGTGGTCAACTGTACTTACCTACTTTTGAGCATCAAAGTTTTATGATCTACATATTATTATGTACAAATAGTTTTATTTTATATATATATATATATATATATATATATATATATATATATATATATATATATATATATATATATATATATATATATATATATACTCCGAAGATTCTTGAAGAGATTAGTGAAATTAAAGAATAACCACATTGCCGTCAATACCGCCGCGCCGCGTGCACACGCTCTTTACGATCTTTTGGTGTTTCCGAGGCACTAAACAATACACATTTTATTAATAGGCGCATTTAATAGCCGCGCCCATGGCTACCTATTTCTGTTCTGAGATTTGGTACTATTGTTGTGTAATTGTTTACCGCGTAAAGATAACACTGACAAATGCTTAGAAAATATAACGGTCGAATTAGTTCATAATTATGTAGTTTCTATTAAGTATGTACTTAAACTGTTTGATGTATAATGAAAGGTTATGGCCACGAGTTCAAGTCAATAGTTTTTTGAGTGCCACATCGACTAGGTATTGATCTATTGTAGCGGCAGTAGCGGCCCTTTAAAGTTGATTACTAATGCTCGTTGAACATAGGAAATTCCGTATTCTTTGGACCGTAAACATGACAGTCCATTTACGACCGCAGCTGCACTACTGCTCCGACACTACTGCAGCAGCCTAAACGCGTCGGTATTGTTGTCAATTTGAATAAAATAAAATGAATGACGATACCGACTGCACGTAATAAGGTGATTTTAACGTATTTCCGACCGCCGCTGCACTACTGCTCCGACACTACTGCAGCGGCGTGAACGCGTTGGTGTTATTGTTAATTTCCATAGTAAAATTAATGGCAAGACCGAATGGTGATTTTAGCGTATTTCCGACCGCAGCTGCATTGCTGCTCAGACACTACTGCAGCGGCCTGAACGTGTTGGTGTTATTGTCAATTTCCATAGTAAAATGAATGACAAGACCGACTGTACGTAATATGGTAATGTTAGCGTATTTCCGACCGCAGCTGCACTACTGCTCAGACACTACTGCAGCGGCTTGAACGTGTTGGTGTTATTGTCAATTTCTATAGTAAAATGAACGACAAGACCGACTGTACATAATATGGTGATTTTAAGGTATTTCCGACCGCAGCTGCACTACTGCTCAGACACTACTGCAGCGGTCTGAATGCGTCGGTGTTATTGTCAATTTCCATAGTAAAATGTGACAATAACGACGGCAATTATTAAGCCTCATACAACGTTAAATTGCTATTCATTTATTCGGCAAACAAACTGTCACCATTCAGTATCTGTTTTTTTTTAATTAATTGCGTAGCTGCCTTCGACTGATACTGACTCTTGTAGAAAGGAAAACTAGTCTTCTTTTTCGTGTACCATGTAGCATTATTGTCACTTACTTCTTCTCGTAAACTACACAAATAAGTAAATTAGTAGGCATTTTTATTTATACGTCTGACAGTGACATTATTCATAATCATAACTCAATTGACATTGACAATCAACTAACGAACACTGCTGCGACTGCACGCCGCAACAGCAGCAGTCAGAAGTGCAGCTGCAGTTGGAAACGGACTGTCACTTACAATAAGTGCCGGATTAAAATATTTTGGTGCCCTAAGCATTTCTAGACCATGGTGCCCCCTCATCAAGATAACATTGAATTTTCTTGGTAATTTGAGTGACGTTCATTGCCGCATGACTGCTAAGAATAAATTTTCAATCCGTCACATCATTCTATCACGGAAATTGACAATACTGCAGCAGTAATATTGCAACAGTAGATAATGCTGCTGCAGTCGCCATACGATTGTCACCTTTATCAAAGCTAAACGAAATGACCGAAAATACCTATATCTATCAATGTGTGCTTTACTATGCGATTAAAACCTGCTTTGGTTCACAAGGTACTTGTAACATAACTTACTCGTATACACCTGCCCAAGAGTAGCCCGAAAGTTTTGAACAGTGTATTTTGATTATAATTTTAGCAGACTTTTGGATAAACAATGGTCAAGTGTAAGCAAATTCGAAGACCGTGCTTTGCATAAGGCCGGAGGCCGAGCAATGTCCAAGTTTAAGCGAAGTTGTAGGACGTAGGCCGTGCTCCGCACAGGGTTTTGCAACCTATAGAGCTTTCCTGCGAAGGTCATTCATGTGAGGGCAAAGACCGAGCTCAGCAGGGGGTTAGCTCTGACCAGAACTAATGGACACAAGTGTCTGAAATAGCAAATTATTGTTTACGAAAACGGGACTTAATCGCGTAAGTTTTAAAATTATTTCTGACCCGACGTTTCAACGACTGCGCGTTGTCCCCATAGTCTCAGAGAAGTCTGGGTAAAGTCGCCATCGTCATCTTGACGTTGGTGGTAATTTTAGAACTTAATTAAAAACGCGATTAAGTCCCATTTTCTTAAATAATAATGTGTCACAATTAGGCCAAAAAAAATTTTTTTTTTTGAAGAATTAGTTCCGATCAAACTGGAAATCGTTTTAATACTTTCATTTGATCCTAAAATGCATGTAATCCGAGTTTGCTCAATCCAAGGTGTGCATAAATTTTTCCTCTCTTTTTTTTTTTTTCTTTATTTAGAAACAAACAGTCTCTTATATTGATAAATTGTTACAATATAGGGTAATAGACTTATAGACCTACAGTTTCCTTAAATATAGTATGAAAACCATATAACCTAAATACATATAATTACTAAACTAAACCTGAAATTCTAAGTTGCCAAATCGAAGTTACAAATAATGCTCGTACATCCTAACAAAAATAAAAACAAAGATGAAGTACATTGCAATAACACTAATAACAAACAATAATTGCAATTAAATTAAAGTTAACTATCTAATTTAAGTCCATTAATACATTTCAATGTAAGTTGTTTGAAACTACCGAACTTTTCACTGAAAATATCTACATTTTGAAACTTATCATCATACATCCTGCATGCTCTTCTAATGAAACCGTTTCTCGCATATGCGGTTCGACTACGAGGAATATAAAAGAGGTTCTTCTTTCTACATGCTCGCTCACAACGCCGGGGTACTCTAAATGAAACAGATTTTAATAACTCAGGGGCGTCGATGATGTTGTTAATGACTTTATAGAGAATTATAATATCAGTGCGTTCGCGACACAAGCTCAAGGGTAAAATATTATGTCTTTTTATAGCGGTAGTGTAATCTATGTATTTATTTCCAGTGCGATATTCAATTGCTCTTACAAACTTCTTTTGCACTTTTTCTACTTTTCATGGAAAATTTGTTTTACTTAATCATGATTAAAATTGATATGTGAGGATCCGAAAGGTACCTTATTATGTACTTATTCGTAGTCTAAATTGTAAAAAAATGGCCGCCATTTTTAATTTTTTTATTTTTGATAAAATCATGTTAATAATCCAAAAACCCTTCTTACCAGTGTCTGATCCACCAAACCTTGCTGGTAGTGCCGTTGTAATTGATGGTGGGTTCCTCCTACATCGAGTGGTTTGGTTATCCAAGGAAACATGTATGTCCTAAGGATCCCAAAATATATGCACACCTCCTGGGATTGAGCAAACTCAGATTACACGCATTTAGGACCAAATGTAAGTATTAAAACGATTTTCAGCTTGCTGGGAATTAACTCCTCAAAACGGTAGTGTTTGGTACTAATTTGATTAACCTAAATCGTGAAAGTTTAAATCAGTGTTTTTAAAGGTATAGGCTAAGGCTGGGCTTTTCATAAGGTTGATCGCTCGAAGCGTTCAATCGGAGCTTACGAATGAGGCCAAAGTTCGAGCTGGAAGAAAGCAGAGCCCGGAATTGACCAATGGCGAGGTGTGAATGGCTGGACGTCTGGAGCGTCCGATCGCGGCACGTTATCATAATATACAACCAATGGCGAAGTGTGAGCAAAGCAGAAGACCCAGCTGCGAGAGTGGAAAGCTTGAATTTGACCTTGATTTGACGACCGGTTTGGCCTAGTGGGTAGTGACCCTGCCTACGAAGCTGATGGTCCCGGGTTCAAATCCTGGTAAGGGCATTTATTCGTGTGATGAGCATGGATATTTGTTCCTGAGTCATGGGTGTTTTCTATGTATTTAAGTATTTATAAATATTTATATATTATATATATCGTTGTCTAAGTACCCTCAATACAAGCCTTATTGAGCTTACTGTGGGACTTTGTCAATTTGTGTAATAATGTCCTATAATATTTATTTATATTTATTTATTTATTTATTTTGAATTTGGATCCATGGTCAAGTGAAAGTAAGGCCAAGTAAAGTTTGACATTAGTGGTGCGCAGGAACAGAGAATGTGCCGCCAAATCGAGCCCCCCCCCCCCCCCCTATAAATTCGTTGTGGATAATACTAGAAGCCTGAATATTAAAATAATTCTAGGATTACGGATTCCGTAGTATGTCTCACGACAGTCTAATTCGTTTAGAAGCCTGAATTTTCAGTGACCAAGCAGGCATTGTATAAACACAGTATACTTGTGTTTCAAATTTCATTCAATAGAACCAGTAGTATAATAATCATAATATTATTATTATATATATTCTTAATTTTGTCACTCGCTCACTCACTGACTGACCGATCATCAAAACTCTAAGGCAATTCTAGCAGACATAGACGCTTCAAATTTAGAATAGAATTAGTGTTTGGTGTCAAAGTATCAAGGAAAAACTCAAATATTTTGTAATTTCTAGTTCGTTCAAGTTTTCTAGATACACCAACTGCATAAATAACCTTGTAATCCCATATCTGTAAATATATAGAATTACAAAGTTACATTTGCAGTAAATGAATCAGTGTATAGTCGTTAGATTTGTAGCTAGCCCCTAGCGGCTATCCCTTTGTCTATCGTTAAGTAAAACCTCACGTGGAACTCCTCTACTCTGACTAGAAGAACTAAAGTGAGGTTCTTCAATTCAAATGTAAAAGCCGTGTTACTGTACGGGTGCGAAACCTGATTTGTCCGCAAAGATCTAATTCCAAGTGTTTGTGAACAAATGCTTAAGGCAAATTCTACGCATTTTTTGGCCTAACTGGATCACAAACGCTCACTTATGGAGCGCCCCTAGCTACCCTAAGGTTGTCTGGAAGAGATCGCTCTTTAGCGATAAGATCGCCCGTTGTCTACCATAGTCTAAATTGTATGTCATTATGTTCTTTTCATATTGGTGAGCAATAAAAAATATTTGTATTGTATTGTGTATGGAGAATTACCGGACAAGCACCCGTAGGTACACAAGGAGATCCAAACGCGCAAATGGTATTGGATTGGGCATATCCTCAGGAAGCCTGACACCCACCTATCCAAACCAAAGAGACCCTGACTTGGAAGATGCCCGGAAAACGGAAACATGGTCGCCCTAAATTTACTTGGCGTCGTTTCGTGGAGCAAGAGTTGGGTGTATTGGGGATGGGGAGGGGGGTTACCCAAGCTGCCCAGGACCGGAGTCAGTGGAAGAAAATGGTTCGAGCCCTACACCCCAGCAGGGGGTAACAGGATGGAAAGAAAGGAAAGAAGCTACTACCTGCATAAAAATGGTCCGGTCACTTTAACCGGTTATTGAGTTACAACTCCTGTGGCAATTGAAATAAGATTCAAAATGAACAAATGGTAAAATAATTTGCGATTTCTTGTGCGGTCCCTCTACGGTTACTGAGAGCCGGCGAGTCAAACGCTACCGAATCACTCTAAAATATGTCCTCGTGATGCGTAACAAAGGCGCGTTATGTTATCGGAGCACCTACAATGGTTTTTTGAGCATTGGACTAGCCTGCGTTCAGGTGCCAATTAGAATCATACGACCCTTTTTTTGCAGGTAGTGGCACGTGCGGTTTTACGAAACAGTAGCCAAAGGATTAGCCGCTCGGGACCAGCTTTAAATCGAACGACTACACCTGTACATAATTATATGTATAATATAATGGAATTCAAGAATTAGAAGGTACCGGAAAAGAAAAAAAGTAAGTTTTCTACAAAAATAAATGAGATGCCATCAAAAACATAACTTGTAAAAAACCTGCCAAGAGCATGTCGGGCCATGCTCAGTGTAGGGTTCCGTAGTTACTCTTCCTCCACAATAAGCTAAACTGGTGCTATTAGTAGATTGTTAACCAAGGGATGAAATGGTACCTTTCACCCGAGTTAAACAAATAGGCAAATTTGAATAATCAGTATCGAATGAAAGGAATAGGCGTATGGTAGGTGGTATAGAATGGTAAAATTGCTTTTCAAACAAACTTGTTCCCGATCAGTCAGTAGCAGTATAAGAAGTAACCGTTACACAACAATAATAATAATATATTTTTTCAGTTTTTATCCTAAGGCTGATGATAGTATATGCATATTTATTTATTGCCCAGCTAACTGTATACAATGATTGTTTCGAAATAAATAAGCAGATTTTCTCATAAACCAGCTTAAAGAAAATATGCCTAATCTACTTATTCCTGCTCATATGAATCATGCTGCAATTATTTATATACAGGCCATAAACCCTGTCCACAATCATGGTCAGGATGCTATTGGAGCTGGCCCGTACTCTGCGCACCAGGGATGTGGCTCGTTTGCGCATCGTGGTATAGACGCAGTCTACCCGCGCTTCTGCGAACATCCCTGACGCGCTACAGAATCTAGGCAAACCCATCAGCACGCAGAGCGTTGTACCGTTTATACGTATAGTCCGCCCACAGGCTGCTTTTGTAGAAACTAGTACAGTAGGCTTGAACAAACTGACTTTGACTTTAGAGCAGTGAGCAAACCTGCGGACTATCGTATTCGCTCTGACGGACAACGCTCTGCGTTCGCGCTCAATATCGGCATCATCTTTATTAAGGTCAGCGTTCACCAAATGTCCTAAATATTTAAATTGGTCAACGATTTTTAGCGGTTGACCATTTAATTTAACTGGTGGAAATGCTAGCGGGCATTAGGGTAATACAAAATATGATAAATGAAACGATACATTTTATTTAACAGATTTAAGCCCAAAAAACTCAAAGTATTGTAATGGAGTGGTCGCGTGTTATGGCTACGTCCTAGTTGGGTGATGAGAGAGCTCGCATCGCCATCGCCGTGCAGAGAGCGATGCAGGCATGTGTCGTGGCCCACGGGGGCTTCTCCCGTGACGACAGAGACAAATGGCAGCTCCACACACTTTAAAATCGATTTTTCATCCAACCAGTGATCCCCGTGGTCTACGAAGCCCATATTTTAAGACACGCAAACAGGGATCCCAGAAATTGCAGGCATCAAATTTGGTTACTGTCACTATTGTTTGAACCCGATTTAGGACCTAAAATCTGTTGTTGCAATTACATTATTTAGCTCCAATCTACACCTACTCATGTCTATTTTATTGAAATTCACTCAATAGTAAAGCCGCTAGAAGAAAATATATGATTTAATATTTGGCGTCCACTAAAGGCGGCTGTATTTATTTTTCTTTAATAAAACAAGTATTAACTAGGTTATGAAGGGCAAGAGGAATGTACCGATACGTCATTTTAAAAATCCGTCCAGTATCCTAAGCTACAGGCTGTACTGAATCATCAGTACTTGAACCCATAACCCTACTTTCCGGTTAAGTGGCAGTCGAGTAAAATGTTGATATGTGGGTAGATCATACACAAATAGAAGTGAGAGAAGAAGACGAATCTACGGGGCCTTAATATAAAATATTATAGTACCCTTCACCGTGTGTGACGCCCTTTATAGTATCTGATTTCTCCCCAGTAGCCCAGTTTTAATTACTTACCGCGATACCGCGGTAGAAATGAAATTTCAATTCCGAGTGTCTGACTCAATGAAGGGATTACTCGGGGCTTAATTAATTTTCCCTGGTTATCAATATCATAGAAAAGTACCGAAGTAAGCTTAGAGTGCTCACTCCATACATGGCTAATACGTTGTATGGGAAGTAAGGTTAAATGTAGACTTATATGGCATTGGGCAGATCATATCGCGAGGATGCCAGATGTAAAATGAACAAAATCAACGGGAGTAAGTGGGAAACGCGGATCTGGGTGTCCTCGCGCTCGCTGGGACGACATAGAGAGTGTCGAGCAACTGGCTCACAGAAACACAAGACCGAGAACAGTGGAAGAGATTGGAGGAAGCCTGTACCTGAAAAAGAGTCCTAACAATATTAGATTAGTATAGAATATTATTTATTTTAAAATAGTTTGTATAAGTGGTTACGGAATAAAAAGGCTTTTTATTTTATTTTATTTATTACTACCTGACTCGGTGAACTTCGTTTCACCTAGGTACAGTAGGTACATGTATGCATTTGTTTTTTTCGTCACGTCACGGATTAAACAATCATTGTATTACAGGCACTAATAATAATTCCGCAGGGCAGCTTGTGGCGAGCTGTTGGGGAGTAATGACCCTACGCACTCGAGTACTCTTGAGAGTCGGTCAGGGTCTCCTTCTCCGGCGTGTCTTTGTCGGTCGGAGTAGACCCCAAGGGGACCCGCAGGACTCTGAGCTCTAACTTGCCTTCATTGGCCGTCCAGAGAGGAGTCGTTAGAGCTAAATGCTCCAGGGGTGGAGGTGAAAACTTGCATAAGACGCGAGTTGGCATAGTGGCTGTTATCGGCTACTGGGTAGAAAGCGGCGTACACCTCTCGACACCCCTGAGCCTCTCACACCAGTGTTGCTCCTGGTCGTCCTCACGACGGCATTTTCAGGGGCCCATCTAGTGGGCGGTGAGTCACCGCCTGCCTCGATAACTTGTGAAAAAATTGTTATGGCAGGTGTCTGGACGTCTTTGCAATAACCCAGTCGCATTGTCCTCCCAATTGTCGCAGCAGGCATTGGGACTACAATAGTCCCAATGCCTGCTGGAACCCGTTCATGGGTGTCTGTTGTTGCGCCTGTGAACGGGTTCCAGCAGGCGTTCTACATGACATTAAAGCTCTCCAAGGGGCCTCTACGTATTGGATCTATATCCCCACGCAAGCCTATCAAAAGACCGAGATTTCTAGGCCCGTGAAATCCAAGGAGATACAATACATATAATAATAATAAGCCTTTTCATCTGTGTGAGATGTTTTAAGCAGCATCCTGGTAACGACACTACTGTAATAGCCCTATGCGAGAGAGGATCCCACGTCCACACATGCGGCAGGTGTATGCTTCCCCAGGTGGGCGGGGGTTGGAGGCCTGCTCGTGGCGCCTCATGCGTTTCTGTTTTAAAGAGGTAAACCAGGCATCATCGTGTTTGGATTTACCATCATGAATAGCACGTCGCCATACGGGTCGGTTTTCGGCCAGTTTTTGCCATTGGTTACATGAGATATAAAAAGCAACCATATCACGCTTGACGCAATCTTTGAAGCGCAGCATTGGCCGCCCGACCAGTCTTTTTGCGTCTGCAACCTCCCCTAGCAGGATTTGACGTGGTAAACGAGTGCGTTCCATTCGATACACATAATATCAATAAATACATACCTACCTACATCTTTAATCGATTAGATACTAAGGTTGTGGCACATCGCTATTTTATGAGTTGTACGAAACAGGCAACATTATACTGAAACATGACATTTTATTTATTATTTATTTATATATATTTTTTTTTATTTACCTAGTACCTGTTCTGATTAAGCAAAGTTAAATTGTGTAGCAGAGAGTGGAACGTCCATCTTGTTTGTTTATATTCTGAATCAGTGTTATTCCAAGAGAAATTTCTGCTCTCACTATTATAATAAATACCAATATAATAAACAAGATTATGCATGAACTTAAGCAAAGTCAAGATGCCTACAATGTAAGTACAATCATGCTCGTTGATCGTAACCGTAACCATTAGAAAAAGTTGAGGTTATGGTAATTACTGGCAGATCCCGGAGAATTTAAAGATAAAGTGCAGTTTTTTTTTGTTTCAAGGTTAAAAGGCTTAAATAAAGATAAAATGTATGCTAAATATATCCAATAAGACCACAAATTGTGTCCTGGAAACCGTCCATAGGCCCACACGTCTGACCTCTAATATTTTCAGCAGCTGATTCGATTGTTCCCAATATCAAAAGACGAAGTCCTAAAATATTTTCAAAGGTAAGCTTATTAATCATTTTAAAGGCGTTTTTATGAACATTGATTATATCTCCTTTCTTTCGCAACATCTACCTAATTCTTACGTATGTTTGTTGCAGGAGTAAAACTCGCCTAATATAAGGCGTTCGTAGTAGCTTCTCTTCAGACAATAGGTACTTACCCACGGCGGTTTACGTACGTGTACAATGCAAGCAAGACGAAAAATAAACTTGTTACTTAAAACACGAACAAAAACTTAAAAAATTGGGACAATGGTGTAGATTATTCTTGTAAATGTTGTCCGTTTGTTAATAATCAAGAAACCTGATTTGTTTCATGCTCATATATACCTATGGAAAATTCTGTTTATACTTGCTGAAGTAGATATGTATCTATTTAAGAGAAGTTTTAAGTCGCTTTACCTGTTTGTTTAACAAAAGAAAATAATTTATTCAGCATGCATATGGAGCACAGTGTAAGTATAATTTTGGAAAAGTATTTTCACTTTTAAATCATACCTTCTTTTATCCAGAAACTTGCTTACAACTACTCCATAGTGCTCACATGAGTGGAAGTTGGTAAGCTTCCATTGTCAAGGTGTCTTTTGTTAATACTTTGAGTACCTGAAATTGTCTCAGTTCCAAAATGTCAAGTCCTGAATAGCCAAATGTGCAAGTTAATAAAATTTCTTATCAGCATTGTCCTGATATCTAAATGACTTTTTTAAATATCAACATAGAAAATATGATTTTGCCGATATATGTAAATATCTAACATTTCTAGCCTGTACACAAAAGTAACAGCACAGCAGTGCGAGCAAAATGTTACCAAGCTAGCATGTAAGGGTCTAATATCCCTGAACTATAAATTAGGCAAATTGCTTTAGACTAAGTTTTTAGGGTTCCGTACCCAAAGGGTCAAACGGGACCCTATTACTGAGACTCCGCTGTCCGTCCGTTTCTTTCCAATCTCGAGGTTTTCATCCAATCACCGAAGTTAAGCAACGTCGGGCGGGGTCAGTACTTGGATGGGTGACCGTTTTTATAGATAATGGTACGGAACCCTTCCTGTGCGAGTCCGACTCGCATTTGGCCGTTTTTTTTATTTATGTAACTACTACTAATAAGAATACTATAAACTTGAAATTACAAATTTTAAAACAATTCTGTTTTATGGTTAAGATGGAATAGGTGACTAGGTACATAGTATTATGATGATTGGTTGGAGTGCTAAAGTGACCCATATCTTAATTACCTTGAAATTAAATTAACACCAAGATATCAGTTGTGTTTTTATTTTCAATCTGTATATCGTCGGGTGACAAGCAAAAGTCACTAAGTACCAAATTGACACAACGGAGATAAACGTGTTTTGATATTATTTCGAATTATTAAATCCGTATGTTACTAAAATCAAGTGTAACCTACTTTTTTCAGTATTTAGAATTGTGGCAAATATATGAAGACTCAAAATGTAATAATACTATTGGTAGTTGAATAGTTATTAAGCTTAATTAAAACTCATTAAGCTGCTGCAATTTTAGAAAATCATTGTATATAGTGAAATATTTATATGAACAACGGTAACGGTGACGTCACCGAAATATTTTTATCGCTCATCTTACACGAAACTTTTGCAATAGTTACTTTAAAAACAACAATTTTTCAATTTCAATTTTCAATTTATTTATTTCCTTTTAATACATTTTTAACTTTACAGTATATAATTCGTAAGAGTAGGAAATGATTCCTCCGTACTAGTAAGAACTGTATGACGGCAGGATGCACCACCTCTCCCAGAACACATTTAATCTATCTAAGTCTAGACACAATATACACAGTCAGTATCTCCGCAGTACTAGTTATATATATATTTATATAAAGAGAATATAGTATATATACATATACAGGTTGCAAATTAAACAAATGGTATGGGAAATTCAAATAAGTGTTTATATATATGTGTGTGTGCGTGTGTGTGTGTGTGTGTGTGTGTGTGTGTGTGTGTGTGCTTGTATGTAGTTGTCATCACATCATGTGAGATTCTAAATACCACGAGAGCATGTATGGATGGATTTGTATATATGTAAGGCCAACGTATATAAGAAAATTATGCAATATTTTTTGGGTTAGGTTAACATTTTTAGACAGTAGTTTTTAGAAGTTTTTCGGTCTCATCATAATCATATAATTTCAAAAAAGATGTAACTAACTAACAAAACAAATTATTGTATACTTAAAACTATTTAAAAGATAAACTGTACCTCAAATGGCGGTAAACGAAAACTTTTTCACGCAAGTCACGCATCCGTAGTTTTTTTTTTTAAATTCAGAGACAAACTGTAGTCGGGGGCCTATTTCCGTAACATTCGATACAAACTAACATGCGAGATTTGTCAACATTGTATGCAACTGACATTTCATTTCAAACAAAAAGGCATCTCGAGTGATATTAGAATTTATTTTTTTATTTTTATTATACATGGCACTAATAGCAATACATTTAAAAAAAAAAATCAAGGTTCTAACTTATTTACAAAGGCCTAAAAAAAATTTTTTTTTATTTAATTTTTTTTTTTATTATTTACAAGAGGGCGACAACCTCAATTTTTAGGTATTTAATGCACAATATAATATTGTATGAAATATATTTTTTTTATAAAAATCCATTTGTGGCAACAAGGTAAAAATGTCTTACTAATGCAGGCCATTCGACTTAAGGCGTCTGTAGGTTACACAGATTTGTTAGATGAGTTTCCCAAACGCAGTTATTACTTGCAGCTAATTTTCTTTTCGCATTTTTTCCCGAAAGCGATTATCCTAAACACTTTTTTTCTCTGCAGCTGATATATTATATATAATTTGAAAAAAGTCGAATTTGTATTTATGTAAAAATAATCATAATATTTTAAAAAAATTGTGTAGCACCCATATTAATCTTTTAATGTAAGGTACACTCGGCTAATTCCGAAAATCGGGATATTCTGAAAATTACTAATATCACTAATATTCTACTAAACGCGGCTACATTATTTGCTCAGATTAGTGAGCGAGTGAAAAATTCCCGCTTTTTTGACATATCTTATTTATCTGCAATATATATAATAGATTTATCTTTATTTTTTATGAAATCTGTTTTTTGCTCCTAATTATAACAATAATAAAATAAAACCGGCCAAGAGCATGTCGGGCCATGCTCAGTGTAAGGTTCCGTAGTTACTCTTCCGTCACAATAAGCTAAACTGGAGCTTAAAGTATAGTAAATTGTTAACCAAGGGATGAAACGGTACCTTTCACCCGAGTTAAACAAATAGGCAAATTTGCATAATCAGTACCTAATTAAAGTAAGTCTTTTTACTATGAAGGGAAAACTTTTTGTGATAACTCAAAAACAGCTAAACTGATCATATCCGCTATAGTTTTCATTTAATGTCTTTTTTAAGCTCTACTTCCAAGATTTTTTTCATATTTTTTGGACCTATGGTTCAAATTTAGAGGGGGGGGGGACACATTTTTTTTTTCTTTAGGAGCAATTATCTCCGAATATATTCACTTTATCAAGAAATGTTTGTTGAAGACCCCTATTAGTTTTGAAAGACCTTTCCAACGATATCCCACACTGTAGGGTTGAAGCAAAAAAAAAAGTTCATCCCCACCCTAAGTATAGGGGAGGTACCCTAAAAAAAAATTTTTTTAGATTTTATTGTACGACTTTGTCGGCTTTATTGATTTATATATCCATGCCAAATTTCAGCTTTCTAGCACTAACGACCACGGAGCAAAGCCTCGGACAGACAGACAGACAGACAGACAGACAGACGGACATGGCGAAACTATGAGGGTTCCTAGTTGACTACGGAACCCTAAAAACGCGTTTGTAAACAAATTCGAGCATGTTAAAAATTGTTTTAGGGAAATATTGCGAGCAACAAATATACTACAGAGTAATAAAACTAATGTAAAAAAACGCGTTTGTAAACAAATTCAAGCATGTAAAAAATTCGTTTTGGAAAATATTGCGAGCAAAAAACTATACTACAGAGTAATAAAACGAAAGTGAAAAAATGCGTTTGTGAACAAATGCGATCATAAAAGTCGCTACCGAGAAATAGTAAGACAGGGAAATTAAAAAAGTGGGAAAATTTGCGACTGTGAATAACGGCGAAAAGAAAATTAGCTGCAAGGAATAACTGCGTTTGGGAAACTCATAAAAAGTAAATCACATTTTATTAAAATCCTACAATTTACACCTAAACATAACACTTATAATTACTCATCCTCGTCACTGTCTGTATTAATACTAACATTTATATTTTATACCTTCGGTCTTGAACAGTGCACAGAGTTTATGGCTAGGCCGCGGAATTCTGGATAAAAATCTGCCATACGACAGTAATATATAATTGCCGCTACATGTGAACAACAACCTACTGTTCTTAACCCATTCGCACATTCACAACAATATTGATCGATTGCTTCTACTCCCGTCTTTTCGCCATCATACTTTATGAAGCGTCTATATACCTTCTTAGACATATGCCGAGAATGTATCTGTATTTTACGGTTCTTACGACCATTAACCGGTTAAGCGGATATATTACTGTCGTATGGCAGATTTTTATCCAGAATTCCGCGGCCTAGCCATAAACTCTGTGCACTGTTCAAGACCGAAGGTATAAATGTTAGTATTAATACAGACAGTGACGAGGATGAGTAATTATAAGTGTTATGTTTAGGTGTAATAGTTAATGGAAATGTGAGTTACCGCAATCAAATTAGTTTTGTATTAATTTAATGAGATATTTATGTACCCATCTAAATAGTTTTTAATATTAGACATGATCAGAGGTGGGACCTTTGAATCTGCATTGATATCTCGGTAAGAATTTACATCACAGGCGAATTCTGTTGGTGCCTCAGAATCGACATTTTACCCTAGATTCAATTGAAAATTATTATTTTGGTCGTAAAATATTAACTTGTTGATATTGTACATTTTCCTTGATATTTTAAGCATAATATTTTAATTATAACACTACATAGCCAAATATACTTAACCTTTCTATGAGGTCTTTTTTAGGGTTCCGTAGCCAAATGGTAAAAAACGGAACCCTTATAGATTCGTCATGTCCGTCTGTCTGTCCGTTTATGTCACAGCCACTTTTTTCCGAAACTATAAGAACTATACTGTTCAAACTTTTCACACAAAAAAAAACAATTAATTTTGGGGGTTCCCCATACTTAGAACTGTAACTCAATTTTTTTTTTCATCAAATCCATACGTGTGGGGTATTTATGGATAGGTCTTCAAAAATGATATTGAGGTTTCTAATATCATTTTTTAGGGTTCCGTAGCCAAATGGCAAAAAACGGAACCGTTATAGATTCGTCAAGTCCGTCTGTCTGTCCGATTATGTCACAGCCACTTTTTTCCGAAACTATAAGAGCTATACTGTTCAAACTTGGTAAGTAGGTAGGTAGTATTCTATGAATCGCATTAAGATTTTTACACAAAAATAGAAAAAAAAAAACAATAAATTTTGGGGGTTCCCCATACTTAGAACTGAAACTCAAAAAATCTTTTTTTATCAAACCCATACGTGTGGGGTATCTATGGATATTATGTCTTAAAATGTTATTGAGGTTTCTAAATCATCTTTTTCTAAACTGAATAGTTTGCGCGAGAGACACTTCCAAAGTGGTAAAATGTGTGTCCTCCCCCCCCCCCCCCCCCCCCTTAACTTCTAAAATAACAGAATGAAAAATCTAAAAAAATATATGATATACATTGCCATGCAAACTTCCACCGAAAATTGGTTTGAACGAGATCTACTAAGTAGTTTTTTTTTAATACATCATACAATTAAAAAAAATTTTTTTTTCATGAAACCCATACGTGTGGGGTTTCTATGGATAGGTCTTCAAAAATGATATTTAGGTTTCTAATATCATTTTTTTCTAAACTGAATAGTTTGCGCGAGAGACACTTCCAAAGTGAAAAAATGTGTCCCCCCCTGTAACTTCTAAAATAACAGAATGAAAAATCAAAAAAAAATATATGATATACATTACCATACATACTGTTGTGTTAAATTTGAACCTTATGCATGCCTGTTTAAGTATATTCCCGCCTTCTCTTTCTATTTTATATGTCCTACCAGTCGCTTAATAAACTCGTACAAGATCACACGTCTTTCTGATTTAGTTAAATGCAAAAACCACAATTTACCAAAGTGAAACTTATTACAACCATCATATGGTCGCAATCGAACCGGATAAATTAGTGCATCGGACACCGGCCGCCCGGCGGCGAGAACAATAGCGAGGCGCATTCCAGAGATAAGGAGCCGGCAAATGCTAACGAATTGCACCTCAAACTAATGAGTTATTTTGAATATAAACAAGTTTTATTGCTTAAAGTTATAACAACGTTTTATAGACTTGTACGTGAAATTGCAGTGTTTTATAGTTAACAATGACTGATAAACATAAACAATTACTTGCTGTGCTTGAAGATAGTGCTATAGTGCTTCGGAAAACACAAACTAACTTAAAGAAATGCCCTAAAGAAAGATTAACCAAGGGTTACATCGAGTCTCGCATTAAAATGATTGATGAGTACTGGACTACGTTCAATAATGGACATCAAGAGTTGGTGAAGGCTACACCTTCGGACCAAAGGGGTGTTTTACCATACTTTTTGAATGAAGAGTTTTTTATTTACGAAGATTTATACAACGTACTCCGGGGAGATTTAATAGACAGACTTTCAAGTTTAGTGCAAGATACTTTAATGGAAACTTCTATTACGAATACAAGCTATGCTATAGCAGGAACACAAAACAACTTTGTACGTTTGCCGCGGATCGAGTTACCTACTTTTAGTGGAAGTTATGAAGAGTGGCCCGCGTTCAAGGATTTATTTATGTCACTCGTGCATAATAACAAGATGTTAAGTGACGTACAAAGGCTACATTATTTGAAAACAAGTGTTACTGCCGAAGCGTCGTCGTTACTGAGGCACATACAAATTACGTCTGATAATTATTCACAAGCATGGCTGATCCTGAAAACAAGGTATGGCAACAAACGATTAATTTTGAACAATAATTTAAAGAAATTGGTTAACCAGCGTAAAATGACCACACAATCAGCTGTTCAATTGAAAGTACTCTTAGATACAACGTCAGAGTGTTTACACAATATTCAGAACCTGAATGTTTCTGTTGACTCTTGGGATCCACTAGTGTTATTTTTGCTTGTTCAGAAATTGGACCCAGAGACGCATAAAGACTGGGAAGAACATGCTTATAAGAGTGACTCTGAACCCTTACCGAAGTGGAGCGATTTTAAGGAGTTTCTAGAGGCCAAGTTTCGTACGCTGGAACTTCTTTCTAATAATACAAGGGAAGTGAAGTCAAACAAGGAGCGAAGTACATGCCATGTTGCCACACCTACCTTCGAGAACAGGAGTTGTGTAATGTGTAAAGAAAGTCATACATTATGTCACTGCAAGGAGTTTACCAAGATGGAACCAACGGAGAGAAGCGAATATGTCAAGAATAACAACTTATGTTACAACTGTCTAGTACCAGGGCATTCAGCATCAAAATGTCGAGTACCTGTGTCCTGTAGAATATGTCACCGACGTCATCACTCCCTTCTACATCAACTAAAGCAGACTGAGCCTGTGGCCCCTACGAGTCCCCCACAACCACTGGCTTCATCATTACATGTTGTAGAAGACATAGAAGAAGTACAAGCAAACACAGTGATCGCGTTACATCTCACTACTAGACAGAAATCAGCACTACTAGCGACTGCTGTGGTGGAAGCAAGAAGCAACCAAGGTCACATCATTCCACTGCGCGCGCTAATAGACCAAGGTTCCGAAGAATCATTTATAAGCGAGAAAGCGGCTCAACTGCTCAAGCTTGACCGACAACATGTAAGGGGTAGCATCACGGGCTTGGGTCCTATGAGAACAGAAATCAACCACGTCTGTGAGCTAGAAATAAAATCACAGTGGGATAAATCATTTGTCCTACCGGTCAAAGCTTATGTAATGTCGAAACAGCTGACCAAGAAGTTACCCAAGAAGCATATTGTTCAACAACCATGGCCTCATTTACAAGGATTACAGCTAGCAGATCCTAATTACAACAACTCGGGACCCATAGATCTCTTGCTAGGGGTCCGAGTATACGCTAGAATACTGCAAGCAGAACTAGTCAAAGGTCCACCAGGTACACCATGCGCACAAAGAACTGACCTGGGCTGGATTCTTTTTGGAGAGAGTGATAGCACATCACAAGAAGATTCTTACCTTGTCATGCACCATCAGGTCGATATAGAAGACACACTGAAATCTCTATGGGAAATAGAAACGGACACTAATAGAAAATACACCAAGGAAGAACAACTATGTGAAGAAATCTATGAAAAAACAGTCACTCGAAACCAAGAAGGAAGATACATTGTGAAGCTGCCATTTAAGACTGAGAATCCAAGAGTACTTGATGGAAATACAAAAGAGATAGCTACAAAGAGATTCATGCAATTGGAAAGAAAGTTTAAGCGTTCGCCGAACCTCAAAACAGAATTCATAAAGGGTATTGATGATTACCTGGAAGAAGGACATCTAGAAGAAGTACCTGAAAAGGAAAAGGAAGATAAATCGGTGTACTTGCCATATCACGCTGTAATTCGCGACGATAAAGAAACTACGCGCACGCGTCTTGTTTTTGACGCTTCATGCAAAGGATCCAACAACGTCTCACTAAATGATGAACTCATGATAGGCCCACAACTACAAGATGACTTGAGAAATCTTTTAATGAGATGGAGACTGAAACGAGTTGGCTTCGTGGCAGACGTTCAGAAGATGTACCGCCAAATATTGGTAACAAAAGAGGACGCAAATTACCAACGCATTCTTTGGCGACAAGACGAGTCTGAAGACTTGAAGGAATATCGTATGCTCCGAGTCACTTTCGGTACCGCTCCAGCTCCATACTTAGCGGTCAAGACACTTCAAAAGATTGCTATCGATGAAGAAGAAAAACAACTCGGTAAACGTGTAACCAACAACCACAGCAAAGTGGCAATCAAAACAATAAAAGAAGACTTTTATATGGACGACTTGCTGTCAGGGGCAGCAACCGCTGATGAAGCTATTGCAATAGCTAATGAAGTAACGCGCATCCTAAAACAAGGCGGATTCCAACTCATGAAATGGTGTTCTAATAACATTGAATTTATGAAATCTATTGATGAAGATAAGAGATCAGCTAATGCACAGGTAGAACTGAACCTTGATGGAACTATAAAAGCACTTGGAATTGCATGGAACCTTGGTGCAGATAAATTTCAATATAACTTATCACTGCCGCCAATGTCAAAGACTATAACTAAACGTGGGATATTATCAGATGTACAAAGGCTATTTGATCCACTAGGCTGGATCGCACCAAGCACTGTTATGGCGAAGATGCTGATGCAAAGGTTATGGCTTGAAAAGGTGTCGTGGGATGAATCTGTCAGCCCTGAGCTCGAAGAAGAATGGAAACAGATAAGAGATGATTTTGAAAATGTCAAAGATATAAAAATGGATAGATGGCTTGGCACAACAGAAACGGAAGAAGAAAAGATACAGATACACGGATTTAGCGACGCATCTATGCGTGCTTACGCAGCTGTCGTATACATAAGAGTTGAGAGTGAAAACAAAATAACAACAAAAATCATCGCTGCACGAACGAGAATATCTCCTTTGAAAACGATTTCTCTCCCGAGATTAGAATTATGTGGCGCCTTACTCCTGTCTAAACTAATGAAACAGATTGGATCGGCGATGAGAATACCAACTACAAGCATGTTCGCATGGACCGACTCTTCGATAGTGATCGCTTGGCTTTGTGGAGAACCCAATAGATGGAAACCGTTTGTAGCCAACCGCGTCGTAGAAATTGTTGAGAACTTAAATAACAAACACTGGTACCATGTGCAATCTAAAGATAACCCTGCAGATATCGCTTCAAGAGGAATGAAACTGTCCACACTTAAGAACTATGATCTGTGGTGGCACGGCCCGAGCTGGTTATCTGAAAAAGAAATAAATATTAGTAAACAAGAGGATTTTACAACAGATGAAGAAATAAAAGTACAAAAAATTCAAACTTACCTGAATATTGAGGACCTGGAAAAACAAGAAAAGGCATTGACTACACAATTTGGAGATTTTGATAAACTAACTGAACTACTTAAAAGTATTGTCTATTGCCGAAGATTCCTAAACTACAAGAAAAATCCAGATGGCATTGACAAAGATATAACTACAATGGAATTACAAAACGCCATGAATATTTGCATAAAAATGGCACAGCAAGAAGAATATCAAGAAGAAATAGAACGGTTGATATCAAATACACAAGTCAAAAGAAAGAGCTGCTTACGATCCCTCGCCCCATACGTAGATGAAAACAAATTCCTCAGGGTGGGCGGTCGCCTCAGATATGCAAATATAGATGAGAACAGAAAGCATCCAATCATTCTGGGAAACAAGAACTCGTTAGTACCACTAATAATTGCTGATGCACATACGAGAACGCTTCATGGCACTATGGCTGAAATGCTATGCTACTTACGTTCTAAATACTGGATATTACGAGCAAAGTCCTTAGTCAAGAGACACATACAGAAATGCCTTACTTGTGCAAAACAAAATGCTACGTCGAAACCTCAATTCTTGGGAGATTTACCGGAGACGAGAGTCACTCCTTCGAGGTCATTTCTACACAGTGGAGTAGACTTTGCAGGGCCATACCAGATATTGACGTCTAAAGGCAGAGGAGGAAAAACTGTGAAGGCATACATTGCTATTTTTATTTGTATGGCCGTCAAAGCAATTCACATTGAACTAGTTGGAGACCTTACTTCAGAAGCGTTCATAGCAGCATTCAAACGCTTCGTCGCTAGAAGAGGAAAATGTACTCACATGTGGAGCGACCAGGGTAGAAACTTTGTAGGTGCTAACAAAGAACTTGTAGAAGCCTGGAATGAAGCTAAATTGAAATTTACCGGACCAATAGCAGAGACACTTGCAATCGAAGGCACACAATGGCACTTCATTCCAGCTTATAGCCCTAACTTCGGTGGTCTTTGGGAAGCTGGCGTCAAGTCCATAAAACACCATCTAAAGAGAGTTCTGACAACAAACCTGACGTTCGAAGAGATGACGACCGTACTTTACGAGATCGAGGCCTGTTTGAATTCTCGGCCCCTGTGTCCTCTCGATAACTCAGACCCTGAAAACGCTGAAATACTCACCCCAGGACATTTCTTAATAGGTGAAGCCCCTATAGTTGTTCCAGCAGCAGATTATAAAGAATGCCAAATACATACCTTGTCACGCTGGCAACTTACTCAGAAACTGCTGGCAGATTTTTGGCGTCGATGGCAAGATGAGTACCTATCCAGACTGCAACAAAGACCTAAATGGCTTAAAAAAGAGAAGGAGTTTAAAATAGGAGATATAGTGCTTATTAAAACTGATAACTTACCTCCAGGCAAATGGTCACTGGGCCGCATTATGGACAAACACCCTGCTGAAGACGGTTTTACTAGAGTGTATAGTGTGAAATCTGGTAGTGCTATAGTGAAACGGTCTGTAACTAAACTATGTGCGTTGCCCGTTGATACTGAAACTTTGTAATGTCAATTTGATTCAATTTAAATTGTACTATTGTAAGGTTATGAAAAGGACGTAAGTGTCCTTCTGGTGGGCGGTATGTTGTGTTAAATTTGAACCTTATGCATGCCTGTTTAAGTATATTCCCGCCTTCTCTTTCTATTTTATATGTCCTACCAGTCGCTTAATAAACTCGTACAAGATCACACGTCTTTCTGATTTAGTTAAATGCAAAAACCACAATTTACCAAAGTGAAACTTATTACAACCATCACATACTTCCACCGAAAAATGGTTTGAACGAGATCTAGTAAGTAGTTTTTTTTAATAGGGTGCCCCGCGCGCACCCGCCGCGCCGCTAACTCACCCACGACTCGGGCGCTCTCTCTCCTTAATGTCATGTCCATTGTTGCCCCGCAGATTGACATATTCGCGGATAGTGTTGGTGGTTTTGGTAAAAAGCTATCAGAATTCCTTAGCCAATATTTGGCCACAAAAAACTGACTTATATTTTTAATAATTTAATTATAATGATGATGATTTCTATTTGACTAATTTAATTTATTTAATAATCCTATATTTAATATTTCTGCAAATAATGAATTGTGTTTTAATGTATATAATGTAATTTGTATTGTATATCCTACTGCAATCTAGTTTGTAAGCGATTTGGTGTACCTGTTAGCTTATAAATGTCTAATAAATAAACAAATAACAAATAATACATCATAAATATAAAAAAAAAAATTTTTCATCAAACCCATACGTGTGGGGTATCTATGGATAGGTCTTCAAAAATGATATTTAGATTTCTAATATCATTTTTTTCTAAACTGAATAGTTTGCGCGAGAGACACTTCCAAAGTGAAAAAATGTGTCCCGCCCTGTAACTTCTAAAATAACAGAATGAAAAATCTAAAAAAAATATATGATATACATTACCATGCAAACTTCCACCGAAAATTGGTTTGAACGAGATCTAGTAAGTAGTTTTTTTAATACGTCATAAATGGTACGGAACCCTTCATGGGCGAGTCCGACTCGCACTTGGCCGCTTTTTTTTCTAAACTGAATAGTTTGCGCGAGAGGCACTTCCAAAGTGGTAAAATGTGTCCCCCCCCCCCCCCTCAGTAACTTCTAAAATAACAGAATGATAAAACTAAAAAAAATATATGATATACATTACCGTAAAAGTGCTTTTAACTGTGTTACAATCAGACGTCCATATTTTTCATGAGGATACATTTTATTGCGTTAAACAAACGATTATCACGTACATGAAAATATGCTACATACTCCTGTCAAAACAAAACTTTTATTTGAATGGCTTTGAAACTTTATCCGACAGTTTTTCGGCCTCAGATACAAAGTTTAATATATACAGAGAGTTTAATTATGAAGTTTAATTAAACATTGGTTTATTGTAAATACAAATATTTTAGTAATAGTAATAGTAATATTCTTTATTTGCTTATTTGCTTTTTTTAAGTTATAAATTTCATACAACGAGTTGGTCGAGTTGTCTCAAACTCTAGTGGCGCCATCTACAATTAGCTTTCAGCCGCTTTCCCCATTTTACACTATCACAGATAAGAAATTTGTTGTAACAATATAGTTTATCGTAATGTTGGCCATTATTTACAGATTACACGAGGGCCATGTAGCACCTCAGAAACTTTCGCATGGGCCACTATCTGTTTTATGGCCGGGGGGGGAGAGGTCTAGTTGTTGCAGGCTGTCGCATTAGGTGTCCGCGGGCCGGATTGAAACGCCTTGCGGGCCGGATTGAAACGCCTTGCGGGCCGGATTGAAACGCCTTGCGGGCCGGATTGAAACGCCTTGCGGGCCGGGGTATGGAGACCTCTGGTTTAGCTGACTGCACATTAGAACCGAGATCATCTAGAGCTTCGCTAATGAACACTCCATGAAACGGATTGCACGAGCTGATGGAAATTGAACTTGTTCGATTGAATCCATGCATCCGATATGTTTGATGACTATTTTAAAGAAACTAAATGTCATAATCAAACATCGGTGACTCGTGGCAATTAAGTAGCAGTAATGATGTGATGAGACAAATGATAAATGTATCAAGTATCATTTCAGATAAGATAATAACAAATTAATGGTAAAATAACTACAAGATGACAAGGTAAACTGAATAAGAAATCAAAGACAAACACTAATAAATACGCTGCAATATTACAGAACCATCTTCACCAATCACATTAGTCGAAGTCGAAAAATCATTTTCTTCATTTTCACGTGGATTTTCTCAAATAGAAGACATAGGATAACTTCTAAAAATTTAGAATACATATTAATTTTCTATCACAAATGTCACATATTAATAAATTGAACAGTTTTTTTCTAATTGATATTCTTTACTCGACTCGTATAGAAGAACATTGTCACATCACTAGTCTGTCTGAAACATCAAATGCTTCTTGTCTGTTCTCTATACAAAATGTAATACTCAAGCCGTTGTTGGTGACACTGATGTGTATGTGTGCGTAAAAATATGTATAGTGTGGGTTTTAGGGATGTGGAATGGTCGATTTGAATAATGTTATATCGATATATAACATACACCGCCGCCATAAGCAAGTGGTCACATGATGCAGGACTTGTGCTGAACGCCCAAAAAACCCAGTTAATACATATCTGTTCTGATAAGCGCTACACAAATAAACCCAGTATTTCTGTTTAACCCTTTGTCCGCCAAACACGTCAACTGAAGCGCCTGGCTACAGCCCAATATCAACCTCCGGGCATTGCGAAAAGGTTCACGATGATGCACCACGCACGATAGACGTGGCGTTCAAAGGGTTAAAGATGACTGTACCCCGAAGCCTCGGTTGAAAAATACATGTAGAATGGTAAACTGCACTTTTTGATAATTACAAAAAAATAACGATATTGAGGCACTCCGTATGCATGGGGGAGGAAAATATTATTTCAATCAAAACCAAGAAGCCGGTTACACATAACACAAACCTCTAGTTGATATTTAATTAACATAAGTCACATAGTCTGATGTCTGATACTGCTGAGTATAATTGCTGTGATATACAGACAGTCGGTCAGGCGGACGGGACCCTAAAAGTTGTTTTTATGTTTTATGCTTAACTTAACACTGTTCTGAGTATGCACGCTCAAGACGCGCTATCTCGCTACAAAAAATACATTTTTTCGAACTTCAACTTTGTTTTAGCTAAAACGAAGCCGAACACCATTTTTAGGGTTCCGTAGCCAAATGGCATAAAACGGAACCCTTATAGTTTCGCCATGTCCGTCTGTCTGTCTGTCTGTCTGTCTGTCTGTCTGTCCGAGGCTTTGCTCCGTGGTCGTTAGTGCTAGAAAGCTGAAATTTAGCATGCATATATAAATCAATAAAGCCGACAAAGTCGTACAATAAAATCTAAAAAATTTTTTTTTTTTAGCGTACCTCCCCTACACGTAAAGTGGGGGTAAATTTTTTTTTTCGCTTCAACCCTAGAGTGTGGGGTATTGTTGGAAAGGTCTTTCAAAACTAATAGGGGTTTTCGAGAAACATTTTTTGATAAAGTGAATATATTCGGAGATAATCGCTCCGAAAGAAAAAAAAATGTGTCCCCCCCCCTCTAACTTTTGAACCATAGGTCCAAAAAATATGAAAAAAATCGTGGAAGTAGAGCTTAAGAAAGACATTAAATGAAAACTATAGCGGACATGATCAGTTTAGCTGTTTTTGAGTTATCGCAAAAAGTTTCCCCTTCATAGTAAAAAGACTTACTTTAATTAGGTACTGATTTTGCAAATTTGCCTATTTGTTTAACTCGGGTGAAAGGTACCGTTTCATCCCTTGGTTAACAATTTACTATACTTTAAGCTCCAGTTTAGCTTATTGTGACGGAAGAGTAACTACGGAACCCTACACTGAGCGTGGCCCGACATGCTCTTGGCCGGTTATTAAATTTTATAAATAGTGCTATAATATTATATTTTTAAATCGAATTCCCTATCGAATGTGTTTTTTTTTTGTAGCAAAATAAGCAATGTCCCATTTTTGTCGCTTTGGGAGCACAGTGCGCCAACCGCCATAAATTTGTTCAAGGCGATCGGCTGCGTCGAGCCTGTACGCTCGGAGCGTGGGGAGGCGTAGAGTGCTACCGCGCTACGTCGTAGCATCGTCCCGCGCTACGTCGTGTAGCATAGTTTCCCCTATATGTAGCCAAAATGCTTTGTAGAAGCGGTACTCTTTGTGTATAGGCCGATTCTCATTTGATATTTTGTTAAAGTGTTATGATGCGACTTTGACAGGACTAACTACATCTCACGCGTACTAATAAGTGCGACTGAGTGAATGACTGTTAGTGAGATGATACGACTCCCAGTGTATTCCGTGCCCAACAATTAAGGAAGCTGACAGTGCCATCACCCGCGTAAACGCAGCAGCAGTAAGGATACAAAAGTAACTAGTAACCTTCAAATATAAATTCTTCGTTTGCTTCCTGAAACCGACGCTCTTTCCGTTACTTTGCGCGTAGTGAATATGCATTTGGCTAGCTTATTCTATAAGGTAGTATGCGGTAAAACGGGTTTTACCATTAAAAAAAAAAGAATTGATCGAAAAATAACAACTACAGTACTGAAATCGGCCCCATTTGCCTATACAACCAAAATGTTTGTTTAAATCTTTGATATGATTTTCTCTGCTATTAACGTTAACCAATCGTGCAATGGCGACTACTGAAACCAAACAAATCACCAAATAATACTTTCATGAGTTCTATAATTGCAGAGATAAATCGAGACACCGACGCGAAAATGTACAATTAATTATTTACAAGTCTTAATTTTAATTTCTTCATTGACTGATATTATATTGCACACACAAACGCATTTTTAAACGCTGATGCACATTTCATTAACTCATGTTTCCAATTCCCTTTCATACAGTCGCCGTCAGATAATATCTATATTATATCGGAGCAGCCGAGGTACTTAAAAAAATCTGAACTCTGGCGCCTTGACAATATAGGTGTGTTAAGATATTTGTGCGGGATGCATATTCTCTGCCCAGCAACTTAGAGAAAACAAGAGCAATCGATCGGTGGAAGGTCGCCAAAGGACAAGAACACTCGAAAGCTCTAATCAAAGGGTTCAACAACAAATTTGCTAAGAAGCTATTACTAGGGCTCAAAAGACACAAAACCTGCGCGGTGACCAGAATATTGACTGGACACTGTAAGTTGAACAAACACATGTTTCAAATTGGAAAGAAACATGCTACATGCAGGTTCTGCCAGGAGTCAGAGGAGACTGCAATGCACATTCTCTGTTCCTGTGGACCACTAATGTCAAAAAGGAGTACCCACTTAGGGCGGCACGTATTGCAACCCTATGAGGTACAGAACATTACGGCCCAAAGAATCTGGAATTTCCTGGATTCAACGGGCATTAGTAATGAACTTTAAAGGGCTGTCACAATAGATCACTGCCTGGTCGACGTGGCACTCAAAGATCGATATTTAACACCTTGACTGTACAAGCGAGATGTGTTGCGAATAATTATCAGTTCTTTAATATAATATTATTTCTAATCTGCTGGACTAATAAACTGTCTATTACCAATGGAGTCTCTGGGGTCGTTCCCCCGTGAGAGCTGCTTGGTCGGATGATCTGCTTCCACCGGTTTTTGTCCAGGCCGTTTCTTATTTTTTTTAACTTTTACAGACTAACTTTTACAGGAAACATTAGTGTTCATTTTTTTATACAACCGTTCTCGGCATTTTCCTCTCTGGATTTTGGCCTTACATGAATATTTTTTTATGAGTTCAATATTACTGTGTCTGTGTGTATTGATTTTTTGATATTTTTGTAACTATAAGAATTAGGTTACTTTAAAAAGTGCTAAAAACTGCCAAATAAGTTCGCCGTAAGCAGACGCCTAGTATACAAAATCGGCAACAATATACACATAAATCAAAACGGTCAGACGCAGACAATTTCTTCCTCATTCCGTTTCCAAAATTTCTTTACAATTGCTTAGATTTTTTTTTATCAATAAACTTAACTATAAATAAAACTAAACCTAAACTAACCTCTAAAAACTAGTCAAACAACCCATGATTTTTCGCCACAGCTGCAGTTGTCCTTATCGCAATAATTTTAGGAGACGTCCTGGTCAGCGCGACGGAGATAATTACCTACCTGAAATTCTCATATCTAAGGAGGGGGCTCAGCTGGTAGGTATTTCCACTACTATACACGGCGACGAATCTTTTACTTGATAGCCCTTATATCTTGGTAGTGAAAGACCACCACCATCACCAATCACAATCAGTTTTCTTGATATTTTCGAATTGTACCTACTTATAAATCAAATATCTACCATGATTAAAATATATTTACCTGTGATAAAATCACATAATCTAGAACCTTCACTTAATATAAATTTGCAAGCAGGATTTAAAAACTTACCAGTTTTATACAGATCAAAATATTTTTTTTTTTCTATTTATTATTTAGGGACTTAAATCAGTTACATGATTATGCCAGCCCCATCGTACCTTATTCTAGTATTCTTACATGTCTAGTTATGGGACTTGTACCTTTTAAAATAATCTAGTACATATAAAAATATCTTTTTAGCCTCTTCTGATGTCGGTACAGCTAAGATGCTCTGAAAAGCACCTATATCCAATCTATTTACCTTAAGGGCAATTAAGTAACGCTTGTCTATCGTTTTCATTCCGTGCACATTCCGTCAAAATATGTTGCACATCTTCCATGGAACCGCAAACTTCGCAATTTGGGGATGGTTCTTTTCTCATCAAGTAAGCAAACTTTTTTGACGGAATATGCCCGGAACGCAATCTTAAACCAATCTTAAGTAACTGTCTATTTAAATTACTGTTAGTAAACCAAGGAATATGAGGAGGTTCCGATTGCATCGTCTTGCAATCGGAACCTCCTCATATTCCTTAAATAACCAATTTAAAATTTAGATTGCGAGTTTATGCAATTCCTTGTAACCTTTGACATTGAAGTCCACAGCGAGCGCGAAGCCGCCCTATTAAAAGTTTTCATAAAAATGAGAAGAAATCAATGTTCTAGGTTTTCTAGGAGTAGTTCATTACCAACCACTTCTTGCACAGGTACGACTCTTTTGACGCTAGGAGTAAAGCCAAGGTTTATTTCATCATCTGGATGCTGAAAAGCCATAATATGTTAACCTATATGTTCGAAAAATTACTCCTTATGAAAGGACAGGGGACGGCCGACTCTCCATACAAACGTAGTCACTATTATTATGAAAGGACAGGGGACGGCCGACTCTCCATACAAACGTAGTCACTATTATTATGAAAGGACAGGGGACGGCTGACTCTCCATACAAACGTAGTCACTATTATTATGAAAAGACAGGGGACGGCCGACTCTCCATACAAACGTAGTCACTATTATTATGAAAGGACAGGGGACGGCCGACTCTCCATACAAACGTAGTCACTATTATTATGAAAGGACAGGGGACGGCCGACTCTCCATACAAACGTAGTCACTATTATTATGAAAGGACAGGGGACGGCTGACTCTCCATACAAACGTAGTCACTATTATTATGAAAGGACAGGGGACGGCCGACTCTCCATACAAACGTAGTCACTATTTTCCTCTCTGGATATTGATATTATGGAAAATATTTTTAAATAATTTTATCTCAACGAGGGGGGGAGGGGTTTAGGGTCGGCAACGCGCATGTAACTCCTCTGGAGTTGCAGGCGTACATAGGCTACGGAAACTGCTTACCATCAGGCGGGCCGTATGCTTGTTTGCCACCGACGTAGTATTAAAAAAAAACTAGCATACCTAACTATGCCCCTAAGTTAACTTTTTGGATTTATTGATTATTGTAAAAAAATGGTGCGAAAAATAGTGAATAAAATATCATTAATTACCGAAAAGGAATTCCAGGATATACACGTTACCAGCCCGGTGACGGATGCTATCATAAAATTAACTTTTTTTCGGCTACCTATTTGAGGAGTTTAGTGTAACCTAATTATTTGTTTTAAATGAAGGAAAAGTTGTTGTTTGACCGCTCGAGCTAATATTGATAGCCGAGCAAGCAAAAGGTTCCAAAATTGAACAACGAGCGTGGCGAATGCTTCTAAAAGTGGAATCTTGAGCGTTGCGAGGGTTAAGCAAATTTTGCCACCAAGTGGCACACAAACTAGATGACAATACTAACTGTAAAGTATCAAACTAAATCAAACCACATCAAATCCAATGAACGTTAATAAATATACATTTCATCATTCATACACGAACTCGATACGACTACGGCTACGAAGTCCATGGTCCCGGATTCAAATCCTGGTAAGGGCATTTATTCGTGTGATGAGCATGGATATTTGTTCCTGAGTCATAGGTGTTTTCTATGTATTTAAGTATTTGTAAATATTTATATATGATAATATATCGTTGTCTAAGTACCCTCAACACAAGCCTTATTAAGCTTACTCGTACTGTGGGACTTGGTCAATTTGTGTAATAATGTCGTATAATATTTATTTATTTATATTCATAATCTAAAAGTAAATTCTACTAGACAACATAAGGAAACAACCCAAAATTTGTATCAGAACACATTGCCACACAAGTGGATAACCTGCAACTTTTTCGTCAGTTTTCAAATAATCGAGAGAGCTCTTTTTTACTCCAGCCAAACGTTTACCCATGCCTTTTACCACTTCACAGTACGCAGGCGATAGTAACTCCCATTGTTCTTGAACTCGAGTCCACAATACGTGTAATGACTATGGCGGTGAATTGTAGTTATTCACTAACGCTTTTTTTTGACATAGACCATAGGCTTTCGATAGGGTTAAATCGGGACTTTGATCGCCCATTGGATCGCCCAAGCACGCGAGGCCGAAGGCCGAGCTGCGAGAGTGCGGCCCAAAGCGGAAGTACAACCGCATTAACTTTCCCCTTTGGAAAACAAATCTTATTTATATTAATGACAACAAAAATAACGGGAAAAGTTATAAAGCGAACCGGCAACAAGTCAACTGTCTTAATAAGCGTAGCCGACGGCGAAGCGTCGAGGCTAGCGAAGGCCGAAGGCCGAGCTCCGCGTAGGGCCGAAGGCCCGGAGCGTCCCATTGGATCGCCCAAGCACGCGAGGCCGAAGGCCGAGCTGCGGGAGTGCGTGCTCGCACGCGGACCATTCCTTGCAAGCAAAAGTACAACTGCTTTACCTTTTCCCTTTGGAAAACACAAACTTTTACACCTAAACAACAGCAACAACAACAAACACTACAACAACAACACATAAACAACAATATTAATAACAACATACGCGAGGCCGAGTGCATGCTCGCACGCGCAGCGAAAGTACAACTGCACCACTTCTTCCCTTTGGAAAACAAACTTTTTCACTCAAACAACGGCACCTACAACAATAACTCATCAATAACAACATCAACAACAGCACCAACTACAAAAACAACAATACTAACAACAGCACCATGCACACCGCGGGGCCCCCGGGCCCCGCGCACCAAGCAAAATCTAGTTATGTTATGCTAAGTAGGCGACACGGTGATAGACATAAATATATGTTACCTAAACGTTCATGCTAAGTTTCAAGTCGTTATAAAATGAGAGCGTCACTACACTGAAAAAAATAAATAGCCGAACTGGTTTTGTAACTTTACTAAATAACTAAACTACGGTTATAAGAAAATAAACTTTGCATAAATTTACAAAACTTATTTTGTAGTGTATAATAAATACCTGAATACTGATAGCCAAACACGGTTTTGTAACATATAACACATAGTTCGCAAGTCCCAATTTTTGTGTAAACAGTAACCAAAATGTTTGTTACAGTTATGCAAACATTTCTTTCAGTGTAACTGCGATTGTATGGGAGCGACTTTTTGCGGCGAGATCGTGTGAAGGACGCAAAGCATTGCGTAGTCCCGCTAGCAGTTGGTCACTGTCACGCTCGCCACATACGGGCACGGGAAAGTTACGTGATATAATAAGCAGGCATCGGAGTTTTTATCGCACGGTAAGACTAGCGAGCTATGGAGTCTACATTAGCAATAAAATTCAATTAATATTCATACTAATTTTACAAGGGCAAGAATTTGTAAACGATCCTTTAATTTTGACTTTCAGGTCATAAATATTACAAAAAAGAATAATGACAATATTTGTATTGATTAATTTGTATTCATATTATTTTTACATCTTTTACTATACATATTGATATTTTTATGAAATTTCGTTATATAATCAATACAAAAAACGGTAATTATTCTTATTTGTAATATTTATATACTCAAAGACAAAATTAAAGGATAGTATATAACTCGTCAAAGTTCTAGTTCTTGATTATAAAATTAAAATCACTTAATAATGAATCAATGAGTATGAGAATGAATGTAAGTTGAATTTTATTGCTATTGTCGACTGCATAGCTCGCTTTTAGTCTTACCATGCGATAAAAACTCTGATGCCTGAATCAATAAGTAGGATCGTAGAGAAGTAGTAAAAATATTAACCGCGTATCTACACGCACGAACCCACCCACTACCCGGCTAGCGTGGTAATATATGGTGTACGTGTATGACGCTATTTATTTAAGAAGATGAATATTCATAAGGTGCCTAAGTAAAGCTAGAGAACAGTAACACTTACATTTTCAAGAGTCTGCACTACTTGGCATGTAAGTAGGTTCTGAGCGCAATATTGCAAAACAAGCATCTTATTTTGCATTAAAAAAAACACAAGTTACAAATTTCTTATCTGTGGAAATTACATTAATAATATCGTTGATATTAATTTATGTATGTATGTATATACTTTATTGTACGTAGACATAAGAAACATAGTTACAGAGTAAATTAAACACAACAAAGGCAAACTTATCCCTGAATGGCATCTTGCAGTTATCCTTTGAGGAAATGAGTAGAACAGAAGTAACATATCGATTCGTATGTCGATTTAATAATGACATTAAATAAGATAATGTACATTGCCAACATTGATTTTTGATTGTATAGTTTCCTGTTTCTTATGTACAATAAAGTGTTTAAATCCATACATACATACATTCAAATTTCGAAAAGAAAAGCAGTTGACCTCATTTCTAGTATCAGCGAAATGGCGGTCGTAACATGCAGTTCCTGAACACATTACAGAGAGCTTATTATATGTGTGTAGATAAGCAGATTTAAATTATCAATGACAAACTGGATCCCCTTTTCCCCCCCTAATGCCCTTCTCCTCCCCCTTCTTAACGGTAAAAGGGTGATTTTGGGGATGAAAACTATTCTATATCCTTCCCCATCACATAAACTATCTACATACCAAATTTCAACGAAATCGGTTCAGTGGTTGATTTTTTTGTTGCTTGTGTAAATACTATCCTACATACCAAATTTCAGCTTCCTAGAAATTTAGGAAGTACCCTTAGAGGTTTTGATGATCATCAGTGAGCGAGTTAGTTAGTGACTCCAAACACAGAGTGAATCTAAACACAAGTTACGAGGGTTCAAAAAAACGACAAAGCCCTACGAGAAAATGTAGGTAAAGCCCTTGCGCTTCGCTTTGCTCGCCTTGGCGGAGGCACTACTGTGCCCCTAGATATGGCATGGAGTGATAAAACATCACGGTTTGACTCGCTTCTGATTGGTGTTTGGGGGTGGTTGGATTTTGCACTTTTATTTTATTGAATATATTATATTAATAATCATAATAGTTATACTGAAATAGGCCCATTTTTTAGAATCATATTAACACACTCGTATGTTTCTTTGAATCCATTCATTGTTACTGTCGTCATGCCAATTATTAGGGTTGGCACAACTTATCGTCCCTTTGCGTGCACAACCACAGATAAGATAATGACTTGAATGTTGACAACCCTAAATAGCCAAAAGGTATAGTGCCATACATTAGAAAGAGAAAGCATGATTAGTTCCTAAATCGCTATCAAACTTCGGCCTTGTAGGAAGTGTGATTTCTGTACGGCAAAACTATTACGTAGGTCACTAGATAAGTTTTGCAATAGACAAATATGAAACAATGAGGTGGCCCATCACATATATTAAATTTATTAAACTATATTTCCACAGACAATGTTTGGCCGGAAAACATTTACTTTATTTTTAAATTTACTTATTAAAAAATAGATTTAAACTTTGGAAACGTCGGTGTGAGCTAAGGGCGATTTACGAATATTTTATCTATACAAAATTTTCATTTCATACTAAGTTTTTAATAAGTTTTAAAAATAAAGTAAATGTTTTCCAGCCAATCATTGTCTATGGAAATATAGTTTTAAAAAGAATATGAGATAAGCCACCTGTTCGTCTATTGCAAAACTTATCTAGTGACCTATGTACTTATTCTGTGACGAATGTGACGATACTAATAAGGTGAGAGGGCGAAGTGCGCCGAGCCGTCTATAAGTGCGCCTACCTTTAATATATCTGTCTATTGGTGTTATAAATAAAGTATTTGTATTTATATCGAAAAACAATAAAACTGCTTATAGGATACTACATAATTTTATTACTAGTAGGTAACTTGCAGTTTTATTAGTAGTAGTGTTAGCAGTTTTCGATATATTAAAGGTACTCGCACTTAGACGGCATGGCAAAGTTCGTCGATGTATCTGGGCTATAATTAAGGTACCTGGATCGAATATGGCTAGCCCAAAAATATGGTCACACCCGCACCCCCTACATGTCCAAAACTAAGGCATCAACTACCTATATAACTTGAAGGAATTTTACAACATTTTTTCTTTAGTAGATATCGTATTATTAGTAGGTATCGTAGATAATATCTCTATGCTAATATTTAAGTTTTACAATTCTTTCCCAACGAGATATAATTTTATATATCCCGTCCTTGTAAAAGCTTTTACTTTTGGAAGCAAAAAAATTGCCAACCTCCTTCGACCTCAACTTGATATCGAATTTTTTTATCTATCATGATTATTTAAAGCCAAAAAAAAGGTGAAAATTCGTTAGAGAAAGCAGTTTTTGAGCAACCGTATTATAAAACTTAAACTTATTTTCCATTGGTAATGTGAATATACACAGGAACATTTTTGTATTTTTAATTTCCACCTCAAAACAATTGGAAAATGTAATAAGGGGTGCCTGCCACGAAGGTTTTACATTCCACGGCGCGGCGTGACAAGTATGCCGCAAGTTTTGGGTCAGGCGTCTGCCTGTAAATATTCATATAGCGCGGAGTAGCGCGACGCGAATAGAAAACACCGCTGTTTTTGGAAACTGAATAAATCCAAAGTGGAAAATTTTAATGCACTTTTGATCATTAGTTGAAAATGGTTTAAACTTTAACTTTAATAGTGCGCGGTATCGAATAGAAAACACCGCTGTTTTTGGAAAGTGAATAAATTAATAATAATATTTGGTATTTGTCTACCTCCGGTATAGCCAAAACCTTATAAGTGCAAGGGCACTCGTCGTATCGTCATTGCATAATTTCAAAAATATTTTACGATTATTTGTGTATCGTATATTTAAATTGTATGAAAACAATATCGAATGTTGCCTTTGAAAAGTTTAAACAGCTTTGACAGCATTTCGGCAGCTATTCCGTTCCATTCAACTTATTAAGAACGGTTTTTCAATATTCAATATTAAAAAATAAACGTGTTATAATGATGAAGAGGTAAGTAATAAAATATGCTTATATTTATTATTTTTACATTAACAGTAGGTTTTTATGTTGATTACGACTTTTAAAGGAAACTAACATTAACACTCATCAATAAGTAATCATGAATTGGAACAATTGGAAAAGTAAAAAGCACTAGTTCGCGAAGTCCAACTTTCCGCACGCTAAACAGCTACGTAAAGTAGCACGTTTTGAGCAACTGTATTAAAAATAAAATATTCGTTTCCAGTTGTTTGAAACTATTCGGGCTGTGGTTCGGTGACCAATTTATTGACGTGCTCTTGGGATTTTGGTTTACTCGTCGGAGCTGGGGGGAGAAGTTCCTAGTAATAGCAATCACGTTTAAAATATATTTTTTTTAAAGTAATTTAAGACTTATTCATATAGCTTTTATTGCACAAAAGAAAAACTTGTCGTAGGTACAAAAGGTGGACTTATTGCCAAAAAGCATTCTCTACCAGTCAACCTTCAGGCAAAGCAAAGAGATTATTGTCGGTGTACTACTACTAGCAAAAAATAATAACAATAAAATATTATCAAAGTAGCAGTGTTTTGATGAAATTTATCATCCTAATATTATGTAGGTACTTTAAGTTAATCTAGTAATGTAATGTAAGTATGTAGATAAGTAACTGCCTAACAAAATAACCTGAAGTCGTATCTGTATTTTAAATTCGCAACACTGATATTTAAGAATTTGTAGAAAGTTTCAATTAAAAGAAAAAAAATAGAACCGCTAGAGCTTTGCGAGGTAAGTATAACGGTATTCTGCCTAATTTGATTAAGGGAGACCCTTTCAACCGCGGAAAAAATAAAAATTTTAGCATAAAAACCTTTCGTGATGGATTAGTTACTTTTCCTGCCAGTAGCAGCGAACCCGCAGGTGAGATTGACGTCATTTTAATGTAGGAGACAATTATTAAATTAGCAATACAATAGATAACAATACCAATACAATACAATAGCAATTCCATCGTTGCAAGGAAGGATGGAATTAATTGCATTTATACGTTACCGTAAAACCAAGTTTTAGTGCAAACGCGTCTTCACCACGGTGTTACAGAAAACGTACTTTTAATCAGGCAAAATACATTTTCACTTAAAACGTGGTTTTACAGTTGCGTGGTAGAGTCACCTGCAATAATATGTTACTCTTCGAAAGCCGCAAAAATATGTGACACGCTCTAATGCTTAGAGCCAAACAATATCCTGTCAGATATTTTGGCGGCCTTCATTGTTTAACATATTATTGCAGGTACTACTGACTGGACTGTACTACATGTATATTGTTAAAATAAAATAAATTGGCTTGGGTCGACAAGCGATAGGTCATATTTAGCAAAAGGAAAAAAATATCAGACACATTTTATTTGTTAGGTATGTTTAAAGCCACAAAAGCGTTTCGTATATTTTTGCACGCTCTGTGGCGCAATACGAAGTTGTTGCAGGTTCTCAGAAAAGATAAAATTGTTATGCTCCCTGCTCCAAAGCTTAAATAAACACAAAGCGAAAGTATTGACATCTGAGTACTTTAGTGATTTTTGTAGCATAAGTAAATTATACGGATAAAAAAAAAGCGCTGGTGGCCTAGCGGTAAGATCGTGCGACTTGCAATCCGGAGGTCGCGGGTTCAAACCCTGGCTCGTACCAATGAGTTAAGGAACTTACGTACAAAATATCATTTGATATTTACCAGTCGCTTTTCGGTGAAGGAAAACATCGTGAGGAAACCGGACTAATCCCAACAAGGCCTAGTTTACCCCTCTGGGTTGGAAGGTCAGATGGCAGTCGCTTTCGTAAAAACTAGTGCATATGCCAAATCTTGGGATTAGTTGTCAAGCGGACCCCAGGCTCCCATGAGCCGTGGCAAAATGCCGGGACAACGCGAGGAAGAAGAAGTAAATTATACGGATGATGTGCGATTAAAATAGTTTACTTTTGTAAATGGACTGAATTTTTACATGAGAGAACCAAAGTCAGAAGTTTGATTAAATTGTAATAATTACTACCGACTGAATACAGTAAGACCCATGTGCATATTATGACGTTACGTATTATCATAGCTAAAATTGTCTGTAAATCTGAGATGAGTCTGATGCAGTAAATGTAAGTATTAGGTAGCTAGGTACTTTATTTTTAATTAATTGCTAGTTTAAATTCATGTAAATTTTGAGTAGTTTGTGATTTGTTTTTTACTTTAATCATGCAAAATATTAATTCCTGTATGTCTTATTGAATAGTGGTAGTTATCCATATGGATGGAATATTTTTGGTCATATATGCGACCAAAAATATTTTAATTAAAAATAAAATAGAAAAAATGGACATGATCAAAACCTCTGGTCAGTACAAATAATAGCAGCAACGATTTTATTAAAAAAGCAACGTGATTATATAAAGCCACAGTAGTTAACCAAAACAATCCATATTTTAGAAATAAAAAGTATAATACGAGTATAGTAAACAGTGTGAGTTGTTGTAGTGGTGAGCGCGTGCGGCGGGGGGGCGGCGGACGAGCGCGTAGCAGGCGTGCGATGTGAGCCCCGTGCGACCCGTGCATCCGACGCGCCAGCATCATGCAGCGTCTGCGATCCACCTTCAAGCGCTCCAAGACGCCGACGCCGGCCGACATGAAGACGCAGAGCAGCCTCGAGGTACCTAAGCAGGTGGGTGCTAACGCTACTAAACTTACCCCATAATTCCTTTTAAGTTGACTGGACTTTCGAGAACCGTTAAGAGCCCTTAATCCTTGGAGCGTTCTCCGATTTCACGAAATAACGCTCGATAGATGGCGTTGGCGCTCGGTACGCGAGCGCCGGCAACGCGACGCGCGTTTCAATGCAGACTAGAATAATCTTGATAGTTTTCAATATAATTTCAAGCAACATTAATTTTAGTGTCATATGATATCATATGGGCACTCTTTATTTTATTGTATATGCACAGTAGTTTTTTTTTTATGTACACTACTACTAAGTGTACAGACTACAGAGTGTACTATAACCCTTGCTCTTTATTCTGTCTCTTTCACACCAATGGAAAATGAAGAAGTTACTAAATGACTGCAGGTATAAATAAAGTATATTAGTGCGATAGAGAGAGAGTAGTGTTTCGTTGTCGTATCGTAAACGATTGGCATGTTGGCTACGCACTCATGATACCTAGCCAAGAAGCCAATCGATTGCGCATATTAGTTCGATAGAGAGACAGATAGTGTTTCCTTGTCGTATCGTAAACGTTTGGCATGTTGGCTACGCACCCATGCTGCCCAGCCAAGATGCCAATCGTTTGTGCATATTAGTACGAGAGAGAGACAGATAGTGTTTCGTTGTCGTATCGATTGGCATGGTGGCTACGCACCCATGCTGCGTAGTCAAGATGCCAATCGTTTGCGCACATTAGTGCTATAGAGTTTCAGTGTTATCTGAAATCACGTTAGGGTTTGTATTATTATTTTTGACCCGAATGAAGTCCATCCAGGTTCTTATGATGGAGTCAGGAGTTGGTCACCAGAACTCCTAATCTACTCATTATAATTCCATCGTGCTTGGGCTCAAAAGATTTGCCCTGACGAACACCATCGATCTAGATGAGGTCCAGGGTCTCATGACGAAGTCAGGAGTTGGTCACCAGAACTCCCCAGAACTCCTAATCTACTCATCATAACTCCATCGAGTTTGGGCTCAATAGATTTACCCTGATGAGCACCATCAATCTAGATGAAGTCCAGGGTCTCATGATGGAGTCAGGAGTAGGTCACTAGAACTCCTAATCTACTCATTATAATTCCATCGTATTCGAGCTCAATAGATTTGCCCTGACGAGTACCATCGATCTAAATGAAGTCCAGGGTCTCATGATGGAGTCAGGAGTTGGTCACCAGAACTCCTAATCTACTCAATATAATTCCATCGTGTTTGGGCTCAAAAGATTTGCCCTGACGAGTACCATCGATCTAGATGAAGTCCAGGGTCTCATGATGGAGTCAGGAGTTGGTCACCATAATTCCTAATCTACTCATCATAACTCCATCGTGTTTGGGCTCAATAGATTTGCCCTCACGAGCACCATCAATCTAGATGATGTTCAGGGTCTCATGATGGAGTCAGGAGTTGGTCACTAGAACTCCTAATCTACTCATTACAATTCCATCGTGTTTGGGCTCAAAAGATTTGCCCTGACGAGTACCATCGATCTAGATGAAGTCCAGGGTCTCATGATGGAGTCAGGAGTTGGTCACCAGAACTCCTAATCTACTCAATATAATTCCATCGTGTTTGGGCTCAAAAGATTTGCCCTGACGAGTACCATCGATCTAGATGAAGTCCAGGGTCTCATGATGGAGTCAGGAGTTGGTCACCATAATTCCTAATCTACTCATCATAACTCCATCGTGTTTGGGCTCAATAGATTTGCCCTCACGAGCACCATCAATCTAGATGATGTTCAGGGTCTCATGATGGAGTCAGGAGTTGGTCACTAGAACTCCTAATCTACTCATTATAATTCCATCGTGTTTGGGCTCAAAAGATTTGCCCTGACGAGTACCATCGATCTAGATGAAGTCCAGGGTCTCATGATGGAGTCAGGAGTTGGTCACCATAATTCCTAATCTACTCATCATAACTCCATCGTGTTTGGGCTCAATAGATTTGCCCTCACGAGCACCATCAATCTAGATGATGTTCAGGGTCTCATGATGGAGTCAGGAGTTGGTCACTAGAACTCCTAATCTACTCATTATAATTCCATCGTGTTTGGGCTCAAAAGATTTGCCCTGACGAGTACCATCGATCTAGATGAAGTCCAGGGTCTCATGATGGAGTCAGGAGTTGGTCACCAGAACTCGTAATCTATTTATCATAACTCCATCGTGTTTGGGCTCAATATATTTACTCCGACAAGCACCATCAAATTACCATTATGATGAATAGATTAGGAGTTCTGGTGACCAACTACTGAGTCCATCATGAGACCCTCGACTTAATCTAGATCGATGGTACTCGTCAGGGCAAATCTTTTGAGCCCAAACACGATGGAGTTATGATGAATAGACTAGGAGTTCTGGTGATCAACTCCTGAGTCCATCATGAGACCCTGGACCTGATCTAGATTGATGGTGCTCGTCAGGGCAACTCTATTGAGCCCATACACGATGGAGTTATGATGAGTAGATAAGGAGTTCTGGTGACCAACTCCTGACTCCATCATGAGACCCTGGACCTCATCTAGATCGATGGTGCTCGTCAGGGCAAATCTTTTGAGCCCAAACACGTTGGAATTATAATGAGTAGATTAGGAGTTCTAGTGACCAACTCCTGACTCCATCATGAGACCCTGGACTTTATCTAGATTGATGATGCTCGTCAGGGCAAATCTATTAAGCCCAAACACGATGAGGTTATGATGAGTAGTTTAGGAGTTCTGGTGACCAACTCCTGACTCCATCATGAGACCCTGGGCCTCATCTAGATCGATGGTGTTCATCAGGGCAAATCTATTGAGCCCAAACACGATGGAGTTATGATGAGTAGATTAGGAGTTCTGGTAACCAGCTCCTGACTCCATCATGAGACCCTGGACCTCATCTAGATTGATGGTGCTCGTCAGGGCAACTCTATTGAACCCAAACACGATGGAGTTATGATGAGTAGATTAGGAGTTCTGGTGACCAGCTCCTGACTCCATCATGAGACCCTGGACCTCATCTAGATTGAAGGTGCTCGTCAGGGCAACTCTATTGAGCCCAAACACGATGGAGTTATGATGAGTAGAGTAGGAGTTCTGGTGACCAACTCCTGACTCCATCATGAGACCCTGGACCTCATCTAGATCGATGGCGCTCATCAGGGCAAATCTTTTGAGCCCAAACACGTTGGAATTATAATGAGTAGATTAGGAGTTCTAGTGACCAACTCCTGACTCCATCATGAGACCCTGGACTTTATCTAGATTGATGATGCTCGTCAGGGCAAATCTATTGAGCCCGAACACGATGAGGTTATGATGAGTAGTTTAGGAGTTCTGGTGACCAACTCCTGACTCCATCATGAGACCCTGGGCCTCATCTAGATCGATGGTGTTCATCAGGGCAAATCTATTGAGCCCAAACACGATGGAGTTATGATGAGTAGATTAGGAGTTCTGGTGACCAGCTCCTGACTCCATCATGAGACCCTGGACCTCATCTAGATTGATGGTGCTCGTCAGGGCAACTCTATTGAACCCAAACACGATGGAGTTATGATGAGTAGATTAGGAGTTCTGGTGACCAGCTCCTGACTCCATCATGAGACCCTGGACCTCATCTAGATTGAAGGTGCTCATCAGGGCAACTCTGTTGAGCCCAAACACGATGGAATTATAATGAGTAGATTAGGAGTTCTAGTGACCAACTCCTGACTCCATCATGAGACCCTGGACCTCATCTAGATCGATGGTGTTCGTCAGGGCAAATCTTTTGAGCCCAAACACGATGGGATTATAATTAGTAGATTAGGAGTTCTGGTGACCAACTCCTGACTCCATCATGAGAACTTGGACTTCATCCGGGTCAAAAATAATAATGCAAACCCTAACGTAATTTCAAGTGAAAATGCGTTTTTCAGAAAATCGCAGCCAAATAACACTAGACCTTACTCATAGTGTTGTGTTCCTGCCGGTGAGTAAGGTTGCCAGAGCTCAACGAGGGGCGGGAGGGGGTTAGGGTCGGCAACGCGCATGTAACTCCTCTGGAGTTGCAGGCGTACATATGCGGGCCGTATGCTTGTTTGCCACCGACTTAGTATTAAAAAAAAAGTAACACTGAAAATCCATCAATAAGCGAGTCTGTTAGGCATACTGTAAAAAATGAACTTTTATTAAGATTTTCTAATCGCAGTATATAGCACTTCTCGGAACTCCGTAGCTGATTACGATCGCAACGAATGCCTGACAATCGAGCACAGGTCCGTCCTCTAAGCGCGCTCCGCGCGGACTGAGAGCGGGGCGTCGCTGCTGCGTGATTTATACGTGTTTTAAAAAAATATAAATTTACGGCAATGTAGGTCCCATAGTTACGATTTTTTTTTTATAGGTTAACATAAAGTTACAGTTTGCTATAATATTATTTTTAAAGCAAAATATGCGTACAATTTGCGGAAATAAAATATAATAAAACCCTGTTTTCGCCAAAAAAATGAAGAAAACTCGGAAGGTATTTTATCAGTTTTTTCAAATGAATCTTCGATTGTTAATCATTCCAGCCCCTCGTACGAGATATGTTGAATCAAATTGTAGTCATTCATGTACCAAATGAATCTTGTTTATAGCAAAATTGAGAACCGAAACGCCACATCTCACTGCAAAATTTGGAAAAGACTCCCAAAAAACCTCATTAAAAAAGAGGTTTAAAAGAGAAAATGAAAATTTGAACTGTTGGAGCCCCTAGTTTAGGAAACGATTATTTAAGTACGTTATCAGTTTTTGAATAAATACTAATAGTTACGTCGTAATCTTGAATGAAAAAGGAAGCATTTTACAAAATACGCTCGTCTGTAGGAATAAGGACTCTTAAATATTACAGCATGATTTTGGCGCAGGCTTCTCCTGCCTGCCCAGTCCTCGAGGGTGGGGGTTCTGCTGAGGGTGTAGGGGGGGTTGAAAGTACTTTTTTTTTCAGAATTTTGCTCATATCTTGAATATCTGTACAAATAGTATTATACTTATTTCGGACAAAAGTTTTACCATAAAATTCCCTACAACTTTGGTTATGTTTATTTTTACGTATGATCAATACTTTAGAAGCTACATGTTGTTTCAGTTAACAAAGAGACAAAAATAGGCGATTTATGAAAACGTCGTTTTTTCGTAACTGTTCAACATAATTCAAATTTTTAGTTTAGAATATGTCAGCTCAGTCACCTGCTGATCAAATATAAAAAAAACCGGCCAAGAGCATGTCGGGTCAGTGTAGGGTTTCGTAGTTACCCGCCCGTCAAGGTAGACTTTTGCCAAAACTCAAAAGCGACTAAGCCGATCAGGTTCGCTCTAGTTTTTCTTGAAAGTCTTTACTAAGCTTTACTTTTTATTTATTTAAACTTTATTACACAGTAAAAATACCTTAAATTCGTCCGTATATGGGTAACCATATACAACAGCGTCCCATAAAAATTGTCCTTACCAATATAATAGAGCGTTTTTTTTCCATTATTTATGTGATCTTTTTTGCCACTTTTGTGTTATTTCTGGTCAGGATCGCGAGCCTTTTTCATCCTTAAAGGAGACAACAGTGTCCCAAAATTTCCATACTTTTTTCAACCTTTTGGTTACCGCCTTACAAAATATATGGAGAAATGGTAACACAATAGGAAAAAAACTCTGGGACATTTGTTATCCTATTAGGATCAAAAAGTTCGATACTCTGAGTAGAAATATTTTTAAGAAACACTTATTTTACTGCCTGTCCATCAAACGTCTCGTTCCAACCGTGCTCGACGGCTTTTTATCTACTTACTCATAATACTCATCCCAAAACGAGACCCCACATACCTTCGTCAGCTATCACATACAATTTCATGGCTTTGCCTGTCGGTAGCGGGAAGCCTCCAAAGCACCTAAAGCGATTTAGCATTTCAGGTAATCTATAGATTCCTCTATGGCATTGGCATTGAAATAGCGTGGAATCCATAGAGGCCGATTTTGTTTTTAAAAATTGATAGGGTTTTAATTTTTCACATTATTTTTAGTGTCCGGTAAAACTTTTTTTTACCAAAACTGAAACTTTTATATGAAATGAAATGAAAAAATTAAAAATGAAATAGAAAACTAGCCGTACGCGATCAAAAGTAAATTTTTATAAGTTTCAATGAGGCCGAAAGGTTCGGCAGTATTAAGGCCAAAACCGAACCTTTGGTCGAAACATGATTTTTATGCCGAAACTTGCCGAAATTAAAACCGAAACTGCAGTCGGACACAAAATTACTTTGACACGAACTAGCGTGCGCCGGTGCACCAATGAGCGTGAGCCGCTAACGCTGATTGGTCGTCACGAAATGCAGTCAGGAGTCGTCTCATAAGGCATCTCGCTTGCACTTATTGGTGCACGTGAGATGCCTGATGACATGACTCAAGGTCATATCAAAATAAGTGCAAGCTCTTATCAAATTGAAAAGAGAGTTGGCCTCCTAATCGACTCATTTGCTCGCCAGACGGTGTGCAGCGCTCAACTAGTTGAATACATACATCCTATTAAGGTGAAAGTCCCACGCTTCAGTGGTCCTCTTAGCATTTACTTAGTGCAAACCGGAAAGGGAGATACCTGAGACAAGCAGCTTATAATGAAAATAGATAGATAGATTACTCTTTATTGGCACACCTCAGTAAAAGATACAGCTTAAAGAAAAACAATTGATTAATGATAAAGGCAGGCAACTGGCGGTCTTATCGCTAAAGAGCGATCTCTTTCAGATAACCTTTGGGTAGCGGAAACAAAACAATCAAAAATAAAACGAAAATATAAATCGGTTCAAGAAAAATAAATTATATACATATGGCAATATTTATAAAACTAAATACGAGTAGGAAACAAATCAAATTATTTTATTAAAATTTTTAAATTTCAACCCGTGCCGCCTTGATCCGGGTGGCCTAGTGGTTATGGCGTCTGCCACCACGAATCCAGAAAACTCGGCCCTTTTGGTTACTTTTTTTCGTGACATCTATTTTAGTATATATTCTATAAAACTACAGTCAGAAAAATAGCGCATTTTCCTTCTTCCTTCCTAGAGTCAGACCAAGCTAAGTAGCTAATAAGAGTAAGCGCTTTTGATAGCCCAGCTTGTGCAAGTGTTAAGTAAACGTCCTAATTTCAAGTCAAGTTTAGAATAACACTTGTACTGTCTGGGCTATCAAAATCGCTGCCAATTTATCTTGGCTTGACTCTATTGCCTTTCCATTTTCTTTCCGATCTTATTTTTGAAACGAAGTTGGCTGGCTGGCTGGCGGCTGGTTTTTATCACGGCCCTCTGTTGTTTAAATTTTTTCTCAAGCCTAATTTCACCGACTTACGTTTACCCTATAGCGGCGTACTTGGCAAACAGTCGCTTATAAACAGGAGGTGACTGCGACGATCCGGGTTCGATCCCCGGACGTGCTTGCAGATATTACTTTTTTTTGCACTTTAATGTCATACTTTCTATTAAGAGGCTGTCAATACCTAAAGCGCGCACACTGTCTTTTTGTATCGGAGTAAACGAGATAGCACTGTCGCATGTTACTGGGCCTGGGCAAGGGAATAATAAGAAAAATATTTAAATAAAAAAAGTGGATTATTAGTGTAATATTTTACTCAACAGCGGTTTAGATATAAATGTTTTGTAATTGTGATTTTAAATGCAGACCCATAAGTCAAAACAATAAAGACATAAAACCATTTAATTGTGATTTTAAGACCAATCTTTGCAATTATTTTCTATCGAGCCGATTTCGTTCAATCATGTATCGAGTACAACCACGGTCTTTGAAATATAATTAATATGAACATATATTTTTCTTACTTGACTAAAACAAATAGTCTTTCTTAAAAAACTGTTTAAGTAACATCAATTTCAAGGACATTGGGTGTTGACAGCCTCTTAACTAAAGGAGTGTGAAGCTCGAGCTCAGCATATCAGTTTCAGCTTGTACAAAAATTATTTCTTATGTTTAGTTGTTCTCCCTTTTTGTCGATTAAGTTTTTTTTGTACTTGTTCATCAATTATATTATACTATTATATTATACTAATTGTTTTTTCTCGACTTTAAAAGTCGGTATTTAGTCGATGTCCCGCCCTGAGACATTCAGGGAAGAGGAGCATAGGCTTCCCCAATATATATGGTGTTTCCCAGTACTTTAGATAGAATAGTAGTTGTATGGATGGCTGCTTGCTTTTGTATAATATGTATATTTATTTGTGCATCTAATTTGTCTATATATCTGTGTATGTTTTTGGCTACAATACCTGTGGCTCCTATTACTATCGGGATAACTGTGGTAGGCATTTTCCATAATCTCGTTACTTCTGTTCTTAGTAGGTGATATTTGCTAAGTTTTTCAACCTCTTTTGGTCCTATGTTGTAGTCTGATGGAACAGTAACGTCTATTAAGTATACGTGCTTTTGTATTTTATCCATGTATATAGTATCGGGTCTATTATGAGCTACGTTACGTCTGTTTGAACCGGTATCTCCCACATTAGTTTTGCAGTATCGTTTTCTATTACTTGTGGTTGTGTTAAAGTTTCTTTCCACCAAAGGCTACTGACATTGAATTTGTGTTTCTTGATATTATACTATATTATACTATGTATATATATATATATATATATTATTATATTATACTACGTTTATCAATAATATTATACTTCGTTCCACAACCGAGTGTTTCACGACACTCACACAGTTTTTTATTTTTCCTTTTGCAATTTTGTACACAGTAAAGACACATAACAGAGAAGCATCACCTTTCTACCTTTACATTACATATGTTCTATTACATGTAAAACTGCCAAAATGTTCATCCTCAAAAGAGTAGGTAAGTCAATAGTCATAAAGTAAACAGAGTAGGTCAAAAGAGAAAAACTACCTGATTGAGGTTGAAAACGTAGAATTAAAAAGTTCATGGATAAATGATGAGTTCGCGCGGCGTGCAGGAACGAAGGAAAGCGAGCGCTTTGTACCGGTACAGAAAATTGTTTAACTAGTTAACAATTTTCCGGTGTCAGGAAAAGGTCGTTTAAATTACCTTTTTCCTGACTTTAAGCTTAATATAGACTATTATTATACCATAAATACTTGCGTTCGGTCTAAATAGAAAGAGTTTTCGAGATCGTGGCCATTTTAAGCGGAGAGACTTATTTACTTACCTTGCCGAATTTGTCCATACAACAGAACAAAAAAAATACAGAGTAAGTACATATTTACGCAAATACGACAAGTGAAATGATTGGATTTGGCGTGCTATTAAGGGACATCAACCTATAACGTTATGCCTAACTATAACTTTATATCGATATGCCCCGGGATTGCGAGACTTGTGCTAATGTTGTTTGAGATGATAACAATTGAAACTTGTGGTAGGTACGAGGGGAGGTACAAATATTCACGGAATGAAGTAGAAGGAGGTAAAATGGTACAAAACCTTGTTGCTTATGTGGTATGAGAACTCTTTAGAAAATAAAAATATAAATGTCAATTCAAAACCGTCATTTTTTTGAAAGATATCGCCCTTCAAACAAATTATTTCGGAAAAAACGTGTGACTATGGAGCAAATTGAATATCGTGCTGTGATAAAATTTCTATCAAAGCAAGGAAAACCTCCGTAACTTATAATTAATGAAATGAAAGCCGTCTACAGGGACCAGTGCCCTGCTAAAACCATGATTTACAAGTGGCATGGCCTCTTCAAACATGGCAGAGAGCCAATTGAAGACGATCCTCACCCAGGTCGGCCGATTGAAGTGTGGCAGGGAGGCAACACGTCGAATGTGGTTCTCGGTAGGCCCTCTGATATATGCATGTTTTTTTTTATATATATATTGTTATAAACACTTTCCTATAATGATTTTTAATGATGATGTCTTTATCTATTTTGCCCAATTTTGCCTAAGGGGCTATGAAAATTGTGTTAACGAAATAAAATAAGTCTGATTATAATAATGGAATGCATCAACATTCCTTATGCGAACTGCCAAGGAGTGGAATGCCCTGCCCGAGTCTGTGTTTCCGCATGAGCATAATCTGGATCTCTTCAAGGCTAGAGTGAATAGGTATCTCATAGGTAAGCGTGCTCCACCCTTGCCATCAGGTGTGATCGTGGTCAAACGCCTGCCTATCCTCAATAAAAAAAAGTGTAGGTAATGTTTTTGTGACTTTCAATCCCCGGCTCGTACCAATTATGTATAATTGATATTTATCAGTCGCTTTTCGGTGAAGGAAAACATCGTGAAGAAATCATGACTAATCCCAATTAGGTCTAGTTTTCTCTCTGGGTTGGAAGTTCATAAAAAGTGAGTGTGTAGTGCCTACGCCTATTCATGGGATTAGTTGCCCAGCGGACCTCAGTGTCCAAGGAGCCATGGCAAAAAAGCCGGGATAACGCCAGGAAGATGATCCCATCAAAAACATTTTCATGTTGCCAAGAAATGAGAACAAAACGACATCATTTAAATACCTGCAATTTTATGGCAAAGCGAAGTTGGAATTGGCCTCGTAGATTGGGTGTCCACGTTCCTAGCCGTAGCTAGTAATCCGTACGTAAATAGTACAGATCAATATTCACCTATTTTAAGTCCCTGCATGGTCGTCGCAGAATATACATGTTTTCGCCAAAACCTGACACATTCATAATGTTTAGATATTTGAAAAAAAAATGAAATCATTTTTATTAAGTACACTCGTACAGGTACATACATAAAATGGAGTCCAATAGAAATTGCAAAAAAAATTAAACAAACCAATTTACCTTCAATAAATAAATAAAATAAATAAAATAAATAAAATAAATTTTTTATTGGCATTAAGGTAAGTACATTTTAGTGTTGAAGTCCCTGACTTCTGAGCTAGGTAAAAACCTGTGTTACAGAAGTCAGTGTCCTCTCCCAAACATAATAGTAACTATTAAGACATTAACCATTTTCATTTTAGACTTAAAGTAGATAATTAAGGCTTGTTTTAATATTATAAAACAAATGCCATTCTAATAAGAATACAATGCAATTTATTTTACATATATATTTTTTGTGTAGATGTGTGTGTGTGTGTGTGTGTGTGTGTGTGTGTGTGTGTGTGTGTGTGTGTGAGTAAATCAGGGTAAGATGCTTTCAGTTTGTACATAGTCTAATGACAGCAACCAGGACTTAAGTTTTTCCTTACACTCATGTTTATTTAGGGGATAAATGTTTAGGGTTTTATTAATCTTATTATATAAAAAGATGCCCATAAATCTTTGTTGCCGTCTGGCCGTAGCTAGTCTACATTTATATGGTGCACAAACATTAGTCAAAGTTCGTTTGCTTGTAATTTTATTTTGATCATAAGGGGTAAGCTTATGCTGCTTTAGCACTAACTGAAGTATAAATAGTTGTCTAACAGAGAGCAATTGACATTGTTTATATAATAGACTCGTTGGATATCTATATGATCTACATGTCATGACCTTCAACAGGGATCTCTGGGCTCTTTCTAATTTTAACATGTGGGTTTTACAAGCGCCACCCCATACAACATTGCAATAACCAATCACTGGCTGAACCAGAGCAACATATACTTTTTTCAATAAAACTAGGTCAGATACATTTCTTAGTTTCTTAAAAATATATACTAATTTTCTTATCCGTGTTGAGGTTAGGTCTAGGTGTGGCTGCCAACTCATTCTGTCATCAAGCAGAACGCCCAGATACTTAATACAGTCAGATTTAGCAATAACAGTACAAGTACAATCAGTTCCTGACTGAAAACTGCATTTGTGAACCTTAAGCTCCCTATTATACATAAATGATTTATTTAAAGAAAATTGTAAATATGTGGTCTTATTTAAGTTCAAGGTAAGTAGATTTCTCTGTAACCAAGTATTTATTTTATGGAGTCCAATCTCAGCATTACTGTACACTTCCTCCCATGTATCTCCATGGAAAATTATGGATGTATCATCAGCATAAGTGAAAATTTTTCCTTTTGTAAGAGATAATTGACACAAGTCATTTATGTAAATTAGAAACAAGCTGGGTCCCAATATACTGCCCTGGGGCACTCCATAAACAACAGGGGAATCTTTACTAACAGTGTTACCTATTTTAACTTGCTGTGTACGATTGACCAGGAAGTCACTGAATATCATGTGAGCCTTTCCCCTTATGCCAATGCAATCCAGCTTGTCGATAAGCTCTGGGATCGAGACAGTATCAAATGCCTTGGCAAGATCAAGGAATACTTCGTAATCACGCACTGTTTGACGACAATAATGATCTTATCTACAATTCCATATATCAAAATATTTTATTTGTTTACATTTCTGTTAAAATATATAATACTAAATAATATTTTAGTGAAATAAACCTCCATATTTTTTTTAGCTTAGATGTCAAATGCCAACAAAAGCTGTCATATTTGTTTACATTATTTGCTTTTTCTATTGGACTTCGGTTTACTCGTAATTTGATATCAATTTGCACTCAAAAGATTTTCATTATTATCTATAATGTGTCTACTTATCGTCAGTGATGAGTGTCGAGCTGTCAATTCAAACACAAAGGTGTTTACCTGAGACCTAGAGGGCGCAGCCCAGTACGTTTTTGTAGCTAAAAAAATGGGAGTTAATATAGTGTGACATCCCACGTAGGATAGATATTTTTAAATGAATAGGGGTTTCATAGCACTGATTTATTTAGGTACTAGACAGGCTATCGAGAACAACCGCCTGATTCGAAGAATGATTAAGACACGTTTAAGATCTTGGAAAGATCTTTTAAAGATCGATTACTAAACGACATCTCAAAATTGACGTTTATTTCGATTCCGCTGTGATCCCAATAAGATCTAACTCCTCCTTTTCGCCACTCGACCCTGTCGTCGGCATTTTCTCACCATTTTGGGGTACAGTGCGCCCAAGTCGCCCCCCAGTCTCCTTTTCGGTCTGCCTGCAACCCAGCCTGCGCCATCCGTAGATTCCACTCAGTAACTGTTTTGGCTCACCTTTCCTGGTATAATATTAATTAGTTTATATTTTTTTAAATTCATGAATTATCTTGTTTACGTAATATGAAAACGTTCAGCATAAAGTATGACCAAAGAGCTCAAAGTGATTAAATGACAAACATATCTACATCCCTAAAGAAAGCCAGCATGAAAGTGGGTTCCCTACTTCCCTCCAATCTTATCTGCATTGAATTTGATTTGACAGCCGCTTTAATACAAAAGGGAATACTTAATACAAAAGCTCGACAGCAGATTTTCTTAAAAATGGAATATTTAGGTATTGCACCCGGCATCACACAACGATACGTTACGTATAGACATAAAACTGCCATTGTCCTTTTAAATTTAGAAGCTATTATGTTTAAGGCGTCATGAATTCAAGTCCTTCTCCGAACGCAGTTCGCTGAGCACTGAGCGGACGGCCGTGCGTGCAATTTTCATGTTATTAAGTTTTGTGTAAAATCAGTTACAAGTTTCTATTGGTGTGTTTTAAATCTGTCGTAATTTTTCCCGCGAAAGTTATTTAATCAGGTTTCGAATGGATTAAGGTACAAGAGAAAGGCCTCAAGACTGCTATTCAGATTTAAATTTTTCTTTATCGGCAATCCTTATGTGATCTAAACGATTTTTAAAACTCTGCTGGCTGAACCCACTGCACCTTAATTTAATTACGTCATATATGGTTATGTAAAAAGCGCTGGTGGCCTAGCGGTAAGAGCGTGCGACTTTCAATCCAGAGGTCGCGGGTTCAAACCCCGGCTCGTACCAATGAGTTTTTCGGTACTTAAGTCATTTGATATTTACCAGTCGTTTCTCGGTGAAGGAAAACTTCGTGAGGAAACCGAACTAATCCCAATCAGAGATGGGCATTTCGTAATTGATTCCTGATTTCATGATTACTCGAAATTACTTTTGGAATCTGATTACCGGTTCCCAGATTACTTTGTAATCTGACTAGCTGATTACTAAGTACAATTACATTTGAGGAATCTGGAATCATCTGTTGGAATATTAAAATTACTAGTAATTGGGAACCAGTGTAGATTCCTTATTACATGAATGGATTACTTGATTCCTTTCAGATTACTTCAAAATATATTTTGTTATACATAAAGCTATATTTCTGACTACAGACGTAAAGTATATTTCGATTTACTATATAGATGCATCTTATTTGTATCCAGTGTGCAGATTTCGAAAATTATGCCCATTTGAAATCCAAAATGGCCATCATTTTCGAAATCTGTATTCCCTAAAACCTATAAAACGACATCCATGACGATTTTTATGGCATACTGCATGGCCGCCATCTTGGATTCCAAAATGGGCATCATTTTTCGAAATCTCCACTCCTGAAAACCTATAAAACGATATCCATGACGATTTTTATCACGTAGTGCACGGCCGCCATCTTGGATTCCAAAATAATCATTATTTTACAGTAATTATAGAGTTTCACACATAAAATGTATTTGTCTTCTGGGATAAAAACGAAGGAAATTATTTTGACATTAAGTAATTGTAATTTAGTCTGGATAATATTACGTAATCAGATTACTCGAGTAATTGATTACCGAGGAATCACGATTACACTTGTAGTTAGATATATTCAATTCCGAAGGAATCAATTACGCAAGTAATCGGCGGGATTGACTACAGTAATTTAGATTACCAAAGGAATCGATCACTAAGGAATCATGATTACTGTAATGTAATATGTAATTTAATTCCAAAAGTAATTGATTATGCCCAACTCTGATCCCAATAAGGCCTTACTTATTTACACTCAGGGTTGGAAGGTCAGATGGCAGTCGCTTTCGTAATAACTAGTGCCTACGGGGATTCTGGGGATTAGTTGTCAAGCGAACCCCAGGCTCCAGGCAGCAAGAAGATGTATATGTAAATATATATATATATATATATATATATATATATATATATATATATATATATATATATATATTATATGTATATCTAATCATACCCTGAAACCGGATCTTACTGAAACTAGATATTGAGGGCGATTTAGAATGACTAATTTGTTATGGCTTTGATTATGTTATAATACGACCTTGACACGAGTCTCAGTGCATCTCACGCGCACCAACATAACCAATAAGCGCGAGCGAGATGTCTAATGATACTCGAACGAGTTCCAGTGCATCTCGCTCGCACCAATCAGGATCTGGATAGATCAAAACCGACAAATCGACGATCAGAATCGTGCTCATTGCCAAATGAGAAGAAAATATACAGTACACAACATTATAGGTTCTCACCTACTATAGGTAATGTTGAAATGCAGAAATCTCTTTCTGAGTTGGAACTGTTACAAGCGCCCATTGCTTACCGCTAGGCGGGCCGTATAGTACGCTTGTTTGCTGCCATATTGTAAAAAAAAAGTACATCTATAAGTAGACTAATAAAAAAAAACTATACTTTAGTCCAGATAACATTAGACACTAGTGTAAGAACACGCCTACCCTCTATTCCAATATGATTACATACATATAACGCAGGTACAACAAGCAGTTGGGGTGTTATTCGACGTTATAAAAGGCAAGGGTCGAGCTCGGAACGAACAGTTCGTGTTTAACTTTAGACTTGTAACGTTGAATTTATAAAAAATATTGTTTGATATTGAAGTGAATAAAATAAATGGTTTTGTTCCAAAGTGTATTATTGTCATTACCTCGGATTTGCCTATTGGAAGGTTTCACTAGATGATAACAGAATTAGAGATTCTAAAACTTTTCTGAGAAATGGTAATATTATTTTTATATACAGCATTTATACTTATTATAGTATTTATAAAGGAAATTTATTGTAGACAGTGACAGTAATGACACCTAGCATTGTTGTGGCCCCTGTTTTTTTGGTGTTTTAAATGGAAACTTTCATTATTATTTATTGATAACTACAATTACAATGTCCTAGTAAAGTCCTGAATAAACTACTTGCCACTTATCTGACGAATAAAGTCATCGTCGGCGTTTCACAATCCTCAAATAAGATAAATAAAACTGGTAGATAAAGTGCTAATTTTTGCAGGATGTTTTGTCTGGCAGTTAATTTATTTGTTAATTATCTATCCAATAATTTACTTGGACATTGTGAAACAGGCCCTTAGAATATTATATTATTTACTAATTTATGATATGAATATCTTCAAAATGGTTGGGGTTTAAATTGAGTGAAAATATTTTGTACATCGATTTTTAATTAGGACTAGGTTTGAAGCGTATAATTGAGAAATATTGCTTATTACATGACATAAAGAACCATTTTTCCTTTTATCGCACTAATTCTATCTGATTGTATAAGTATAGGTGCCCATTCCATAGTACTGTAGTTGTCGTATGTGTTTCAATTCAATTCAATTCAAATATACTTTATTCATGTAGGCCTAGCAACAAGCACTTATGAATAGTAAGACAGTATTACATATAATTATCTTAATCTAATTATCAGAGCAATTTATTGATGTTGTAAATATTATTCCATATATAATACTAATGAATATAATTCATAGATCAAATTTAATACTAAAACTTTCACAAAATATAGTCATACAAAAAAAATGTATAAAAAATACATGCACAATTCTTCTTCTCTTCATCATCATAGCGAGCATTTCCGGTTGCATCCTAGGGATCCGCCGTTTCCTTCACCAGCCAGACGAGCGTTTTTTTAGTGTAAAGCTTGTAATGGACGCTCGAAGCGGAGCGTTTGGCGGGTCGGACGTGTAGTATGGCGTCGGGCTCATGAATAATTGGAGCAGCGTGCAGTGGCAATTTTTTAACCGACTTCAATTTCATAGAAGGAGGAGGTTCTGTATTCGGTTGTGGCTTTTTTTTATGTACGTTCACCGATTATTCCGACACCCCCGTGGTCCGATTTGAGTAATTATTTTTTTGCTTGAAAGGAGTTATCTCCAAGTTCGTCCCATTGTAATTTGGTTCTGATCTGATGATGGGATCCATGAGGAATTGAGGGAACTACTCATTTTTTAAAGGCACGTGTATGTTGATTTGGGTGTTTTCTTAAGCAAATCGAGCATTTTCTCTAAAGAAACGATCAATTTGATGAAATGGATCTGCGGGGGCAGCATGGTGCCATTTTTATCGCCTGCCACTAGGCCTGTCACGTTCTAACAAGTATGTAAGTGCGAAAGTAACAGGCATAGTGACAGGTGATAAAATGCAACCATGCTGCCCCCGCTGCAGATGATAATTTTTTTGCTGATAATGATAATGATGATTTTAATGTAGTATGTTCACAGATTACTCCGACACCAGTGATTCGATTTGAGTAATTATTTTTTTGTTTGAAAGTAGTTGCCTCCAAGGTGGTCCCATAATATTTTTGGTTCTGATCTGATGATGGAATCCATGAGGAATTGAGGGAACTCCTCAATTTTCTAAAAAGGCACATGTATGGTGATTTGACTGTATCCTTAAGCAACTCTAGCATTTCTTCTCGAAAACTACCAATTGCATGTAGTGCAACTGTAACCTTACCACGAGTTTGACTCTACATCTTAGCTGACGTGATCGTAACTTCCTTTCCATACATCTTGCTCGCACTAATGGGATGCAAATACGAGCGAGATGGATAGAAAGTAAGTTACGCTAGCGAATATGTCAGTGTCAAACTCGTGGTAAGGCGTGGTGGGTACTAATTACATTTTTTTGCCTGTTTTGTTTTGTCTGTTTTATATTCACCTGTTTATGTGCAATAAAGTGACATACATATATACATACATTATGAAGATCACGGGTAATATGTGGAACTTACTTCTTTTAATTGGGTGTAGATAGATAGTTTATTTATCACACATGTTAATAGGTACATAATATCTATACTACTAACAAGTGCGACTAGTCAGGATTTTTTTTATGGTAGAGGGGGCAAACGAGCAGACGGATCACCTGATGGTAAGCGATTACCGCCGCCCATGGACACCTGCAACACCAGAGGGGTTGTAAGTGCGTTACCGGCCTTTAAGTTGGGAGTACGCTCTTTTCTTGAAGGTTTGAAGGTCGCATGCATAGTTTCATAATACAATACAATACATAATGTCATAATTTGTAACAATTGCACTTCATTAAATTCATTAATTTTATACAAAGTACAAAGTCTTGTTTAATCTTTCACTTTAGCACGAAACACTGTTAATCTTGGTTCGTTTTTGAGATGTTGGGGTAATTTGTTATACAGTTTACGACCAATAACTCCTGGAAATAAGATGGATGGTGGTGTTGGAAATAAGAGGTGAGGGGTAGGTGTGAGAGGTGTTTGAGGTAAACGGTGGTGGTGAAGGTAGACGGGGGTCTGAGATTACGGGTTGAGGGTTTTGGCTTGACGAGTCACGGTTTGAGAGGTTAGGGGGGTTGAGGGGACGGTGAGTTTTGATAGGATTGGGGCTTAGGATTAGGAGTTAAATGGTCTGGGATTGAGGGGTCGGGGAATGGAGGTTGGGTCAAGCGTATCAGTGATTAGGGGTTGATGTTCTGTGAGGTAGAGTGATCGGAAGGTTGAGGGATTTGGTCAGTGGCGAGGCGGAGGCTAGATTTAGAGTAGTGGCAGAAATGATTTCCCATACGGACTCGAGGAAAATCCTGATTATTTATTAAAGTTAACGAGTTTAGTGTTAAACATTATTGTGTTTTTAATTCATGCGTCACGCATCACTCATCAGCTCTTAACAATGCCTTAAAACCAAAAATGGAACATTAAAACTTTTTACAAAAAAAGTAAACAGACTTCAAAAGTAATAAAATAAAATATTCTCTTTTTTTAAGTATATGCGTTACCAACTGATATGTTTGAAGTCAGTGCCAAGCCAAATAGTAACAATACCGGTCAAAAATAATCAGCTTTATGTCTATAAATCATATTACAACTGCAGTAATAGGTATTATAAATGTAGAATAAATTCGATCTGTCTCTCTGTTACTTTTTCACGGCTAAACATCTGAATCGATTTAGGTGAAATTTGGCATGAAGGTAAAAGTTTAAGCCCGGAAGACGGTCCTTAAATTAATTGTTTTATATTTTGAAATGAAGTTTTTGGATAACAGACTGCAAATAACTCGGTCTCAATTCCACACTTACTTGCTATGGACAGTTCGAAAATAGCTCTTTAAAAATTACGACGGCAAATAAACGCATTGGATTTATACTAATATACCGACAAACATGGTACGGACTGTGCTAAGAAGGTTCGACCGTGTGTTCTTAGGTAAGTACCTACCAACAGAAATTACGTTCATTGCTGTCGTAGTTAGGCAATCGAACGTATTGTACATACTTACATAGCCGCATCTTTATCGAATCACACCAAAATCATGGTATGCTTCTAAATTTGGCTTGGTAACGACTTCAAACATATCACGTGTACTTAAAAAAGGATAATATTTTATTTTATTCTTTTTGAAATCTGTTTACTTTTTTTGTAAAAGGATTTTATATACATAGGTTTGCATTTGTTTGACATGCACGGCGCACCCCGCCTTGCTTCACGCTCAACACTTACGCTACTAACTTTTCCCGAAGTAATAATTGACGACCAGTTTGGCCTAGTGGAAAGTGACCCTGCCTACGAAGCCGATGGTCCCGGGTTCAAATCCTGGTAAGGGCATTTATTCGTGTGATGAGCATGGATATTTGTTCCTGAGTCATGGCTGTTTTCTATGTATTTAAGTATTTATAAATATTTATATATTATATATATCGTTGTCTAAGTACCCTCAACACAAGCCTTATTGAGCTTACTGTGGGACTTAGTCAATTTGTGTAATAATGTCCTATAATATTTATTTATTTAATAATCTAATTTGACACCCATACTCAAAGTTTCCATAGTTTGCTTGGTGACCCAGAACAGCTGGGTGTTTGTGGTACATCTGGAGTTATGGCAACAAATGGGCGGATCAACTTTTACACCGACACTTTTCACGTCTCGAGCGTTACCAAAAATGTCTCTGGAGTTACCAAGAAATCAGGTTACTAATTTAGTATTTGTCTTATAAGATCTCTCAAAGAGCAAATCGCTTGTTTTAACGTATAACATAAAATGATATGAAAGTTTACTCACAAGTGAAATTTTAGATTCTGGTTTGACTGCCGAGGACTGATTAGTGTTGGTTTCAAAGTTGATTTGCCCAAATACAACTCGTATGAATCTTACGTTTTTCACAAACAGTTATAGTGTTATGATAGCAGTTATGACGACCGGTTTGGCCTAGTGGGTAGTGATCCTGCCTACGAAGCTGATGGTCCCGGGTTCAAATCCTGGTAAGGGCATTTATTCGTGTGATGAGCATGGATATTTGTTCCTGAGTCATGGGCGTTTTCTATGTATTTAAGTATTTATAAATATTTATATATTATATATATATCGTTGTCTAAGTACCCTCAACACAAGCCTTATTGAGCTTACTGTGGGACTTAGTCAATTTGTGTAAGAATGTCCTATAATATTTATTTATTTATTTATTATTTATATTGTACCCTATTGTTTTAACTGGTGTACGTGCGTGTCAGCAGGTGCGGTCGGCGTCTTTCGATGAGATCCAGTTGGAGGCGGCGCGCGTCGCCGGCGACGTCGCGATGCTCGCCGTGCCGCAGACCGGCGCGCGCAGCCACTCCTTCGACTCCAATGATTCCCGGACCTTAATAAAGGTAAATATACCATATTAACGTTAACACATACTTCAATATCCGTAGAAATATTGTAATTAAGTTCGTATAGACTGCGAGTTGCGCGCCTGCAATGGATTTTCATATAGCATAGCCGGTGTAGGCCAGCAAAACGACGTTGTCGGTGCGTTACGCGCCGCGTTGTACATCCAACTTTAAGGTTACCGTAATACCAACCAACTTAGTCACAGTTCCCAACTATGGTTCACAAATAAATGTTTTCGTTCAGGGGACCGATTGTTGAATCAAGCGCATCGGCCTCCAGGAGTGTGTTTTACTATGTATTGTAGTTCTAGGGCAAAGTATGTATTTATAAGCATACGAAGACAAAATTAAGACTAAACCAAAAGGAAGAGACTGATACTTAATTTCCTTTTGAACTTGTGGACAGTAATTGCGGTATTGGACTATAATTGAGTTGTCTTACGGTATGAATATTTGGTTTGTATTTCCACGCATTTTTGAAAAAAACACTATAAAGGGTTCCGTCCATTTGGCATAACTTCCATGACCCGAAACACATCTGGCATAACCTACTTGGCAGAACTGTTTGACGAATGTTAAACTTGCAGAAAGCTTCAATTTGCATAATATACAGTAGCCCGAATGTTTGCGAGTCCGAATCTTATTTACTTATACTATTATTATTTTGGTAATTTAATACAAATGATTTTATTTTGCGTTTGTTCAATTGACCGAAACGTTATTGGTATAATCTGTTTAGCATAATAGGTTTTAGTGAAATGTTTACATTGCAGAAAACTCATTTCGATTCTATTCTTTTATTTATATCTATAACTTCTATGACTAAAACCCATCTGTCATAAGCTACATTTAGTAGAACAGTTTCTCGACAAGTGTTAAAATTAAAGAAAGCGTCGGTTTGTATAATTGAAATATGCAATAATTATGAAAACACCAAATCTGGTGCGCTGCTTGATGTTATATTTTGATTTAAAAAAAACATGGATGATATAGGCATGTTATTGTGGGTTAGATTTAGGTTAGAACTGTGACTCCCCGGAAAACGAACTGTAGCCAGACAAGTTAACTATAAGAGTTCCGGGTAATAAAACAAAAAAAAGTGAAGTAGGTAATTAAATAATCAGCCCTTGATAAAACTGATTTTCAAAAATACAGACATTGAATAAAACAGTTAACAGGTCTCAATTCGAAAATTAATTATATGCAAAACTATACTTCGATCAATAAAAATTATGCGTAGAGTACGTATGCGCAACTATCCAGTACCAAGTGAGTTTATGCTAACAATATATTATGTCTAAAGTTATTATGCAGAATCGAATTATTACAAAAAATATGCCAAAGTTAGGGGAACCGATTAATGAATGTGTCTGCCAACCTTACGCGCTATAATACAAATTTCAAGGAATAAATTCAAACAACAAATTCACAAAAAGCACCCCATTCATTATGCTAGCTTAAACTACCTGTTATTGTAATAACAAAACTTCCGTGAGACACAGTCATAACTACTAAATAACATGTCGAGTAAATGTCGACTTAAAATAAGTATGTGAACCCCGCTATAATTAGTATGACTTAAACCATGACAGAAATTTATAATCAAAATAATAAAATGTATATATTTAAAAAAGGAATTTAAAAGAATTAAAATAATAATAACTAACATCTTGAGAGACTCGCTATGTGCCGGGGTCAAGGGCTAGATGCAGATGGCGGTAGTCGCGCGTATAGTACTTCGGTTCCTCTCTCTGCGGCCCTGACCACCGGCAGCTTGGGGCCTGCCTCGCTGCTGGCGGCACCGTAGGTAAGGTTTTTATTATGTATTTATACGTATATTGTATTGTGTTTTTGTGTTTTAAGAAGAATTCCTAGATGCGATTTTTCCATACAAACGCTCTCGACTGTTTCCTTTCTGGATGTTTAACCTAGAGCAATGATTTTTCCAAATAAGATAAATATCATCAATAACTGTGCCACTGTGTTTGGCTTTTTTATATAAATGTTTATTTAATTAAAATAGTGTCTTTTATCACTGTTAGAGTACTTGCTAACTCTAACATTTACTTGATAGATATCTTGATAGTAATGTGAAACACGAAAGACGAATTCTTGAGATAAACTTGCTTTATTACTTATAACTTGATCTGTTTTAATTAAATAGGTACAGAATACAGATACTCCCAAGGATCCGCCTTTGAAGCATCTGTATTTAAACAAATACGAATTACCTATAAACAGCTAGTACTTTTCTTCTTTGTAGATCGCATTGACACTTACCATCAGGTGAGATTGTGATCTTTTTCCATGAAAAAAAAGAAAAAAAAAGCGTCTCACACTTATCCACTCCAAAATCACTATTTTATTTTTACTAGCCTCCATGGCGGCACCATTTGATAAATTTCTAAAATAGAATCCTCAAAAATTATAATTAATTATGGAACCGGCTTACAAAATGTGACAAGAATCGCTAGAGAAAGGCGACCAGAGTAGAGGAATGCACTGCAGGGGAGAACATCCAGACATACGAAATAATCTTTGGGCAACCTGAAAGTAAGACCTTCGCTTTACTCGGTTATTTTACGTAGTTACGTTACTAAATAAATAACAAAAGAATCCCTGTTTCGATCTGTAATTTACTATGTATTCTTTTATTTTCAATGGAACTAAAGGTCTGTTTGTTATCACTTAAGCTTATATATATTAATATGTGACTGTTTGTTTCCTAAATAAATTAAAAAAAAAAAGAATATATACATTTCTCAAACATGCGTGGAAATATTCTCATTAAGTTCGTGGATAAATCCGCTGTGAAACATAATTTTAAGCGTGCATTAAGCGAGGTGAAGGCGCACCGCCAATGGATTCTCGGCCTGCGGGCTGCAAAGTGCCGGCAAAGTGAACTTCAGCCGTTGCGCAGTTGATTGTACCTTGTAACTTTAGGTTATTATTAGTTTTTATATTTTTTGATAAAAGCACTATACATATCTTGGCCAAGATAGGCATCACCAGCTTTTTGTACATAAAAGGGTCTTGCCTTGTTTGGCTCTGTTTAGGGTGTGTTTGTAACAACCAATAGAGGGCGAGGACAACAAATGAAGTGATTCTATTGGATCTTAACAAACACATCCCTAGCTACGCATCCTCGCACATCTTGGAATGTTGGAAACGCAGCCTTATCACGCCCGGTTGGCAATTTCCTATTTCCCCGCTTTTGTAGTTATGTAGATGTAGATACTATTCCGATAAAAATATAGATACACTGTGTCTCTTTCAATACTACGAGCGAAGACATGTGTAAATTTTACAATTTCATGTAGGTACTTTCAAGGAAAAAAAACGTAACTTGTATCATTGTTTTTGTGTGGCAGTTATGGCGACAATGGTTCGGGAAAAGCACCGAGCCACTATGCGTGCATTGCCGGCACATGGAGGCGTGGCTGGCGCGCCGCAGGAAGGAGCGCTACACGCCCGACCGCCTGGCCGTCTCCTCTGCGGAGGAGGACGACGACGACGACGACGACGACGACAGCGAGATCGAGTCACCGCGTGCGCTGCTGGCGCCGCCGCCCCCTCCCCGCACCCTCGCACCACCACCGCCTCCTCGCACCCTCCTGACGCCGCCAACACAATCGCCACCACTGACGCCAGGCGCTCCGTCGTTCAAACTCCAGCCTCCCAACGATGAGCCGCCGATACTTCTGCAACGGCGCCGCTCCATATCGAGGCAAGAAGCGTTCTTCGTCGAGCCGACCGGTAGCTCGCTTGAAAACGTCCGCGCGTCAGAAGAAGAAGTCGCTCAAGACTTCTGCGTACACGACTTCTACTTTGTCGTACCGCAGTTGAACCGGGACCGCGCCGTGTCCGTGGATTACTGTTTTTCTAAAGTTTCTCGCGGTGCTAGAGCGGAAGAGTTTAATAATGCGGGGAATTCGCTAACTGTGCCGGTGAACGAGCTGCGTTCAGGCTCGGTGGACATCGCCCAGCAGTCGCAGTACAACGAGTTGCCGTCGACGTCCGCTCAGGTGCCGCCGGCGCCGGTCGACCCGGTCCTGGACTTCGGCCTCCCCGAAGACGATAGGTAAGGCACCGTGATATTAACCGTACACATTTTATCTTTAATATCTGGGAAACCGAGCTTTGCCCGGAAAACATAAAAACTCAAAAGCGTTTTCCCATAGATAATACCTACCTAGATCGATTTTCCCCAATAACCACCAAATTTCATCGAAATAGCAAATTCAAGCAAATTTCATCGAAATCGTTAGAGCCGTTTCCGAGAAATTCAATGAAATTTGCTAGCTAGGTCTTATCTATATTGTATACGTATTTATTGAGAAACAAACGGTTATGAAACATAAGTTACAGCAGTGATCATTATAGTAGGACTCAATCTGGAGTTTCCTTAATGTTAATAAATTATGTGCAAACATATTTTGACGACTGGTCTGGCCTAGTGGGTAGTGCCTTTTTGTCTCAAAATTTACTTATTTGCTCTGCTGCTGTCCATTTTGGAAACACCAAAACTCCTTATCACCGATTGACAACCTTATTAAATCTTCCCTAGAATCCATTCTAAATATACAACTTAGCGAGCATTCCTGGAACCAGGCGTCCCTGCTCATCAGATTCGGCGGGCTGGGTACGCGCAAAATTTCTAGTGTTGCTTTACCAGCGTTTCTATCTTCCGTCCATGGCACGTCCTCCCTCGTAGGAAAAATATTAAAGGCCTGCACTTTAAACTACGAGACGGCATGCTTGACGGAGGCCAAAAACGCCTGGCTGACGGCTTGTCCTGGTCAAAATTTACCTTCAAAATTAAACATTCAACGTTGCTGGGACGACACGTTGTGCAAAATTAACTTTGATAAACTACTTTCCAGCTCAGTTGGTCCTACACGCGCGCGGCAGCTCGCAGCTGCAGTATTAGAATCCGGCCAGTGGCTGCATGCCTAGCCCTCCCCCCCACCGGTACATATCTAGAGCCGGATACCCTCCGTTTATCCGCAAGCCTTAGATTAGGGGTAGAGGTCTGCGCCCCCCACAGATGCCCCTGCGGCGCAACCGTCGACGTGCTTGGACACCACGGCCTTTGTTGTCAATTAAGTGCCGGTCACCTCTCCAGGCACGCTGCCGTAAACGATAAAATCCGCCGATCTCTTGCTACCGTCAATGCGCCGGCTATCCTTGAACCAAACGGCGTTTAGAGGGACGATGGCAAGAGACCGGACGATATGACCCTGGTCCCAGGGAAGATGGGTCGAGTGCTAGTCTGGGACGCCACATGCCTCGATACACTGGCACCGTCCCATCTACCAAGAACTTCGGCCAAGGCTGGGGCAGCTGCCAAGGCGGCTGAAACCAAAAAGGTTTCCAAATATCAAAGTCTCGGCCCCCAATACCACTTTGTGGCATTTGGAGTCGAGACACTAGGGCCGTGGGGTCCAAGCGCCAAGATACTATTTAAGGAAATGAGTAAAAGGCTCATAGATTCTACCGGTGAACAGAGAGCTGGCAGCTTTCTCTCGCAGCGCATAAGTATTGCCATTCGGCGAGGGAATGCTGCCAGCATCTTTGGCACAATGCCGCGGGGGCCTTATTTAGATATATTTTAATTTAGATTAGTTTTTACCTTATTGTTTTATTATGATACAAATTGGCGTGTGTGCTGTATGTTTCCCAATAAAATTAAATTAAATTTGTATAAGAAATGTCGCTATAATATTTACTGATTTATTTATATAAAGATACGATATCCCATTCAGTGACAGTAGGTGAATGTCAGCACACACGCTTACAACATTAAAAAATTACTAACTTAATATAAGTCCGTGACCTTAAAAAGTAAACAATCTATTCGCTACCTGTCTATTAAGACTGTTTAAATTCAAGGAAAAAATATCAATTAGGTACGTTTAAAACTGTATTGTGACTACGCATTGCACGTCTAATAAAACTATTTCTGGTGCATTTTGTGGAGCAAAACTCGACATAAAAAGTCTGCTTTGAACGTAAAGTACGGCTAATTTGAAAATTAATCTTTTATAACAGTACTGGAGAATATATCTGTAAGTTTATAATTTAGATTCGATTCAAACAAAATTGCTCGTTTATATATACCATAGAGATATATGTTACCAAGTAGAAACAGAATATTGGTGGGACGCAGTAAACTGTTGCTATTACAAAAATCATTTAAAACTTTCGCGTTTTGAACACAATTTAAAACATATTTTAAAGCGGGTTTTAATATTTTTTACATAATTGCAAAAAAGTTGGACACCTACGGATGTAGTGCATAATTATTTTCCATCGTATTTTCACGGAAGCGCACGAACCTATGAATGCATGAATGAAATATTTATAATGCATAGTTTTAGGTACAGTTTGATAAAAATATATGTATATTATTATTATGCTATTTCAGTCAGTCATCATTCGCTTGCCCTTATCCCATTCATTTGGGGTCGGCGTAGCATGTCTTTTCCTTCCATATCTTTCTGTCACCCGTCATCTCATCGTTCACTCGCGTTCGTTTCATGTCATCTCTCACACAATCCATCCACCGTTTCCTAGGTTTTCCTCTGCCGTTCCATCGCTCCACATTCATTCGTAATACCTTTCTCGTCACATGACTTTCATCCCTCCGCATCACATGCCCATACCACGCTAGGCGATTCGCTCTTACTTTTTCTATTATGGGTGCAACTTTCAGACTTCCTCTTATATACTCATTCCTTATCCTATCCATTCTTGTAACACCACACATCCATCTTAACATTCTCATTTCCGCTACATGCAATCTCTTTTCATCCGTCACTTTTAGGGCTCAACACTCTGATCCATACATGACGACAGGTCTTATAATGGTTTTATAAATTTTACCCTTCAGTCGGAGGGGCATCCGGGCCTCACAAATTGTTCCCGTGACCTGTGACTGTGACATTGTGACCATTTCAGTCAGTCTCAGTACCAAAAGTACTGAGGTTGACTGGAGTAGCATGACATAGGGTCAAGCCGGGTAAGCATGACCAAACTGCCCTTAGCGAAAAAAATAATTTCCTTTTACTGGATTATTAATTTTATATATGTAGTGCTTTCACCAAAAAATAAGCCTTAAATGTTTCAGGTTAAAAAAATGCAAAAAAGAAAATATATTTTTATTTTATTGCAGCCAAACTACTAATCCGATTACTTTGTTATTTAGGTATCTTACCCCACAACCCTAACAACAACAACCCTACAATTAACCCTTTACGAGTATAAGGCCCCAGTTATACAGATAAGCTACGTGAAAGTTAAATGCACTACAATGTTTGTAATCCACTGGGGAACACATCTACGGCAAAAAAAACGAAATCATTAAGAAAAACATGTGGTCAATATATGCACTCGGCCTGTTAGTGCACTTGAGTTTTCAGATGATCTGTTTCCAATACACTTATTCATTGACATTGACATACTTATTGATAAAGCATGTAATCTTTTATAATTTTATTAATCTTAAGTGGCAAATGATACACGTTATTGCAATTCACGATGGCGATTGGATTTATCAAAATTAGACCTTGTTATCATACCAATAAGAGTCTCGCCACTCGCCATCGTGAATTGCAAGATCTATAATTTAAATTATTAGATACAGCGACGTGTATATTTTTAATAGTATAATAATGGAATTAGTTAGTATTATACTTGACTACGTAATAATACGAATATATGTATGTATGGGATATTAAAAAATACAGACGCCGTAGCGTAGCCATATACAGCCATAAAAGCATATATTGTGCAATGTGTCACATTCTAAATTCAAATTCGTAAAAATTGCGTTCACAATAAACTTCATTCGTTTATTGTCTACTTTTCTTGTATGAAGGGAAAGAATTATGGGTGTTGCAAATTCGAGTTTTTCACATTGTTAATCCCGATTTGAAGTTTTGAAAAAAATAATTGTTAAACTTTATTCAATTCTACATGAAAATTTTTTTTTTTTTTTTGTATATACAAACGACATTATTTGTATATACAACATATCCAAATTACAAAGAAATCGGATTTGTACTTTGGCTGTAACAAAATAAAAATGATTTTTCTCTTTTTGGTATTTTTTTAAAAAACCTGAATCATTTGAGGCTTGTTTTTTGGTGTTAAATAACTAAAAAGCATAAAAAATAAAACGTTCCTGAGAAAATATTATGCACTACCTACATCCTGTATCCCAATAGACCTTCTGTAGGCAATATTGTCGGCGATATTGACAGGCTTTGTTGACTGCGTCCAGGCCAATGAGTCCAGGAATGGCGCAGCAGGGCTGTTGACACGGCGAGGCGCTCGTTAACAAAGCCACAGACTACCTGGGTGCTCTAGAAGATACGCAACTATAAGAGGAAACACTTTTAAACTCCGTGACGAGTGGCGGAAAACAGGGGAGGCCTTTGCCCAGCAGTGGGACACAATATAGGCTATATAAAAAAAAAAAAAAAATCTTATTATAATACGCCTGCAATTCAAGGGAACATTGATTTTCGCATCTATATCTACTTGGCCTGCAACCCTTCGTTTTTCGACCTTTATACTAATAATGAACTCGTTTATCGCGTGATAAGGACGAGATAATCTGATCGTCTCTTTCTTACACTACTTAATACGGATTCGATGCTTCATATTTTCGTGCGACAGATACAATAGGTACCTATTTTACCCTTAGTAGCTAGTGGCCTTAGTTTCATTGGCAACAGACCAGAGGATCGGTGTAATAATTATGAAACGCATTGTAGTTTAAATAATGCCAAAATACAAATTAATTGTTTTGTTCAGTTTGAGAGTAGCGTATAAGCTGTAATTTCCCTATGTTAATCTGTGGCGATCCACTGGCACCGAAATACATGGGCGAACCAGCTGTCGGAGCTCATTGGCTTACTGTTCGAATGTTATCATAAATTTATGTGAAACATGTATGTCTGGTATAGTCTGTACGTTTTTCTACGAGATCAAGTACGCCATAGTAAATGTATGGCGAACTTGATCTTAGAAATTGGACAGGCTATACCAGGTTTAGTAGCTAGAAATTGTAAGTACCTAAGTAAATATTCTTTATTGCTCCAATAACACTACATTTACAAGTAAAATTAATGAATTAGAGCGAGTAGACGTTTTACATACATATATTGGCCACCACATCTATAGCAGATGATTGTTGCAGCGTCGGGTAAAATCAGGTGTTGCGGGGAGGTTGATTGCAACGTCTGCGATGACTGAAGAGTCCAATACCAGAGCGGCATCTTCTGCTACAGCAATCACAAACATGACGAGAGTCCAAGGGAGGAGGTCTAGCAGCGCGGAGTCTTTTGTGCCTAAGGTTCTCTAACCAGTCCTTGTCATACTTGTTTACTTTGAGATCTTGATGCCACTCTGGCCTCATTTCAGCCTGAGATTCCCAATTGTGAGGTTGAATATCGAAGCAGATCAAGTCCCTCTTGCACAGCGATTGATAATCTCTTGCAGCAGTCCTTGAATCTAAGCTTAGGGCGTCCAACCGGCCTCCTAGCGTTTTTACATACAAAACTTCTATTGACTAGTAGGCCAACAACCTTTTAATAAAAAAAAGCATTTTGAGTAATTACATTAATTCCCAGCTAGCTAGATATACTTTTTAGGGTTCCGTAGCCAAATGGCAAAAAACGGAACCCTTATAGATTCGTCATGTCCGTCTGTCTGTCCGTTTATGTCACAGCCACTTTTTCCGAAGCTATACTGTTCAAACTTGGTAAGTAGATGTATTCTATGAACTGCATTAGGATTTTTACACAAAAATAGAAAAAAAACAATAAATTTTGGGGGTTCCCCATACTTAGAACTGAAACTCAAAAAATCTTTTTTCATCAAACCCATACGTGTGGGGTATACGTGTGGGGATAGGTCTTCAAAAATTATATTTAGGTTTCAAATATAATTTTTTTCCAAACTGAATAATTTGCGCGAGAGACTTCCAAAGTGGTAAAATGCGTCCCCCCCCCCCCCCCCCTGTAACTTCTAAAATAACAGAATGAAAAATCAAAAAAAATATATATGATATAAATTACCATGCAAACTTCCACCGAAAATTGGTTTGAACGAGATCTAGTAATTAGTTTTTTTTTTAATACATCATACATGGTACGGAACCGTTCATGGGCGAGTCCGACTCTCACTTGGCCGCTTTTTTATAACTTCATTTGTTCCTGAATACATGTAATCCGAGGTTGCGCAATCCCAAGAGGTATGCATAAGCACATTTTGGGAGCCTTGGGAAGTCAGGAGATACATTTTTCTTTGGATTGACAAACCACTCGATGTAGAAGGATAGAGGAAGGTTTTTTTGGATAAGACACTTGTGAAAAGGAGCTTTCGGATTTTAACATGATTATACCAAAAATAAAAAAGCGCGTCCATTTTTTACAAACTGACTACGACTAATTCATGGCTAATTCATTTTAAGGTATCTTTCGGATCCTTAGATATCAATCTATATTATGATTAGAGCTGAGAAATTGCATGGAGAAATTATTAATTCATTGATAAATTCGCCATGCACTTTATGGCTGACGGATGTTCGATCTACAAGCAACAAACTGAAAAAGAGCGAAATCGTATCGTATTTGTATCATTATAGAATGTAATTATCTATTGTTAAAATTGTTTAAGCTATCTAAATGACTTTTAATAGCTTTTGTTATGTACAAAAGGGGTAATAACCGCTTTTTCGTAGGTTACAGGATATCGAGTTATACGTTCGGTTCTATAACTCGCAATCATTAAAAGTTATGTTAATCCGAAAAGTTAAATTACTTCATAATGTTTTGCTATTAAGAGGGAAGAACAGCTTTGCGAACCTAGTGAAATAACGGTAATATAAAAAATATAAAATAAATATGATAGGCCATTGTTACACAAATTGACTACGTCCCAAGAGTAAGCTCAACACAAGCGTTGAGGGTACTTAGACAACGATATATACTCGTATAATATATATATATATATATATATATATATATATATATATATATATATATATTTTAAATACTCAAATATATAGAAATCACCCATGACTTAGGAACAAATATCTATGCTCATCACACGAATAAATGCCCTTACCAGGATTTAAACCCGGGACCATTGGCTTCATAGGCAGGGTCACTACCCACTAGGCCAGACAGGTCAGTCAGCTACTTTTTCTATTAAATCTACATTTTAAATATCCAATTAAACATTTATTCAGGGACCATAATTTTATATCCGCAACGCAAAATCTGCAACAGGCATTGTCAACCGACTCTAAAAGTATACATAAAAACTACAAACAAAAAACACATTTCTATGAAATTCGATTCCGGGAGAAAACGTTTTCCACCAACTATATCTTAACAAATCACTTTGATTTTGATGTCAATCGCTTCAGCATAATATACTTAGGTTTCGCTTAATTTTTTTATGTATTGCAAATTTTGAAAAAAAAGGAAAATTTATAAACCTAGTTTTTCACTGTGTCAATAACATAATAAAAAATCATGGGGAATGGAAAATGTATAGAAGTGGAATTTTCTATAATGTCACACCCAGGAGGGACAAAAACGGGGCCTAAGTTTGTACGAGTATGTACAAGCGGTCCTCCCCTATCGTCTTGAAGGCGAGTTAGTCATTAGTCATTACGCTCAAGTTATTAATTATTACTATTCGATGAAAATAGCTTGTAAGTGCTTGTCTTAGTAATATTTAAGTAGGTATATAGTGTATTAGGATAATCTATTGAACCAAGCGTTACCTTGCAGAAAGCCATCTAATATTTTTTTATCACACTTGCTCGTAAACAGTGTTATTGTATATCTGAGCTAATCACACAAATATATGCCCTTACCGGGATTCGAACCCAAGATCGTCGGCTTCATAGGCACGGCCACTACCGACTAGGCCAGAGAGATCATCATATAAAACGCAATAACGTATTTTACAATATTGTGATGGTTAAGCTTTTAATCAATATACTTATAGTAATTCAGTATTCAGTCATTTATTGCCTTCATAGGTACATATTAGCTATGAACGCTGTAAGGGCACTGCACAACGTAACTTACGGACTAGTAATAATGAATCACTATTAAAAGTTTTTTTTTTTTAATTTAAAATTTATCAAATTATTTAAATATTATCAAACTTACATTACAATTGACGATTACATATTATTAAATTTAACATCACGATTAATTACATATTAAATATTTTATTACATTATTAGTTATTACATAAAAGTTTTTTTTTTTTTTAAGTAAAGCATATTATAAAATTTTTATTACTTTATCGGGAAACATACAGCACATAATAAAACAAAATGGTTAGAACGAATCTACATTATATTATATATATATAATATTGGTATTACATTATATTTCATATAGTTGCATTTTCATTCAGGAATACTAGTACAGAGTAAAAAGCTTTTTGAATTAAATATGTTTTGAGTTGGGTTTTAAATGTACTTATATTACTGAGTTCTCGGATCTGATGTGGGATTTTGTTAAATATTTTTATTGCCATGGCAAAAGGACCAGAGCTAACCATCTTCAATTTGGTCTCAGGTAAAGCTAGTTTTTTTTTAGTTCGTAAAGAAGATCCGTGTGAGTATTCTGGAAATAATGGCAAGTTGTTTTTCACGAACATAGAAGCTTCTAAGATGTATATTGAAGGTAGAGTCAACATTTTTTGTTCTGTAAAGTATTGTTTGCAGCCTGTCATTTGATCCACATTAACTAATATTCTTAGGCAACGTTTTTGGAGTATAAACAGTTGTATAGTATCTGAACTGTTTCCCCATAAGACTATTCCATATTTTAGCCATACGTATGCATAAGCATAATAGGCACAAGTGTCTGTTTTTTATATCGGTGCATTTCTTAATTTCATGTAAGGCATAATAGGTGAATCGACTTAATTTAAGGGCAATTTGATGGACATTTTCTTTCCAGTTTATTGTAGAATCAATATGAATACCCAAAAGCGCAGCGGAATCCACACATTCAAGTTTTGTATCTTTGAAGCTATAGTCTAATTCAAACTGTGTTTTTGGTAAGGTCTGAACTCTAAGAGTTTAGTTTTGGAGAAATTTATACTTAGGTTATGGTCTCTAAGCCAACTTACAATACTAGATATAGTTTCATCTAAGTGATTTTTAAAAGTAATATTATTTTCGCATGAAATTACTAATGATATATCATCAGCGAATAGGGTGCAAGAGCAATTTATTATTTTGGGCAAATCATTAATGTAAATTAAGAATAAAATGCATCCGAGAACATTGCCTTGAGGTATTGATTTTGTTGTATGTTGCCTGTTACATGATTGTGGTAGTCAACTTCTACACATTGGGTACGATTTGAAAGAACGATACGAAACAAACCAATCGTAAGGTAGTCCTGTTATACCAATTCCGCGTAGCTTTTGCAGTAAAATTTTGTATAAGCCTCGATCATAAGCTTTACTCATATCAAGCAATATTCCAAATGCATATTTCTTGTTATTAATGATATTTAATACGTCTTGCATGTATTTAAAAACAGCTAGCAATTACTCGGTCTAAGCCGTTATAGGTATTGTTTTATTTAAATGAGAATTAATCCCGGAAGTGGAGTTCAATATTATTTCATTCCATATTAGCATACAATTTAATTAGAGTTTCATTGCTATTCTAGTCACGGATTGCCAATACTTTCACACCTCATGAATACTCGTAGGTAGGAAGCTTGTCTGACGGGCAGATATAAAGCGGAGATCGATTGAGAACAACAATAGAAGATATTAATATGTTTATTCTGGGCATATTTTGGTCTTTGATGCGGTATTTGGTATCGAAATGTCTTTATGGGTTGAAAGCGGATTAGTGTTTAAGTTTTGTATCGTAATTGCAAGATAAGCTTTTTGGGTATTTTATATTTGATTTATCGAGCAAACTATTCTATGTTACTAGCGTCCGCTTGCGATATTATCTGCATAAAAATCGTAAAAAATACCCGTAGATTTTTCCTCAGCAGAGCTTTACGTTTGCAAAATATAGGTTTAAATTTCAAGGTCCTACTTTCAACGGTTTAGGCTGTGCGTTGTGTATCGGTATTTAAGAGGGAGAGTAATGCCAGGATATTAGAAGGAGCAAGATATGGCGCGCCGCGCGAAACTTGACGGAGGATATGGCTATCACGCGGGTTTTACCTTTTATCTCAAATACTCTGAAAATATACTTCTATTTAAAATATTGCTTGCCAGATCCCTCGGCTATATACTAAAAAACTAAAATTATACTCCCATGATATGCAAATGAAAATTAGCCATGGTTTCGTGCATGGTTCCAGCCAATTTTAACCTTTTCAGGTTTTGGCTGGAGACTGCCCTTGCACTTATTTCCCTGTGATGTTTGTGATGGCATTGCCGCTGATTAAAATGTGTAAAAATTCATTTTAAAAACTACTTACTATTTTGCGTCAGCCCTCTCTTGAGTAAAGGAACTGGGGGCTAGCCAAGATCACAATCGTTGATAGAGAACGTGTTAAACGGTTTTAAATACGCTCCCTTGTAGATTCTATCCCTGCAGTGACAGCATGGTTCCATTTTTATCGCTTGTCACTATGCCCGTCACTTTCGCACTTAAATACTAGTTAGAATGTGACAGGCATGGTGAGAAATGATAAAGAGCCGACCATACCCTGCACCCCCTACCCTACTGGTCTCCCCTATATAAAATAGGTAGTAAAAATTTCACAAATCGGGCACATCTCGCCTTCGTAACTCGGCGTATTCAACTCGAGGAAGCCGTGTTAGACGCACCACGTACTATGCCGCTAGGAAATATGCGACGTAACGTTATCAATCACGAGATTAAATATAAGTAATTATCGTAATGTAATGTAACGTCTAGATATATTTTAAATTTAACCCCAGCTTGGTTAATCCACGCATGCCATACAGTACCATGAAATGTACGGTGAAACGTATTTTACAGTACATATGGGGCTACTTTATAGCACTAGTGCGAGAAGTAGCATATTATGTTACTGTGTCGAACATTTAAAGGGCCATATGTACTGTAAAACGTTGTACGATACATGTGCGAATAGGTAATTCGCAACTCGTGTCGATTTAAAACACTCCCTTCGGTCGTGTTTTAATTTATCGCCACTCGTTTCGAATTTCCTATTTTTCGCACTTGTATCGTAATGTACTATTATGGCGTAGTATTCTCTCCATATATTATTTGAATTGCGACCTATAACTAGCCGATCCGGAAAATAGGAAATTAGCCTTGTATTCGGAAGAATTTATGGAGCAACGGGGAGTTTGTACTGAGAGAAAATACATAAAAGAGAATAAGAGGGTAGGCATTTGGGGTTATTATTTAATTATTATTCCGGTCTCATTTAAATTATTAATGTAGGAATGGAACGTAAGAGGATAGCGTGAAACGGAACGTAAGAGAGAAAGAAGGATGACAAGAGGTGCGAAAGGGACGGGGAGATCGATTTGAATGGTGAGCGAGCGTCGTGCGTTAAACTGTGAAATAGTTATAAAAAATAGTTTTTGTCATTTAAATAAAGCAAGTCAAGTGCTATTTTAGTTTTTATTCAGAGGCCTATCAATATCCCACATTAAATAAATGAACAAATCAACATTATATTTAAGTATACTGTTACTTTCTATAAGGCTTTGTTTTTTATTAACTAGAAATGATATCGACTTTTTTTTTGTTGCAAGTTTTAATTTTTTTTATGTTAGCATATAGTCAGTAAACGAGCAGACGAGCCGCCTAATGGGAAGCGGTCATCGTCGCCCATGGACATAAGCAACACCATAGGAGCCACTTAAGCGTTGCCGACCCTTGAGAACCCCAAAATACCCGCTTCTTGAAGAATCCCATGTCGTAGCGCAAAGGAAATACCTCAGGAGGCAACTCATTCCACATTCCGCACGTTCTAGGAAGAAACGAGCGAGATGCCCGCTTATTCTTGGTGTGCCATGTATCTAAGAAGTGAGGATGAGCTTTGCTCCTTTATCGGGATTTGCGATGATAAAAACGTGACGATGGCACCAATTTAGCACTGATCAGTTACATTTATTTATGGATATTTTATTTTACAATCATACCCAACCATATAAACTTACAGATGAGTTAATAACTTAATTGTTTTATTTCTGCCGTTTTCGCCACGAAATCATAAAAATACCTACTCTAATTTTGAACCACGTTTGACTGGAGCTACCACCGTGCGAGTGCCGTACATATGTATACGATCGCGCACGTAACAAGTTAACAAGTTACTCTTTTTAGCAGGATAATGGTATACGTACCTTAACATAACATGCTATGCCTTCTTTATTATTTCAAACTTACACAATTCTTTCACAAGAAAAGCGAAAACGAAGTGAGGTACAATTCGCGGCGGTTGCTCGTATTTAATGACATACGTCAGGGGATATTTAACCGTTTAAGAGAAGAAATGTACCTGAGTCTGGTTTATTGGATAAGACTCGGTGTTCTCTTAAACGTAATTATGTAGACGACGTTTTGTTTTCATTAAAGGAACGATTAAGATAGATAAGAAATAAATCATAATTCCCACAACACAAATCCTATTAAGGTTACTGTGGGGTTAGGTCGATTTGTATAATATTGTACAGTTATATTTATTTATTTACAGTACATATGGTGCTACTTTACCGCACTCGTGCGCAAATTCGCATATTACGTTACTGTGTCAAACATTTAAAGGGCCATATGTACTGTAAAACGTTGTACGATACATGTGCGAATAGATAATTCGCAACTCGTGTCGATTTAAAACACTCCCTTCGGTCGTGTTTTAATTTATCGCCACTCGTTTCGAATTTCCTATTTTTCGCACTTGTATCGTAATGTACTATTATAATTGCGGTTGATTGCACTGTTAGGAAGCACACCACACTTGTATGTGCTTGAGCCATGTCACCTTTAGTATTGCGGGTAACGTTTGTAACCTACATGGAATATTCGTAATACTACATTACAAAATGTTGAGACAACTCCCAAATACTGTGCCCAAATCGTGCCATTGCACAACATTGAATTTAGCGTCAATTTTTTAAATCTGTAAATCGGCCAATCGACCCCTGCGCTACATCCAATAAATTCGCCTTAAATCGGGGGTTGCCCTGCTTATCACGCCTACAACGTAACAAATTGAAATTGAAGAGCTTTTCAGCTCCGAATGAAGAGTGCTGACGGCCTCGTACCGCATATACATCACGTCCGGAACGAGCCTGCAATGAAATAATAGGGGTTTGGATGCTAGAGACTCACTGATTTCATTTAGAAGCGTGAGCCTAAGTAAATGCCATTGTCTTTTTTATGCACTCTTCAATTCGTGCTTTCAAAATGTAACTTACATATAATATGTATGTTACAGTAGTAGTGTAGTTAAGTAGGTAGGGCGATCGGAACATGATTTTATTTAAGCAGGATTATATTTTGTCTGGGTCTTGTTTCTTTTGAAACCTCCCGGGTTCTATAAATAATGCCACTGCGAGGTATAAGACTAGGCTCGCTGTGACACAGACTAGGTATAGTCTACGTCACAGCGAGCGATATTGCACTCTTTTCAGTTTCTTCTAGACAACTTAAAACAATGGATATTGTTGAGACGTTAATGAAAATGACTTGAAACTCATGTTTCATAAATTAAGGTGCGGCATGGTTGTTTGAACAAATTGTAAATTATTGCGGCAAAGGGCTTAAGATTAAGGGGATTTGTTTAAGTATCTGTTTGAAGAAAATATGAATGATAAATTACTGGAATAATAGTAAATAGTGTCTAATGAGCCAGAAGCTGCTGCTAATGAGTGTCGTGTTGAGAAGGTATCACTTGCTAAATTTATGGCGTTTGTAAATGTTGCCGCATCTTGAGTGATAAGGTACACTGTCACAAACACTTAATTACATTAAATAAATATTATAGGACGTTATTACACAAATTGACTAATTCCCACAGTAAGCTCAATAAGGCTTATGTTGAGGATACTTAGACAACGATATATATAATATATAAATATTTATAAATACTTAAATACACAGAAAACACCCATGACTCAGGAACAAATATCCATGCTCATCACACGAATAAATGCCCTTACCAGGATTTGAACCCGGGACCATCAGCTTCGTAGGCAGGGTTACTACCCACTAGGCCAAACCGGTCGTCAAAACATTACAGTCTGTCAATTTAATACGGGTGAATATTTAAACAGTGGTTAGCATTACTATTATGTACTATGTGTTAGGTACTCCTAAGAAGTAGACTGAGATACATTTTACTTAAAAAACAATAAAAATACAAAATAATTCGGCCCTCAATGTAAAGCAACACACGGTACAAGATACAAGCTTTTTAAAGTAACGGTCAACGCTTGTTGGCAGTTACTATAAAAAACTCGTATCTCGTAATGTCATGTCATGTTGTGTCTCGTAATGTTGCAGTACATTGCTGCTCGGTCAATTTTCAAGACTTAATTAGGAGGTATGAATTAAGTGTAACTATGGAATTAAACAGATAAATAAAACAAGCTTTATCTACAATAACAATAAATGAAAACTTTTTACGCATGTAGTTTTTTTTTTTAATTCAGAGACAAACTAGAGTGTGGGGCCTGTTTCCGTATCATTCGATACAAACTAATATGCGAGATATGTCAAAATTGTATGCAATTGACATTTCATTTCGAACAAAAAGGCATCTCGGCTGATATTAGAATAGAGGTCAAGTCGAATTGCTTTTTTTTCAGAGATGTTCCTGAATGCATAACCAAATCAATTTTGATGTGGTTATGAAGCTATAACTACATTATCACAAATAAGAAATTTGTTGTAACAAAACAGTTTATCGTAATGTTGGCCATTATTTACGGATTTTGAGGGCATCATAGAGGGTTTATGATACGAGTATGTGTGTAGATAAACGAATTAAAACAATTGTATAAACTATAAAATAAATGAATAATAAACTTTCGACATCCACTCCTTATTCACCTAAAGCTACGTAAAAATTCTTGCCGTTTTAAAACTTATCAAAATGAGGAACATAAAAGGAAAATTCATGTAGATGCGCGTCTAAATATTAAATATTTAGGTTCTCTCGCAAATTTATGATGTTGTAAATTACCCTGGAGTGTTTTCAACAATAAACCAAATCGTATATGACGTTGTTGGTTAATTCCGCTTTCATGTTCCTTGTTTGAAACACGGCACTGCCGCTGCCGCTATTACATTTTTTTTTACCTAGCCTGGACCGCAGTCATTTAATCATTACTTTATTATTCATGATTATCCATTTCCCAGCCGCACACTCCAGCTAGGTGTTTCAAATTTCCCACGGGTAATAAATATGTTTCTTGCTAAAGACACAAACAAAAGGCATCTTCACTATACTTAAATCGACCGGGATATAAACCGTGATTACCTTTTATATTGTTTTTATTGAGCTCCCGATATTTCGACGCAGTTACATGCATCTTCTTGTTGTTGTTAAGTGTAGTGAAACTAAACGTAAATCATTCAAAACTATAAAAAGCATCTTACTCATCAAATACTTTAAAACTTTTTTAATAAATGTACAAACAAGTGATTTATTATTCGAGTCAAATTTCAAATATCTTATCTTGATGGTATTTTATTTTTATCAAGCTATATTGCTTTATGTACCTATTAACCTAATGCTACTATATCCGAGCAATAAAGTATAGGACCTGCAGTTACTACAGAATGTCACTTCGCCAACTAAAACTTAAAAAAGACATGTATTCCAAATCTGTTGGGCACGCGCATACCTATGGTTAAAAATAGATTGATCATTTGGCAGTTGTCCTGCCGATATGCCGCGCCGTGTAGTACATTATACGCGCCACGCGAAATGTCGCGTGCGCGAGCGCTTCTGCTGTTTATTTTAGGACCGACGCCGAAACGATTGACGCGACGACCTGCCTGTATCGATCAGGTATAATTATGTTGATTAAAAATGTAATAGTCTCCTGATGTTTATTTCTGTTCGCATCGCTCGCACCAACATAATGATGTAGTGGACGCCCTGAAATTATTTTCATGATGGATTCCTAGTTTTATTAATTTGTCTGTTAAATTACACAGTACATACAATCCAAAACAAGGAACAATATTGGTAGCATGATTGAAACACACCATCAGTAAATCAATTTAATGATGCTCTTTATGTTACGCAGCCGTGTAAATGTTTCTGTTAGGTACTTTGTATCTTACTTAACTCGCATATACATTAGAAGAAATATGCAGTAGTCAAATCTATGCAACTATAAGTAATTATAGTGTTTCAAGGATTGGAAACGCAACACGACAAGAACTAGAAACAAGGATCTCAGGGTCTTAATTAACGGGTGATGAGACAAAAAAATGAGAATGATTTTCTGTAGAATTATAAACAAAACTATCTACATAAACAATAAGAAATGCTGTTAATAAAGTTGCTAGTCCTTTCGAGATTCTTGAATTTCAAAACATTTGTTTTTGTTAGAATGGAGTCAAAACAAGAAATGAGAAATTTCTCTTAAAAACCAACTAGGTATAAAATTAAAACTAAACTAGCCATACAATGAAACTACTTAAAAATTAAACTAATACTAAATAAACTACTACTACTATTTAATGGCGCAGCGACCCAAAATGAGTCTTGGCCTCCGACACGAGTACACGCCAGTTGTCTCGATCCTGCGCCATCTCCCGCCAGTTATCGGCCTGGAGATCGCGCAAGTCCGCTTCAACAGCATCGCCCCAGCGATATCTGGGACGTCCGATAGGCCTCCGCCCTACCGGGCGTCCCAGGTATGCCCTTTTAGCGCCGCGATCCTCCTCCATTCTCAAAACGTGGCCAAGCCAGCGGAGACGGTGAGCTTTTGTTTCGCCGACAATATTGGGTGTAGCCACAAGATCTTCAATCTCGACGTTTTTGCGGAGTCTAAGGCTGCCATCCTCTCTTCTCACAGGGCCCAGGATCTTTCGAAGTATTCTCCTTTCTGTCACCAGGAGTTTATTTTCTTCTTTAAGTGTTAGTGTCCAAGTCTCGCATCCGTACATGAGTATGGGCCGTATGACCGTCTTATATATATACGTATTTTTATGTTCTTGCTCAGGAGTTTGGACACTAACACTTTATGAAGGGCGGCACTACATCGCAACACTAAATCTAAAAGATATACTAATTAACAAATTAGTTATAAAAAGAATACCCCTTCTACAGCCTGCCACACCTTCTACAGCTTCTAATGCCAGGGATATACGCTGGAGGTAAGCGCCAGCCCTATGGTCTCCAGTCTATGTAATATCATGTGACTATTTTTTGTTGTATATAGTATTTTTTCCTTATTTAAATATATGTATATATTACATTATAAATAAGGAGGTCTATCTTCAAACCTTCAAGAAAACAGCGTACTCCCAGCTGAATGAACCGTATTACACAGTTTAGCTATGCGAGACAGGAATTTTCTGGAGAAACATACAGTTGAGTACTGCCAACCATCTATAGATTAGTGGTGAATTGATAAATTATTTATATATATATATATAGTCCTCCTTATCGTTTTCGATGACGGCGACCCTAAATAAACACATTATGGACGTTGTCCAGCATGAGCCCTAATGTGGCTGGCCAGGCCGAACTTGCTCTTAAATACTCTATTGCACGCGTGACAATAAAGTTGGCCAGCTGCGTTGAACGTGTACACGTATCTAGGAGGGCTTAGGTCTCTCTTTCCGTAACTGGCGTATAAATTATTACTATGCCTGGTAAAGTCTGTTATACTTAAAACCTATTTTATGTTTTATTAGCAAGTCCATTTAACGAGATCATATTTCCCGAGCCGATAATCGCCTGGAAGCCGCTTGGTTGCAAACTGGCTTGCTAGAGATAATGTTATCAGACGCGGACATGGCAGGTATTCAATTTGCTATTGTTTGGTTTTGGTGTCGTGCTCCTCCAGCCCGGCTTAACTACCAACATACATGAAGGTTATACTATATTTGTTTATTTAAATTTTATTGCACACAAGAAAAACTTAATGTACAAAAGGCGAACTCAATGCCATGAGGCATTCTCTACCAGTCAACCTTAGGGCAAAGCAGAAAAGATTGTAGGCGGTGCATTTAAATTAAAAGAAATTATTATTGAAAGTATTAGGGTCCTAATTCACATAAATTAATTATAAGCAACTTAAATACATAAAGATACATACATATAGGTAATGGATATATACAGAGGATTACTATAACTAGCTTATATCTAAAATAGGCCCTTGAGGCATTGTACCAAGAATGCTGGTACACAGGTAGCATCCCACACTAACATCCACCCCAAGCTCCAAGGAACTAAGGACACTCCATCAGGCCTCTTGTCATCATCCCTGATACTGCCAGTCGGCTCTAGGAGAGCAGGCACATTGATGGTGGCATGAGATCGACGGATTATGTCATAAAGCGACGCATGTCTTGAAAAACGACCTGCACTTTTTTGACAAGATAATTCATGGTGCCCCAGTCGGTCCACGTCCGTGTGCCACAAGAGCATATACGTGGCGAACAAGTACATACTGAAACCCTGAGTCACAAACCAGGCGCCAGTCTTCGGAATAATTATAATAAAAACAGAATTTTTGTAGTCATTAAAAATTAAATTTGACAATCACTGCTGAATTTTAAATGGTAAAGATCGGATTGTTGCTTTCCGATCTTTACCTGCTAGAGCGAACATCGGATATCGGTCTATAGCAGCCCTAGGTCTGTTTTCATTGGATTGAGAGAGAGAGAGAGAGAGATGAAATGGCTTCTTGCATATTGTTGTAAAAAATCAGAAATAAAGCCTATTTTGGAGGAAATCTATTTCCTATGGTCTTTTACCGCTTCCGGTATAAATCCCAACATAACTTATCTTATAAAAAAGTCGCTATCTAAAAAAATGTTGACACTATCACGAGGCACGATTTCAAGCTAACACCAGGTATACCTAACCCGTTGTTAAGATTTCGTTATCAACTAGGAAGTTCCTAGTAGGAAGTGTAGGAACCCTTATATTGAATAGTAGTCATCATAACCACATTAAGAGGCTGTCAATACCTAAAGCGCGCACACTGTATATTTGTATCGGTGTAAATGAGATAGCACTGTCACATGTTACTGGGCCTGGGCAAGGGAATAATAAGAAAAATATTTAAATAAAAAAAAGTTGATTATTAGTGTAATATTTTACTCAACAGCGGTTTAGATATTAATGTTTTGAAATTGTGATTTTAATTGCAGACCCATAAGTCAAAACAATAAAGACATAGAACCGTTTAATTGTGATTTTAAGACCAATCTTTACAATTATTTTCTATCGAGCCGATTTCGTTCAATCATGTATCGAGTACAACCACGGTCTTTGAAATATAATTAATATGAACATATATTTTTCTTACTTGACTAAAACAAATAGTCTTTCTTAAAAAAATGTTTAAGTAACATCAATTTCAAGGACATTGGGTGTTGACAGCCTCTTAATATCCCTTACTTATCATACGCGACTCAAGGGCTAAATAAACCAATATAAGTGAGCTCTCCGATTACGCATAGGTTGTTACGATCTCACGATTGTAACAACACTGGGGTTTCAAGATGTCTATACGCTTGCGAGTAGCCAACCGTTGTGAATTGTTTGACGGAATCGTGACGTCCGTGACGTTCGAAAACAAAAAGTCGTATGTGACTGTAAACTTCCTATTATGATATGACTATTTGCAAATCACCGTAAAATTTGAGTAGCAAAGGTTCTGTGACATTTAGAATATCGAATATTCTAGATAAACATAAAGAACCTCAACCTTACCCTCTTTGAAATAAGCTTCATTATTAGAGTTAGACCCGGCTACAGCGATTGATAATAAACATAGATAGCTCAGAGCGGTATGAAATCAGTTTACAGTTGGCTAAAGAGTAATCTACTAACTTTCAACACCGCAAAAACTAAATTTCTTTGTTTTCACAAAACCGCGGCCTCAAAGCCGACAATCCACCCTCATGAAATAGTCTGCAATCAAGGGACATCCTCTTGCAACTGTTGTTCAATTGAACGGGCCCCATCTATTAAATACTTAGGCGTGACACTAGATGAAAAACTTAATTTTTCTAACCATATTGAATCGGTATCTGCTAGAGTAAGAAAGTTAATTTATGTGATGAAGAAACTAAGAGATGCAACTGACAAACAACTACTTAAAATGATATATACTGTACTTTGTCAGCCGATTTAAACTTACTGCATCACCGTATGGGGAGGGGCAACTAGCACGGCAATGATTGCCTTCAATTTCGCTTAGTAATATTACACACTTAAACACACACACACCACAAACACACCACACACACAATTGCTGTCTACAACGGTTAATAATATAAATTCGTGTAATAATTTTACTCTACCTAAATTGTGATCGTTCCTATTTAGTTTGCCTGCTATTATTATCAAAAATGTTTTACTATTAGTAACCTATTATAAAACTAAAACTTCAGCGTAGGATGTAATTCAAATTAGTATTTTTTCAATCTGACTCCACAACACAGGCATAGCATAATAAATGATACTGTGACATTTCTAATAGTATCGAAACGCACGTATGTTAGCTTTGACTTTATGACACATAGTGGCAGTTAGTGCCAAACTAGAATACAGACTTGTCTACCCACCATAAACTTTAGTGGAAAGAGAATTTATATAACTCCTTAGTGAAAAACCTCATGGTTTGTGTGAAGTTGAGCGTTATGTCAATGCTAATAAAGATGATAAGGACGGCAAAGCTTTTGTTAACAAATATATTAAATTACGGAAATGAATAATATTATGTCTTTTTATTACTTATTTCTATTTCCCGTTACATTTTCACCCAATATTATATCTTTTTCCGTAATAAAATGCGTATAGAATTACTGTAATATTCTGTACCATATACGCCATGGTTTTTCCTCCGAGCCCAAAATCGATGATCTCCTTTGAGCCGATGAAATGAAAGTTTCACTATAAAACACTATAAAATGTGTTTATTTATTTACAAGAATAACGTTTTTGTCCAAGCTGAAACGCCGACCTTCGCTAACGTTTTGGTCATTAAAAATAATCCCGATTATATTAATATGTTTCAAAATTTCAAGAAACCTTCAATTTATAATATACAATGTTCCTGACTTGTAATTATAAAGGCTTTCTAGGTGGCACCATCTAGGTGCTAGCAATACGTAACTTTTATACCAACCTATACACAATGTTTAAGTTGTTTTCAAACCATGCCGTTTCATATGACCCCGTATTATCGTAGATTCTTTCAATGAATAAGTCATTTCTAGCAGGTATAACAACTCTTACAGAAATGAATGAAATCCCACCAAAAACATTTCATGTTGCCAAGTGTTGCCAAGACTAACAGGCGCATAGAGCTTTTACACTAAAAAGTTATGAGATCCCCTATAGTAGGCACCAAGGCTTTTACTTTGTAAGCCCACACTTTATCAGCTCTAACATCTCCAAACTTAATGTATTAACCGTGGAGACTATACGTCTCTGTCATATTGTATAATATACTTGACTCGGTACATACTAGTTATGTACAGAATGTAGCATTAGTTTATGAGACTGCCAGTTTAACAGTCCAGACGCGGTTTATTTATTTAGTATAAATTTTATTTTGACACTTGGAGAGACTTTACACCTCCAAATTTTATTATTATTAGTACTCTGACATTGGGGATGGGGACCTTTTACATCTCCAGATTTAATGTGTTTTTAACCATAGAGACTATACATCTCTATTGTATTGTATTAATTTATTTTAAGATTATTATAATGTAATGTTTGCCCAGGTATTGGCTGTTGTATTTATAAATGTTGTTATGTATTTTTCATGTCACTATATGATATTACTATAAATGTTGTATTGACTTGTAAAAGAGCCCTTGAGGCCTATTTGCTGAAAAAATTTTTGAATTTTGAATTTAACTCAATAAAGCCAACAGCTTGGTCAAACAGTACGGCTTGGCCGTATCGTTGCTGTCACATAAATACTCCCGCGGTGGACTTGTATAGGTAGTACAAAGTACTTACTACTTAGCACCTAACCATAGGTCTTTAAAATTCTGAAAATGATATTACGGGATAGTCCACTTACGTTTAAGAAGCGGTTTTAAAAGGCTTTCTAAAATAATTTGATATTTGTCAGCAATAGTGTTAAGCACAGCAAGTCATAAACAAGAGCCTTAATTGTCAGCTTGATTGGCATGACCGACTCCAGAGACCGGCTCGTATCGGATTCGGTCCGGAAATACAGGTCAATTCATAAGAGATGGCACGAATGGAACGAATGAGGGAATGAAAGTATCTGCGTGTATGATAGTCGGCCCGATTCGAACAAGGCTTATAAGATGTCACAACGATACGATACTGATCACGTCACTTTTGACACTGAAACTATCAGTATCGTATCGCTGTGACATTTTATAAGCTTCTTTCGAATCGGGCCGAATAACCAAATAAATGGCGGCTCTGACTGTATACCAATACATGCGTCACTCATACAATACATTTTCGTTCATTCCATTCGTACCAGATTTCGAGAAACGACCTTGTACTAGTGTTGTTAAAAAACTAGTCTTAAAGACTTTGAAACCTTAAAGACTCGCAAATCTTGAAGGTTCAAGCTTTGAAGACTTAAGCGTTGAAGGTTTGAGCTCAAACACGGAATCTTAACGACTCAAGCTTTTTGCGAGCTGTTAAGAGTAAGTTTTTAGGACTCGGGCCTCATGGAGAGCTCGCGCTTTAAAAACTCGGGCCTATTGAAAGCCCAAGCCCCCCCGAACCTCGAAGGCCTGAGTCGAGCGTTAAGAGCTCAAACAATGAGCTTCTAGGCAGAAACTAATATTGTGTTTTTTTTTTTAAATATTATGAACCTAACTACGTTGCCACTTTGTAGTCATGTCTGGGTGTAGTGATTAACAGATCGCAAAAAGACTAATGTCACTCATAAAATTGATCTGCAGTCGAAATAAATCTTTAACTTTACGTTTAGACATATTGTTTATCCACTCTAATTGATATTTTATAAACATAAATGCGATAAAGTCCAAATTTTTTTTCCTTTTTCCCCTATATCACAAAAAATATTTTTTTTATTCTAATGACCTCAAGATTACGCTGTTAAAATCGCTCTGGTTCCTCACGGGCACCCTGTATAACTATCAAATATGGCATAGATTGATCTAATTTGTTAGAAGCTTTTAAGACTTAATTGCTCCAAACCATATAGACTTATAGCTTCAAAGCTTAGGAGGCTTTAAAGCTTGAGGCCTAAAGACTCGAGGTTTCTGTGATCGTAAGCAGCAACGCAATCTTATTAATTTGAGGCTTATACGGTCGAGGCTTTAAGGTTCAAAGGCTTCTAAACTTAGCAGTCGCGACTCGAGTCTTGTAGTTTACGCCTCGAAGCTTAAATCCACAACACTACCTTGTACTTAGGATAATACACAGATTGTGTTGTGTGTAAAGTAAAAACTCGAATATAGTGTACCCAGTCAGCGTGAATTGTTAATCATTGTCCGTCAGCTGTCCGTATAGTTAAGCATTCTGTATCTAAGCAGCCAGCAATAAAAGTACTAACAAATATTTTTGACGGTCACTTGTTGCAAACCATGATGTTGAAGAAGTATACACTTGTAGTATCTGCATCTGAACTGTGACGATTTTTATTGCTTAAATTAAGAAACATACTGAAACGTATATCTGATATCAATTGTCTGCTTGTAAATACCCTACGGCGATGTTTTTACAAAATAGTACGGTCGCCAAATCTCAAAAGCCCTCTAGAAACACGATTTAATTGACTCGGCTCGGCCTTACCCACAACCGGTATCAATGTGTTCGGACAGTTCTCCTGATCACCGTACATGCGGTAGTAAAGCGGAAAAATGGTGGAGGGGATAGTAATGACGTCACAAAGATGGCGGCCGGACCTATTCTTTTTGGCGGTGTATCTCGAAAACCACTTAACCGATTTTAATCATCGAGGTGTCAAATAATAGCTTATATTATGGAGATTATTTCCTTTTCTACAAACATTTACGTGAAACCTATAGGAAAAAAAATAATCACAAAAAACAGTTTTTTTATAAAATTATTATTTTTTATTTTGTAAAAATCTCCGTAAATATTAGCATTTCGCAAATTTTGTTTAATATAAAACATATTGCTTCATTATCAAGGAATATAATGAGCCTTAAAACATACAGATCGAGTAATAAACAATGAAGCTACACTCATTTATTTGCGCATGGGTAACGATAACTGGCTTTTACCGGTCGAAACTGTGGTGACTGTTACGATACGTATTGAATGGAATTTATAGAGTATCGGTTTTAATTACTGAAATTATAAAAACCAGACACAATAATGTTACCTTACTTCGACGTTTAGTCTCTTTTTTCGTCTTAATCATAGGTAGGTACATATTTTTTTTTACTTAAAATTTTTATACAGGGTGAACTTTTAACCACCAGTCATACTCTGCGCAGCGACTTTATAGGTCATACTGAACAACTTTTACTATTAGTAGTCCCCAAGCCGCTCCGAGGCCAGATTTAATTGACTCAGCTCGGCCTTACCCACAACCGGTATCAATGTGTTCGGGCGTTTCTACTGATCACCGTACATGCGGTAGTAAAGCGGAAAAATGGTGGGAGGGGATAGTAATGACGTCACAAAGATGGCGTCCGGACCTATTCTTTTTGGCGGTGTATCTCGAAAACCACTTAACCGATTGTATTCATCGAGGTGTCAACTAATAGCTTATATTATGGAGATTATTTCCTTTTTACAAACGTTTACGTGAAACCTATAGGAAAATAATAATCACAAAAAACATTTTTTTTTATACATTTGGTTGGTAGGTTTGTCTTATGTTTTAAAGCAGTAAAATCTTTCAAGTCGAAACACAGTATAAATATACATTTTGTTGTCTAATCTAAAAGTATGATGTTCATTGTTTAAGACTGATTAGTGATTACTGAATTAAATAACATGCTATTTGTTACAGGCAAAATGTGTATCATAGTTGGTCTGTAAGTACTTACTACTTGTGTCGAATATAGGTATAAGATGAAATTTTAACCACCAGCCATACTCTGCGCAGTGACTTTACAGGTCATACTGAACAACTTTTATTATGGGACCAATGCCGAATCACGCAAGAAAATTTGGATCTGGAATGACATCCACTGGCTGTGCCCTACCACACAAAGCGAGATGACATTCACAATGCCCATACCTCTCTTTTGGACGTAGTTTAAGGACGTACCCGGGTCCATGACGCATGCTCGCCACACCGCTGCTTAAAATAAGCTGACGCACCGTAAATTGAACTGCGTAAAAATCGCAAAAAATATTACACGGAGATCTTATGGCAGACACCGTACCGGTGACGTAAAAGACGCAACTGTTTTGCGAACAAAAAAGATTCGCGTGAAGCACGTCACTGCGATTCCGTACCGTCACCGTTTTTTAAACAGCGGTGTGGGGAGCATGCGTCAAAAACGGTACGCATACGACGCGTCACTGCGATTCCGTATCGTGACCGTTTTTTAAGCTGCGGTCTGGTCGCACCTTGTATTGTATTGTATTCGGGCGATTTTTCCGCAACTCGACGACTTGCGCCTATTTTGCGTGATATGTTGGGGGTGGGCTAGTCCTGCCAGCCCAGCTCCTCGAGGAATCCTATCAAACCTTTGATGTTGAGTAGGACCTCGGGGAGGTCTCTCGGAGATCCGAGATGTTTAGCCCTGTATGGAGTCACTCCGCTGCATTCCAGCACCACGTGAGAGGCTGTTTCTTCTGTCTCCATGCAACCTCGGCACAGGGGACTGTCTGTGACACCTGTTGTGAAAAGATGTTTGTTAAATAGTCCATGACCTGTTATGACACTGGTTACCATACTCAGTCGGACCTTCCCTAGTTGCAGGAGCGCCCTTGTGAGTTTTCCGTTGATGCCAGGCATGGCTTCTTTTGCCTGTCTGCATCCAGTCTGGTTCAGCCAGTGTTCTGTGTGTAGTTTCCCTGTACGTGCCAGCAGCATTGAGCGTACCTTGCTAAATGGTATCGGAAGAATCGGTTCCGGACCAATCGCCCCCGCATTCGATCCTTGCCTGGCAAGCTCGTCCGCAGCATCGTTACCTCGGGATCCACTGTGTCCCTTGATCCATTGTAGGGTGATCTTGTTATTATGACATACCTCCATTAGTCGTTCGTGGCATTCGTGTATAAGTTTGGATGTAACTATATGGCTATTTAGAGCCATTAAGACTGCTCTACTGTCGGAGAGTATGCGGATGGAGGATCCTACTACCTTCCTTGCAGTGATGGCAGCCGCCGCGTTTATGATGCCCATGCACTCAGCTTGGAATACCGAGTTATGGGCTCCTAGCGGAGTGGTGATCGACATGTTCAGGTCTTCTGAGAAGGTTCCAGAGCCCGATCCGCTGTCTGTTTTGGACCCATCAGTGAAGATTCTCAGCTCCCGGGGATTGAGTCCTTCATGATTGTCGTCCTCATATAACTGTATTTTGTACCTTTTATCGAAGATAGCTTGTTTGTGAATCCGGTCCGTGCCTGACCTAAGCACTGGAAATTCGTCATTCGTCATACACCTTTTCCAGGCATTTTGTGTGAAGAGCTCCTGTGATGTTAGACCATATCTTGAGGGTTCGCAACCTTACCGCTGAGAGACTGGCCTCTTGCTGTATGTGTAGGTGCAGCGGTGGAAGGCTTAGCATGACCTCCATGGCTGCAGTCGGGGTAGACCTCGTGCAGCCAGTGGTGGCCGCGCATGCGAGCCTTTGAAGTCTTTGTAGTTTGTCTCGTACGTTGCCTAGGTTTGTTCTTGGCCACCAAACCAGAGCACCGTAACAGAGTAAGGGGCGGATTATCGTCTTATAGAGCCAGAGGGTAATTTTCGGGTTGAGTCCCCACCTCTTACCAATCATCCTTCTGCACTGCCAGAAGACAACTCCCGCCTTGTCTATCCGTTTGTTGATGTGGTTGTTCCAATTGAGTTTATTGTCGCGAGTTAGTCCTAAGTACTTAACTTCATCGGACAGCTGTAGCTCAGTTTGGAAAAGTGTTGGTCTGGTAAAGTTGGTCGCACCTTTATATGGGACAGTCAAAATTTTTTTCGCGATTTCGGAATTGGTCCCATAGTAAAAGTTGTTAAGTATGACCTATAAAGTCGCTGCGCAGAGTATGACTGGTGGTTAAAAGTTCACCCTGTATAAAATTTTTAAATAAAAAAAAATATGTACCTACCTATGATTAAGACGAAAAAAGAGACTAAACGTCGAAGTAAGGTAACATTATTGTGTCTGGTTTTTATAATTTTAATTATAATTTCAGTAATTAAAACCGATACTCTATAAATTCCATTCAATACGTATCGTAACAGTCACCACAGTTTCGACCGGTAAAAGCCAGTTATCGTTACCCATGCGCAAATAAATGAGTGTAGCTTCATTGTTTATTACTCGATCTGTATGTTTTAAGGCTCATTATATTCCTTGATAATGAAGCAATATGTTTTATATTAAACAAAATTTGCGAAATGCTAATATTTACGGAGATTTTTACAAAATAAAAAATAATAATTTTATAAAAAAACTGTTTTTTGTGATTATTTTTTTTCCTATAGGTTTCACGTAAATGTTTGTAGAAAAGGAAATAATCTCCATAATATAAGCTATTATTTGACACCTCGATGATTAAAATCGGTTAAGTGGTTTTCGAGATACACCGCCAAAAAGAATAGGTCCGGCCGCCATCTTTGTGACGTCATTACTATCCCCTCCACCATTTTTCCGCTTTACTACCGCATGTACGGTGATCAGGAGAACTGTCCGAACACATTGATACCGGTTGTGGGTAAGGCCGAGCTGAGTCAATTAAATCTGGCCTCGGAGCGGCTTGGCGACCGTACTAAAAAGTTTTACGCAACAGTATAACGGTCAACGGAGGAATAATAGTGGAAATAATTACTCGCCAGGCATTATTTTGACGTAAATCATTAGCATGCATGTCCTTTACCCGGTTACTGAACGTCTTCTGTCTGTATCTGTATATAACTGTACTATCTAATTTGCCAGAGCGAGTCAGCGATAATTAGACTGAAAGGGAAGGCTATTTGGATATACCCGCTACCTATCTGGTTTCACCCCTCATTTCCCCAAGAATTTAATAAACTTGGTTTGAATTACTTGATAAACCTTAATAGGGGAAGGTGTGACAATGCTTGCCATTCGAATAAAATTAAACTAATTGTGTGTTACGGGATTCCTTAAACGTCATTTAAATTAGTAATTAACTTCTGAAATACAATTTGTTATTTAATATAAATATTAAAAAAAAACTTAATTTAAGCTAAACAAAATTTGATAAGTACTCGTAGATCTAAAAATGAAAAATGTCGCATCTCGCCCACCTATGGAGTAAGATGGGGTACCACTGTACTCGAAGGGTAAGCTGAATTCGTCATGAATTCTAAGATACATATATATACTTCGTTGTTGTCTAGCATTAATAGAGAGAACTTCACACAAGTAAGCTAGAACACTTTTTGCGGTAAAATTTTGATGTAAATTATGACTATGAGTATTAATTGTGAGCATGCTACATTAGATAATTGCATTTTTATTAACAATTAAAGTGTTCCTTCTAATGCTAAAAACACGAAGTACTTATATATAACATTGAATCTTCCTGCTCTGGTCCAGTAATGGCAAACAAGTGTGGCGAACCGACTCGAGGTCATAAGTTGTAAAGTGTGTGTCTTGTATTGTAGACGCGAGTGCTATTGGAAGCAGTTCTATTTCGGAGCGACACGAATGTCGCGTACGCAGCGTGTGACCGCCAGACCACGCGCCGGCGCAACTCTCCTCGTTACTTTAGTTCGCGCGAGTGTTTGTCGAAACAAACACGTACTATTACATACCGGGAAGTTAAAGTTATCCTAGATGTATAAGTAATGTGCAAGCTAGTGCTCAGTGAAAAAATACTAGGATCTATATAGGTACATTAAAAAGTGAGTTTATCTTGCAATGTGTTGCAACAAGTGATATGGGGATATTGTTATTTTAAATAAATCAACATAATCATGAGGATAAATTAACAGAAAAGTATAATACAATCGGTCAACTTGAATGTGATTTATCCTGCCTACAAGCTGGTTAACCACTTAACCTATGGAACCTACGTCATGTACCTACTTTTTTTATCTTAGATGATCAATTTACACTCAGTGTGTTCCAACCCCTTTTTATGTTACTAGCAGGCCAATTCGAACAGATTGATGTCATTTAGTCATTGTGCGTCCTGCGTCGCGCCAACACAGTACTACTTTACAGCACATATGGTGCCACTTTTCCGCACTAGTGCGTAAATTACCACATTATGTAACTATGTCGAAAATTTAAAGGGTCATATGTACTGTAATACTACATTATGATACAAGTGTGCTAAGTTGGTCATTACACACGAGGTGATATTGTCTTAATAAGAAAGCCGATGTGGGTAATGACCAATACACACGCGTTTCATACGACGTTTTTCAACACACTACTTATAAATTAAAAACTATGTCGAAAAAACAAAACTTATAAATTAGATTTTTTTTTGTCAAAACAATAAAAGTAATATTTTCAAAATGGTGACTTTATTACAGTTTTAACATGGAATAATTGCACCAAAGCGTGCTGGGCTTGTAGGCACTTATTCGCCAGTTCATTGAAGTAAGCTACCAACACGTTTTCTAAGAAAGACTGGGCGTTCTAGCTGATTTTCCATTCAATAAAAGTTTCATATGCCGCCAATTATTTTTCACCCGATTTTGATGGTAAAAGGCTATTGTGCTCGGCTCTTGCTTCTATTAGTATTACTGGCAGCGTCAATTTTATGTGGTCTTTATTTTCAAAGCTTGAAAATGTCATTTTCGTCATTATTGTCGCTATAATTAACTAAGCCGTTATGATGTGTTTCTTTTGTAATTTAATTTTTTATTATTATGTTTTTAATTGTGTACCTAACTACGAGCACGGATGTTAATCTATATAATTGTAATTGGTAATTATGCTATCCTCCGACCGACCGTCCTAGTCTGGGACCGGTCTGAAAACCAGCGCCGGGCATCTCCCAATATTTCTGCGTTATTCATATGTATAAAATATAATAATTCTTTTTCTTCTTCTTTATTATGTACTTTTTATTTTTATTTTTTGTTTTATAGTGAACCTGTAATATGTGGCAATAAAAAAAATCTTATTCTTATTCTTATTCTTAAATAAACTAAAAACATGCAAAACTATTCAAATTTTATGACAAATGCGGAAAATGGCTGGCGCGTTATTTTTTTTACGCACGATTTTAATGCGCGCGCATGGCAATGGCGTGAATGAAATCGACAAACAGCCAATATTTTTTTTAAAAAAGCTAATATTTTCGTATTTCGATTCGTCGGATGGAGATCAAATCGATAAAATGTTATGTTTAAGTCGTTAATGTAATGTAATAGATAATTTAATCTACAAATTATGTTTGGTGTCATAAAACCACTTTGAACTAACATTTGAAACCTAATAGTTGGTTAAAAAAATGTATTACTCGACCAAATTAAGAAGGCTCCATTTTCATGTATATTATTAGCAATCAGATACCTTCTTAACTCATTGGGATAATATAATGAAAAAGCACGAGTGTTATAATATACTGAAAAAGCACACGTGTAGAATATCTAGGATTATGAGCAAAAAATCGGTGGAATAAAAACGTGGTTTTGAGTAAGTGTGTTGAAAAACATTGTGTGTCGATTTAAAACACTACCGACGGGAGAGAATTTATCGCCACTCGTTACGAATTTCCTATCCTCGCACTTGTATCGTAAATAACTATAATCGTAGTTTACTGCTCTCAGTACCTATATCGAGATCTCAAATATTTAATATTGAAGATAGTTATAATATAAAATACTTAAATAACGTTCAAACCAGGTTGTTCTGAAGGTTAATTACTTACATTGCCGTCACCTAGTCTGTAATGATTGCCTCCCGCATTGTAACCTTGACTTCGTTCACTATTTTTTAAAAATCGTTATAACATGACATACAATACAAATACTCTTTATTGCACACCTCGATACAGAAACAATACAAATAATACAGCGCATCAAGAAGAGGTAAACAACAGGCGGTCTTAACATACGAGCAACTTGTGGAATGGGAATGGTATTATTGTATGTACTTGCTTTTGTTATGCGGGAGGCCGCCATGACTCATACAATATGGAGCCCGCTTCATTTGAATTCCCCTTCTGTTGTCGCTGTAAAGCGAACGTTGCTTCGGTTCGTATTCTATTCAGCCTGTGTACGTATTTAATTTACTAACGGAATATTTGACATATTGTACACAAGTATTTCTTATGATTTTTATATTTCACTGCTCGATGCAATATACACTTAGGCGCAAAACTGTCGCAATAGTAGCATCTTAGTAGAATGTGGAGAAGTGGATGTCGATCACAGAAATATATCTAGATATATTTCTGTGATGTCGATCAAGGGGAGGGGCACATGATTAATACATAACAGTACTCCTTGAAATTTTCTACAAATCGGCCTCAGATATGATGTACTTGTGGCATTTACGATTATTTTGTAATTTCGAATCGAAAAGTAGAAAAAAATACATTTTTATTTTTTCCAATATTTTTATTTCTTCCTATGGAAACTTCAAATAGGGAACTACATACATACACAAGTGGAATCTCGAGAGTTGCGAGGGTTTCTAGGCACGAGGGTAAAAGAAGCTTTGCCTCCAAGTGGCCATTTTTCACCACACCCACGCGAGGCAAATAGTCAAATACAGACTATGAAATACCAAAAAAATCAAATCCAAATGAATGTAATAAAAAATGTATCATTCAAAATCATCATTTAAAATCGATTCTACCCACTAACATAAGGAAACAACTCAAGTTTGCATCTGAATAACTGAATGACATCTAAATGATGATGTCATTCAGTTATCGTTGACTCATTTCGCTGGTACTCTTCCGTATATATTCCGGCGCGAGCGAGACGCAAAATAACTACATAAATGACTTGATGTCAGTATGTATCCGAATTGGCCTGTTAGGTTTATTAAGTATTGTTATAAATTAACGTAATTAGTTATAAATGTAGAAGTTACCCGGGTGTTATCAGACAGCATGATTCAAAGCCAGCAGGTTCGATATATCATCTAGAACGTTACCCGCATTACCGGGTGATCGAAGTTAATGTACGCCGCGAGATAGCGGTGTTTGCACAGTGATATGCCGCCGGGGGCTCGCTACGCGTGCTCACATTCACATTCCTACCGACGAGCTTAAATTTACAACAGCATTTGTGAGTTCCTAGCATGTTACAGTAGTGAAGTGAGTGCGAAGTGCGCGTGAACCGTGTGCCGCGAGTGCGTTACTTAATCGGTGCGCCGATATGTTGTTGAATGGTGCAGTGAGCGGGCCTGCAGTACAACGGAGACGCTCAGGTCTCTGCGAAGTTCGATGCTGTCGTGGGGCACGGGCAGGGCATCCGGCGGCGGCTCGAAGGCTCGGCCGCCGGCGCCGAGCGCTATGCCCCACGACAGCGAGGAGTCCGACGACGCCGGTGCCGAAGGCGCGCTGCTCGCGGGCGCCGCCGCCCTAGCTCGAAGACGAAACGCCATAAGAATCAAAAGGAAATCAAAAATAACGTATCGAGTATTAAGGTGTGTAACACATTTTCACGGTCTTATAACCGTTTAGTATCTAACATCGATTAATTAAATTACCTACCTAATTCTAATTCTTACTAATCTCACTTAATGATCTCTATTAAGTTTAGCAAGCGAATTCGTCAACTGCAAGTCTAATTTAAGTGCTAATCGGCCGATGGTGTTCTTAGCCTCATTGTTACACAATTTAGGTCAATCAATGAATAAAGCACTCATCAAGTTCCATTGTTACAAAGTACCGCAGCGACCTACCTGAACTGCATTATTAAGCGCAATTCCTAGCTGAACAACTTTTCAAATCTCGATTTTTTAAGCTTGTTATGTTTTTGTCGCGCTGCGGTGAGCGGGAGTGCGTGCGTGCGATAAGGACAACTACAGCTCGGACTAAAATTCCCACGCAAAAAACTCAAAAATCGAGGTTTCGCTCTGGACTGTTTCCTCCTCTAACACGCAACCAATTCTAAGTAATCTATGCCGCTATGTTTAGATTTTTTGGATATTGGTTGTCATATTTGTATACTGCGCCCTGCGCCTTTGCAGCCAATTCAATTGAGCCGTTTTTGCGATTTTCGAGGTGCTGTAAGTTTCTTCAAAATAAAATAATCCAAAAAATCAAAACATAGCGGCACAGATATTGATGATATTGATCTTATTTGAATAAATCATTGCTCTAGGTTAAAAAATCAGGGAGGAAACAGTCGAGAGCGTTTGTATGGAAAATCGCAACTAGGAATTCCTCTTAAATATTTTAATCAACTGCATGTACGACTAAGCAATGTGGAGTACCTCTCGATTGATGCATTTTTAAAGTGTAGCAATTAATAAGCTGACTTGATAGCCAATTAAAACTATTACAACTATGTTTCAGTAAGAGCTCAGTCTAAGTTTGTGTACGTAGGGTTCTTGCATTTTATAATTAATTAGCCTCTTCTCGCAATCTCGCTCGCGTAGAATACGTTAAGCTTAATACCTCCATTAACGGGTTGGCTTAAATTAAAGTATTACAGTACGAAAACAGGAACTTTTATTAACATTATACATTACCTTACTTCTTACATCTATGTAAATACTATGTATTTTCCACCTTTTATGGGCTGATAGTTTCTGTTTGCGAACTTTTATTAGTGCACGAGAAAACCAAGGAGGGTATCCAGTATTACTATTAACGCATTTGTGTGGAATATTACCTCAGATCATAGAAGGTACTAGATATCTGACGGAGGCGTGGGGCGTGTCGCCGCAACATGGCCAGATCGTGGCCATACTGTGTCCGCCGTCAAAAGACGCGATTTAGCTGGCATTGAAAAATGTGTGCGTGAATTTTCTTAAAATCCGTTGTTTCGTGTCGAAATATGAGTGCATACAAAAACTACAAGGACCATGGGGTTACATACCACATTTTCACGTATTAGTCAATAAAACCACACACACAGTCGGACCATTTCGTCAAACAAACGCATTGCAATTTGAATATGCATTCTACATTGACGGTTTAGCGTGGAAAACTATTTTTAGTGTGCTAAGCAACGGCGCAATGCATTATACCGCTAACGATATTCACAACGGCATTATTGTTTCTTGGTACGAGCGCCAACCGCTCACCTTTTGACGCCGCGAAATAGAGTGGCGCTCGTGCATAATTGATGTTTAAGCGTAATCAATAAAACATTCTGGATATAGAGGGTATGGAAGAAATTATTTTCAAGTAAAATTGTATTATTATTTTGTACGCACCTGATGTATGATTTAATTAAAAATCGAGCAGGGACGTCAAAAAAAAAAAATGTAAACTTTAATTACAATTATTTATTACATTGTAGTTTATACCCGTAATTCTATTTTAGTCAGGTTCATATCAAGATTCGAATAATTGCACTAGGTATAATAAAATATGTTAATGCTTGCAAAATTATAATTTAACAATATAGTTTAACAACTTGCTTACGGAGTTCCTCATAACTCTATGTTATATTCAGATACGGAAAGTAGGTTCATTAAAAATACAATTGTAACTATTTTATTAATGTAACCTTGATTTTTAATCCCTTTTCTGAAGTACAATCTAGGCGAGTGCTCGCGTCTAACGACAATCCCAAAGTAAACAACTTAAACAAACAGTAAATAAAATCGTTACTAAAATTAAAACCAATTGGTTTAATAAATATATTACGGTTTGATTAGCATAAAACAAGCTTTCGGATCATGGTACATGTTTTTTATTAAAAGCTTTGTATTACATTTTATCAGTAAAAACCTTTGTGACAGAACATATGGATCCTAATAAATCTTAGCTTGCAAATAAGGGCCCTTATTCGACATGCTAAAAGTGACGTTTCGTGTTGATTTCCATTTGATGTGAGAAATATTGTGACTTGTCGAATTGCCATTATCACCACCTGTCAGTGAACAATATCCACACTAGAGGCGGGGCGTTGTACCGGAATAGTTTTTGGAACAGGTTATTTGTAATAGACTACTTTTAGCTTGTCGAGTATTTAAAAGTACGGACTTTGATTTCTGAAATAAAACAAATATGAAACTTTTATCACCTCGTACCTCCATTCTTACCGTTACTTTAGGTAAAATAAAATTTTGTTAACAGATGGTCGTCTGGGTGTCTGTTGTATCTAAAAATAATGTAATAATATATAACAAAAATATGACAATAGATTCATAGCCTTCACTCAAAACGTCACCATATTTCCGACCCTTACCGAAATAATAAGTCGATATTTGTATAAATAATCCTTATTTGTAAGACGCCTAAGCACGGCAAATACGTAAACTGCCTATTGGGGGTCATACTCGTAAAACTGGTATTTTAGACGTACTTTTGGTACGAGTAACAGAGACGTACTTTTGGTACGCAGTCCCAGCTCTAGTCAGGATTCTAGTTGTCAAATATAAGCGTGTCGAATACGTATTAGTTAACTGTCAAATGAAATTAGATCAACGGTAGACTTTTTTGTCGATGGGTATGGCTGCCATGTTTGGATTTATGACATTTAAAAGGGGATCCTAAGGCAGAGAGTAGTTTTACCTGTACGATTTTGATTCTTCTACTGGACGCAAGATGGAGTTAGCTGCCAAATTCCGATCAGGCTGACGCAACTAGGAAGAAAAAAGTTTTGTATGGAATTTGTTTCGCAAATCATTGCCAACGAAGAAAAAGAAAACGTCAGTGCTATTTATTCTGTCAAGTTTACATCAAGTCTACTGTCAGCCTAATTGCTTTGTTTGTTTTGAAGGCTTCAATGTTTTGTTCGGGTATTTCGTGTAATTTCTTTATTATTTAGTGCAAAAATCGAAAATAGTCAACCGTGATCAGAGCAAAGAGCGAGTTTGTTACAATGCCAGTGAGAAAACGGTTTACTAAGTGTGAAATATGTGGCAAGCGAGCCACTCGAGAAAATCACGAAAAAAGGGATTTTATGGCGAAATTTCCCTTGGATGAAGACTGGTAAGTATTGCTTTAGATACTTTTGACCTTATTTTGGGTCAGCAGGCTATAAACACATCGAAAATTAGATATTTTACATTATTTTTCGTTGTGAACTAGGGATGTACTATAACTATCGATAACTAGTTTTATTTGTATATCAGTGTAAATAATTAAATTAAATATGTGAAATTTCCTTAGAACTAGCATGCAATATGACCATAATTAATTCGTCGAAGATTAATAATGCATAAATTATCTATTACTTATGCATTAATGGTCATTAGTTAACATATTTTTTTTATCTAGTGATTATTTAATATATTAACCTAAAATGTAAGAAAATTAATCTCTGTTTTTATGATAAATAAAAAAATATTATAGGACATTATTACACAAACTGACTTAGTACTAAAGTATGAATGGCATGTGTTGTGGGTACTTAGACAACGATATATATATATATATATATATATATACCCACAACACATGCCATTCATACTTTAGTACTAAGTCAGTTTGTGCAATAATGTATATATATATGCACATAGACCTAATTTATAAGTATTTATAAATACATAGAAAATACCCATGTCTCAGGAACAAATATTCATGCTCATCACACTAATAAATGCCCGTTCCAGGATTTGAACCTGGGACCATCGGCTTCATAGGCAGGGTCGCTGCCAACAAGGCCAGACCCGTTCTCATGATTAACAGACATATAAATACATAAAAAGTTAAAGCATTGATATAGGGTTGTTGATAACTGGATGCCGAAAAACATGATTTATAGATGCATATTAGCGCGAAATAATCAGTTGATCATCTCATTAGCAAACACATGGAATATAAACTGTAGATAAAGTCATGCTTTTCCAAGGCTGTATGTTTTCAGATGCATGCAGTGGGCCAAATTTGTTGGGAACGAAGACCTGATACATTTTCCCATAGAAAAGTTACATTTATTCAAACATGTATGTGCTCATAATTATGAAAATCAAGCATTTAATAAAATAAAAAAACACGACTTAAAAACTGTATTAAAATAATTCGGGTCCACATTAAGCCCGACCAGATAGTAGTCCAATTAAGAACTATCCACTATATAACATACAACTTAAATGTGGACTCGATGCTAACCTGATTTCGAGTACAAAATTTGTAGACAGGAGCCTATGTTTCAACCCTCCCCATTTTATCGATATCGATAAGAATCGTAAGCGTGTAGCGTACTACACTATTTAAATCGCTTATGTTGGTACTATGGTTCTTTAACGGTTCTTTGTCGTACATTTTGGTAATGATTTGCGAAACAAACTGATTCCACTCGCTAGTATGGAAGTCCCGTCTCTTAAAACGTAGTGATTATATGCTCTTTGACAATGACATGCAGTTGCGTCGATGTAGATCTATCATAAAACGTACATGTGACGCATGTGACAATTGTCCAGGATGAAAGAACTATCTTGACAATTAACATAAAGCAATACAATACCACAAAATGTCAACAAGAAAACAGATTTATTATAAAAATACAAATTATATACAAAGCTTCATTTTAAAACCAATGGTCGTGGGTTCTAACCCCGGCTCTTAACAATGTGCATCTTGTAACATGTACCGATTGCTTTACAGTAAAGTAAAATATATAATTATCATGAGGAAGATGGAGTAGCCCCAATAAGGTATATTTTCCCCTCTGGGTTAGAAGGTCAGATAGTAGTGAGACAGGGAGATATAGTGAAGAATGCGGAAAAACAAGCATTTATTGTGTTGTTAGGCTAGTTCTTTTTTTCAAAATTTGAAAACGAACGCAACAGCATGCTCAAAGCCCCCTGTGAGTCAGAATCTGTTAAATTCAGGCTTAAGACGAAACAGGAGCTGAGCCCGTACACAAATTTGAGATTTTTAGGTAAAAGGTAAAAAATATCGCCGTCGCGCTGACGAGTGTGGCACCCCGTACCTAGCTAGAGACTATCCCTTGTGTGTGTACCAACAAACCAAATTTTAGACAAATATGATACGTCTTCTTCTTCTTTGTCGTTGTACTCTTTGCAGAGCGTCGTGGTCAACTGCTGATATCAGGCGCAGATGTTGCTTGCCGTACGATTTCTCGCCATTTTTCGCGGTTGGGGGCCATTCTGGCAAATGCGTTCAGGGGACTCTTCATGGCAGATTTGATTTGGTCAGTCCATCGCATAGGTGGCCTTTTGCGCGGTCTTTTTCCGTTTGCTCTACCCTGCACCACTAGACGCTCTATGGAGTCGTTGTTCCTCCTCGAGACGTGACCGAAAAAACTGAGTATGCGGGTCTTTACGAGAGTCGAAAGGCGCTGCTTGATACGGAGTTCTTTAAGGATGGAGACATTAGTCCGAAACTCGGTCCAGGATATCCCCAGCATTTTCCTCCAGCACCATATTTCTAGGGCGTCTATCGTCTTTTCCTCTGTCTTTCGGATAGTCCAGGTCTCCGCAGCGTGTAAGAATATAGGAAAAACGATGGCCCGTACAAGCCGAACCTTCGTGGTGTTTGTGACGTTTCGGTGATACGTAGCCTATACGTAAAAACTAACCAAGACAAATCTTTTATAATTTCAGGATTTTCTACACAGCACAGAACATGGGACCCATATAGATCTCAATTCCGTTATCGGCGAATCAACAACGACTCATATTCTTAATATTGAACTTAACTGGCTCTCATTTCACATTTATGTTTTAAATTAATTATAGGCATAGACATACCATATCATATTATAAGTACAAAGTTTCAGAGCAATCTAGCAAGTCATTTTAAAATGAGAGCGTAACTACATTTGTATGGAGAACCGAATTTGCTGCGGACGCACTATGTAGCATAATCGGATTAGGACCAACCTCGAAGTCTCTGTAACAGTCATGAAATTTATTATGTATATAAATTAAAGGCCCCTTTTTCATGCCCAAACCATTTAACATTTGGGGATCTCGAGGAATCCGAGCCATCTTGGAAAATGTGTACCATCAACACAACAGTCAACATTAAAACTTATTAAATTCTACACAAAAAAGTCCTCGATATCTTTGCAGAACAATACATCTTGTTATAGAGAATACTTGCTGAATCTAAGTTTAACGCTTATACACTTCCAGGGGACATTCTCTTAAAAGGAAACTCGGAGGAATATGAATTCTATTTTTAACTATACATTTGTACGTGGTCTACCCCAATATTAACATTTTACTCTACTGTGACTATACCAGAAAGAAGGGTTATGGGTGTACGTACTGATGATTCAGTACACCCAGTAGCTAGGTATTAGGATACTGGACGGATTTTTTTAAATGACGTATCGTTAGATTTCTCTTGCCATTCACAACCTACTTTTACTTGTTCTATTAAAGAAAAATCAATACAGCCGCCTTGAGAGGACTCCGAATATTAAATCATATTTTTTCTTCTAGCGCCTAAACTATTGAGCGGAGTACAGTAAAACAGACATCAGTAGATCCACAGTTAGTATACAAGTGCTATGCAATACAAAGTTACTAAAATTAACGGAAGAAAAAAGTTTAGGGCTAAATAATACGTCATTTAAAAAATCCGTCCAGTATCCTAAGGTACAGGGTGTCCTGAATCCTCAGTACTTATACCCATAACCCTACTTTCTGGTTAAGTTGCAGTCAAGTAAAATATTGATATTGGGGTAGATTATGTACAAATATATAGTTAAAAGTGGAATTTTTATTGTTCCAAGTTTCCTATTAAGAGAATATCCCATGAAAGGGTATAAGGGCTAAATCTGGGTTTAGCAAGTATTTTTTACAGCAAGATCATTTTTTTTTTCGCAAAGATGTCTAAAACTATTTTATGTAGAATTTTATAAGCTTGAATGTTGCCTTACACGATTATTGAATAAAGAACGTAGATTTAGAGTAAAACGCGAATTTCTCCTGGATGGTCCACATTTTCCAAGATGGCTGCGGTTCCTCGAGGTCCCCAAATGTCAAATGGTGTGGGCATGAAAAAGGGGTCTTTAAGGGGCGTATATACATACCAAATTTCATGACTGTTCAGACATTTCGAGTTTGGTCCTAATCCGACTGTGCTAATGCCACTATGTACGTAAACTGTAACTGTACTGCGGACTCAACCTTCACGTTATAATTTTTTAAGTATTAACGTTGACATAGTAACGAAAATAATAAACACGTCAATTGAAGTAAACAATATTATTATATGCAAGAAAATTTTGCAAAATAGGTACATTAAACATTAATGATTAATATGTAAAACACCATTAATTATTGAATTAAAATTATGATTTTGTGTTAAAAAATATGAGACCAATTATACAGCCCGATTACACGGGCTACATATTAAAAATGATTATCATGGAAACAGTAAATATACACAGGTGAACAAAGTTATAGTAAAATAGGTGCATAATTTCAGAGCTTGCCTGGCCCACCTGTACCACCTACCATGACCACGGCCGTCTCCTACTATTATTTTTTTCTAATACCTATGGCCTTACTAGCGAATAGTATTCCATGTTCTTGATCCAGAATTTAAACCCTTAACTACATTTGTGGCACTTGGGGTTGAATTTGAAACTGTAGGGCACTAGCGTGGCTCTATGAGAGCGCCTTATTTAGGCTTCTGGTGACCAGAGGATCAGCATTGTTAACCAGCGCGGAAATGCACCCAGCCTTCTGGGCACCCTACCGAGCGACCAGAATATAGGGCAAATATTTAATGTATACGTTTTTGACTTAAGTGTTTTTATCATGTTTTATATTTAAACTTACAGATGTCGAACTACCAGCAAAGTTTTTGAAGAGGTGTAGTTTTTATATTTCCTGGTACCAAACTGATACAGGAAATTGGAACATCAGTAAATAATCTACACCGAAGACAATGAAATATAGTCACATAATACTTTAATGTTTTATTTTATTAAAGAAATCGGTAAAAAAATGTGTTAACTGAAAAAGATAAATTTTATTTTATTTGTAGTTGAATAACAAAATATGTATTTAATCTCCTTTTAACATAGGAATTCTCTTTGTGTAGGTACATATAAATAATAGGTACTTAGGTCTTGGTAAGTAATATAGACAGGACAGTAGGTCTTATCTTAATAATTTGAGATCTCATACATGCGTTCCGATATATCTGATGGCGACTGTACATACAATGGGGTCGCGTATACGAGTACAAAGAGCATTAAAATAGTTGTTGATAGACCAAGTGAGCGAGCTACTATGGTACCTATCTTTATATCAATTTTATGCATTATGTAATAGCGCAATACAGATTTTTTTTTTGACAAATGTAGTATTATTTTTATAGTAATAAAGGTTATTCATGAACCAAATCATATGCCTTATATTTACAGATGTGTTAGGTTACAACTTGGTTCGTGAACGTGGTTTAGAAGCAACTTGAGACTGGGTGCGGAGTAAATTGCATCAATTTTTTTTACAATTTTGAGCGTTTCTAGGAGAATATGTGGAGCGAGCATTATTCGACGTGTAGGTGTGGGTTCAACAAAAAGATCGCATGTCAATAGTGCTTTATTGTCGTTAAAATTCAATTAATAATCGCCTTTATCGACCATCAACTGTGTGGTCACTTTTTAATTGATTGACATTGTCAGGTATAGTTTCACTACTCGCCGCCGCATTATTCATAGCGCATTACTTATACTATCGGATACAAGATGTCGCTGATTCTTGTAAAGTTATGTTTTTAAAAAAAAAGACGCCTTACTCTATGCCATATATTGTATGAAAGGAAGGGTATTCCCTGTCGTACGTCAAAAAATCCAAGATGGTGCCCAAGCCCATAGACAATAAAGTCTAGCAATAAAATCAACACTTGTCAAAATTTGACATTAGCAATCCACAGTCAGGTGACAATCAAATCAAACCGATCCACTTCGAGTTCAGAGCCATTACAAACTGTATAGTAGTAATAAACAAAGTTGATTTTAGTTTGATTATTTTTTCTATGAATGAGTTTTGATTGTTCCAAATGATAATATCCACAGTTGATAGAATCAACACTTGATACAATCAACATGCGATAGAATCAAGTGTTGATTTGATGTGGACGCGAAATTTGACAGTTGTGCATGTCGAATAAGGCCCAAGGTCAAATATTAAAAGGAATATAAATTAAGTCAATGGCAACTATCACTTAAAACAATACGTTTTAATGTCAAAACAATAATCTAATGTTCAGAACATATATAATATCGAAAGCTGTTGTAACTTTATCGACTTGTCCCCCTCTAGTGTCGCCACTCTCGTATCGTATCTTACTCCGCGCGGTTTGTCCAATCACAGCGCGTGCGTTGGTTGTCTGGCCACGGCCTCAATGATGTGGTGGGGGACAGTTGGAGACAACGAGACTCATTGAAATTATGCTTCGTTATACATATATCTCCTTACTTCTTATATCTATGTACATTACACACCATGTTTCAGGTCTGTTCCAGAGATTTCTAGCGTTGTTCGATTGTGCTATAAACAGTAGGTACTTTTATTAAGAAAGAAAATACATTTATTTAACGCCACAATACATTACATTTGGAAAAAGAAGAATATACAGAGAAAAAAAACATTGGTCGCTAAAATAGGATCCCCACTCAGCTTAATGCCGATAATGGGGCCTGCAAGTTCTGTCGCGGATAATACGGGTTTTCAAAGTTTACCGTCGCTAAAGAGGGATGTTAGGGTGTTGAAGCACATACCAAAAGGGGCGAGGAGTTTAGCAGCGGGTAGATTGGCCGGCGTTATAGATAAATGTTTGTTGTCAAATAGTATGAACGACTGGTTTACGTTACTTTCTTTCTCCTTCACCGCGTTGCGGGTTCCGGAATCTTCGGGTCGCCAGTCTCTTACGTCTAAAGTGAAGGAGAACATAGACGCCATTCGTGTGTACTTTCCAGATGAAGTTACACACAAACCGCAGTCGCTTTACCGTGCCATAGAGGCCAAGGTGCATGAGGGGGAAGTGTGGAGTGCAGTTCGCCTCTTAATGTCGGATTCAAAATTAGCACCTAACAATGACAACACTTTAAGGGAGCTGCGGAACCAGCACCCTTCTTCATCGAGGCAGCTTGCATTGCTAGCTGAACCAGATGCTTCGAGCTCCTAAGTGTTTCTTCTTCCGACGTTGTAGATGCTTTGGGGAGCTTTTATAATGGGTCGGCTGCTGGTTTAGATGGCCTTCGTCCTCAGCATTTAAAGGAGTTGACGTCGCCTTCGGCGGGTAGCAATGGGCCTATATTGCTCGAATCTTTGACCAAATTGTGCAATTTCCTCTTAAGAGGCATGGTTAATCCTCAAGTTTGCCCTTATTTGTATGGTGCGTCAATTTGTGCTTTGACGAAAAAGGACAGGAGCGTTATGCCTATTGCTATCGGGAATTCCATACGTCGTTTGGTCTCTAAGCTTTGTTGCCGTTCGGTTAGGGACGAAATGGCCGAGTATCTTCAGCCGCATCAAGTGGGTTTTGGCACGCCCTTAGGCTGTGAGGCGGTAATACATGCCACACATACCTTTGCACAGATAAACGACAATGTTGACAGAGTTATTTTAAAGTTAGATATTAAGAATGCGTTTAACTCTGTGAAAAGGGATACTATGCTGGATGAGGTGAAGAATCTGGTACCCTCTTTATATCCTTTCCTCTACCAGTGCTATGCTTCGCCCAGTAATCTTTTTTATAACAGTAACGTATTGTCCTTGCAGGTCGGTGTGCAGCAGGGGGATCCTTTAGGCCCTTTGGTTTTTTTGTCTGGCTATACAAAAGTTGGTAACTTCTTTGGATTCTCCTCTTAATATATGGTACCTGGATGATAGCACGCTTGGTGGGCCGCCGGAAGTCGTTCTGGAAGATTTAAAAAAGTTGTTGCCGTCTTTATCAGCCATTGGTTTGGAGGTTAGTACCATGAAGTGCGAGTTATTACCATGTCGCTCGAATGGTTCCATAACCGACTTTACTTCCTGGTTTAAAAATCGTGGGTGTGGCGGACTTCACTCTCCTTGGGGCTCCAATTTTCCCAGAAGGGGTGCCCGCTGTTATTGGAAAGAAGGCAGAGGCATTGTCTGCATCGCTTATTCATCTTAAGCATTTGTCGGCGCATGTTGCGTTGGTTTTGTTACGTAGCTCCTTTTCCATGCCACGTATTATGGTTTATACTTTGCGGACATCCCCATCATGGTTATTTCAACAGTCGGTTAAGGACTTTGACCAAATATTGCGACGTGGCCTTGAAGCCATTTTAAATGTTAGCCTTGATGAGTCACAGAGGGTTCAAGCTGCGCTACCTGTCAGGTATGGTGGGTTAGGTGTTCGTCCTGTGTGCGTTGTAGGGCTTGTCGCCTTTGTTGCTTCTGCGTATGCTTCTAGGGATCTTGTCACTCGTATTCTGTCCGTAGATGGTGGCAATTTCGAAATCCCGTTTTTGCAAGAAGTTTTCATGGAGTGGAAGCTTAG